>NC_141674.1:137261020-137953520 GCF_028749965.1 Puma concolor | reverse complement strand
GTGTAAAATCGTACACATACCACAAATTTTAATTGTAGCAATGGGTTTGGAAATCTTTTCATCTGAGATGGCTATGAGATTTAAATTAAGTGAAATAAAGTACATGAGAACATAAAAAAGAATTTCTGGAAACATTGTCCCTTTTAATTTATACAATAAACAGAGAATCATTATTTAACAAAGAAACTTTAGAGAAAACCTTTTTATCTTTACCAATTACACCCACCTGCCTGTATAGTCCCTGAATTATCTGAACACGAGGGGAGAGGACAAGTGCAACATGCCTTCTCCATTCGCAGGAAGAAAGACGTCTTCTTTCGTTACACACTCTTGATGGAATTAACCAAACATCACCTACCAGATCATCACTCACCACTGGCCAGTACAAAAAGGCACTTATCATTTTTGGTAAGAGGAATAAAGAGTCTAATAATCCCTCTAAACCACATCTCAAGCCTCTCAACAGGCTAGAGTGACAAAGCCTTCTTTTCCAATATAGAGGCAAAACTGATGAAGCCATTTGTATTGAGTGACGAATAGGTCAATATCAGACTCTCTGAACTCGAGCCACTAGTTCCCAATTATTTAAAGAAGGAAAATCTAAACAGTAAAATGGGGAGGGGGGGAGGAAGTCTCTCATGCTAGAAAAGTGAATCTAGAAAGAGTAAAAATGAATGAATGAATGAATGAATGGAGAAATCCTGGTAGATGATATTTGTGCTCAGGAATTTAAAAGATCTTACAAAGCAACAATTCTTAAATTAATCTCTGAATGAATAAATGTTTTCAGGCAAATTAATTAATAGTATAAATTGAATCTCATTATTATATTTGATTTTATAGAGGTTCAAGAGAAAGCAATACAAATAAAAACTTAATATTTTTAGCATTAAAAATTGAATTTTAACTCTTGAAGATTAGTGAAAATAGTGACAACATCGGTTGCAAAGCTATTTTTTGTGCTTACTAATAAATTAAAAGCTCTAGATTAAAATATTACATTTGAAAGTCCCAAAGTTACGATTTGATGCAGCCCAGATTAACTCATAGCTCATAGAGATACAATAAAATTTTTTGTAAAACACAATAATTTCTTTTTCTCAAATATCAACCTAAAGTTATATTGAAAACTTACTGATTAAAATCATAACACAAATTGTAGAATGGCCCAAAACAGTATATATATAAATAGAAATAAACATGAAAACAGTGCATTTTAATTATATTTGATTAAATTTGATATAGCAACAAATAAATGTGTCCTCAGAAATATTGACATTTGTTAGGAAAAATCTAAATAGCAATCTTACAGTAAAATGAGATCACCGTTTATGTATTTGTAGTTCACATGCAATGCCGGTTTCAACATTCCTTCCTGAGACTTAGTGTGTAGAAAAACTAAGAGATTACAAAATTCACTCTAATATTTTAAAGTAATTGCTTATTTCCTGACACATGGGATGATATAAAAAGAATGAATTTATACATAATGCCACATCTTGTTTAGAGAAACTTGTTTGAAAAAGATTGTATTGTGAATATATACTGAATGAATTGATTTTACGTTTATTAAAAAAAAACCAGTTTTATACCGCATTAAACTTGAAATAAATAAAACTCCAAAATTTAACAGTGGTACTAATCACTCAAATGAATTTATACATAATGCCACATCCTGTTTAGAGAAACTTGTTTGAAAAAGATTGTATTGTGAATATATGCTGAATGAATTGATTTTACGTTTATTAAAAAAAAAAAAACAGTTTTATACCGCATTAAACTTGAAATAAATAAAACTCCAAAATTTAACAGTGGTACTAATCACTCAAGGCAGAAAATGATTTTTTTGCTCCAAATATGTGTATTTACAATGCCATTATGCTCCTTTAATTGGTAAGCATCTAAGATATATACTGGTGTTCATAAATTTCAATTTGTTAATAAATCTTCATGACAATTCCTGGAAGGTACATAAAGATACACCTGGATTTAGGATGTCTATGTGCTGATCGACACATGGAATGATACAGAAAATGGTTCCTATCCTGAAGGATATATATTTTTATGACTATCAAGCAAGCTTTTGTCTACTATAGAAGACATTTGGCTTTAAGCTTTAGTGGCAAAAAAAAGGGAGTGGTGTTGTCATTACGCCATCCTGGGGAAGTACTGTTACATCACTTTTGATCACAGTAAAAATGTAGTTGTAAATAACAACAACGACAAAAACAAAACCCTATTATTTCCTTTTTCCATAGAAGCCATAAAGGCTCATTATTTAACAAAGAAGAGCTTAGGAGTGATACCAAAAAATTAAGTTCTTTTGTGTTAAAAACTCATGTTTGCTGAGCATAGAAGAAAGGTAAGTGTGTGAGACATCACTCAAGTTCTCCTGGGACGTTTATGTGCTTGAATCATAAACAAGACACATCACGCTAAAAGCAGCGTATGACACGTCCGAGACTTCACTGTGTGGTATTGCCCAGACCTGAATCTGTGAGGGCAGTTTATTTTCTATTGACCACCACCTTGGGGTAAAAGAGTAAGCAGGCAGGCTTTCTGACTTAGCAGGGCAGCAGTTGTATTTCTTTCCTGATGCAGAAAACCATACTATGATAGTGAAAAACTGTGGCATGGAGAATTACAGGTTAGAATTCTTGAGAATTATATGAATTATATATTTACTCAGCCAAATTTTTACATTGATTCACATCTTAATTTTTCATTAGACTCATCTGAACAAGTTGGACACATCCTTGGAAAATAATGATAATAGACATTCAACTAACACATGTTCTTTTCCTACAATATAGAAATGATTTTGGGTTATTTATCAGGTTATTTCCCAGCTTTAAACTGACACGTCTGTATTCTAGGGCTAGTTATAAGATTCTACAATCCCATTTCTGCAAATCCGGTAAATTCTTGTTAGGTTTTCTCAATGAGTGCTGAAGAGCGGCTGGAAGCCTGGAAGAGGGAGAAGAGACACCTTTCTCTATTTGTTTCCTATTCCTGTTAAGATGATAACAGCCATTGCTCTTTATCTTGGCAGTTCATTTCCTTCTAGATTCCAGGATTCCCCCCAACCCCACATTTCCAGAACTCCCACAAATTTTATTTTTAAAGGCATCTATGAACTGACACAAAAAAAGGAACCTACACAGTTAAACTATGAAATTAAGGTAGGAATCTTGGATGACAGATATGTACCAAAGTAAGATTTCATCTTGAGGTCTTCTGGCAAATCCTGGAGATCTTATGATTCCACTTTATTGTTGCTTGGGGAACACAAATGGGATATATAGCCTGTGGACCAACTGAGGAAGGGAGTCTAATAGGATACCTGAATAAAAATCTGGGACCCAAAGTGTCATGCTTATATGAGAAGAAGGGATCAAAACTAATCTAAGCTTGAAGAAAGCATCAGCAAGGAGAGTTACCTGTGTCAAAGTTGACACTGGCTTGTGGGGGAAATACTATTCCCATAGAATTCATAATCTTAAACTGGCTCTCATGCAGGTTTGTTTTCTGAATTCTTGAGACATGAAAAGTCTCAAGTAAATAATTTAACTTAAAATAATCTTGAAATAGCAGTGCCCCCAATAGAAGGACATTGTGAAAATACAGATATTGGGTGGAGGAACTCAATTTCAACCCAGGTGACAAACACTTTACAAGATAATATGCCAAAGGAAATATCAGTAAATAATTATAAAAACACAACACACACACACAGAAATAGAACACTATGAATAAGAACTAGTACCAAAAACAGGCAATAGAAAAGATACTAGTAAATAATTCAAATATTGTAATTATCAGATATTGATTATAAAACAATTTTATATAACATACGCCTAAGGAAATAACACAGAAACTTGAAAATTCGCATCATGCAGGCTTAAGTTAAAATATTAAAAATAGTTCTTTACAAAAAAAACCATTATAATATAAGCTATTCAAGGGACAGATTAGATCCAATGAAGGAAGAAATAGTATGAAAATTATCTGGAATGTAGCCAAGAGAGATACAGAGGAAGAAATATGGGAAGAGTATAAGAGATGGGAGGACAGAATGAGATGGCTCAAACATAAGCATAACCAGAGTTCTAAAAAGGAGCAATAGGTAAGGAGGAGGCAATATCTGAATAAATTATGGCTAACAATCTCTCATAAATTATGAAATACACAAACCCACATATTCAGAAATTCAAATAGAACCCAAGCAAGATAAATGAAAGAAATTCATACTAGATAGTGATCAGCAAATAAGCTGAGAAGATTCTTAAAATACTATTAGTAATATGATTTTAAAGACAGACTGGTGTTGGGGCACCTGGGGGGCTCAGTTGGCTGCACGTCTGACTTCGGCTCAGGTCATGATCTCATGGTTCATTAGTTCAGGCCCCACATCTGGCTCTGCGCTGACAGCTCAGAGCAAGAAGCCTGCTTCTGATTCTGTGTCTCCCTCTCTCTCTGCCCCTCCCCCACTCGTGCTCTGTCTCTCTCTGCCTCTCAAAAATAAAGAAAACTAATTAAAAAAAATTAAAGACAGACTGGTAGAACAATAAAATGGCAATTAAATTGATGTTTGGCATCATTTTATGTTGAAAGAATACACAAAACTGTGTATACAAAACAAAAGCTAAACTTGCTGTTTCCAATTACACACCTAGGAGAAATAGATTTTTAAGAACATGTGTGTAATATTAGTATATGACATAAAAGAGTTGACCACCAAGAGAATTTCACTAATGTGAATTTGAAAAAAGGTATGAGTGGCAAAAGAAAAATGATCCAGTTGAAACAGATATGAACAAATAGTGTTATTTGTAAACTTGAACCATCTTTGACTACTTAAAACGAAAGCAACATCTTATTTGAGGGCAAAAGAAGGATATAGGCAGAGTGTGGACAAAAGTAATACATGTTTGGAATTGGATAATCTTAAAGTATTCTAAGATCCTTATATCATACAGGTATTTTATGTGTCAACTTCATTGGGCCACAAAATGCCAGATGTTTGCTTAAATAATATTCTGGTTGCATCTGTGAAGGTGTTTTTTGTTTTGTTTTTTTTTTTTTTTTTTAATGAGATTAACATTTAAATTGGTAGACTAAGTAAAACAGATTGCTATCCCTAATGTGGGTGGGCTTCACCCAATCTGTGGAAGGCCTGAATATAACAGAAATTTGAATAAGAATGTTAACTCTCTCTGCCTGGCTTCTTAACCTGGACATCAGTTTTCTCTTGTACTTTGGTACTTGGACTGAACTTAAGCCATCAGCTCTCCTTTTCAGGTCTTTGGACCCAGACAGGCACCTGCAACATAACATTGGTCATCCAAGTTCTTAGGCTCAGGCTTAGACTGGAACTATCATATTGGCTGTCATGGGTCTCCAGCTTACTGACTATATATCTTGGGACTTCTCACCCTCCATAATCACATGAGCCAATTCTGTTTAATAAATCTTTAGATATGTATCTGGATTATACAATTACATACCTTCGAAATATCACATATATATAAATATGACATATACATATCATTGGTATATACAGAAATTGATTAATTTTAAACTTGATTAATTATGTTTGTCAAATAACTAATAACTAAAAGATTTACCATGTAACTTCTAAAAAGTTAAAGAAAAGATGAATGAGAAAAAGTGTCCAAAAGAGCCCAAAAAAGGGGGGGGATGAAAAGAAGCACAAAATCAAGGCAAATAGAAAATACATAGTAATTTGATATACTTCAATCCCAAAATATCAATAATGACATATAATGGACATGACATAAATATTCCAGTTAAGGGAAAGCTTGACACACCTAAAACAAAACACAGATGATTGAGAGTCAAAAGGCTAAGGAAATGGGGAAGGTGTGTTAACACTAGACAAAATGAACGCATTGGCAGAAACCATTATTAGGAATTAAGAGGATATTACACAATGATAAAATATTCAATTTAATAGATGCTATAATAATTCTAAATTTTATGTACACAATAATGTAACTTAAAATATATAAAGTGAAAATTGATGTAATTACAAGATGGAATTAAATGCTTTCCCATCATCATTAGGGATTTGCCATGGTCACTCAACAAATGATTGGACACAATGGCTAAAAATGAGTAAGAATATAGAAGAGCTAAATGGTACAATGAATATTCATCACAAAATTGACATTCATAGAACAGTACACTTAAACATTGGATAATACATACTATTTTTATACACATGCAATATTTATGCAAAGTAAACATACACAAACCTTACAAATTTTAAATGACATAAAGAACACATCATTTGATTACACTGGCATTAAAATAAAAATATTAAAACATAACAACAAAAGAAGACACTTATGTTAAGAAAAGCGAAAAAATATCCCTAAAAAATCATGATTCTAATAAAAACAATAATATACATTATAAATTAATTGGACTATTATTAAAGTACTGTGATTAAAACTTATAAGATAGAGCTAAAGTAGATGTTAGAATAAAATTTATTGTCTTGAAAGCTTAAATTAGAAACAATGAAATATTTAGAAAACAATAGACTAAGTATTTAATTTCTTTAGAGATTTTAAAATAAGCAACAGATTAAAACCCAGAAAAGTAGAAAGAAGTAATAAAAATGTCAGAAGTTAATGAGATGGAAGCAAAATATAAAAATTATCCAATAGTGAAAAATGGTTCTTTGAAAGGTATTAAATAAAGTCAAATTTTATTATATTGAAAGGAAAATAATGGAAAGAAAAAATAAAATATTAACAATGGTGTAGTTTAATAGCTACAGAAAATACAGAGATTAATCAGATTACACCAGATTTACATAATAAAACTAAAAAAAGATGATCAATAATTTATAAGAATACAATTGATCAAAATTGAGTTAAGAAATAACACAAACCTGAATATTTCCATATCTTTTATATCAGTTAAAATGGTTAAAAACTCTTTCCACAAGAAGACACTGGGATTTAGATAAATTCAGGATTGAGTACTACCAAGTTTTCTAATAGCAGAAACAAAAAGATCAATCCATTTTTATTAGGCTAACTTACTTTGACACCAATTAAGATAAGAATAGTATAATAAAAAGTTAAAAGCTAATCCCACTCAGGAACATAGAAGCAACAAACTAAAATATTAGCAACCCAAATACAGATATTCAGTAAAAGTGGAACACATCATATCCAAATTATTTTTACCTCAGAATGCAGAGTTCTTTCAAAAGTTATAAGTGGAATGATATAACTCATCATATTAACATCTTAAATGAGAAAAAAAACATGATTTCTCAATAGATGAATGAAACTCTTCAATAATATTTTATATACCTTCATGATAAAATGTTAACAAAAAACACTGAAAATCCCCCAACTTTATTGAAGTTATCTATTAAAAACTGTTGCATGCATTTATTTACTCATGTAATATAAATCTATCATATCAAAGCTCAACCCAGCACACTCCATGGGGGATCTGGGGTCTCTCACTACTTCTGGACATCCATGAGTATGTGCCCTGTGGAGTTTGAAATCTGGCATCCTCAGCATCTTTCTGTAGAGGACAGGGACCCAAACTTGGAAGTGCTATGGAGTTAGTGCCCTGTGAGGTAAATTCTGAGCAATAATAAAGGTAACGAGAAGATGCTGATAAATTATTTGTTCATCCTATCCCATTTCCCAACAGATCATTCTGAGGAGCAGAGGCAACTTTTAACATGTCTAGAGACACCTTGGATGACTTTTCTTTCAAAGTTCTGGAGTGCTCAGTATTGCCCCATTTCATCTGCTTACACTCCTTTCCTGTCTCACTTGCGTCCCCAACATCGGGGCCTTCATGGGATTACATCCCAACTCCCAGTAAAGAAACAGAAGGCATGCTCTCTTATTTTCTGGGGGATTCAGTGAAAACATTGCTCACCAGTAAAATGGATCTATGTAATGAAATACTACAGAGCAAATAAACCAAATGAACCTCAGTTTTAAGCATAAACATAGGAATGTGAAAAACAATGTACAATGAACGAACATGTTGCAAAAAGATAGAAATAGTATGTTTCCATTGATATAATTTTACAAAATAGATAAAAGTTAAGCAGTGTAATTTTTATGAATACAAATTTTGTTGGAGAAATATTTTTTTTCTGAAGCAAAGAAGTGATTACAACAAAAATTATCATAGTGGCTATTCTATTGGGGGTAATGGAAGGGAAATATGAATGGAGAGAAGAAAAACAAGGACTTTTAAAAAAACTGATAGGGGCGCCTGGGTGGCGCAGTCGGTTAAGCGTCCGACTTCAGCCAGGTCACGATCTCGCGGTCAGTGAGTTCGAGCCCCGCGTCGGGCTCTGGGCTGATGGCTCAGAGCCTGGAGCCTGTTTCCGATTCTGTGTCTCCCTCTCTCTCTGCCCCTCCCCCATTCATGCTCTGTCTCTCTCTGTCCCAAAAATGAATAAACGTTGGAAAAAAAAAAAATTAAAAAAAAAAAAAAACTGATAAAGTTTGTTCCTTGGTCTGAGTGTTCAATTTTGTTATATTTGTAAGCTGTACAAAATACATTTATTCCCCTATCCCCGTAGGACCTTGTATTCCAGTGCCTTCTGTCAACTCAAAAACGTTGCTTTAACAAAGTCCCCCTCCAAAATTAGTAGATATTCTGCAGCTCTCAAGGGAGGAAATTCTAAGATAGTTCTATATGTATTCCAGTTATCCCCAGAAGGGCTCATCCTGTTGTTACCCACAGTAAACTTTTTGATTTACCTCCAATGTACTGACTTTCTTTTTGTATCTATGAAGCTCCAAAGAAAACCACCAAAGAACCAACCTTCTGAGTATGCATGCCCTTGAGTAGTCTCCTCTTCCATCCAGTGATGGAAGTGACACTTTGCAATTTGAAACCCACCTCTCACAATGACATGTCTGCTTCCTCTTTAGCACGTTTGGAAATCCTGAGATACTGTATAAGAAGTGTGACTATGCAACATACTACTGGAAACATCCTGTTGAGAGACTGGTCACATAAAACATAAGAGACCCTATGATTACAGAGAGCCAGCTTAATCATATCATGCTGTCCTGCTAAGACTCCAGCAGAGGTCTCTAGTGATAGAGGCCCCTAGAAGTCCCAAGCGAGACCGACTGAAAAACCAGAGCTAATCTCATTCAATCAACACACATAATTGTTAGATATAAATAAAAAAATTAATTAACAGATTAAAAAATATATAAATAAATATAAATGATAACAAGCCACTAATTCTGGAGTGGTTTGCTACACAGTAAACTAGAACTAAAACATCTTTCCTCCTGCGCTTTCATTCCCTTTGTCATTCAGGTACTTCTTGTCACAGCCTCCCAAACAAACAACCTGCACACTAATCTGGCTTTAGAATGTACCTTTAGGAGAGCCAAAACAAAAACAAAATAATTAGCAGTTGAAATAAAGTCAACTCAATATAAAATGAGATTTTACGCTATTTAATTGTCACACACACTTGCATAGACATATATAAGTAAAAAAATGAAGAATTATTATCTTTATCTTTTTGGGGGAATGATGAGAAATGGAACTTGGTAAATAGAAGATATTTGCTAATGGGTACAAAATAAGATATAGTAAAACTTTGGTTTGTGAGCCCAATTTGTTCCAGAAACATGCTTGTAATCCAAAGCACTTGTATATCAAACAAATTTCCCCATAAGAAATAATGGAAATCCAGATGATTCGTTCCTCAATCCAAAATAATCATACACAAATGACTACAATACTGTAATATAATACAAAATAGTAAAGAAAATACAAAATATAAAGAAAAATAAACAAATTAACCTGCACTTACCTTTGGAAACCTTCATGGCTGATATGAGGGAGACAAGGCAAGAGGGTTATTGTGTATGACGACTTTCACTATCACTAATGGAATCACTGTTATCTACTGACTCAATGGAATCTTTTTCTTTTCATGCAACTTTAACAAGGAACCTATCCAATGACACTTGCTTTTGCCTCCTTTTGAGGATTTTTGTGGAAATGTGACATTGCCTTGTTGTTAAACAAGTTCATTGCCCACACCGCTACAGCCTTATTTGGATGGTGATTTTCTACAAAATTTTGCAGTGTTTCCCACCTTTTACACATCTCTCCAATTTCATTTGAAGTGAGGGATTCCTCTGCCTTTTTCTCCTCCTCCTCTGCAGATGAGATCTCCTCCATAACCTCTTGCTATTGCTCGCAACACAGCTCCATCAGTCCGTGGGTGGTCAGCTTTTGGCCATGTTTCTTTTCCAGCACTTGAATGCCATCCTAATTCACCTCCAGCCCCAGGCTCTCCCCCAGGGGCACAATTCTATCAACAACTGGTGGCTCTTGTTCATGAGCAAACCCCTCTAAGTCAAATCCAAAAATGCAGTCAGGTCAGTTTTCTCCAAGCAGAGTTGAGGGCTCTGTTGGTGACCACATCCCAGACTTTATCAATGATCTTGAGATAGTTCATGATGTGGAAATGATTTTTCCAAAACTAGGAGGGTAAGGTTTGTTCCTTTGGTCACCTCGAACTTTTCACTGTAATAGTACTTTGGCATAAAGCTTCTTAAAGTTTGGAATGTGATATAAAGCTTCTTAAAGCTTGAAATGACCTGCTGATCCATGGGATGGAGGATTGGGGGGGTGTTGGGAGGAAGAAACTTGACTTTAATGAACTCGAATTCCTCCAGTAAGTCATCCTCAAAGCCTAGAAGATGAGCAAGAACATTATCCATAACCAGCAAGGCTTTGAGTGGCAAATTCTTTTCTAAAAGCTATTTCTTCACTGAAGGACAGAAGACCTTGTTGATCCACTCAATGAACAAGATAGGAATGACCCAGGTCTTGCTGTTGGTCCTCTACATAACGTTTAACTCTTCTGCACCTTGCATTTCCCGAAGGTTCATAGATTCTTGGAATGATACATGAGCAAGGGCTTGACTTTGAAATCCCCACTTGCATTAGTACAAAACAAGAGCGTGAGATGGTCTTTCATGGGCTTGTGACCAGGCATTGCATTCTCTTCTTCTGTAATGTAGGTCCACTTTGGCATTTTTTTCCAAAACTCCCTGTCTCATCACAGTTAAAAACTTGCTCCTGCAGGTAACACTCAAACACCATGAGCTTCTGGAACTCAGTAGTGAATACATCATCTGCCTGAGCATCTGAACTCACAGCCTTGCCATGCTTCACAACACTTCTCCTCTTAAAGTTATCAAACCATCCCTGCTTTCTTTGAATCCTTCTTCATTTTCTGTTGACGTATCTGGCAGTTTACTTACCAGGTCAGTGTACAAGGCCTTTGCCTTCTTGCAAATAAAGTTCTTAGTCACAGTATCACCTGCTACTTGCTTCTCCTTTATCCAAACCAGAAGCAACTTTTCTACATCTTCTAGAAATGTGGCCATTGCTTTGATATTCTCGTGACTCCTTTAGCTGCATCTAGCCCTCTTGTTTCTTATTTCTTCTTTAACATTGTGCAAATGGTCAATGTAGACTTCTTATAAAATCTTGCAATTTGGCCACTCACATACCCTGTTTGCACTTCTTGATGATTTCCTTCTTAACTTCCACCATAATCATCTCCTTCTTCTTACCACCTTTCTTTTCAACCTTTTTCTGCTTAAGAGCCATTGGATAAGCTCACATGGATGTTGACTAAGGTACAGTATTAATAAACTCTATCATATACTATATTTAATGTAACTGGCAATAAGGTAGTAAAGGAAAGGGTCTATATCTTCAGGCAGCCTGACGTAGAATGAAGCAGAGCATTCCTAAAGTTACTCCTGTATAGAAAAGCAAGAGACTGTCCATAGATGCTTTAAAGTGACAAAAATACACTAGTGCCAGTTGTGGGCAACTTCCAACATTCTGAAAAATCACCGATTTCTGCCCAACACTGTAGCCTGAGACTGAGCATCTGAGCACGGGAAGGAATCACCCACAATCCCACAATGAGAGAGAGAGAACCATTGGTTCAGTCATGATCATGTGATGTTTGGTATCATGTACTACTCGTATTGCAAGACATCACTCATTTATAAAGTTAAAATTTAATAGAAATGTTTGATTGTTTTGAGGAACACTCACAGAACAAGTTACTTGCAACCCAAGGTCCTAATGTAAGTCATTGGCATATACTGTGCCAAAGGGTATATGTTATAGATATTTCTATCCAAGTTATCCTTCTTATTTCTATCCTTTGATCAGAAGTGACAAAAGCAGGAAACATGGGCTACTGGAAACATGTTCTTTATTAGTTTGCAAGCCTTCTGCCTTCATCCATTCAAGCTGCTATAACTGAATACCAAAAACAAAAGAAATACATTTCTCATGCTCTGGAGGCTGTCCAAGATCAAGGCTCCAATAGATTCAGTATCTGGTGAGGACCCACTTCTTGGTTCATAAATCACATTTTCTAACCATGTCCACACATAGTAGAAGTGGTAAAGGAGCTCTCTGGGGTCTCTTATACAAAGGCACTAATCTCATTCATGAGGGCTCCATCCTCATGGCCACCCAAAGCCCACCTCCAAATACCATCATGTTGGAAATTAGGTTTAAATATATGAATATCAATTTGTGAGAAAGGCACAAACATTCATAGCACCTTTTTTCTTTAAGTTGTATGTGAGTAAATGTTTGTCATCCTGAACATGTCTTTCATACCTTCCAGAACCTTGCCATAGAACCAAGACAAGATTTAGAAAAAAAAAAATGTTGACTTTTGTTTAAGTTACCACTTTTGAAGTGTATGGATGGGCTCAAAATTTTGTTCTTTAGAGAAATTCAAACTAGGACAGGCTTTCATCCTTATGAACTGATCATATTCATAATTTCCAGAAGTAAAAAAAGTAATAGATGACATTTCATTATCTCTTTAATCCTAAGAAACAGTACAATAGGTCATTTCCTCATCTGCTAGTTCACATTTGTCTTTAATTTCTCTCATTCTACATTACGAAGGGCATATTCAATAAATATCTACCTAATACCTAACAAGGTGCATATTTACTTTTTTCAATAGAGAATTTAACAACTTTAGTTAAGTAATATTCTATCTATGAAGTATTGGCTATAGTTAAATTTTTAATAACTCTATGGTATGTTATTTTGAAATAAAATTAAATAATTGCTGTAAATATTTCTAATGTATCTTAATATGCTGTTACTTATACTTTGAAACTCTATGGAACATTCAAGTCATTTTAAGTATGTTTTTCTGCAATATGATTTGAAACTTGGATAGCTGGCCTTTGAAATGTATAAATTGTAGAAGAAGAAAATCAGCATAGTTTTCTTTTCCTGGGAAGTGGAGCAGTTAATATTCAACATGAAATGTCTAATCTTTAAATACATTATAATCTAACTGCTTAGGATAATTTTTGCTTTAATACCTTAAGAGTCTGCAAAGCCTGAAGGATGGGATTATTAAGATGGAATTTTAATGTCAAAATTATCAGGGAAGTGAACATATTGCTAGTGTTCATAAAAATTGTATTCAATTTCTGTATGATTTGTTCAAATAAGGGATGAGAATATATTTGATTATAACTAGTAAGTAACCCAAAATTTGATCAGATGACTGGAGGTCACTGCCACATAAGAGCTGTCAACCTCAGAGGTGAGACTATTTAAGACCTGAATTTACTCTAATACATAAATGTACCTGCAGAGATGTGCATAAAAATGTAGGTATGAAATAATTAAATTGTTGGAACATTTTGTAGTGAAAATGGTAGGAAAGGAGCATATGAAAACTAAAATAAAAAACAAATGTAAATGATGATCATTTCTGTAGAAAATAATGCGAAAGTGTAGGGAACAGTTATTACTTTTCATTTTTTAAAGCTTTGGAATAACTCAAAGCTAATCTGTTATATGCATCACAGATTTCTAAAAAATTCACTTTTATTTAGCAGAAATTTATTAGTGGGCAGATTAATCTGTGATATAGAATTTACTGTGGAATGCCTAGTATGAAAAGCAAGAAGAAGATAGCATTTAAATGCACTATTTTAGGTAATTGTTTTAGAGCAAATACATACTTTGCAGTATTTTTTGTAATAATGCTTGTCAGTTTCTTAAGGAGGATTATCCCTGTAGCAATACAAACTTTCCCTTCTACATTATCAAATACCTACAATGATGTGCTCATACATAATCATTTATAACTATTAATAGAAACTATAATAAGCAATCAATAGTCATTCAAACTTACAATTATAATTTTTTATTCCACTGTTGGGGGGGATGGAGAGACATGTCTTATGTATTGGCCTTAAGATACAAAAGCTCAGTAGGTGCTTTTCTTAGAACAATGCACATTTGTAATTTATGAATGTTCTTTTATATTCTTATAGATATAAATATACAGTTACATTTTCCCTTTTCCCCAGTGCTACATAATTATAACTTGTAATATGTAAATATTTATGAATTCACAGGATGTTCGCTAGGAGAGAAGAATGTTATACTTGCAGATTTGTCTAGTATTTGCAGAATTCAGATCTTATTATTAGGCTTTATGTTGTATTGCAAAATGTAAAAATACATTGTTATAAATATGACTTGTCTAGAAAACATACCATCTGGTGGTTCTGTTGAGAAATGAGAATTATCTCAAAATCATTTATTGTTAGGAATAAGACATTACAATGTTGGTTGAAAATGTTACTCCCTTTATTTTTATATAAGTAAATGGCAGACATAATGCCCTGTATTCTATGTGAAAAAATATGGTTTAAACACTAATATCATGAGGTATTAGAATTTAAATAACCTTAGAGATCATTTAGACAGAAATGGCATACTAAGTGATTGGCAGTCGCTGTCTAAAATGCCATTTTTTTTTTTACTTTTTTTTTTCAACGTTTATTTTATTTTTGGTACAGAGAGAGACAGAGCATGAACGGGGGAGGGGCAGAGAGAGAGGGAGACACAGAATCGGAAACAGGCTCCAGGCTCCGAGCCATCAGCCCAGAGCCCGACGCGGGGCTCGAACTCACGGACCGCGAGATCGTGACCTGGCTGAAGTCGGACGCTTAACCGACTGCGCCACCCAGGCGCCCCTAAAATGCCATTTAAGGGATTCTATCAGGATTGTAGATTAAAGGATACCTGTGCTCCAGTGAGGAGGAGTCCTTGGCTGGCTGAGAATATACGCCTTAGGTTCTGAATGGGAAACTGGTAGCAAGCATCCTGTGTACCACCTTCCCTTATTTCGTATGAAAGAAGATCACTAAAAGCTGGTCAAAAATGAAGATTCCAATTCCTAAAACATCACTGAGCTGTCAGACAAATCTACTACTAGATATTTGTCTGTATGTTTGCTCAAAATCGGATTCCTACAACTTTCTCCACTTAATCCTAATTTATTGCGCATTCCCAGTACGAACTCTTTAGATACCGGAAGATAAGCATTACTTTTCCCTTTCAGTGTTTCCCTTTTCCAAATCAAGTCATTAAGTGCTCCAGCTTCTTTACTATCTCTATTGTTTGTTCAAGTCCTTCTTAAATATTACTACCAGAATGAAATTTCCTAGATGATATCTTAACTGTATAAAGTGAAACAATTATTTCTCTTAATGAAAACACCATACTTCTATTTAATACAATAAGAGATCCCATGATCTATTTCACGGTGTTTTTATGCTCTTGGATCACAGTGCACTTGCCATAGAGTACAATATTTAGGGTGTTTTGTTTTTTTTTTTAATTTTCTTAACGTTTATTCGTCTTTGAGAGACAGAGAGACACAGAGCACAAGGAAGGGTGGATCAGAGAGAGAGAAAGGCAGACACAGAATCCGAAGCAGGGTCCAGGCTCTGAGCTGTCAACACAGAGTCCAATGCCAGGCTTGGACTCACAAACGGTAAGATTATGACCTGAGCCGAAGTCGGACTCTTAACCGACTGAGCCACCCAGGTGTCCCCTAGGACACCTAGGGTTTTAAAATGAACCACTCCTCTCTGTTCTAAATATTAGGTGTTTATTAATTTCTTCATCTGATAATAATGAAAACCGCATTCATTTTCATGGTTGTTCATTGTTAGCCAATGACCATGCTAATCATTTTATCTTGATTACATTATTTAAAATCACATAATTATCCCTAATTTTACCTACATATAAACAACAATAAGAAAGTCACAAGAAGTTGAGGACCCCGCCTAAAGTTGTGGCAACAATACATTTCACCACACTTTTATATTTATTTTGTTAGTTTGAAACAATTCATCCTTTTGAGTTTTTATTTAGTAATTATGTTACACTCTCTTAGGAGATAAGAAACACATATTCCGAATTTATCTTAGATATTGAATATTTATTTGAAGTGTACTTGTAGTAAATGTTAAATATTGAAAACTGAGAAGTTATACAACAAGCGTCTTAGAGAAAAAAATAAAGATTTCTATAAATAATCAATAGCGTGTCTAAATTCCAATTTTCTTTAGTCCAAAGGAGAATGTCCTGTGCTCATCATCCTTCTTGGGAAGATCCTTCTTTCTTCCTTGCAGTATATGATATTATGGTAATTCAAAGTTTTTCTGCCTCTGCTGCTACTGTTGTGGAAAGACATAAAGACTCTTTGTTACTCTGCCTGAGTGCTTCCAATTAATTGTATCTTCTTTGTATTCATTTTAATATCATAATACTTGACGCTGGTCATCTTACTAAGCACTTACTGGTCATTCAGTCCTCTTGAGTTTTCCCAACGACCTTACGGTAGGCAATGTTTTAATTCTCAAATGACATAAGAAAAAAAACTGAGGGCTGGAGAGAGATTAAACAACACCAATTGACAGATCATTGAATAGGTAAGGCATTTTCTGAACCTGGGTTCATATTCAGGTTTGATTTCAAAGTTTAGATGCTAGCTCACTGCCTGTATTTTCTCTGTTGCTTACATTCTGGCCATACTAATAGCAATGATACTTTCTCTGTGTTCCACATTCACATTCCAAAGGTATTTCCTAAGTGATTGTTAAGACCTTACTCCCCAGTGACCTCAGAGAATCAGAGATTTTGCCAAATGCCTTGCTTGAGTGAAAATATAAGCTGTGTGTGGCATTTCTTTGATCCACCAGCCTAACAAATCTCTCAAGAAAATAAATCACATTAGTTTAAACAAAAATGTCTTAGTAACGTATCAAAATGATAACAACATACATATCTGAAAATTCATGATATAGGTTTGTGGAATAGATCTCATACTTATGCTTATTGAGTCTAGAAACCACAAATCCCCTTTTATGTAAAGGAGAACATTTACTTAATTTTCTCTTGTTTTATCGTGAATTTTCCAAATGATTTCCAAAATATCATGTATGAAGTCTCTCCAGTTGTATACACTTTTCAGTGAGCTCACAAGCAATGTTCTTCTGTTCGAAAATCATGAGCTTTTTGTGAGGTAGCTGCTCTTTTACCAGAACTTTATCTGTTGCATTCTCTCCTTTTCTGTTTTGAAATTTTTTAAAAGATTTCTCTACAGAAAGATATTCAGTTGTCTCTAAACAATCACCGTTAGAAACCAAGGTGCCTTGTGCACTCACATACTTGTATGAAAAACAAAAACATTAACAGCAGCCAAAGGATTTGCTTCCAGAGCACAGGTGTCATGAAAACCACCTCTAAACCTAAACCAAATGGGGAAAGGAAAAGACTCAAATCAGCATCGTTGTCATTGGACACATAGACTCATGCAAGTCTACCACTACTGGTCATCTGATGCACACATGTGGTGGTAGCAACAAAAGAACCATCAAAAAAAAAATGTGAAAGAGGCTGCTGAGATGGGAAAGCACTCCTTCAAGAATGCCTGGGTCTTGGATAAACTGAAAGCTGAACATGAACATGGTATTACCATTGATATCTCCCTGGAAATTCCAGACCAGCAAGTATTATGTGACCATCATTGATGCCCCAGGACATAGAGACTTTATCAAAAACATGACTACAGGCACATCTCAGGCTGTGTTGTCCTGATTGTTGTTGCTGGTGTTGGTGAACTTGAAGCAGGTATCTCCAAGAATGGGCAGATCTGTGAGCCTTCCCTTCTGGCTTATGCAGTGAATATAAAACAACTAATTGTTGGTGTTAACAAAATGGATTCCACTGAGCCACCCTACAGCCAGAAGAGTTATGAGGAAATCATTAAAGAAGTCTGCACCTACATTAAGAAAATTGGCTACAACCCCAACACAGTAGCATTCATGCCAATTTCTGGTTGGAATAGTTATAACATGCTAAAGCCAAGTGTTAACATGCCTTGGTTCA
This sequence comes from Puma concolor, assembly GCF_028749965.1. NCBI lineage: Eukaryota > Metazoa > Chordata > Mammalia > Carnivora > Felidae > Puma > Puma concolor. The sequence goes on along the minus strand of NC_141674.1, from coordinate 137,935,196 downwards.
AGGGATGGAAAGTCACCCATAAAGATGGCAAGGACAGTGGAACCACAGTGCTTGAAGGTCTGGATTGCATTCTGCCACCAACTCACCCAGCTGACAAGCCTTTGTGTCTGCCCCTCCAGGATGTCTACAAAATTGGTGATATTTGTTCTGTCCCTGTGGGTTGAGTGGAGACTGGTATTCTTAAACCAGGCGTGGTGGTCAACCTTTGCTCCAGTCCATGTTACAACTGAAGTCTGTTGAAATGCCCATGAAGCTTTGAGTGAGCCTCTTCCTGGGGACAACATGGGCTTCAATGTCAAGAACATATCTGTCAAAGGTGTTCATTGTGGCAATGTGGCTGGTGACAGCAAAAATGACCCACCAGGGAAAGCAGCTGGCTTCATGGCTCAGATGATTATCCTAAACCATCCAGGCCAAATCAGTGATAGATATGTTTCTATGCTGGATTGTCACATATCTCACATCGCTCGCAAGTTTGCTGAGCTGAAGGAGATTGACTGTTGTTCTGGAAAAAAGCTTGAAGATGGCCCCAAGTTCCTGAAATCTAGTGCTGCTGCCATCATTGATATGGCTCCTGGTAAGCCTATGTGTGTTGAGGACTTCAGCCATTTTGCTGTTCGTGACATGAGACAGACGGTTGCTATGGGTATCATCAAAGCAGTGGACAAGAAGGCAGCTGGAGTTGGCAAGGTCCCCAAGTCTGCTCAGAAAGCTTAGAAGGCTAAATAAATATAATCTCCAATACCTGCCATCCCAGTCTCTTTTTTAAAGTTTTTTAAATGTTTATGGGGCGCCTGGGTGGCGCAGTCGGTTAAGTGTCCGACTTCAGCCAGGTCACGATCTCGCGGTCCGGGAGTTCGAGCCCCGCGTCAGGCTCTGGGCTGATGGCTCAGAGCCTGGAGCCTGTTTCTGATTCTGTGTCTCCCTCTCCCTCTGCCCCTCCCCCGTTCATGCTCTGTCTCTCTCTGTCCCAAAAATAAATAAACGTTGAAAAAAAAAAAATTTTAAAGTTTTTTAAATGTTTATTTTTTAGAGTGCAAGTAGGGGAGGAGCAGGGAGAGAGGGAGACACAGAATCTGAAGTAGGCTCCAGGCTCTGAGCTGTCAGTACAGAACCTGCACAGGGCTCTGACTCATGAACCATGAGATCATGACCTGAGCTGAAGTCAGATGCTTAACTGACTGAGCAACCCAGGTACCCCCACCTCAATCTTAATAACTGGTAGAAGAACCATCTCAGAGCTGTTTGTGTCAACTGACCATTTAAGTTTAATAGTAAATGACTGGTTAATGATAACAATATATCATAAAACTTTCAGAGGGAAAGGAGAATCTTTTGTGCACCATTTGGTTTTGTGTGTGTGTGTGTGTGTGTGTGTACTTTCAACCTATTAGTTTTTAAAATCCATACTTTTTAATGGAGACAACTTGACCAAAAATCTGTCACAGAATTTTGAAACCCATTAAAACAGAAGTTTAATGAGAAAAAAAGCCCCAAACCCCAAAGCTAATTGGGTCATGCATGCATGTTAAATTTTTATCAGGACTCTCAAATTGCCTGGTAGATTGTATCACTTTATTTTACCTGTAATAGTACAATAATACTGTATCTTTTTTTCCCACCTTTGACAATAGGATTTAAATAATTACCTTTCTTCTTATTGTATACTAATTATACCATATGTGCTAAGTAATATATCTACATCTAACCATGTGTTTTGATTCTATAAACAACTTAAATTCCCGTTTACTTTCCTTTTGTATTTTTATAATTATGAATTAATTTGCATCTTTATTCTTCCTAGAACCATCCTTAAGGCCATACTGTATTTTTATTTCTTAATTTGTTCTTATTCACAGGTTCCTCTTTCCATGTTTTGTTGATTATTTAAAAAAAAACTTTTAAGATGAAAACAATATATTTAGAAAGCTCATATATATGTATACAAGATAAACTTTATTATTTACAAATCCAGCTATCTTTTTAGTGGCTGTCCTTATAGGCACTTGATTGAATTAAGAAAACCTTAGGAATAAAAAATTATTTTAATGTAGGTAAATCTAATTTTTTTCTGAATGAAAATAATAATGTACATTTGTATGTCATAAAGAATTTCCTACTTCTCAATTGATCCTAGCATTCCTAGTATAACTGTTCTATTATAAAGATGAGAAAACTGAGACTCAAAGACATAAAGTGATTTACCCAAAGAAACAATTTAGCTGCTGTGGCATGTATGGGATTTCAACTCCAAATACAATACTTTTTCTGCGGGAGCTTGCGATTCCTCAAAAATACAAAATATTTCTGGAATACTCCTCTCTGTTGCCTTTTGTGCCCCAACAAAATGTCTTCCTTTGCTAAAAAACCCATTCATTAATTGTATTGAATTAAGACAACACCCAATAGTCCTCTATTCAAAATCCAAATACCCTTAGAGATTTAATAATCAAGCTGTTAAGTAATTAAACCTTAGTAAGAATTAGCTTATGAGATTGCTTTTCATCAACCACTAAGTGAGAAGCAATGGAGCACAAAGTAGAAGAGATGGGATGGAGTGAGAACCAAGCACAAGCAATTCGAAAGGGGACTGACAGATTACAACACTGTTGGTAGCAAGAAATTCTGGGCTATAAAAATAGGGAGTCTCACCAGCAGAGCTGCAGTTTAGATAACAAAAGAAAATCCATTATTTCATAATTTTGTCATATGATTGGTCTTGGCTGCAGACATAAGCTGACAATCATTCTATATGAAGATCTTACCTCTGTATTTTCTCTTACCGTCTCATCCTACACTTGTAGGTATGTTCTTATGCTCTAGACCATAATGGTAAAACTAACCTGACTTTTTCTAGTGTGCCCTTTTCTTGGCCTGTCATACACTTCCATAGATTTCAGCTCAAAATCAAACAAAATACCTCATCACTGAGGTGTCTGTGATCAGCTCCACCCCTTAAAAAGCCTGGTGGATTCGTCCATCACCTTCCTGGTATTTCACTCTAATGTACAATGGGCTTATGTCATACAGTTAATTAAGCCTTCTTTTCCCAAATTTCTTTTCTATCTTTCTCCTACTGTTTGCCTCATATTCCTTGATGATAGAAACTAAGTCATATTTATCTTTGCATTTCCTGTATCTGTAAGGGTCTAGACCTTGTGGTCAAGACAAATCAGTACTTACTAAATATTTAATGAATTAATACATGGGAAATATGTAAATATGGACATAAATATACATCTGCAAAACAAATATCCCCTCCTTTCCCCTTCAAGCTGAACAGTGACCTGTATTTTATCTATTTTTTTAAAGTGTATTTGTTTTGAGGGGGGAGGGTAGAGGGAGAGAGAGAGAGAGAGAGAGAGAGAGAGAATCTCAAGCAGACTCCACACTGTCAGTGCAGAGCCCAACATGGGGCTCTATTTCACAAACTTGAGATCAAGACCTGAGCTGAGATCAAGAGTTGGAGGCTTAACCACCTGAGCCTCCCAGGTCCCCCTGTATTTTATGTATTTTAACTTGTTTTATTATTCTTCAGATTAATTTTTCCATAGATTTAAAAAAAATGTTTATTTATTTTGAGAGAGAAAGCATGAGTGGACTAGGGGCAGAGGGAGAGAGGGAGAGAGGGAGAGAGAGAATCTCAAGCAGGCTCCATGCTGCCAGTTTAGAGCTCAAGGGCGGGGAGTTGGGGCTCGATCTCACAAAGTGTCTGGGGGAACCTTGAGATCATCACTTGAGCCTATATGAAGAGTCTGATGCTCAACTGACTGAACCACGTAGGTGCCTCCCTAGATTTTTCTAAAGCATTGTATTTGAAACCAGAGAATGGAAGGTAAAGGAAATTTTACTAGGAGCTCATAGCAACCTGGTAAAAAGAAAACTGAACTCTAAAACTTAAGCTAAGTCTTTCAATTAAAGAAACACAATAGCTTCTGTTTAGATAACAAAGACTCTTTAACTACTAGTGTGCCAATAAATAATGCTATTTTGTATTCATATTGTTGAATAATATACATACAAATTAAGTTGATTCAATGAAAGTATTAGTCAACATTAGGAAAAAAAAAGAGGATAGACAAGTTTTTTACATACCAAAGGCAAAAATAATCAATCAATTTACTGACTAAATTTTAAAAATTTATTCGTATCATTTTTAAAAATTTAATTTTTCTGGCATGGTATAGACACAGACCATGTTCCATATGGGGTGTCCGTAGGTTAGGCCTTCTAAATGAAGGTATTTGTGGATTTTTGTGAGCCTTTGTTTATCATAAATTATAATAGCATCTACCCCCACACATGCTAATGCATAATATGACTTTATACACTTGACTTTCCATTTTTCTCTTTCAATCTCAAGTTCTATCATCTTGGCAGGTCTGCCTTTAACATATGCATTGGAAGGCCACTTGTGCTTCTGTGGTTCTTGAAAATTTTACAAGTTTTGACCAAACAGGATGCAGAATTGTTTTTGAGTTTCTGCCATGAAATGTCTAATAACCCTGTCATTCTTTTGAAAATACTGTGTTAATAAATTCTGACAATGTGCAAAACATAGTGAGAAGAGGAATTTTTGCTTCCCACGCAGCTTTTCTCCAAGTGGTAGAAAAGAGAGAGAAAGAGAGACAGAAAGACCCCACAATTAGGTCAGATAGGCCATTTATTTGCAGAAAGTTTACTCCTGAAACTTCCATTCCCATACTTTTTCTGGGGAAGGTCACTTTCAAGGTCTGAGGCAAGGAAAATTCTACTACTATTTTGGAAGTACAAACAGCCATCTAAAAATTAGCCCATCATAAAACCTTTAATTTTAAAATTTTGATAGCCAGCTTTTTCAAGCCCTCCTTTTCCATGTTTTCATACATTCTAACACTAAATCAATTCCTGGTGTTGGCTGTATTAATCCTAAAATGCTAGATTGCACCACATGATGACTCTTTTTATTAGAGAATCATGCATCAGTGAAATCACACACACACACACACACACACACACACACACAAACACAAAGAGAGAGACACACAGATACACACACAAAAGTAGTTTTCTTATTCAAACACCTGTTTCAACATTAGTTAAGACATAGTATAAGGAAAGGCATGAAGTTCAGCCATCTAGTTGTTCATTAATGACGCTTTGATGGTATGTTGACTCACTTAACAACTATCCAATCTTTATTACATAGGAAAGGTAATTAGCACCTATATACCTTTCTCATAAATGCTGCAAATGGAAAAGAGAATTGAATTCCCTGTGAAAACATTAAAAATAAACAACTACCAATCTTCCTTAAAGCTGATCTGAAAACTCTTGGCAACTAACTAGTATATGCACACTAACTGAAAGCATTGTGTTTGTACTGCTCTGCACTATACCATTTCTCGTGGTGTTCCTCTAAAAGCCATGATATCAGAGGCACCCCAGGAACCTAGAATCCCAGTTATAATAAAAGAAAGCTTTTGGCTGCAAGGTAGTGAAGAGAAGGCCAGTGGATCAAACGTAAAAGCTTTGCTTTTGAGATTAAATTAATACCAGAGGCTCAGTCAGCACTGAGTTAGTGTGCACCATGCACCACATAGCACCTCACCGTATAGATTCTCATGGAGTCAAGTGGTGTTATTCTGACCTGCTTCTTCCCAGATTTACCAGCTCCGGATAACCCCCAAGCAGAATAATCATGTATATCAAAAATACTTAGCAGGTTTGTGAAAGGTAAAAATTTTTTTTTTGCTAAATCCTCTTTCTATATGAGACCTAATGAGCACCTCAAGATACTGCCTGTCTGAGGAAAGGAAGGATTAATGTTTAAAGTCATTATTCCACTGAATGCCATCAATTTCGTGTCACCAACACATCGAAAGGTGCAATTTTCAGAAAGCTGTTTTCTGCCTGAGTATTTTCATTGTGGTTTCACAACACAATTGCCTGCTTAGGCCCTCCCAGCGCACGGCACCCTCTCAATATATGCACTGTTTGGACACAATACGTTCCTGTTTTCAGTTAATTAATACATCACAAGGAGCTTTCTAAGTTACAAAGCCCCCAAATCTCACAAACAAATAAGCTTTGGATATTATCCCTGAGCCATGTTTTCACTGCCTTTTCCCCCATATTTTCTTTTATTTGTGTAAAATATATTTTGACTTCACTGCAAACCATAAGAAAACTTGATACCCAAATGATATCAAGCATAATTCAAGAGGAGTAAACAAAAGTAGGAAGAAAACAAATAGACAAGCATTATTTTTAATTCTTCACATTCTTTACCACATCTCTTAGCACATTTAATTTGACACATCTCTTCAAGAGAAGATAATTCTTGTTTGTTTGTTTGTTTGTTTTCATTTTCCCTCCCATTGAGAGAACAGTTCCAGCTAAGCGGTATCCACAAGATGCAATAAATCTCTTTCTAAGTGTGTGAGAGGTCAATTCTCTTTTCAACTCTATTTATTTCTATTTAAATGAATTGGGGAAAAATCAAAACAAAGTCACAAACAATGGTTATTTGTAAAATCCAACAAAAGGATACACTTTTTTTTAAAGAAATGTGCTAGTATAATTTGCATGAATATAAACGTTTTCAAAAACTAAGATGAGATATATTTTGTATATTAAAATGGAGCTCCCTTAAAACACATGGAGGGACAGAATTTAAAATTCAGCATACATACATGTAAAGTTTTAAAAGTGAAAAACAATCCAAAACTTTAACTATGTTGGGTTTTAAAACAGTGGTATCCCAGTCAAGCTAAAGGTGCTTTTAAGGAATGTCATTCCCCACTTATGTTGATTTTTATAGGAAATCATATAAAAGTAGGAGAGTACACCGAACAACCTACCACCGAGAAAGCAGAGTTAATGGTGCAGAAAAGACTTAAAATAGACAATATCCTTAAAGAAAAACATAAAACAGCATTAGAGGACTTTAAAGATGACACAAGCAGCAATCTGAGTATAAAATAAAAATTATTGAAATAAAGAACTCACTAGATAGTTTGAAGAGTCAAATGGATATAGTCAAATGGCAAAATGTGTAAGCTGAAAAATCAAGTCAAGGAATTTGCCAAAACTGAATCAAGGAGAAATTACATTGTAAGAAAATTAAAGAGTGAACACTGAAACTAGAATTAGAAATGCTAATGTGTAGGGGTGCCTGAGTGGCTCAGTCAGTTAAGTGTATGACTTTGGCTCAGGTCACAATCTCATGATTTGTGAGTTCGAGCCCCACATTGCAGTCTGTGCTGATGGCTTGGAGCCTGGAACCTGTTTCAGATTCTGTGTCTCCTTCTCCCTCTGTCCCTCCCCTGCTCATGATCTGTCTCTCTCTGTCTCAAAAATAAGTTAAAATTAAAAAAACAAGAAAAGCCAATATGCATATCACCAAAGATCCTGAATAAAAGGAAAACATACAATGAAGGATAAAAAATCAAAGAAATTCTAACTGAAAATGTTATAAAACAAAAGAAAGATTAAGTTGTCAGTTATAAAAGATTCATAGGCTGTAAAAAAAAAAAGATATATAAGGAAAGAAAAAAAAGAAAACACAATTAGACCCTTAGGATGTACTCCTCGGAGGAATATTAGTTATAGTGAAGAATGGTAGATAAGTCATTTGGAAAGTTTATTGTTGAAGAAAGAACTGGTTCTAAAAATATAAAAAAAACTTAAGCATAATAATAGAATGTTTAAACTTTAGAAGTTGAAGCTGTTGGAGGGAAGATGCCGGCATAGGAAGACGCTGGGCTCACCGCGTCCTGCTGATCACTTAGATTCCACCCACACATGCCTAAATAACCCGGAAAAATGCCAGAAGACTAGCAGAATGGATTCTCCAGAGCCAAGTGCAGACGAGAAGCCCATGGAAGAGTGTAGGAAGGGCGGCGAGGTGGTACACGCTACACAGACCGGTGGGAGGGAGCTGGGGCTGAGGGGCAGCCCGCAGGCCAAGCAGAGCCCCCGAATCTGGCTGGCAAAAGCAGAGGGGCCTGACGGAGTCTGTCCTGACAGCAAGCGGGACTTAACATCTGGAAGGTTATAAGTTAACAGCTCTGCTCGGAGTGCGGGAAGGCTGGAGGACAACGGGAGGGAGAGTTGTTGAGCCCCGGACTACAGAGCTCAGCTTGGCGGGGAACAAAGGCACTCGCCAGTGCGATCTCCCTCGCCCATCCCCCAGCCACAATCCCAAAGGGAACCAGTTCCTGCCAGGGAACTTGGTTGCACCGGGCAAACACCCAACGCTGTGCTTCTGCAGATCCATCCCTCCCGCGGGTCTGACTCCCTCCCGGTGCTGCAGGGCCCCTCCTGAAGCAGATCACCGAAGGATGAGGGAGCTGAGCCTGCCCCTCCCACCCCTGTGCACCTTGCTGATCCACCCCAGCTAATACACCAGATCCCCAGCACCACAAGCCTGGCAGTGTGCAAGTAGCCCTGATGGGCCATGCCACCCCACAGTGAATCCCGCCCCTAGGAGAGGGGAAGAAAAGGTACACAGCAGTCTGACTGTGGCCTTAGCAGTGGGCTGGGGGCAGACATCAGGTCTGACTATGGCCCCGCCCACCAACACAAGTTATTCAAAACTATTCCCCGTCGTTCCGCACCACTCCAGGGACTATCCAAAATGATGAAACGAAAGAATTCCCCTCAAAAGAATCTCCAGAAAATAACGACAGCTAACGAACTGACCAAAAGGGATTTAACCAATATAACAGAAAGTGAAATTAGAAAAATAGTCATAAAATTAATCGCTGGGCTTGAAAACAGTATAGAGGACAGCAGAGAATCTATTGCTACAGAGATCAAGGGAATAAGGAACAGTCAGGAGAGCTAAAAAATGCTATAAACGAGCTGCAAAATAAAATGGAAACAACCATGGTTCGGATTGAAGAGGCAAAGGAGAGAATAGGTGAACTAGAAGATAAAATTATGGAAAAAGAGGAAGCTGAGAAAAAGAGGAATTAAAAAATCCAGGAGTATGAGGGGAAAATTAGAGAACTAAGTGATGCACTAAAGAGAAATAATCTATGCATAATTGGTATTCCAGAGGAGGAAGAGAGAGGGAAAGGTGCTGAAGGTGTACTTGAAGAAATCATAGCTGATAACTTCCCTGATCTGGGGAGGGAAAAAGGCACTGAAATCCAAAAGGCACAGAGAACTCCCTTCAGACGTAACTTGAATCGATCTTCCGCATGACATATCATAGTGAAACTGGCAAAATACAAGGATAAAGAGAAAATTCAGAAAGCAGCTAGGGATAGACGTGCTCTAACATATAAAGGGAGACCTATAAGACTCGTGACTGATCTCTCTACTGAAACTTGGCAGGCCAGAAAGGAATGGCAGGAGATCTTCAATGTGTTGAACAGAAAAAAACATGGAGCCGAGAATCCTTTATCCAGCAAGTCTGTCATTTAGAATAGAAGGAGAGATAAAGTCTTCCCAAATAAACAAAAACTGAAGGAATTCGTCACCACTAAACCAGCCTTACAAGAGATCATAAGGGGGATCCTGTGAGACAAAGTACCAGAGACATCGCTACAAGCATGAAACCTACGGACATCACAATGACCCTAAGCCCATATCCTTCTATAATAACACTGAATGTAAATGGACTAAATGCGCCAACCAAAAGACATAGGGTATCAGAATGGATTAAAAAAACAAGACCCATCTATTTGCTGTCTACAAGAGACTCATTTTAGACCTGAGGACACCTTCAGATTGAGAGTGAGGGGATGGAGAACTATTTATCATGCCACTGGAAGTCAAAAGAAAGCTGGAGTAGCAATACTTATATCAGACAAACTAGACTTTAAATTAAAGGCTGTAACAAGAGATGAAGAAGGGCATTGTATAATAATCACAGGGTCTATCCATCAGGAAGAGCTAACAATTATAAATGTCTATGCGCTGAATATGGGAGCCCCCAAATATATAAAACAACTACTCACAAAGATAAGCAACCTTAATGATAAGAATGTGGTATTTTCAGGAGACTTTAACACTCCACTTACAGTAATGGATAGATCATCTAGACACACGGTCAATAAAAACAAGGGCCCTGAATGATACATTGGATCAGATGGACTTGACAGATATTTAGAACTCTGCATCCTAAAGCAACAGAATATACTTTCTTCTCGAGTGCACATGGAACATTCTCCAAGATAGATCACATACTGGGTCACAAAACAGCCCTTCATAAGTATACAAGAATTGAAATCATACCATGCATACTTTCAGACCACAATGCTAGGAAGCTTGAAATCAACCACAGGAAAAAGTCTGGAAAACCTCCAAAAGCATGGAGGTTAAAGAACACCCTACTAAAGAATGAGTGGGTCAACCAGGCAATTAGAGAAGAAATTAAAAAACATATGGAAACAAACGAAAATGAAAATACAACAATCCAAATGCTTTGGGATGCAGCGAAGGCAGTCCTGAGAGGAAAATACATTGCAATCCAGGCCTATCTCAAGACACAAGAAAAATCCCAAATACAAAATCTAACAGCACACCTAAAGGAAATAGAAGCAGAACAGCAAAGGCAGCCTAAACCCAGCAGAAGAAGAGAAATAATAAAGATCAGAGCAGAAATAAACAATATAGAATCTAAAAAAAACTGTAGAGCAGATAAACGAAATCAAGAGTTGGTTTTTTGAAAAAATAAACAAAATTGACAAACCTCTAGCCAGGCTTCTCAAAAAGAAAAGGGAGATGACCCAAATAGATAAAATCATGAATGAAAATGGAATTATAACAACCAATCCCTCAGAGATACAATTATCGAGGAATACTATGAAAAATTATATGCCAACAAATTGGACAACCTGGAAGAAATGGACAAATTCCTAAACACCCACACTCTTCCAAAACTCAAACAGGGGGAAATAGAAAACTTGAACAGACCCATAACCAGCGAAGAAATTGAATCAGTCATCAAAAATCTCTGAACAAATAAGAGTCCAGGACCAGATGGCTTCCCAGGGGAGTTCTACCAGACGTTTAATGCAGAGATAATACCTATCTTTCTCAAGCTATTCCAAGAAATAGAAAGGGAAGGAAAACTTCCAGACTCATTCTATGAAGCCAGTATTACTGTGATTCCTAAACCAGACAGAGACCCAGTAAAAAAAGAGAACTACAGGCCAATATCCCTGATGAATATGGATGCAAAAATTCTCAATAAGATACTAGCAAATCGAATTCAATGGCATATAAAAAGAATTATTCACCATGATCAAGTGGGATTCATTCCTGGGATGCAGGGCTGGTTCAACATTCGCAAATCAACCAACGTGATACATCACATTAATAAAAGAAAAGATAAGAACCATATGATCCTGTCAATTGATGCAGAAAAGGCATTTGACAACATTCAGCAATCTTTCTTAATAAAAACCCTCGAGAAAGTCGGGATAGAAGGAACATCCTTAAAGATCATAAAAGCCATTTATGAAAAGCCCACAGCTAACATCATCCTCAATGGGGAAAAACTGAGAGCTTTTTCCCTGAGATCAGGAACACGACAGGGATGTCCACTCTCACCGCTGTTGTTTAACATAGTGTTGGAAGTGCTAGCATCAGCAATCAGACAACAAAAGGAAATCAAAGGCATCAAAATTGGCAAACATGAAGTCAAGCTTTCACTTTTTGCAGATGACATGATATTATACATGGAAAAATCTGATAGACTCCACCAGAAGTCTGCTAGAACTGATACATGAATTTAGCAAAGTTGCAGGATACAAAATCAATGTAGAGAAATCAGTTGCATTCTTATACACTAATAATGAAGCAACAGAAAAACAAAGAAAGAAACTGATCCCATTCACAATTGCACCAAGAAGCATAAAATACCTAGGAATAAATCTAACCAAAGATGTAAAAGATCTGTATGCTGAAAACTATAGAAAGCTTATGAAGGAAATTGAAGAAGATATAAAGAAATGGAAAAACAATCCATGCTCATGGATTGGAAGAATAAATATTGTCAAAATGTCAATACTACCCAAAGCTATCTACACATTCAATGCAATCCCAATCAAAATTGCACCAGCATTCTTCTCGAAACTAGAACAATCCTAAAATTCATATGGAACCACAAAAGGTCCCGAATAGCCAAAGTAATTTTGAAGAAGAAGACCAAAGCAGGAGACATCACAATCCCAGACTTTAGCCTCTACTACAAAGCTGTCATCATCAAGACAGCATGGTATTGGCACAAAAACAGACACATAGACCAATGGAATAGAATAGAAACCCCAGAACTAGACCCACAAACGTATGGCCAACTCATCTTTGACAAAGCAGGAAAGAACATCCAATGGAAAAAAGACAGTCTCTTTAACAAATGGTGCTGGGAGAACTGGACAGCAGCATGCAGAAGGTTGAAACTAGACCACTTTCTCACACCATTCACAAAAATAAACTCAAAATGGATAAAGGACCTGAATGTGAGACAGGAAACCATCAAAACCCTAGAGGAGAAAGCAGGAAAAGACCTCTCTGACCTCAGCCGTAGCAATTTCTTACTTGACACATCCCCAAAGGCAAGGGAATTAAAAGCAAAAATGAACTACTGGGACCTTATGAAGATAAAAAGCTTCTGCACAGCAAAGGAAACAACCAACAAAACTAAAAGGCAACCAACGGAATGGGAAAAGATATTTGCAAATGACATATTGGACAAAGGGCTAGTATCCAGAATCTATAAAGAGCTCACCAAACTCCACACCCGGAAAACAAATAACCCAGTGAAGAAATGGGCAGAAAACATGAATAGACACTTCTCTAAAGAAGACATCCGGATGGCCAATAGGCACATGAAAAGATGCTCAACGTCGCTCCTCATCAGGGAAATACAAATCAAAACCACACTGAGATATCACCTCACGCCAGTCAGAGTGGCCAAAATGAACAAATCAGGAGACTATAGATGCTGGTGAGGATGTGGAGAAACGGGAACCCTCTTGCACTGTTGGTGGGAATGCAAATTGGTGCAGCCACTCTGCACTTGATCTTAGCCAAAAGGCCGAGAAGCGATTGGTGCAGCCACTCTGGAAAACAGTGTGGAGGTTCCTCAAAAAATTAAAAATATACCTACCCTATGACCCAGCAATAGCACTGCTAGGAATTTACCCAAGGGATACAGGAGTACTGATGCATAGGGGCACTTGTACCCCAATGTTTATAGCAGCACTCTCAACAATAGCCAAATTGTGGAAAGAGCCTAAATGTCCATCAACTGATGAATGGATAAAGAAATTGTGGTTTATATACACAATGGAGTACTATGTGGCAATGAGAAAGAATGAAATATGGCCCTTTGTAGCCACGTGGATGAAAATGGAGAGTGTTATGCTAAGTGAAATAAGCCATACAGAGAAAGACAGATACCATATGTTTTCACTCTTAGGTGGATCCTGAGAAACCAACAGAAACCCATGGGGGGAGGGGAAGGGGAAAAAAAAAGAGGTTAGAGTGGGAGAAAGCCAAAGCATAAGAGACTTTTAAAAAGTGAGAACAAACTGAGGGTTGATGGGGGGTGGGAGGGAGGGGAGGCTGGTTAATGGGTATTGAGGAGGGCACATTTTGGGATGAGCACTGGGTGGTGTATGGAAACCAATTTGACAATAGATTTCATATATTGAAAAAATAAATAAATAAATAAATAAATAAATAAATAAATAAACTTTGGAAGTTAACACTGGGCGTGGGGAAAAGTAGAATAAGGGCAGCTCCTATGAGTGAAAACTCTCGTTTATTTGAGAGAGGACATAAATATTAACATGTTTAAGAAACTAATATGGAAAACAGTAAGTACACATTTGAAATGTGAAATACAACAAGAGAAAGGATAACAATAGCAAGTGTAACATTCAACTATTTGTCCATCCTATGACCACAAAATAGCACTAAAAAAAAAAAAAAGAAATAAAATTTAAATTGAAAAGTGAATAAAACCCATTGGAAACACTGAATGAAAGCAATAAGATATCATATAGATAAAAAATTTAACACACCTCTTTAGGAAAAGTAATGTCTCAACAGAAAAAAAGAAGGAAGTATCCTGTAGATTTTAATATCATGAGTAGACATATATGTGTCATACATGGCATATGTACTAAATATATGTAAATATATAGAAGTATACATAAGTATATAAATATAAATATGTTATAGTACTTTACACTAGTGCATTGAAAAACATTTTCTTTTCTGCCCTCCCATAAATTATGTCATTTTATCACACATTTTAATTCTAAATATTTTAGAAACCCACAATAAATTATTACCACTTTGCATTAGATAAATGATTTTTTGAAGTAATGAAAACTAAGGAAATAATGATTCCTTTTTTTAATGCTTATTTATTTTTGAGACACAGAGAGACAGAGCATGAGCGGGGGAGGGGAAGAGAGAGAGGGAGACACAGAATCCGAAGCAGGCTCCAGGCTCTGAGCTGTCAGCACAGAGCCCGACATGGGGCTTGAACTCAGAAACCCAGAGATCATGACCTGAACCAAAGTCAGATGCTTAACCGACTGAGCCCCCCCGACACCCCAGGAATAATGATTCTTGTGTTTACTTTCATTTTTACCATTTCTACCACTCTTAATTTTTTTGTACAAATCAATACTTTAATATGCAATTATAATGCTTCTACTTAAGAAAATTAATGAACATATCTTTTTTTTAATATTTATTTATTTTTGTAAGAGAGAGAGAGAGAGAGAGAGGAAGGGGCAGAGAGAGGGAGACACAGAAACTGAAGCAGGCTCCAGGGTCTGTCAGCGCAGAGCTCAATGCAGGGATCCAACCCTCAAACTACAAGATCATGACCAGAGCTGAAGTGAGATGTTTAACCAACTGAGCTACCCATGAGCCCCTCATGAGTATATCTTGTAGCACAATCAGCTGGAAATATATTCACTCAATTTTGTTTGTTCAAAAATTTTTTCCATATTTTTTGTGTATTTTTCAATTTCTTTCATAAGCTTTCTATAGTGTTCAGTGTATAGATTTTTCACCACTTTGGTTAGATTTATTCCTAGATACTTTATGGTTTTTTGTGCAACTGTAAATGGGGTTGATTCTTTGATTTCTCTTTCTGTTGCTTCATTGTTGGTATATAGGAATGCAACTGATTTCTGTGCGTTGGTTTTATATTCCTGCAACTTTGCTGAATTCATGGATCAATTCTAGCAGTTTTTTGGTGGAATCTTTTGGGTTTCCCATATAGAGTGTCATGTCATCTGTGAAGAGTGAAAGTTTGACCTTCTCCTGGCCAATTTGGATGCTTTTTATTTCTTTGTGTTGTCTGATTGCAGAAGCTAAGACTTCCAATACTATGTTGAATAACAGTGGTGAGAGTGGACATCCTGTCTTGTTCCTGATCTTAGAGGGAAAGCTCTCAGTTTTTCCCCATTGAGGATGATATTAGCATTGGGTCACTCATATATGGCATTTGTCATGTCGAGGTATGCTCCTTCTATCCCTACTTTTTTGAGGGTTTTTATCAAGAAAGGATGCTGTATTTTGTCAAATGCTTTCTCTGCATCTATTGAGAGGATCATATGATTCTTGTCCTTTCTTTTATTGATATGATGAATCACGTTAATTGTTTTGAGGATGTTGAACCAGCGGTGCATCCCAGATATAAATCCCACTTGGTCGTGGTGAATAATTTTTTTAATGTATTGTTGGATCCGGTTGGCTAATATCTTGTTGAGGATTTTTGCATCCATGTTCATCAGGGAAATTGGTCTATAGTTCTCCTTTTTGTGGAGTCTCTGTCTGATTTTAGATTCAAGGTAACGCTGGCTTCATAGAAAGAGTTTGGAAGTTTTCCTTCCATTCTATTTTTTGGAACAGCTTCAAGAGAATAGGTGTTAACTCTTCCTGAAATGTTTGGTAGAATTCCCCTGGAAAGCCATCTGGCCCTGGGCTCCTGTTTTATGGCAGATTTTTGATTACTAATTCGATTTCCTTACTGGTTATGGGTCTGTTCAAATTTTCTATTTCTTCCTGTTTCAGTTTTGGTAGTGTATATGTTTCTAGGAATTTGTCCATTTCTTCCAGATTGCCCATTTTATTGGCATATAATTGCTCATAATATTCTCTTACTATTGTTTTTATTTCAGTTGTGTTGGTTGTGATCTCTCCTCTTTCATTCTTGATTTTATTTATTTGGGTCCCTTCCTTTTTCTTTTTGATCAAACTGGCTAGTGGTTTATCGATGTTGTTAATTTTTTCAAAGAACCAGCTTCTGGTTTCATTGACCTGTTCTACTGTTTTGTTTGTTTGTTTGTTTTGATAGCATTAATTTCTGCACTAATCTTTATTATTTACTGTCTTCTGCTGGTTTGGGGTTTTATTTGCTGTTCTTATTCCAGCTCCTTAAAGCGTAAGGTTAGGTTGTGTATCTGAGATCTTTCTTCCTTCTTTAGGAAGGCCTGGATTGCTATATACTTTCCTCTTAGGACAGATTTTGCTGCATCCCAGAGGTTTTCGGTTGTGGTGTTATCGTTTTCATTGACTTCCATATACTTTTTAATTTCCTCTTTAACTGCTTGGTTAGACCATTCATTCTTTAGTAGGATGTTCTTCAGTCTCCAAGTATCTGTTACCTTTCCAAATTTTTTCTTGTGGTTGATTTTGAGTTTCATAGCACTGTGGTCTCAAAATATGCAGATGATCTTGATCTGGTATGGTATGATCTCGATCTTTTTGTACTTGCTGAGGGCTGATTTGTGTCCCAGTATATGGTCTATTCTGGAGAATGTTCCATGTGCACTGGAGAAGAATGTGTATTCTACTGCTTTAGGATGAAATGTTCTGAATATATCTGTTAAGTCCATCTGGTCCAGTGTGTCATTCAAAGCCATTGTTTCCTTGTTGATTTTTTGCTTAGATGACCTGTCCATTGCTGTGAGTGGGGTGTTGAAGTCTCCTACTATCGTGGTATTACTATCGGTGAGTTTCTTTGTTTGTGATTAATTGATTTATATATTTGGGTGCTTTCACACTTGGCGCATAAATGTTTACAATTCTTAGGTCTTCTTGGTGGATAGACCCCTTGATTATGATATAATGCCCTTCTGCATCTCTTGATACAGTCTTTATTTTAAAGTCTAGATTGTCTGATATATGTATGGCTACTCTGGCTTTCTTTTATTCACCATTAGCATGATAGATGGTACTCCATCCCCTTACATTCAATCTGAAGGTGTCTTTAGGTCTAAAGTGGGTCTCTCGTAAACAGCATATAGATGGATCTTGTTTTCTTATCCATTCTGTTACCCTATGTCTTTTGATTGGAGCATTGACTCCATTGACGTTTAGAGTGAGTACTGAAAGATAGGAATTTATTGCCATTATGATGCTTGTAGAGTTGGAGTTTCTGGTAGTGTTCTCTGGTCCTTTCTAATCTTTGTGGCTTTTGATATGTATATATTTTCATCTTTTCTCCCCCCTCAGAGAGTCCCCCTTAAAATCTCTTGCAGGGCTGGTTTAGTGGTCACAAACTCCTTCAGTTTTTGCTTGGGAAACTTTTGATGTCTCCTTCTATTTTGAATGACAGCCTTTCTGGATAAAGCATTCTTGGCTGCCTATGTTTCTGATTCAGCACATTGAATATATCCTGCCACTCCTTTCTGGCCTGCCAAGTTTCTGTGCATGGGTCTGCTGCAAACCTGATCTGTCTTCTCTTGTAGGTGAGAGCCTTTTTTTCCCTTGCTGCTTTCATGATTCTCTTCTTGCCTGAGTATTTTGTGAATTTGTCTATGATATGCCTTGTGGATGGTCGGTTTTTGTTGAATCTAATGGGGGTCCTCTGTGCTTCCCGGATTTTGATGTCTGTGTTTTTCCCCAGGTTAGGAAAGTTTTTCGCTATGATTTGCTCACATAACACTTCTACCCCTATTTCTTTCTCTTCCTCTTCTGGGACCCCTATAATTCTGATGTTCCTTTTTAATGAGTCACTGATTTCTCTAATTCTTAAATCGTGCTCTTTTGCCTTAATCTCCCTCTTTTTTTCTGCTTCATTATTCTCTATAAGTTTTTCCTCTATATAGCTGATTCTCTGTTCTGCCTCATCCATCCTTGCCGCCACTGCATCCATCCGTGATTGCAACTCAGCATTTTTAATTTCATCCTGGATATTTTTTACTTCATTTATCTCTGCAGAAAAGGATTCCAATCTATTTTTGACTCCAGCTAGTATTGTTATTATCGTGATTCTAAATTCTGGTTCAGACATCTTGCTTGTATCTGTGTTGGTTAAATCCCTGGCTGTCGTTTCTTTATGCTCTTTCTTTTGGGGTGAATTCCTTCGTTTTGTCATTTTGAAGGCAGAAAAGGAATTAATGAGGTAGAAAAATTAAAATAAAAAAAATTAAAATTCAAAAAATATTAAAATTAAAAATTAAAAACACACCCACACACAAAAATTGAATAGATGATGCTAGATCCTAGATGTGTTTTGGTCTGGGTGTTGAAAGTGGTTTGACACATTAGAGAAAAAAAAGGGGGGGGAGAAAAAAAGGGAAATCATTTGAGAATTTAAAAAAATGATTACAGGGGCGCCTGGGTGGCGCAGTCGGTTAAGCGTCCGACTTCAGCCAGGTCGCGATCTCGCGGTCCGTGAGTTCGAGCCCCGCATCGGGCTCTGGGCTGATGGCTCAGAGCCTGGAGCCTGTTTCCGATTCTGTGTCTCCCTCTCTCTCTGCCCCTCCCCCGTTCATGCTCTGTCTCTCTCTGTCCCAAAAATAAAAAAATAAACGTTGAAAAAAAAAATTTTTTTTAAAATGATTACAGTGAAGTGGACTAAAATGAGATGATGGGAGTAAAATAGAATTTGAAACAATTTACACAAAAGTAAAGAATATAGTAGAAAAAAATTAAAGAAAAATATTTTTAATAAAAATTAAAAATAAATATGAATTTTTATTTTTTTGTATTTAAGAAAAAGAAAAGAAATGAAAAATAGAAAAAAAGAATAAGAAAATTGTTTGAAAGTTGAAAAGGTGAATACACTGAAGTAGACTAAAATAAAATGATGAAAGTAAAATAGAATCTGAAAAAAAATTACACAAAAGTAAAAAATATAGTAATAAAAGTTTAACAAAAATATTTTTAATAAAAATTGAAAATAAAAAAGAATTTTTTCTTTCTGTATTAAAGAGAAAGAAAGGAAGTGTAAAAGAAGAAAAGAAAAAAGAAAGAAAATTGAATAGATGAACCTGCTAACAGATTGAAGTAGGACTGAAATTGCTTCGTTTTCCCCTAGAAGTCAGTCTATGTAGCACTTTATAGTCCATAAACTAAGCCGGCAGTGAGACTTGTGTTCTTAAAGAGCGAAGTTGGCCCAGTTGGGTAGGGCTCAGTATAACAGCTACACTCTCCACTAGATGGCGCTGCTAGCCTACTGGGGTGGATTGTTGCGGGTGCTCATTGGTGCATGTGCGCATGCGGTGGAAGGGTGAATGGCGCCACCCAGCTATCTGGTCTGTTCTCCTGGATCAGCAATTTAGCACCCATCCTCTGTCTTCAGCTCTCGTCCACTCCCCGCTTTTTCACTCTCCGTGACCAGGCCTCAGGCAGTACCTCTCTCTCGAGTTTTGTCTCATGCGGCTGTTTTCCCTGGCTCCTTACTTCCGAGGGACTGCGGCTTTGACCCGTTCCACCCCTCTGTGGGAGGGTCTCACCGAGCAATGGCCGAATGAGCAATGGCCGAATGTCGGCTGCACCCAGGAACGCTTGTTGGACCCCGCTGCTGCTGGTGCCCCAAGACTGCAGCCGGGTGCCAGCCCACCCCTGATAAAGTTCACGAGACAGTGTAGCAGCAGCCTTTCAGGGATTATGGAAAATCACAACATATATCTGGCACCAGGCTTCACCCTTAACGACCTTGCCCCAGCACCAGCAAATGTGGCTGCCTTCTGGGGTCTGCTGGGTCCAGGTGGCTTCAACAGTTTCTACCAAATGTCCTTTCAGCAGTGGAACTGCTTTTCCCCCTGTGGCCCGAGAACCTCCAGACCCCACTCTGTTCCTGGGGATTCGCCTTTCCCACCAGAGCACCGCCAGGTATGGAGCTGCGGAGTTGCAGCCTTTGCGCTCCCCTTGTTTACAGTCTTAATGGAATTTAAACCCTCTCCTTTCTCCTTTTTCCCTTTTTAGTTTAGTCCCTGCGGCTGTTTCCAATTTCCCACACTCTCTCCAGCTGCTTTCGGGAAGGGGTGCTTTTCCTGTATTCTCTCCCTCTCCCCAGTCTCCGTCCTCTCTCCGCCCACAAAAGCTGTTCCCTACCTTCCGCTGCTTCTCGCTCCCCAAATTCAACTCTGGGCCATGTACCTGTTGAATTCTGTGGTTCAGGTTGTGCAGATTGTTGTGTTAATCCTCTAATCAGTTTTCTAGGTGTGTAGGATGGTTTAGTGTTGGTCTGGCTGTATTTCATGGACGCAAGACACACAAAAAACTTCCATGCTGTTCTGCCATCTTGGCTCCTCCCCAAAAAGTATTTTTATAAGTCACTGAAGAACCAATCTAAAAGATGATATCTGAATATTCCTTAATCACCATATACTATACATCGACTGATTATAATTATCCAAAAAGATAGTGAGGTAGATTTAGATTTTTGTAATAAATTAACTGAGATTTGTAGAAATATAGTATGTCACCCCAAATTATACATAGAGTATGGTAAATATGGGATTCACCCCTGAGACATCCCATTTCCAAAAAATTTGCTCTTTCTTCCACACTAGTGGTCCTCAAAGTGTGTTCTTCCAATTAGCAGCACCAGCATCACCTGAAAACTTGTTAGAAAGGCAGATTCTTGGAACCCATTCCAAGCTTACTAACTCTGAAGACTTAAAGGTGAGTTCAGCAATCTGTTTCAACAGTGCTTCAAATGATTTGATATATACCATGTTTGAGAGCCACTACTCTGGACCATGATGGGTTTTATCTGGTCCATTTTTCTGTATATACATACCTACACACACACAATAAAACCTTGGATTGCAGGTAACTTGTTCTGTGAGAGTTCCTCAAAATGAGCAAACATTCCTAGTAAATTTTAACTTGACAAATGAACTATGTCTTGCAATACAAGTAGTATGTGACACCGAACATCACAGGATCAAAATGAGCCAATGGTTTTCTCTCTCTATCTCTTTTTTTGCGGGATTGTGGGTGATCATCTCCCATACTCAGATGCTCCATCTCAGGCCATGGTGCTTGGCAGAAATCAGTGATTTTTCAGAATATTGGAAGGTGCCCACAACTGGCACTAGTGTATTTTTTTTTTGTCACTTTTTTAGCACCTATGGACAGTCCTTTGCTTTTCCATACAAGAGTAAGATTAGGAATGCTTTGCTTATGGGTCATTGGATAGGTTCCTTTGGTAAAGTTGCAGGAAAAAAAAGGAAGATTCCATTGAGCCAAACACATAGAAGTAATTCCATTAGTGACAATAAAAGTGGTCCTATACAGTAAACCTTCACTCTTGTCTCCCTCACACCAGTCATGAAGGTTTTCAAAGGTAAGTGCAGGTTAATTTGTTTATTTTTCTTTAAATTTTATATTTTCTTGGGGCACCTGGATGGCTTAGTTGGTTGAACATTGGACTTCACTCAGGTCTGATCTCATGGTCGTGACTTCAAGCCCAAATTGGGTTTGTTGCTGTCAGCCTGTCAGCACAGAGCCCACTTCAGATCCTCTTTCTCTCTCTCTTCCTCTCCCCTGCTTGTGCTCTCCCCCAAAATAAATAAATATTTAAAATTTTTTATATTTTATTTATTATTTTGTTTTATATTACAGTATTGGAATATATTTATATGAATATTTTTGGGTTGTGGAACAAGTCATCTGAGTTTCCATGATTTCTTTTGGGTAAATTTGCTTTGATATACAAGGTGCTTTGGATTACAAGCATGTTTCCGGAAAGAATTATGCTCATAAACCAAGGTTTTACTGTGTGTGTGTGTGTGTGTGTGTGTGTGTGTGTGTGTGTGAGAGAGAGAGAGAGAGAGAGAGAGAAAGAGAGTGTGGAGTGTGTGTGTGTGTGTGTATAAGTGATTTTATATATATAATCACTTGGGAATTAATATGATCTACAGATAGAAATAACTGTGTCATGGTTAAGGAGAAAGAAAGTACCGAGAGGAAATGACTATGACAGATCTAATACAGATTCAGAATTGACCTCACGAAAAAATATTAGAATCTTAATGTATTCAACCAGGCCTACTAAAATAACATCAGACGGTAAAGGAACTTCCAGCACACCTGTTTATATATTCTACCTAGACAGAAGAGACTGGGCAAATTCTCTGCCTCATTAAAGTTACCCTTTACTACAAGGTATCAAAATATTTTTAAAAGTGAGAATTTCCTCACAGTGACATTTTCAGGGTTTGGCTAACACCAAAATCCAGTGATTAATAACATATATGAGTAGCTTGAGATCAGTCTGTGGACTTTTGCTAAGCCTGTCAAAAATTCTGTTAATGTGAGCAAGGTTCATGATTCCCTTTTACCCTAGATTTCTTAATCTGAAAAGTGGAATAACTGTATAAAATTGCTTTCTTTATAGGAATTAATAAAGACATAAAAAGAAAGATTCTCCTAATATAGTAACTAATTTCACTTGATCTAAAACATTTTTGGAACTAGCATAAGAACTTCTCTAGCCCCTAACTAGCAATGTACTATGTTGAGCAATGTGACCACAAACATACATCCTAGAAAACTGTGCGTCTAATTTAGTACTTGTGCCTTTAATCATACAGTTTCATTGATTTCCATTATAATTTCGAAGTTGTGTTCAAATAAAACAATTGCCTCAGAGATATAATAAGCATCAAACTTAAGAATCATTCAAAGAACATGCAGATATCATCAAAATATAGTTTATGTGCATATATTCTTCTGCACAGCGCTACAAGGAAAGTTTGTTAAATGTTCAATTGATCCACATGATCTTGGCACAATTATTAAAACAATGGGTACTTTAAATCTGTTTTTCCCCTACATACCTTTTAGTTCATAATACAGAGTGGCCCTTACAAAGAATTTTTAAAAATGAGTAAAATTTCCCCTGATTCTATGGCAACAGTAAACAGCCAGCCATACAGATTACTTTAACTAATTCAGCAGAATTCACCAGCTTAAAAAAACCACATGAAGATTTTATTTTAGACAGACCTGATGTAATATAAGTAAGCTGATTTGACTTAACCTTAAGTATTACAGCATCTTTTAAAAGCAAGTCCCTTCCTGCTGTTTTACACTTTAATTACTTCTTTAATCGACTCATTAGTTGATTAACTTATCACTACTGGCAATAAGTACCTGTTCTAAGTAGGGGGGAGCTAATTGAAATGGTGGTCTTTGAATGCTGCCTGGTTGCAGCCCAGTGTCTGAGTTAGGCTTTGGGGGCAGCTGGGGGACTTCAAAGTCTACACATAAAATATCCGAAAAGCAAAATTATACCACTGCTATCATTAATTAAATACTTTACAAGTCAATTGCACTAAATCATTACCTACAATGCTGGTTGTTCCTTTTCTTTCCCAACTTAAAACCACTCTTACTACATGGGCCTTGAATTCAGATAATTTGAATTGAATTCAGTGCTTTACCAGCTAAGGCAGTTATAGACCACCATGTATCTTGCCAATCGTGAACATCACACATGACTGTAAATGCAAAAAAGAGCTATGGGCATTTCAGAGGAAGAAGGTTATGAATATACTGGATCTTAGCAAAAAAATTAAAACTTCCTCTTTTATTCTAAGTATTTGTATACAGTGTAAGAATACTCGCGTCATGTAGACATTCTGAAGCTCATATTAAATATCATATCTTTTGGATTCACTGGTTCTGCACTTTACTTCATCTCCATTTCAGCCATATATTTCACTGGTGCAACAAAGAGACAATAGTAGTATTGCATAATTAGGAAGCAATTTATCAAGTGATGATGGTTTCATAACTCTTTCTGTAAGAGATTTAGGTTTTACTCAATACTCAACACCATTTAATGGGGGTTTAAAGGTCAAGAAGAATGAGGAAGAACCGACAATGCATGCCCTGCCAACTTCTCTTGGAAAAAGGACGAGACTTCTTTCTCTGGCTCTCAGAAGCTTTTTTCAGACAACCAGAAAGACTTTGGTCAGGTAGCCTCCTCCCCTCCAGTTTCTCACAGAATGGGAACCACTACCTTTTCTTCCCATCAGTTGTAGTTTTGATTGAAATTTAATGAGGCAAAAACAAAGTGCTAATAAACAAGAATCGAAGTAATTAATGAACAATAATCTTTATACCTTCTACTTCTATTTAATTTAAGGAATTCATGGTGCTATAATGAAGCCATGGAGGTAACAGTGAGTGTTCAAATGGCATAACCTGAGGCAGTGATGGGTAATGTTCCCAGTTTTGTAATAGGGAAAAGGTTTGGGAAGACAATGTTGCAATTCTTGACGCCAATCAGCTAGAATCATGAGAACCAGGCAGATTACCTCACTACTTAATGTAATGACTGCAAAATACCATATATTGAGTGGCTATTAATTATCAGGGACTATCAGGCACTTTGACTATATTTTCTTACTTATGCCTCAAACCCATGAGATGATTTCCATTTGCAGCTTGTGAATCTCAGAATAGTTAAATATCTTGGGATTATACCGCTAGTAAGAGAGGCAGCAGAGAAAGAAAGTCAGTTCTTTTGAATCCAATGTCATGTTTACTATTTGACTTTTCCTTTTTCAAAACAGGCTGAAGGATTCATTTAGCTTTTAAACTAGATTTCAGCATGTTTTATGAAAACGACAAAGGACTGATACAAAGCAAAGTTCTAGTCTCATATTTGATTTTAGCTGGTATCATGTTAAAGAAAATGTAATGTACTATCTTGTCTTTTGTTTCCATGACTATAATGTAAATAGAGTAGAGTAGAATCTCTACATCATTTGTTGGCCTTAAATGCTTGCTTAAATTTACATTTATATATAAGAGAAATACAGATGCAGACTGGAAAAAATTGTTATGAGTAAGTAAAGCAAAGAGGTAATGTTCAAGCTTATTATAATAATATAATAATATATTCCTTCTTAAAAATTATTCCATAAGTCAACAAAATGTATTGAGCCCCTGGTCTGTGCTTAGCATTGTTTAGTTACTAGAAAGAAAATAAAAGAGTAAGGGGCAGGATCCTTGCTTTCCTTAAGTTTATTCTAGTAGAATGAGGCAGGGGGAGTTGAAGGGGAGGAAAGGCATACAATAAGTACATGAAGAAATAATTCAGACAGCTACAATTGATACGCAGTCATGGTAATCTTCTAGGAAGAAGTGGCATTTTAAGGGAGCTATAAATGTTGATGGAGGTGGGTATGTGAAGTGATGGATTAATAAGAATATAGAGCCATGCGAACAGTATTCCAGGCAGAGGGAAGAGCAAATATGAAAGGTCTAAACTGGAAAGAGTTGATACATTTGAGGAACTTTGAGAGAACCAGTGTGGTGGGAAAGTGGAAGCAATATCAGAGTTAATAATGTACACAGGTGGACCGACGTTTTTTCTGCCATGTTTACTTGTTTCAATGTCCTTTGGTGGTACAACTGCAATTCTAATACATGATTTGTTGGTACATATAGCCAGGTGTCATTTCCAAAGCTAATTTATCAATCCTAAACAGAAAGCAACATAAAATATAAAATTTAAATTCATTTGTTACAGAGTGCCTTAAACTATAACGTAAAAAGTTAAAAATCCATTGAAATAATTATTAAATTTTATGTATGTGTGCTCTTAAATATTCTTCTGAGAGAGATAAGCAAAAAAAATACTATAATACAGTGATCTAGAAATTATATTCTTACTAGGTATATTTTGTATTATATAAGTTTTGGTATTTGCTAAAACAAATAGAAAACATGATGGGAGGGGAGTAAAAATCCTCAGCAAATAACCTTAAAATGGTTTTCCAAAATGGTAGGTTTGATAGGCAGTAGTTCAAGAAAACATCTTTAAAGGCAATTCTGAAGGAAATTAGAGCTGGCTTAGTAAACATTTTCATTAGCTCAGTAGATTTCCCCAAGGATCCAGAGTGGCCAACTATACTCTGTACTTTCCCTCACTTTTCTTCACTCTCATTTAGGATGAAGTTAGCTTTTTAGCAGACATGGAAAATGTGGAAATTAATTAATCCAACATCCTTCTAAATCAGGTATTATGATTAGTTTCTAAATGTCCTTACATTTATTTCAATTATTAGCAATACTTTCTTTTTTTAGTATTAAACTACTCAATGAGATTAGAGCTTTAAATTCCAATACTAATCAAACTAACTTTTTAAAAATCATTCAGCTATCATTCTGAATCAGATAGTAAATTATAAAAGCAAATTAGTCATCCAATATAGGTGGAACATAACTAACTAACTAACTGTATGTCACTACCTATCATTATAAATATACCACCATGTATATATATAAACTAAATATATACATCATTATAAATATGATGCTGTATATAGCTACACCTATACATATATGTAATATTAACTGCAGCTGAAGAGCTAAAGAAAAAATGTGGGCACTTATTTCTGCCTAGGACCAATATACCAAAAAAGATACAGGCAATCATTTTGAAATAAGTAGTGTAAAATAAATGGAATATCCTAAATGTGATTGAACTCTTCTCTGTTAACGCTGAACAGTGAAGATTCAGAAGTTGCACATGACCTTAGCTGTTTTATCCATGAAGTTCTATTTCAGACTTATGTTCCCAGCTGCTAGGATTTAGCTTCCCAGTGGCAGGATGACTGCTTAAGTGAAAGCACACAGCCTGCGATTCACTTTGCCACCCAAATTCCACAACAGGACGATGGATCTTAAACCTTCTAATATAGTTAGTAACTTACTATTTTAACATTGAAGCTCTTGTATTTAATATTTAAATTTACTCTTTAAATATTTAGACAAATAGGATTTCTATAATCTACCTTCGCTTAATAGTTTCTGTTCCAAACATGATTCTCCAAGTCTATCTAAATAGACTCAGGAGAACATAACTTTATTCTTTAATTTATTTCTATGCAGAAATGAGAGACATTTAAAACAAAAAAGAAATGAGAAACATGTGATTGAAATTCTTTGAAATTATTATTTAGACCTTACACTTAGAGTTATATTTTCCATACTTCCTGTCTTAGCTCAGGGTGCTATAACAAAAATACCATAGACAGGGCAGCTTATGAGCAACACAAATTTATTCTGCATGATTATGGAGTATGGAAGTCCAAGTCAGGGTGCTAAAGTCATTGGGCTCTGGTGAGAGCCCTCTTCTAGGCTGAGGACTGCCAACATTTTGTGTCCTCACATCAGAGAGCAGAGCAAACTCTCTGACTCCTCTAGGACCCCCATCCTCATGATTTTATCAAATCCTCATTACCTCGAAAGACCCCCACCTCCTAATACCATAACATTAGTGGGAAGGGATTTAACGTGTAAATTTGAGGGGGACACAAACATCAGTCCATAACACTTTTCAAGACCCACCCTTGGAGAACCTCTTCACTTTCCCATTTTAGCTCAGCACCCATCAGCTTTTCCACAAAAGCCTAAAATCATTTTAAGGGGCCTCATGTGCCCAGATGAAGTTCTTCAGGAGGCTTTGTGTGAACACGCCCCGCAGACTGTAGAAGTGAGTGGAGGAGATCACCCTACTGACTTTGGATGCTAAGCTGCAACTCACCCGAGTCAGGGTGCTGTCTGACATCAGCTATGCTGGTAGCTTGTCTTGTTGTAGGTCAGTTTCTGCTCCAAGTAAGAGCCAAACAACATGGCTGGGGAAGGAGAAGGAAGAAGAAACAAGAGGATAACAGGCATACCTCAGAAATATTGGAGTTGGCTCCAGACCACAGTAATAGAGCGAGTCAAATGAATTTTTTTGGTTCCCCAGCACATATAAAAGCTATGTTTACACTGTACTATAGTCTATTAAGTGTGCGTAGCATTCAGTTTTTTAAAAAAGTTACATACTTTGGGGCGCCTGGGAGGCTCAGTCGGTTATCTGACTCTTGATTTCAGCTCAGATCATGATCTCTTAGTCATGGGATGGAGCCCCGTGTTGGGCTCCACACAGGGCATAGATTTTCTCTACTTGGGATTTTCTCTCTCTCCCTCTTTCTGCCCTTTCCCCCCTCTCTCTTTCTCTCTCTCAAAATAATAAAAAATAGGTAAACTTAAGTTAAAAATTACATACTTCAATTTAAAAATATTTTATTGCTAAAGATGCTGTCATCTGAAATTTCAGGAAGTCAATCATTTTGCTGGTTAAGGGGCCAGCCTCAAATGTTGATTCCTGCTGACTGATCAAGTGGTTGTGGCAATTTCTTAAAATAAAATAATGAAGCTTGCTGCATCAGTTGACTCTTCCTTTCAGTTGAACACCTAGAGGTCATCATAGGTTTATTCATTAGCCTAATTTCAATATTGATGTGTCTCAGGAAATCAGGGAGGCCTGAGGCAAGAGAGTGAGACGAGGGATGTCTAGTCTGTGGAGCCATCTGAGCATAAACAACATGGATCTATCAAAAATGCTCTATTTTATGGATGTGGTTCATGAAGCCCCAAACAATTATAATAGTAACATTAAAGATCACTGCTTACAGATCACCATTACAAATATAATAATAGTAATAATAATAATAATAATAATGGCGATGATGGAAAAGTTGAAATATTGTGAAAGTTACCAAAACATGACACAGAGACATGAAGCGAACAAATGCTGCTGGAAAAAAAGGCACCGATATAGACTTATTTTACGCAGTGTTGCCACAAATCTTCAATTTGTAAAAAATGGAATCTGCAAAGCAGAAACACAATAAAACGAGACATGCCTGAGTGACAATTAGTGGCATTTTTCTCTCATTCTAAAAGCGCGGAGAATTTGGCTCTATGGTGTGTTGTAATCTTTTAACACAAGAGGAAATATTTTTGGTTTGGGTTTCAGTATCACACATTTTATTTTGCTTTATTTTTGTCTTGCTTTTCTTGTTTTGTTTTCATCAGACAGGAACTCTGCCAGCTCGATCTGATGGCTAAATCTATGTCATATAAAAATGATCATATATATAAAACATACAGAAAATTTTATAGCAGAAAAGTTAATATTTTGCCATATTTCCTTCAAATTTCTCTCATTCTCTGTGTCAAATAAAATATTAACAGCTCAAGTTTCATACAACCTGAGTCCTTTTTCTGCGTGACTTCCTCAGAGGTAATCATTACTATGACATTGGTGTGCCCAATCTCCTTCATCACACTGTAAATATAAGGAATATTTAACATTACCATTTTTTTTACTAAATATATACAATTCTTTTTGCAACTTGTTTGTGTCATCCAACTTAATTTTCTGAATCTTATTCATGTTGATACAGGTTGATTTAGTTAATTTTAACAGCCACGCTATATTTCAATGTGTGAAAAAGCACAATATTAAAGTCTCTTTCCTGAATCTTAAAAGTCAAGAAACACATTCCTTAAAAATGAGAATATGAAGTAAGAGTAAAGGAGCAAAAGGAATCGTGAAGTGGTTTGAATAACTAAATTATAAAACATGCATATTCAGAAGTTGATCAGTGAAATTGCTACAAATGTCCCCAATTATTAGTTGATTTCGATTCTCTCAAATACTACTATTTAATATCTACTTGAGTTGCCTTAACTGTAGCCCTCTGAAAAAACATATTTGTAAAACTTTCTGACTTAATAATAGTACAGGATAGTACAGATTTTCATGTTTTTTTAAATTATGTTTTGTTTTTATTATTATTTTTAATCAGCATTTTACTGATCAATATACAGCACATATAAAAAATCAGTACATAACAAATATAAAAAAATCAGTATATTTTCCTTGTAAGAGATTCTTTAGAATCATTCATGGTTTGTGGTTCTGGATATCCTCCAATTGGATTACATATGATAAGCATTTGTCCTGTTTACGCAAAACCTGCATCAGAGACCATTAGCAACTTATCCTAAATGGAATAACCACAAACCATAACTAATATTAATATAAACATACTTTACGTTAAAAGATCTCATCTGAACATTCCCCTAGCAAGAGTTAACGTTTTAATGCAATTCCACATGTGCCAGAAGAATGAAATCTGTGGACAAGGACGAGAGTTTTTTGAGTCAGGAACAATCGAATTCAAAGCTTTGATTCACATCTTATTATTAAAATTTCAGTTTGGACAAGAGATTTTTTTAATTTCCCACTTATCAAATATCTCCTTTATCCATGTCAGAGTATGAAAATATTTCATACACATAATTTTTAATCCTCATATTACTTTCTGAGATAAAAACCATTATCACTATTTTTTTTTTATTTTTTTTTCAACGTTTATTTATTTTTGGGACAGAGAGAGACAGAGCATGAACGGGGGAGGGGCAGAGAGAGGGAGACACAGAATGTGAAACAGGCTCCAGGCTCTGAGCCATCAGCCCAGAGCCTGATGCGGGGCTCGAACTCACGGACCACAAGATCATGACCTGGCTGAAGTCGGACGCTTAACCGACTGCGCCACCCAGGCGCCCCCCATTATCACTATTTTTAACCCCCACTGAGAATTCTGAGGTTCAGAGGTTTAAGTATTTTGCCCCAATCCCACAGTCAGTAAATCCTGGAAGAGGAGTCAAACCAGTGTTTCTGACCTATGTAATTTCCACTATTTAAATCTCATGCATGTAGTGGATTGAACAATTTCTCCAAATATTTCTGTCCACCGGGAACTTCAGAATGTGATTCTATTTGGAAATAGAATCTTTGCAGTTGTAAATCGTTAAGTACCTAGCAATGAAATCATTCCGGATTTAGCATGGTTCTTAAATCTAATGACTTTATAAGAGAAGAGGACACCTAAGGACAGAGTAGACCATGTGAAAATGGAGGCAGAGATTGCAGCTATGCCTCCACAAGCCACAGATTGCCAAGGTCCACCAGAAACTTGGAGAGGCAAGCATGTAGTGTGCTGTCCAGGCCGACACCTTGATTTCAGTTGTCTGACCTGCCACTCCCAGAGAGATACCCTCGCCCTACACTGGGACTGGACCAAGGGGTGCCCTGTACTCTTGGCTGCATCTACCAGGAGGAAAGCTTTCATCTCAGTAAGTAAAGACAATGAGGACGGAAGGGGAGAAGCTCAGTGGATTACATCCCGGACTCTCATTCTGACAGATATCCAGGAGCTTATCTTCAATAAATGTGTCTTCATTTCCTGTGGGATATTAGGACAATTTCCAGGGATTTTAAATGTGTTTTTATATAATTCTCACTGGTTATGGTTGTGTTCCTAGAGAAGTCCGTGGAGCTCCTCATGCTGCCATTCCAGAGGTGCCTCCCAACATACTAATGACTGTGAAAGAAAATCTCCTTGTGTAGGAAATCTATTTTCATATATAGTATATTTCATTTAATTTCATATATTTAAATTTTAAAAATAATCATTGATAGAAAATACCTTTAAGTGTAGAAATATGAAAGAAGATATGTCAGACTACGTCAGACCACCTCTGATTAGTACTGAGTTTCTAAAATGTTGAATTGTACTGACATGAAAATGGAGTATATAATCAAGAACATAATAACTATTGATAGAATATCTTATAGCTTTTCCAGATGATAATAGTTAAACACAGAAAGAAAAGTACAAGTATTCTAACCTTATGTGATTCAACTACAGATATAAAAACATAGGAGCAGGTCTCTTAAAAGTTATTAAGATAACTGTTTAAGCTTCACATAAAGTTATCAGAAACACTTTTATTTGTAATATTGGTGTAATCTTCTACATGAATATACTTTTTACAAATAAGCCTGTACCTGCACGTTTGAGCAGTCTAAGTATTTTGGTATATTAAATTTCTTTGTAACATTTTAAATTACACTGTTTTCCTTGACAATAATTACTTATGAGTTATATGATACCATTTATAGTCATTAGACTTGAAGAAACCGTGCTATAGATTTCTAAATTTATCTCGTGGTACTAACTGGACAAATAAATGGAGGAAAGTGGGTAAACACTATATAGGCACAAAGTTTATTCCAGTATGATATTAAAAAAAAAAAAAGTTTGGAAGACTAGACATTTAAGAGCAAGGAAAAAATAAGAGGAACAAGAAATATAAAATCCAGAGACTCTCATTAAAGAAAGTTTTAATTACTAGTTAAAACTTTTGGAATATTTCAATGTAGTTTCTCTTATCACTATGTTTTCTTTTAAAGATGGTCCAGTCACATGTAATTCTAATGTTTGAAAAACACTATTTAAAAGCTCCTTTGACATGAAACATTACGGTCATTAAAAACTGTGTATATGCGGGGCGCCTGGGTGGCGCAGTCGGTTAAGCGTCTGACTTCAGCCAGGTTACGATCTCGCGGTCTGTGAGTTCGAGCCCCGCGTCGGGCTCTGGGCTGATGGCTCAGAGCCTGGAGCCTGTTTCCGATTCTGTGTCTCCCTCTCTCTCTGCCCCTCCCCCGTTCATGCTCTGTCTCTCTCTGTCCCAAAAATAAATAAAAAAACGTTGAAAAAAAAAAAAAACTGTGTATATGCTAAATGGGATTAGTGCTTGGTTCGGTTATGCAGTTTAACCTGATGCTACCTGCTCTAATGCCTACTTGGCAGCATTTCAAAAAACCAAACAGATGTCTTCTGCTTCCCATAGAGAGAAAGTGTGTCTGTGTGTCTGTGTGACGGAGGGTATATACCATCCGTTGGGAGTTCCAGATGGCTCACAGTGCTACTTGCATCTTGATATTTAGTGCCGTTAAGTATAATTTTGTTAACATTATCCCTTTTATAGTCTTGACATCCTTGAGATGGAAAATTAGTTTCAGAAATATTCTTTTTTCACTAGGTGATTACTGAGTGACATGTGTTAGAAGTATATATGAGTACCTAACATGTTGGGATCTATTTTAAATATATACTGTCTTTATATAAAATATTGTATTTTCTCTACATGAAATTAGAAAAAATCTGGCAATTAATATGTTATTTGTGCATACACACAACAATGTCAGATTTTCACAGGTTCATTTATATAAGGCCGTTTTCCAAAGTGAGACCTTTCTTTGGAAACTTGCAAATTTTGGGCAACATTATAACACAGGTGAAACATTGAGTCTGTCCATTGGCCATAATTTTAAAGCGGCAAATGACTAATTGTCCATACAAAGATTTTGGCTCCTAAAAATACACAGAAGAAACATTAAAGTACGAGAAACTTAAACATCATATTTATATTAATTTTTTGCAAATGCATTCAAAATATAATGAAAGGTTGAGTTTATTTACCAACTTATAATGGAAAAAAATTCTTTGTAATGTACAAGTGATTTTTGTAAGCATACTGAAAAAAAATAAGTCATCCAGATACTTCTTGATGACTAGCTTTTATTATTTATATTTCTAACTTTAAATCTGTTGCTTTAAATGGTTTTACTTAGTGAAATTCTGCATCTACAAAGTGTTTATGCTGTTGGAAACACCAAGTGGTAGCACAGAACCCCAAAATGTCCACATCAAAAACTAATTTCTTGCATTTAAAATTATGTCAAGATTGAACATATTGCTTCATAACCCACAAGTCGTCTGGGGCCTACCTTCCCAAGAGAGCTAAATCAGAGTTTCAAACCTCCAGTTTCCCAATCCCATTGTTTGGTGAAGCTTGAAGTCTTCCAAACTCAGATGTGTATAGATTTGAGGTATGTATGCATACTTGAAGGCTTCTCCAAACTCCAGTACCTTTATTGACATGCACCTGCCAAAAATTGCAAATAGAATCATAGCAATGTCAGAATTTACAGAAGCTTTAAGTGAGTGTGTGTGTATGTGTATATGTATGTGTAAGAGAACAAGTGTAGGGTAGTAATTCAGAGGGATTATATTTCTCATCACACATGCTTTTGTCCCCCAGAAGTTTAAAACAGAGCATTGAAAATGAGATATATGTATAGAGAGGTAACTGCATTTGGAAGTGTAATGTGATTTGTTATTTTATGGAAGATATGGGCAGAGATTATATACATAACAAATTTTGATATCTAAATTTAGAAGTTAGTCAAGATAAAATCTATCAGATCAGTAGAACCTCAACATTTTTCTAGATTAAAAAAGAGGCCAAACTAAATATAGGTGATACAACTTCACATAGCCTGGTTTAATGTGATTTGAAATTAGTTGTTAAGGCACACGGAGTATGATAAAGAAATACATGCATTCAAGCATATATTCATGTACAAAGACGTGCATACTTCAGAGGTTGGGTGAAGTATAAAAATCACATCATAGAAAAAAGAAATAGTTATTTTCATCTTTACAATTCCAGAATTTTTATTGTACTTCTAAAATCAAAAATGTATTAATTGTGGAGTGTATGCCATTTTCTTTGACAAGTTTTTCATGAACTTAATATAAAAGTTAAACTATTAATTATAGCATAAAAAGTGTACTTGGGATGAAGTTTTAATTTCTAATCTCACTCAATCTTATTGAAAGCCAAAGTATCTGAAGACCATTTAAGTAGTTAATTGTTCCTAGGTCACATTTACTTAACTTGGGGCTCCTCAATGAGTTATAATGGATTGATAAAACCGTTGGCATTTAATGTACAATTTTAGGTCTGTGTTTGTTTTCCTACTGAAAGGTGAAAAACTTGCATCAGATACTCAATGTTGTCTATGAGAAATAAACAAAGGTTGAGAAGCAGTGCCTTTGGTTGTGTTTAAGCAGGTTTAACCACCAAAATAGTATTAAAATTTAGCAGATATAATGTATTGGTGCAAGTTAGCAGACTAATGAATAATAAGTCTGTAGAGGGTGTTATATCTTTAAAATGGAAAATGCAAATGCTTGTGCAGAATTTTAAAAATAAGTGTCATTTTGCCCCTAATACATATACATGGATATTTGGAAGAATCGGTGTACTCCCATGATACAATGAGTGTCAATAAGAAAGTCATCTGGGACTATTTCTCAGATTAGTTTCTCATGTTATGTATTGATGTGGCTTGTTATTTCATAGCAACCAACACCGTAACGCAATCAAGACGACCAGTACTGGGTATTGGTTGCTGATGTAAGTGCAACAAGGGAAAGTTTTAATTTATTAAATTAGCCTCAATTTCTTCATTATAGTCAGATTTAACTTTGTATTATCACACATTTCTATCTTTCATTCTCTATTTTACAGGGATTAAAATTGAGATAATGGAGAAAGAAAGAGGAGTGTGTTTTCATCTTCAGGAGTGAATAAAAAGATGGGGAGCTCTCCTATGGATTATATGGAATTAGTATAATCTTAATCCTTAAATTAAAAAATCCAAGAGAAAACTCTAGATCAGTCTTTAATATTAATAAATGCTTAAAACTTAAGATGGTGAAAAAGGATTCCCATGCTAGGAAAATCTCATTATACTCAATCCAAGTTAAACCTAGGGATATGAAGATGATTTAACAGAAGAAAATTTATTAATAAATTGATAACGGGTTGATTAAAATCATAAAACATTTGAATTTATGTAGAACTGACCTTTGATAAAATTCAACAACAATTCCTAATAAAAATTTATAAATAAGAATGGAAATCTTCTTTAGGCGATAAAGACAACTTACTTTAAACCAAGAGCTTCATTATATTCACTAGTAAAATCTCAGAGGAGTTTTATCTAGATGTACAAAACGAGATCCTCATTATCACAGAACCGTTCAATACAGTGTTGGCTGTTCTAGTCAGTGTAATAAAGAACTGAAAAAGATACAAGTTCTAGAGAAGGAGAGGCAAAAGAGCCACTCTTATGAGTCACATATGTGACGTTTTCTTAGATTTCTTTTATGGCCCAGAATAGTTTAAATTGCAATGTTGTTCACATTTAGTAAATATTTAAATGTGTCTTTTTACTATGGCCTTTTTAAAATATAAATTGATGAAAGAGGTAGCTGTAAAAAGTAAGGCTTTTTTTTGTGATATTGTGATTCTGTCAAATACAGACTCATGTACTATCAAATTCATACCCATGCCAACATTTTACCATTGGACTTTTTATTTTTACATACAGGAACTCTAAAATATATTGTTGAGTAAGTTTGCCAATTGTCAATATTTTGGAAAGTCTGTTTTTTCTTATTCTGTGATTAAGTTTATTTCACATTTTTCATGAAATCTCCTTGATTTTCTGGACAACTATGAAATCAGATGATAATTTTAATATTGTTTTTATATTTGAAATAGAAAGATAATATATGTGTGTAGACAGAAAGACATGCGCAGACACATACACACACAAGATAACATTTATCCATCATCCATTTTCTCTCTACACTCAACTAGTGTATAAAAAATCTGGCAAATATAGTTTTTACAACTGCCTTTCATGGACCAGAAAGGTCAGCGTAACCAAAGAGCCAGGGAATCTGAAGAGAATTCTGTGTAATAATAAACAACAAAAATAATGCATTTGGTAATCTTTCAATGACTTTAAAAAGACAAAGTACCTCTATGAAGAGAATCTTG
The DNA here is from genome assembly GCF_028749965.1 of Puma concolor. NCBI lineage: Eukaryota > Metazoa > Chordata > Mammalia > Carnivora > Felidae > Puma > Puma concolor. The sequence continues at coordinate 137,898,587 of NC_141674.1, read as the reverse complement.
CCTTATTAATTTGTTGCATGCGACTTGGAGTCCTGTTGACAAAATGCCGCTTTAAAGTTCTATGGCATTCACAGCTAAATGAACATGCTGCTTTTAGCAACTGAATGCCAGAGGCCAGGAGATCCTAACAGGATAACTTTCAGGATCAAAAGAATGTTCATGTAGGAAACTTGGAACAAATATATTATCCTAAAGCCATCAATCAACAAAAAACAATTAATGCGTGCCACTAATCAAGTGCTAACAATGGCTGCATTATTATCCATATGGATCCGTTGAGGGTATAATTCCTTAACTGATATACTTTATAAAAGTAGTAATTCCACTTACCTACTATTCTTTCCAAATAATAGTTATCTAAATAGATAGGCTAATTTCTTTCTATTGAAAAATGCTTGGATTCCTTTTTTTTTTAGTAGATATTTCAGAAATACACTTCCTTTCTATCTAAGCTGCCACAAAACAAGCAAACAAAAAAATGATGAATAAAAGATTTTAAAAATATGGAGATCTTTTCCAAATAACATCGAACTAAGTAAGTACAGATATTTAAAAAGTTTTATTGCCATATTTAGTATCGTTAACTAAAAGTATTAGGCAAGATTAAACTGTATAAAGCCAAGGTATAAAACAAGGGGCAGGGGTGGAGATCATAAATTGGTGTTATTGAATAGATTCCCATGGTAAATGTTAATGTGGTGTTGGTTATGCCATTAAAATGTAAATCTTGCTAAAGTCTTAGTTGCTATCACCTAAAGACAGAAACTATTAAATAGTAATGTGAAAGATTGCCTGAAGTCCATCAACTTGGGTAATATTCACAATTGAACACTATGACATTACAGTGAACTTCTGTTAGAAAACTAGATTTTTAATCTAAACCAATTATTTTTTATTTACCTTCTTGAATTAGAAAAGCTGGCTGTTAGATATATAAACTTAAATTGTAAACTAAGTCTTCATCTGAGAAATCTGTTAAGGAGTTGGTTATGTAACTGACTTTCACAGATGGACTCATATTTATCTGCCTTAATGCAGAAGGATTGCTCAGAGGACCATGCAAACTTTCTCCCACATTCCATATATGGACACAACATCTACCTACTGATGATTCCCATCTTACATACTAAGGCAAAGCCAGTCCCAGCTTTGGGTGAAATGTAAATTAATTGAAAGTCAAGATTTTTGGGGCGCCTGGGTGGCGCAGTCGGTTAAGCGTCCGACTTCAGCCAGGTCACGATCTCGCGGTCTGTGGGTTCGAGCCCCGCGTCAGGCTCTGGGCTGATGGCTCAGAGCCTGGAGCCTGTTTCCGATTCTGTGTCTCCCTCTCTCTCTGCCCCTCCCCCGTTCATGCTCTGTCTCTCTCTGTCCCAAAAATAAATAAACGTTGAAAAAAAAAATTAAAAAAAAAAAATAAAAAAAAAGAAAGTCAAGATTTTTTATTTTACAAAATCATAATAATGAAGGGATTTAATAATACATAAGCAAAGTTCAAAATGAAGATGCTGAAAAATTCTATAAATACAGCAAAAGTAGTGACACTCTTTATTATTTACCAGCACATATTCATGCAGGTGTGTGTGCACATGCACCAACAACACACACATCTGGCAATATTAAAACACTAGGAATTCAGGGGGAAGGCTAGCTGAGTTGACACTGAACATAGAAAGGTAAATGATTGGAACTTTAATTACTTTGATCCGTCATGCCTTGTAGCTATGTGTCAGCCTAAGCCAACACAAGTGACATGGAACAAAGGCCATGGCTGCTTCAACATAGTAACACATTCCTAATGGCTGATTAATAAGTGTATTGAATTGAATGTGTGCTCTGAACTGAAAGTAAAACTATAGATATTTGGGACCTATCAAAGTGATATCTGTTATATCTGTATCTGTCTCCATTAATATGGAATATAGGTACATACTATAAGTATGTAACTTTAGATGAATGCATATCTGACATATGTCAAATATATGTTCATTGAGAGAGAGATGAGGAATTTCCTATTTTAAAATTAGAATATTTAAATGAGTAAAATAATGATATTTTTACACCAAGCAATAAACTGTTTCTTTAGTTCATTTATGGAAAAGTATAGCCAAATCATTACAAAAAGATATATGTAGGATTGAAACGACTGGTTGATTGACTGCTTTTTAAAAAAAAAACAATATTTCTCTCAGTGACTTACTATGATATGCATATAGTAGTATGAAAGTGGTAGAGAATTTTGAGCAAGTGAAAAAATATGCTATTATTTTGCTTCACTCTTTTTCTCCAAACCACAAAAGTTTCTTTAACATTTGCAGATATTTTTTAAGAACAAATGACAGAGAAGAAAACTTACCTTTCCATCTAGTAGCATGTAGAGTTTTACACTATACATCAATTTCTAACAATGCTTTGAAGTTTTCATATTTTAGAGATTTGCCATTCTGTGGTTCCACAGAAAAGAGCATAACTAAAAATCTACTTAACTTGTATATTAGAAGTTGTAACCAGAGGCCTGTTCATTCGAGGAAGCTCTTGGGGTTAAAGGCTGGACTACTTATTAATATGAACAACTTTTTGCAAAGGTATAGCATGCCAACAAAGATATTTTGTTTTTCTATGATTGGTAGTGATGTCAAAAATAGAAAAAAAAATGAGTATCAACTTTAATTTAGGCATATTCACTGTTCAGCATTGCGTATTTAGTCGTCTTTAAATACATATGGATTTTCTATGATTTCTTCAAGTATAAAACGTCCTTCTATGAAACTTTTTCTATATAATTCTCTACTTTGGTTCTTATTTCAATAGACATTGAAACCTAAGTGTATCCACATTTTCTATCTTTTTGAGGCTATCTTTTCTTTTTGTAGCAAAATAAAATAACTCAAGTCCAATAACTTCCTTACATAATTCCTGGAATCTCTGGAGAAGACAGTCATCTGTTATGTGTGTGTGTGTGTGTGTGTGTGTGTGTGTGTGTGTATCTTTGATGGCATGCTATACCTTTGCAAATATATATATTATATAATGTTTTCACCTCTGGCTATGAACTGTCCCTCTCAGGCAACATCTGGTGGCCTCATCTCCACTTTTCTGTGCCACTTAAGACATCTGCATTGAATGGTACTTTGGAAGGTCAATACTATAATTCCTCTGGAAAATATCATTAAGGAATTAAAATGAAGAAATGGAATATGTATTTAAAATTGTCTAGCAGAGTTCTCCTCTTCAGGTCATTGTTTTTTCACATCCACTGGGGAGGTTCTTGTTGGCTATTTTTCTTTTTCCCCTGTCCTGCTAGTCCCTTTCCTTCATGGGTACATCTACATTTAGCTCCTTACTTCTTCGGTCTCTTTCCTCAGACTTTACCATAGGAGGCTGGAGATCCCCTCTTACTATACAGATCATCCCCCTGCTGAGCTGCCTATTTCACCGGTATAACCTCTCACACTATAATGGAAATCCTTACCAACTTCTTACAAAGATCTGGCATTTTTCCTCCTCAACATATATTTGGGCCTGCTGCCAACACAATACAAAGGTACTTGGCTTATATATTCATGTCTAAGAGTTTATCAAAATGATTCATTCCAAAGTATAAGAGTCTGACACAAAGACAAATTTCAGCTTACTGCCTTAGAACCACAGGAAATAATGTGTGAACAGATTCAATGTAGCTGATATTTTCCACTCGAGTCTTCTAATAGACAAGGTCAAACAAATATTGTGGTATCTGAATACTTAAAATAATTAAATGCAATTAGAATTAGATATAACACTTCTTCCATTATTTATTTTACTTTATAATTAAAAAATGAATTAGAAAGGAACTCTGTTCCCAGCCACGATGGAGTAGCTTGTATGAGAAAAAAGCTCTGCCAAGAACAACTAATAAAGCTGGATAAAACACAGAACTAAAAAACAAGGAACAAACAAACAAAACAGCACTTGGAAGTAATTGGACAGTAAAGGTCAATATCCAGATGGGATTGGGAAATGATAGAAACCAGAAGAATATAGAATGACATTTTTTAAGTATGATAATAAAATAATAATAATAATTAATAAAAATAATAAATGACAGTATAAAATTTTATCTCCAGTTAAAATACTCTAATAAAAATAAAGGCAAAATAAATATGTGGTGAAACATATGAAAGAAGAGAATTAATTTTTTGGAGCTCACTGAGACCTTCCAAAGGGAGTACTTAAGACAAAAGAAAAATGATTCCTGACAGAAATTCAAATATATAACAAAAAATAAAAAAACAACGGAAATGCTAAATATGTGGATAAACCCATGTAATTATTTTCGGCACAAAACGATAACAACTTCTTACAGGTTTTGCAAAGAAATATATATTCAGATATATGCCAGTATTAGCATAAAAGACATTAGAGTATTCTAACATTCTTGCATTGTCTGGGATGTGTTTAACGTTTTAATTGATAGTTGAGTTTAATGTGCCAAATATGCATGTAGTAAAGTCTGGACAGTGTTTTGAAGTGAAGTCTGTGAACTCCTGAGTCATCCATGAGAGGCTCCTGGGAGGTCCAAAGAATCAAACCTATTTTTCTAATTATAAGACTTTATTTACTTACTTATTTATTTGTTTATTTATTTACTCATTATTTTCATTGTATTGAATTTTACTGTTTGCAAAAGTAGTGCTGGTATTTTGGTCTGAATCACAGAGGCACCAAATGATATCAGTAACCATTGTATTCTTCTCATACACTCAAAGGAAAACAAACAAACGAACAAACAAACAAAAACCAGTTTCTTTTAAGAATGCCATTGAGTAGACATTGTCAATATCCTGTGTGAGGAAATGGCAAGCCCACAGAAAGCTATTCTCTTACACACCCAAGTACGATGGTTATCTCAAGGCAACCATCAGGCATGTGTGCAATTATTTGGGTTGTGAGCTAAACTAGCCATTTTTTTCTCAAAACATTATTTTTACTTGAAAGAATGACTGGCAAGGAAATACAGAAATTCAAATTTGGTGTTTGGAAGACATTTGCTTATGAATAAACCAAATGACTTACAACCTGGAGAATAGCAACAGTGTTTGCTGCCAATCACAAAATTTGAACTTTCAAGCAAAAATTAGAATGATTGAAAACTTACAACTGTTAACATAAACTTTATAGCCAGCTCACCAGTACTTCAAGATGAGATTGGTAATGAAAATTATAAATGTTAGTTTTAGTATTAGATATGTATAATGAAAAATATCAATATTTGAAAAATATGCATAACTCAGCAAATGAGTATTTTACAAAAGACAAAGCCTGCAATGGTAAAACTAATTTTTTTCAAATGCAAATAGACTGATGGATTTTCATGTAACAGAATACATAAAATATACTGATACGATATCAGATTCCACATTGCAACTAGTCTTCAAGAAACTATTTGTTGAGATTTATTGTAGTGGCAAAGAAAAATATAAATAATTATCTAAAAAGCCTACTAAACCCACTTTTTCCAGCATGGTTTGTTGAAAACACTATTGTTTCTCCACTGGATTGTGTTGCAAATTGTCAAAAATCAAGTGCTCATAACTGCGTGAATAAATTTGTGGATACTCTATTATTCTTCTTCATTAATCTATATTTCTACTATGGCAAATCTATATTGCCTTGAAAAGAAATCTTGAAAGTAGGAAATGTTAGTCCTACAACTTTGTTGTTCTTCTTTTAATGCTACTTTTGTTCTACTAGAATCAGATTATCAATCTCCACAAATTTGCTTTGATTTTGATTAAAAGTTTTGATTAAAAATTTGTGTTTTCTAAAAAATATGTTGAGAGAATGAAAAAGTAAACCACAGTCTGGGAGGAGATGTTTGCAAATGACATATATGATGAAGGATTTGTTTCCAGAATATGTCAAAAACTATCAAAATTCAATAATAAGAAAGCAACCAAAAAAAGTGGAAAAGCAGTTTGAACACACTTCACTAAAAAAAGGTATATTGCTGCCAAATAAGGACATCAAAAGATGCTCAATAGCATTAATCATTAGGATATACAAATTGAAACTACCAATTGCACTACATAGCCAAAAGAATGGCTAAAGTTAAAAGCATTGACCATACAATGGTGTAAAATTGGAGAAACTAGAACTCTTATACATCACTGGTAGAAATAGAAAACCTTGCAACTACTTTGAAAACGGTAGTAATTTCTTAAAAAGTAACCGAACACCTCCTGTATCATTCAGAATTCCACTCCAGGTATAAACACATGTCTGCAAAAAGGCTTTTTCACAGCTGTTTGTAGCTGCTTTGTTTATAGCTGTTCCCAAATGGAAATACCCCAAATAGCCATAAACATTTAAATATATAGCAAATTATGGTATATGCATACAATGGAATAAATTTTGCAATAAAAAGTAATGAATTGCTGATGTACGCTAAAATGTGGCTGGATCTCAAAATAATTACAGTGAGTGAAAGAAGCCAGAATGATGACAATAAAAAACAAAGGAGTACATATTATAAGATTCTATACTATAAGTTATATACAAGAACCTAGAAAATGGAAACTTACGGTGATGTAGGGTGGATCAGAGTCTGGGGGAAGGGGGCGTGGTAGGAGGAAGGGATTACCAAGGGGCATGAGGAAACATTTGGGAGTGATGATATGCTTCTTACCTTGAATGTAGTGATGTTTTTATAAATGTATACATATGTCAAAAGTTACCAAACTTTTTGTGCAGTTTATTATATGCTAATTATTCCTCATTAAACCTATTTAAAATGTAGGAAAAATTTTAAAAATTGATAGGTAGGCATATTTGAGACAGAGCATTCTTATTTTTCAGACTTTGTGTGTTCTGTACTCCTGTAGAGTTCATAGAGTGTATCCAGCTTCTTTCTACTTTGGCATCCAAGAAACACTAATAAGCAGGCATTATCATTTCCGTTTTGCAGGTAGAGAAATGTATTCAGATAGTTCAAGGGATTTTGAGGGTCACTTAGCTATTAGGATCAGATGTGTCACTGGAATTTCTTCATTTCCACCCATAGCCCATTTGCTGAGTGTTTATCATGTGAGAAAACTTGTGTTTGGTACTGGGAGTACTAAAATGATCAAAGTAGACCTCCATCATGGACCTCCATTTTCATATGGTTGTGGGATTATTGCTATTCAGAAAAGCAGGGAGTAATTAAGCCAGGGCGGTGTTGTCACCTCTATTTTCTAAACCAGAAAGATGTTGTTGTGTAGAGACTGGACTGGGACCAGGGGTCTTTGCTTCGTAGGCGCAAATTCCCACGGGGGAATTCATTTGGACAATTGCCAGCCTCCCACCCTGACTTCTTACCCTGCCGCAATTCATTTGCACAGAGTCAACACACTCGTAAAGGACTCCTCTCCTGGTCAAAGTTGGTTGTAATGGAAAGTCTTTTAGCTGTTTGTATATCTTGGTTTTCCATTGAATTCCTCCTCCTCTTCTTTTATGAAGAGGAGGTCCTATTTACAATCAGACCACAGACAGATTCTGCATCTAGTTTAGAGGCAGGTGGCCACTAGCCAGCCCATTGCCCATCACTGATTTATACAGACTGCACAGCAGTTACATATTAGTCCATTTTAACAGAATTGTCTAGTTAATTTGGCTTTATATGTTTAGGGAATTGATTGAGTTAATTGATTATTTTTTGTAGGATCCATTAATTAATCCACTAATATTTATTTAGCACCTGACAACCACAATCAAGACAGAACCCTTGCCCTCACTCACTCTTACGTGCATTTAAATACAGAGGTTTTTTTTTTTTTAATGTTTACTTATTTTGAGAGAGAAAGAGGGAGCACAAGCAAGGGGAGGGAAAGAGAGAGAGCAAAGAGAGAATCCCAAGCAGCCTCTGTGCTGTCAGAGCAGAGTCCCAGGGCGTTCAATCCCAGGAACTATACTGTGAGATCGAGACTTGAGTTGAAATCAAGAGTTGGATGCTTAACCAACTGAGTCACCCAGGCACTCCCAAATACAGAGGTGTTTTTTTTGTAATTGTGTCATAATGATAAATAAAGGAACACTTTAAAATAAGTGTGTTTACACATATGAGGGCTTCATGTGGGAAAAGATTTGGAAATAGAAACCAAAAGGCAAATTACACACACACACGTACACACACACACACACACACACACGTACATATATTAGTAGATGATTTTGGCTAATGTGTAACTATGTAACTGTGCAGCAAGTTCTTTTTTAAATATTATATATATAGAGTGGGGGGAGGGGCAGAAAAGGGAGACACAGAATCTGAATCAGGCTCCAGGCTCTGAGCGGTCAGCACAGTCCGATGCAGGGCTCGAACAGCATGAATTGCAAGATCATGACCTGAGCTGAAGTCGGATGCTTAACCAACTGAGCCACCCTGGCACCCCTGCATAGCTAATTCTCAAACTAATAACATTTTATAGGAGCCAGTTTGCATTTAAAGCAACTGAACATAGTGATTTTCTTCAAATAGCCTTAAATCAGTAAGGATTTCCACTTCAGTGAACAGACAGGAATTTCTACCTAAGAATCTTGGAAACAATTCTGAATTTCTATACTTTTTTTTTTCATTCTGAAGAAACAGGGCCTACAAATTGAATAACAAATACAGGGTAATTGAAGCAGATGAGGAGACAGGAGATGAAAAGTTTCTAAAAGTAATTAAAAACAATATGCAGAAATGATGCAAAGTGTCATTGAGAAACAGAAGGTAAGAGAAAGAAATGAGAGCTTAGCTGTGTGAATGCTGCAATCATTAATTCAGGGGGTCACTGGGGAAATAACTTTAATGACCACTGTATGTATTTGGGCTTCTTGGTGCTTTGTATGTGTTTTGCTATTTTGGGGTTGTAGGATATTTATTTATTTATTTGAGAGGGAGAGAGAGAGAAAGGGAGGGAGAGACAGACAGCATGTACAGGGAAGGAGCAGAGAAAGAGGGAGAAAGAATTCCAAGCAGGTTCTGCAACACTATCAGCATGGAGTCCAACACGGGGACTCGAACCCACAAACTGTGAGATCATGACCTGAGCCAAAATCAAGAATCAGATGCTCAACTGACTGAGCCACCCAAGCGTCCCAGTGAGGTTGTAGGATTTTTAAGAGTTGTATTATCCAGTACCACAGAGTTAATAAAGCAAGCATATATACCAAGCGAAGAAGTCCTTGAAGCATCTGTCGCTAAATTTTCTTAGTCTTTGCTTTTCTTGTGGAAAATTACATTTTGGATTTCTTTATTTAATCAAAGAGATAGTAAAGACATACAAAAATTCAAATCAAATGATCATGAGTTTACTTTTTAAATAGAGTACTTAGTAATGTGATAAATCTAAAGTCGTATTGATGGAAATACATACCTAGAGAATTTAACTCAGCTTGTAAAAAGGCTAAGTAATGATAATATTGGAAAATGTTTAAATCATGCAACTGTCTTGAAACAGAAAATGTATGCCAAGAAGGGGTACATTTCTCCTTTATGTGAGTAGTTACCCCCATATTAGGAAACAAATGCAACAATTCATCAAGGAATTTGAGTGATCTATTTAAAAGTTATACTACGTTGTAAATGTCAAAGGTATCTAAAATGAACTTCCTAAGGTATAAAGAACACACGTGGAGAATCAAATTTAATATTATTTGCCTATTTTCCAATATTAATAATTTACAGAATAATAACTGCTTGGCTAAGGGTCATTATCCTGACAATGCCATTTTGAAAGCAATGGAAAATGAATAAGCTTGGTGATTTTAGGTAACTATAAATTTTCTAAAGCAATTAACAATATATATAGGAAGATCCCAAAATGAGTTTCATTCCTGAAAAGAGGTTAAACTGATTAGGTAAGAAGGTTAAAACTGAAGAAACATTGCCTATGATTAATGTGAGATATTTCAAGAAGTACCTTATGAATCATCCATAACAATAAACTACTTAAAAGCAAAAATTCACAAAGGAATAATTTCTTAAAAGGATAAAAACAGAAAAACAGTTAAACAGAAAAATAAAAGCATATTTTGTTCAAAAAAATTGAACAGAAGTTTAAAGACATGAAGATGTTCAAAAACATGTATAAAAGACCTAGTTAAATAAATATATATATAAAGTAATATTAAGCAATAAGTATATTTCAATTCAATAAAATTAAATCAATGTTAAATTTTTAATAAAAAATAAACTTTGAAAATACTATATAATTTAAAGTGTATTAGCACCCCTGTTAAATATCATTTTTCCTAAAGGGTCTTTTTTTGCAGTAACTAATAAAAAATAGTAAGGTTTTAGTAACAGTTCAGTGTGTAATAAAGAAGAAAGCTGAATTATATCTCTTAAACTACATCAAGCATGATGGGATTTCTTATAGAATTTAAAATTGAGATAATGGTTTTAATGAAGAGAACAACTTTTTATTTCAGATAATACCAGTTATATCAAATCAGTCTACTATCTACTTTTTTTTTCTTTAACGAATCTTACAATCATATATCACCCAAGTGCACATGTTCACCATTATAAATGGAACCAAATATCAAAGTGGTAAACACTGCTAAGTGTAACTGGCAGTTTACAATGAACAGGTGATAACAAGGCTGAAATATTTCCCTGGTTGGTCTATAGAGTAACTTATCCAGAATCACTGGAAATCTACTCAAAGCAAGTTAATAGAATGTTAGTAAAAGTTAGTGTTCCATAAAGACTCTCAAAGAAATATACTCACCATTTCTGAGAAAGCTGTTAATAAATACAGTCTGTTTGTTGTTATATAGTATGCCTTATTTCGATATTACAAGTTTCTCTTTCACTCGTTACAAGGCACATATGTTTTTTTAAATTTCTTTAATGTTTATTCATTTTTGAGAGACAGAGAGAGACAGAGCATGAACGAGGGAGGATCAGAGAGAGAGAGAGACACAGAATCCAAAGCAGGCTCCAGGCTCTGAGCTGTCAGCACAAAGCCCGATGCAGGGCTTGAACCCATGGATCGTGAGATCATGACCTGAGCTGAAGTCGGACGCTTAACCGACTGAGCCACCCAGGTGCCCCAAGGCATATATGTTTTTTAATTGTAGTAAAAAAAAAAAAAAAAAAAAAAAACAAAACACAGAGAATAAAATTTACCATCTTAATCATTTTTAAGTGGACAGTACAGTAATAGCATTAAGCATATGCACAGTATTATGCAACAGAGCTCCAGAACTTTTTTCCTTTTGTAAAACTGAACCTCTACCAAATTCTTTCTTTTCCTATGAATTTGACTAGTATAGACACCTCATATAAAGGAAATCATATAGGATTTGTCTTTTACTGACTGACCTGTTTCACTTAGTGTACCGCCTTCAAGGTTACTACATGTTGTGCATGTAACAGAATTTCCTTCTTTGTTAAGCCTGAATAATCTGCCACTGTATGTATATACTGCATTTTCTTTATCTGTTCACCTGTCAGTGGACTTTGGGTTACTTCTACCTTTTGGCTGTGATGCTGCTATGAACATGGGTGTGTATATATTTCCTTAAGACCCTGCTTTTAAGTCTTTGAGATTCTATCCTCCTTATTTACATTCTGATACATACCCAGAAGCAGTTATTGCTGCATCATATGGGAATTTTACTTGTAATTTTTTGAGGAAAGGCCATACCATTTTTTATAGCTATTGCACCATTTTATAGTCCTATCAGTGGTACATAAATTTCCAATTTCCCCACATCTTTACAATGTACATACGTTTTTGATACTAAATAATTTTTATGTAATAAATAATGAAGTCATAGTGAGAGATCTTGGCATCTATATAATTTTTCTAAATTAAGGCTGAGCAGGCATATTGGGTGAGTTAACCTTCTATCTGATATATATCAGATATATATCTATATCTACATAGGTAGATATACATCCGGATTGGTCAGTTTCATACCCCAATTTTTGAGAAATTTCAGGTTAGACTGTGATCCTACTGAAATACAGGTGAGGATTTTTTGAAACGTGAAAGGAGAGGTGTTGAGGAATAGGGTATATGGCCAGAAGGGGATCCCAGAAAGGGAAGCTGAGCAGGATTCAGTGTGAGATGTCAGGAACATTACAGTCAACAAAACAAGTTGTCTAGACTTGAAATTGAAAATGGAAAAGAGTAAAAACAAACAAACAAACATGTTTACTTACTTAGTAGTGTGATGTGGTACGAAGAAAGGCTTTAGAGCCAAAGACCTGGGTTTTGCTACCTGGTCAATGTTGTATAACATTTGATAAGAAAATCAGTCCACCTGGATGCTAATGTCCTGGTATAGGAACTGGGATAAAAATAACAAATTTTTAGATTTGTCTTTAAGAGTTAAATGAGAAAAACAAAGCGAACTTACCCAGCACACTGTCAGATACATAATAGATGCCCCCATGGCTTTTACTAGTTCTCCCTATTTACTTTCTGGTTTATAACCACTTTTCCATTTCAACATCAAAAGATCCCCAATCTGCAGCTTCCAGCATGAAGACCTCAAAAAAAAGTTCTTAAAAATATTACTTCCATTGGGCGCCTGGGTGGCTCAGTCAGTTAAGCATCTGACTTCGGCCCAGGTCATGATCTTGTGGTTTGTGAGTTCAAGCCCCACATCGGGCTCTGTGCTGACAGCTCAGAGCCTGGAGCCTGCTTCGGATTCTGTGTCTCATTCTCTCTCTGCCCCTCCCCCACTTGTGCTCTGTCTCTCTCTCTCTCTCAAAAATAAATAAACGTAAAAAATTTTTAAAAATTACTTCCGTATAATATAGTACATTAAAGGCAAATGATGACTTTCCCATGGTATATATATTTCATATATAATTTCCATATTAGCACAGAAATTTTTTCCAGAGATTTACATTAAGGAATAAAACACCAGATAATCTGCCAATGTCTCAGAATATAAGATGAATATTCATTGTAGATATCTTAGTTAATTAAAAAAAAAACCATTTTTCATACAAAATACACTAACTCTACCAAATCTATAAGGTTTTAAAGGGCTAAAACCAGGGGCGCCTGGGTGGCGCAGTCGGTTAAGCGTCCGACTTCAGCCAGGTCACGATCTCGCGGTCCGTGAGTTCGAGCCCCGCGTCGGGCTCTGGGCTGATGGCTCAGAGCCTGGAGCCTGTTTCCGATTCTGTGTCTCCCTCTCTCTCTGCCCCTCCCCCGTTCATGCTCTGTCTCTCTCTGTCCCAAAAATAAATAATTAAAAAAAAAAAAAAATAAAAAAAAAAAAATAAAGGGCTAAAACCAGATAATAATAGTAGTCAAAATTCAGGGTTAAATTATTTAGAAGACATTTTATAATCCTGTATTAAGTTTTGAACAGCTTTCTTTCCTCTGTAACAAGTTATTGTGTTAAAATGTTAAGAATATCCATTATTGCAAACAGAATCTGTGGTGTTTTCTGAGATTTTATTCATGGATTTATTTTTTCTCATCCCAACTTTCCACAGCTTCTGTCTTTAGAATGTTGTCCTGAGAAATTATTTTCATTTCCTTGGAAAAAATTTGGTGAAATAACTTACTACGTTTTCCCTTGTATTGGCTACAAGTATACCTGTGATCAGATTTGCAGCCCTCAGCTTAAATAAATGGAATATTCTGGAATGTGTTGTGGTGCTTAAATTTACTGTGGTTTTATGTTTAATGTCCTTCTATGCTTGCTTTTTCTTTCTTCCATTTTTATTTATTTATTTTATAATTGATGGTTGGTACATAATATTATCAAGGAGATAAAAATGAACACTGGAGTCAGTAGATGTATTTGAACTTTGATACCAAAATTTAATATAGAAACATCAAACGGTGGTCTCTTGTTCCTTCTATACAATGTCAGCACAATTTGAGCCAGACTGACCTGCTTTCTTTCTTTTATTTATTTACTGCTCTAACACTGGTTCTCCTTTTTCCGTTTAATCTTTACTTTGTGCTATCCACACAAACAAGAGCTTCATTCATATATGTGATCAAGTCTTTGTGATATGAACCTTTAAGTATATTTTCAGTAACATGAAGATAATACCTGCTCAAAGTGTCCTTAAAATAATTAACTAATTAAATTAAACAATACTACATACCTTACCAAAACTCTATCACTGTTTTCCTTCTGTTTATGAAACTTTGGTAAACTTCAACCTTTTATTACTAACTTAATAAAGACAGAAAACGATGATACTGAATACAAGGAAAAAGAAGTAACACCGTATTTAATGAATAAAAGTTTATGCTTTCCCTGTGCATTTTACAGCAAACCATATTGTCCTTTTTCTCTCAAACATTTTATTCTAATAACAGTGCTTACACATTCTTCAAAGGTCTTGCATGAAAATAAATACCCACAATCACCAAATAAATAAAAATTATTCTAAAAATACCCATAAAAAGAAAAGAATCCAGGGTTTGTTTTTTTTTTTTTAATCATACAGGCAACTTAGTGTATATATTTATAAATTTGGTAATTATCATGAGTTCTATTCATTCCATTTCAAAAGGAGAAATAATAAGTTAAATTGTCATTCATGTTTTTATATTCATAGAAAAATAACAAGTTATCTGCTTGACAGATCATGACCATTGCTGTAGGCCCATGTGTACCAGAGAACACATACTAAACTTTCTACTCAAACTAAAGGCTCCCTCACCATCAGTTGTTTTCATTAAAACAAAAAATTAAATGAAGACATAGATACATTTCAAGATTCATATTATAAGATAGAATCTTCCTTTGCCAATACAGACATATTGCAACATATAAAATTGTAAGCTGGCTATTGTTAAGGAATTCAAAAGGATTACCCACATTCAAAGAAAGAGATGAACAGAATTTTTTTTGTAAACTTTTTTTGATTAATAAATTTTATTTATTAATTAAATAATTATTTAATTATTTGATAATTATTTTGATATTAATTAAATAATTATTTAATTATTTGATAATTAATTTGATAAAATTAATAAATTTTATCAAAAATATAGATCGAGGCCAACTCATCTTTGACAAAGCAGGAAAGAACATCCAATGGAAAAAAGACAGTCTCTTTAACAAATGGTGCTGGGAGAACTGGACAGCAGCATGCAGAAGGTTGAAACTAGACCACTTTCTCACACCATTCACAAAAATAAACTCAAAATGGATAAAGGACCTGAATGTGAGACAGGAAACCATCAAAACCTTAGAGGAGAAAGCAGGAAAAGACCTCTCTGACCTCAGCCGTAGCAATCTCTTACTCGACACATCCCCAAAGGCAAGGGAATTAAAAGCAAAAGTGAATTCCTGGGACCTTATGAAGATAAAAAGCTTCTGCACAGCAAAGGAAACAACCAACAAAACTAAAAGGCAACCAACGGAATGGGAAAAGATATTTGCAAATGACATATCGGACAAAGGGCTAGTATCCAAAATCTATCAAGAGCTCACCAAACTCCACACCTGAAAAACAAATAACCGAGTGAAGAAATGGGCAGAAAACATGAATAGACATTTCTCTAAAGAAGACATCCGAATGGCCAACAGGCACATGAAAAGATGTTCAGCGTCGCTCCTTATCAGGGAAATACAAATCAAAACCACACTCAGGTATCACCTCACGCCAGTCAGAGTGGCCAAAATGAACAAATCAGGAGACTATAGATGCTGGAGAGGATGTGGAGAAACGGGAACCCTCTTGCACTGTTGGTGGGAATGCAAATTGGTGCAGCCACTGTGGAAAGCAGTGTGGAGGTTCCTCAGAAAATTAAAAATAGACCTACCCTATGACCCAGCAATAGCACTGCTAGGAATTTATCCAAGGGATACAGGAGTACTAATGCATAGGGGCACTTGTACCCCAATGTTCATAGCAGCACTCTCAACAATAGCCAAATTATGGAAAGAGCCTAAATGTCCATCAACGGATGAATGGATAAAGAAATTGTGGTTTATATACACAATGGAATACTACGTGGCAATGAGAAAGAATGAAATATGGCCTTTTGTAGCAACGTGGATGGAACTGGAGAGTGTGATGCTAAGTGAAATAAGCCATACAGAGACAGATACCATATGGTTTCACTCTTATGTGGATCCTGAGAAACTTAACAGGAACACATGGGGGAGGGGAAGAAAAAAAAAAAAGAGGTTAGAGTGGGAGAGAGCCAAAGCATAAGAGACTGTTAAAAACTGAGAACAAACTGAGGGTTGATGGGGGGTGGGAGGGAGGAGAGGGTGGGTGATGGGTATTGAGGAGGGCACCTTTTGGGATGAGCACTGGGTGTTGTATGGAAACCAATTTGACAATAAATTTCATACATAAAAAAAAAAAAAAAACTAGGGGCGCCTGGGTGGCGCAGTCGGTTAAGCGTCCGACTTCAGCCAGGTCACGATGTCGCGGTCCGTGGGTTCGAGCCCCGCGTCAGGCTCTGGGCTGATGGCTCAGAGCCTGGAGCCTGTTTCCGATTCTGTGTCTCCCTCTCTCTCTGCCCCTCCCCCGTTCATGCTCTGTCTCTCTCTGTCCCAAAAATAAATAAACGTTGAAAAAAAAATTTAAAAAAAAACAAAAAAAAACTAAAACAAACAAACAAACAAAAAAAATATATAGATCGAGCATAATGCTAGTGTTTGTTATGCCTGTGTAAATACCTATCAAATTAAGACATTTTGGCAAAAAAGAAAATCAATTAAAAGAATAAGAAGTAAACCACTTACACTG
Organism: Puma concolor; assembly: GCF_028749965.1. NCBI lineage: Eukaryota > Metazoa > Chordata > Mammalia > Carnivora > Felidae > Puma > Puma concolor. Next base: position 137,881,882 of record NC_141674.1, on the reverse strand, counting down.
GTATATTTATGGACAGACATATTCTGGCTTTACTCATACAACTGCCAGAAAGTTCCCTTTGAAGCCACCTCATTTATCACACTGTACAGGCTGGTGAGGCTGGTGGCCATCTTGCGACTAGGGAAGAGCAGCAAAGAATTTTTACTCTGTTAGTGGTTGTACTGTGTTGAGAGCAGGAATTGTGAAGGAGATTTGAGATGTCTGAAGTTTGGTATCCTCTCAGATAAACCAATAGCTAGATCATTTAGGTATTAAAATCTTTTGGCCAATGAAATCAGAGCAAGTGATTTCCCCAACAGAGGAATTGTCCACTCCCAACATGGAGTTTCACATTTCTTATCCAAAACTCATTTTAAGTTTGAGAGGAAGACAGATGAATGCTGAATTTTGTAACAAAAGCAGAGTAGATACCAGCAGTATTGACTTCTACATAAAGAGTGTGGGTTTACAAATCCACCATTTGAAACCTGTCTCTTACTAGCTCTCTGTTCCTAAACTAGATATTTGTAGGTATGAGAAATGAAAAGATTACTGGCATACATTAAGAGGCAGTTGTCCTATGATGATGAAGAAGTGTTTATGCGTGTTTGACTGGATACATTCTTCACTTTGTTACCATATGTGCAACATGGTCAGATGGTTAATGAGTTTTCAGGGCTGAAATGCATCTGGTCCAACTTTCAACTTATGGCTTATAATACTTCATTGGAAAGCATGTAATTAATCTTTCAGTGGATAATCTACCATAACTCCTAAACTAATTAAGGATAGATATTCGTTTTAACAAGATTTGAAAATTAAGTTTTATATAGGTTAACAACAACAAAAAAGCCTCCACATTGATAGAAAAGTAACAATATTTCAGGTAAAATTGACCCCCTCCCTTCTCCTCCACTAAATCCCATTGACAGAAATATGTCTCTTCACTGAATGTATGCTGTCAAATAATCTTTCCCTTAAGGAAAAGGACAGTCTTTTACTCATCTTTGAATCCTGAGCATCTGGCATGGAGTAAAAGCATAAAAGGTGTTTATTGATCAAAATGTTATGGGAGTTAATTCAAAGAGACTCCACCTTGCAATCCTAGAATTTGCGCAAACATATGGACAAATATATGTACAATTATATGTGTGTGTCTACACACATACCCACACATGCACAAATACATACTCAACTGTATGTATCCAAATTTCACAAATGATTAAACTGAGGCACAGAAATTTTCAAAAAAAAAAAAAAGTCAGACTGATAGTTATGTTTCATTTGTGATTCAAATGAGGAGAATCTGATGCTGAAGTGCAAGTTCTTAACACTATGATATATGAGCCAATAAATAGTTCCTCATGTGGATGTAACACAATTTCTTTGATCATTCTAATCTTCTCAATCACATGAGCTTTTCTAATTTATTATAGTTATAAATAATTATAAATAATAAATTTATAATAAACTATAAGGTATAATTCATTTTCCACTAAAATTCCCATAAGTGGTGTTACAGAATCCCATGATGTATATCTTTTTTTGCTCAAAAAACAAAATTTCTTTGTAAAGCAAAATTTATAATACCAACAGCATTGCAAATGTTGAAGATTTTTTACACATCTTTGACAGCATTGGACCTTTAAGAGCTTTTTTTTTTTCCTTCAAAGTTTTGCTAGTGTTAAAAATAACATCCTTTGTTTTAATTTACATATTTGATTTTAGGTTTAAAAATTTCCACTAGTTTATTTACTGGTTGTATTTTTGCTTTAATTTCCTATTCATGCCATTAGTAGATTTCACTCAATTTGTATTATCTGACCTGTTATCAATGAGATGAGATCTTTATTATACTGGATGTCAATTCTCCCTAGTCTTTTGTTTATTTTACTTTTAATGTACATTTTTGGAATCATATTTTATTTTCAAACCAACTTGCTTTTTCCTTGAAGAGTTCTATTGTTGACAAGATATTTTTGGCTCTAGAAATTTGATAAGATTTCATTAAATTTTTTCCATTTGAATGACTTTTCTATATTTCTTTAGTCTAGCAAGAACACATTTTGATTTGTTGGATGAAGTGATGCTTCTTTATTTGAATATAAATCTTGAAATTATTTAACCTCTTCTGGTTACCAGAATGTTGCCTACCACAACACTTAGCACAGCATCTGTAGCAGAAAACATTCTCAACATATATTTATTGAATTGAATTTGATTCAATGTCTGGCATATTGAAAGCAGTCAATAAAAATATGTTTATGACTTCATTTATTAATTCATTCATAGGTTCATTCATTAATCCAACAAATTCTTATTTAAAAACAACTTCTTGTCAGTCACAGTGTTAATTATCTAAGGAACAAATGTTAAGACAGAACTTTTGACTTTATATAGACATATACCAGTGCAATCTTTGTATATTAATAATAAATGAAAAATTATAGTGTAGTCTATGGAATATACATAAAGACAAAAATACAATTTAAACAGTTGAAGAGTCATTATAGGTTTAGATACATTTGGGGGAAATCAGCAAATTAAAATCTATACCATACTCAGTATCTAAACCCTCAGCTACTTAGATGCCATTAGACATTTCTAAATCTGTCATTTTATTGAACCATCAACATGAAAAGACTAAATATGTACAATACATTATTATTCACATTCTCAAAGTTTTATCAGAATTAAAAGAATAAAGCACTATGGCCAGAAAAGCTAAGTCAGCTATCATGAAATCAATGAACTATGCATGATGTCCTTAATCTGAATACTCTCCCTTTATACGTAGAGAATGTTTAAGGGAAGGTCAAGGGGTTATGCTGGGGAGAACAGAGTTCTTTGTGGCCAGTTAGAGATATACTTGGGTATTTTAATCTTGTTCATCTACTTATATTACATGAAAGCAGTTTTGGTATGTGTGTTCAACCCTCTCTGGTTTCCCAGGGACTCATTTTTCATGTGCCCTTTAAAATGAGGATTTCTTAGAGAAGTCACTCAGACCTTTAAAATAATGCAATTATTGGGTAATTTCTCTAATCTTATTTTCCTTTTAAAATGTCAGTGTCTTTTCTGGGGGTGCCTGGGTGGCTCAGTTGGTTAAGTGCCCGACTTTGGCTCAGGTCATGATCTCGTGGTTCATGATTCATCTCATGATCTCGTGGTTCAAGCCCTACATCGGGCTCTGTGCTGACAGCTTGGAGCCTGAAGCCAGATCCAGATTCTGTGTCTCCCTCTCTCTGCCCCTCCCATTCTCTCTCTCTCTCTTAAGAATAAACATTAAAAATATTTAAAAACAATAAATAAAATATTAGTGTCTTTTAGTTAAGTCTATTAATTCTTGTTTCCCCCTAAATTAATACTACAATTGATACTAAAAGAAAAAAGAAAAAGGAAAAAGAAAAAAAAAACCTTAAAAATTCTTGACTGAATAACTGAATTTATTGCACACCACTACATATCACTCCCCTTCCTTTTCTTTCTATGTGCACAGAATGACTACTTAGTTGTTTTAATGACTCAAATACCATGTTCTAAAATCTCTGCCTTTTTGACCTAATTCATTTTCAATATCAATGCCAAACCATGGAATAAGAAGTTGCCTCATGCTTCTTATTTATTTATTTATTTATTTATTTATTTGGAGACAGAGAAAGAGAGCATGAGTGGGGGAGAAGGGCAGAAAGAGAGAGAGAGAATCTTAAGCTCCATTCTCAGTGTGGAGCCCAATGTGGGGCTCAATCCCATGACCCTGGCATTATGACCTGAGCCAAAATCAATTGTTGAATGTTCAACTGAGTGAGCCACCCAGGTGCCCCTTAGATTTATTTAAACCCTCAACTAAATAAAAATTAAAAATCTCTGCTTGTCACCATCCTATTTAGCATATGATTTTTTTCTCTTCACAAAATTATGAAACATATTCAAGAGAACATCCATATTAGTACCCTTGTTTAAACTTTTCTTAATTAGTTTAGAATTGTTTTCTAACATAATTTAACAATTAAGTAATCAACTGGATCTTTAAAAAAATATATTAGGTAGAGACATCAAAGTGGAAAAAGATAATTAAATGCATGAAGTTTATAATGGCATCAGGTTAGCATGGAAGATAGATGTTGGATATATTTCATTCAACAGGAACATTTATAGAACTGCTTCCAGATAAAAGTAATAAGAGCAAGACTTACTCTCTATCTGCAAACAATTATAAAGCTAAACAAAATATTAACAATAACTGTTTTAGACACTGAATTATAAGCAGCACAGAACTATGATCTTTGAGAGAAAGGAAAACAAATAGTAGAAGCCTTTTAATTGCAATGGCTTTCTGCATGGAGCCAATTTCAAACTGCAGTGCTTGTTGGGAATAACTTAATAGAGACCATCATTCTGGTTGAGATGAGAGGGCAGAAGTCAGACCTTGGAGAGACCGTGTGTACATAATTTTCAGGGCTCAATGCTGGTGCAGAGAAAGCTGTGTAAAGAAAAGCTCCAAAAATCTGTATAGTTGTCCCCTCCAGTCATTGGTGGAAGATGAATCTGTTTGTGCATCCATAGGATGAAATTCTGTAAGGCTGTGTAAGGAAAAACTTCTGAGGAAATACAACTATCAGGGAGCTTTAAGCCAAACAATTCTCTGAACTCAAAACTGCCAGGAAGCATTAAGCTCTTACCAGACAGAGTAGAGATCTTGTTGAATAATAATAGTCTATTGAATAGCTACCCAAGGAAGGATTATACATAGGAGTGGGCAAACTATCCTCAGAATAAGGCTAATCTAGAAGTCTGCAAGTAAAGAGAAAATTGATAAACATATAGCAGATATTAACAATATTCGCAAGCAGCTTGATCTAATTGGTATTTAGAGAATTTCAGAACAGCAATTCTTTTCTAGTGCACTTGAAATATTCCCTAAAATGGACTATTTGTTTGATCATAAAAATGTCTTCCTAAATTTATAAATATTTAAGTAATGTAGTCAATAGTCCTTAACTACAAAACAAAGAAAACAGAAATCAATTAAAGAAATATGTATGGAAAATACAAAAATATTTGGAAAGTAAAAATAAATTTCCATACAGTATATGCAACAATGAAGAAATCACAGATAAGAGAGAAAATATGTTGAACTGAATGAAAATTAAGATAGAATATAACAAAATTTGTGCTTTGCAGCTAAGCAGTGCTTATAGGAAAGTTAATACTTCAAATATTTTATTGAGAAAAAATGAATTATAGAGCCAATTATCTAAGCTTCCACATAAAAATATAGTAAAAAAGAGCAAATTAAGCTCCAATTAAGTGAAAGGAAGAAAATAATAAATAGAGAATCAATGGGATAGAAATTGAACCAACAATAAAGAAAATAAACCCAAAGGATGATTAAAAGTGCTTTCAGGGGCACCTGGGTGGCTGGATTAAGCTTCAGACTTCGGCTCAGGTCATGATCACATGGTTCATGAGTTTGAGCCCCACATCGGGCCCTGTGCTGAAAGCTCAGAGCTTGGAGCCTGCTTTGGATCCTGTATCTCTATCTCTCTCTGCCCCTCCCACTTACACTCTGTCTCTGTCTCTCTCTCAAAAAATAAATAAACTCAGGGCGCCTGGGTGGCTCAGTTGGTTGAGCGTCGACTTCGGCTCAGGTCATGGTCTCACAGTTCGTGGGTTCGAGCCCCACATTGGGCTCTGTGCTGACAGCTCGGAGCTCGGAGCCCGGAGCCTGCTTCCGATTCTGTGTCTCCCTCTCTCTCTGCCCCTCCCCCACTCACACTCTGTCTCTCTCTCCTTCAAAAATAAATAAACATTAAAAATTTTTTTTTAATAAATAAATAAATAAACATTAAAAAAATGCTTTCAAAATGCATCAGTAAATTTAATAAACTTCTAGTTCATAAAATAAAAAAGGAATATTGGTATCAAAAGAGAAAAGGACACATCACTACAGATCTTATATATGTGAAGGACATTAAGGAACATTATAAAACACATTTATGTCAATATACTTAATAACTGAAGAATGGGTAATTTTTTCAAGACTCAAATTATAAAAACAGACACATAAAGCAATAAAAATCATGAATATTCCTATAGCATATAAAGAAACTGAATATGTAATTACCAGAAAACTCCAGATTCAAATAGCTTCATTGATATAATCAATCAAACATTTAAAAAACATATAATAATTATCTTACACAAACTCTTTTAGAAAACAGAAAAGGAGAAATAATGCAGAAGCTGTTTTATGAATTTGGAATTATCCTAATAAGGCCAGCATTATCCAAAGAAATATATTACAACAAATGGAAATTATAGATTAATATCCTCAGTAATATAGATACAAAATCATGAACAAAATATTAGAGTTCAGCAACATATGTATATACAAATTCATATATATATATATACATATATATATGTATATGAATATATATACAATTCTACTAACCACTTAAGGAAAAAGTAATGTTCATACCCCAATCTCTTCCAGAAAATACACAAAGGATACATTTCTTTAATCATTCATGAGGAGCATAAGCCTATTTAAACACCAGATAAAGACATTACAAGAAAACTACAGACCGATTCCTCTTATATACATTGATGTAATAATCCTTAACCAAATATTAGCAAATAAAATACAAAAGTGTATAAAATATTTGTACAACAACCAAATGAATTTTTCAGGTATGCAAAATACATTAAAATGTACAAAATGTAAAAAACAATGAGAAGAGTTCAATGACTGAAAACCATTTTAATCCACCACACCAATTGTTAAAGAAGAAAAATCTAATAATCATATAAATTGATACAGAGCAAGTATTTAACAAAATCCAACACCTATTCACAGTAAAAACTCTCAACAAATGAGGAATAGAGAATATTCTCAACATGAAAAGGAACAATAACAGAAAGTCTATCGCTCACTTCTACTTAGTCGTGAGAGGCTGAACATCTTCTGAAGGCATGGATGACTGTTTCACCACTTTTAGAAGTCCTAAGTAGTATAATAAATTATGAAAAAGGAATAAAATATATACTCATTGGCAGGAAGAAAGAAAACAGGCTTTATTCACACATGACATAACTGTTCCCTAGTGAATCTCCCCTAATATAATAATAAGAGTCTCCTAAAACAATAAGTGAGTAAGGCAAGGACATAGCACACAAGATCAATATTCACTAACCTATGTTGTCATGTATTCCACCAATGAGCCATTTGAATTTGAAATTAAAAAAATATATAATTTATGATGTAAAAATAAAAATGAAATCATTAGCAACATGTATAGGATCTGTATGTGCGAAATTACAAATCATTCATGAAAAATTGTATGAAATAAATATCAATGAGTACATCCTAGTATTAATTAAATAATTGTGGAAAAAATAAAGCTGCTGTACAAAAGAGTCCATGTGATTTATACAGTGACTTCACCCTGAAGGGGATGGAACATAACTTTCTGCTCCTTCAGAGCAAGCCATGTATTACAACATCCTTTCAAAAAGTAAAATATGGAAAGGGAGAAAAAAAAACAGTAAATTTACTGTTGAGAAACAGTTACTTCAGTCAGGTGGTCAAGCCTTGCATCAACAGTGATAAGTCATGTCCATAGTATACACATTTGATGTCATGTGATGAAATGGCACTTTACCTCTGTGGTCTTTCATCCAAAAGTCCGTAACTCCGTCTTACATGAGAAAAACATAAATAAATCCCAATTGAGGAACATTCTCCAAAATACCTTGCCAGTACTCCTCAAACTGTAAAATTAATCAAATAAGGGAAGTTTGGGAAACTGTCACAGCCAAGAGAATTTAAGGGAATATGAGGATTATGTGTAATGTGGTATTCTGCATAGACTCTTGGAACAGAAAAAAGGACATTAGCTAATAAGAAAAAAACTTGAATAAGATACGGACCTTAGTAGAAAGCAATGTATCAGTACTGCTCTTTAACTGTGACAAATGCTTTATACCAGTGTAAGATATTAATAATAGAGGATGCTGAATATGGGGTAAATGAGAAATCTCGGTACTATGTATCTTTATAGATTTTGGTAAATCTACACCTATTCTAACATGACAAGTTAGTTTATCACAACAATCAAGGTAATTCAACACACTAGCAGAATAAAACAGAAAGAATAACCATCTCAATATATTCAGACTAAGCATTTAATAAAATTTAATAATCATTTATATGATAAACACTCAGCAAAATCGGAATAGAGAAGTTCAACCTTTTATTATGCTTTACAAAAATGAGTTTATGTCATACTTAATGAAAAAATTCTGAATGCTTTTTCTCTCAGATTAGCACTTCTGTTAAACATTTCACTGTAGTTCCTAGCCTTTGCAGTAAGGCAAGACAAAGAAATAAATCCCCATAAGACCAGAAAAGAGTAAACAAAACGAATAAGCAAAACTAACTTTTTTCACATAGAACATAATTGTTTGCATAGAAAATTCTAAGGAATCTACAAAGCAGCTGTTAGAACTAATAATTCAATATACTGAGGCAATAATACAAGGTCAATATTCAAAAATCAATAAAACTTCTATATACAAGCTAACAATTGGACATTGAAATAAAAATACCATTAAAATATCACCCCAAACCCCAAATAGTCAGGAATAGATTAAACAAAATATGTGTAAGATTTATACATTGAAACTATAAAACACTACTGGGAGAAATTAACCAATTGAGAAATGTATGATGCCTGTGGACTGGAAGATTCAATGAATTTAAGATGTTAATTCTCCCCAAAGTGAACTGTAATTTCTACTGAGTTCCAATTAAAATCTCAGTAACATTTTCTTTTCAGTAGAAATTTACAAGATTAAATTATAATATTTGTGGAAATGCAATTAATCTAGAATGGCTAAAGCTATTTTACAAAAGGAGAATAAAATGGGAGTACTTATATACCTAATATTAAGATGTATTATAAAACGACAGTAATTAATAAACTGTGTCATTGGCATAATATTCTATATATTGATGGTGCAGAATAGGAAGTCCAGAAATAGACTCAAATATATACCATCAGTTGTGACAATATTGTGTCAGAGGCCAAATTAATTCCATTTGGAAAGAAGAGGCTTTACACAAATGGTGATGGAACAACTGATATCCAGAGGGAGAATACACTACAACACCTCGCCATACACAAAAAAGAAGTAAAAATGGATTATAGATTCAAGATAATGGAGAACATTTGTTTATAAGTGTGTGTATATTAATAGCAACATTATTCACAATAGTCCCAAGATAAAGTGTCTATCCACTAGTAAATGGATAAACAAAATGTGGCATATCCATACCATGGAATAAGAGCAATGAAAAGGAGGGAGAGACTTAGATATCCTATAATATAGATGGGCCTGAAAAAGAACATATCATGAAAGAAGCCAAATGTAAAAAACAATATATTGCATAATTTCATTTGTATAAAATTTCCAGGAAAAGCAAATCAATACAGACAAACCGTGGAATTGGGGGTTAGAATGACAAAATTTTGCTGCGGAGGAAATGTTCTAAAAGTTGATTGTGATGGTTAAGTTCATAACCCCATAAGTTTATTAAAATTCATTGCAATATAAACCTGCAATAGGCAAAATCACGGTATTTAAATCACACCACTCTAACACTGTGGAAAAAATGAAAATGACCATACAATCCAGTAATTTGCACTCCTTGGTATTTACCCAAATGAGTTGGTAAATATCACACAAAAAACCCGCACACAAATATTTCTAGCAGTTTTATTCATAGTTGCCAAAATTTGTAAGCAACTAAGATATCCTGCAGTAGGTGAATAGATAAATAAATGATGCTATATCCAAACAATGGAATATCATTCAACAATGAAAAGAAATGATCTAATAAGCTATGAAAATACATGGAGGAAACTTAAATGTATATTACTAAGTGAAAGAAGCCAATCTGTAAAGGCTGTATATTGGATGATTCCAACCATTTGATGTTCTGAAAAAGGTGAAACTATTGATAAAATAAAAAGATCAGTATTTGCCAGGGGTTAGGAGGTAGGGAGGGTTGAATAAAGCAGAGGATTTTTAGGGTAGCGAAATTACTCTGTATGGTAGTATAATGGCTGATGTATGTCATTATATGTACATATAGGTTTTTTGAAACCCATGCAGTGTACTTAGATTAAACTCTAATGTAAACTATGGGCTTTAGGTGATAAAGATGTATTATGGATTCATTGATTGGTTCATTGGCTGTACCACTCTGGTACTGGGTTTTGACAGTGGGGAAGCTGTGCATATGCAGAGGCAGGGCTTATGTAAGGAATCTCTGCACTTTCTGCTGAATTTTTCTGTGAAACTAAAGTTGCTTTAAAAAACAAAGTCTTAAAAATTGAAAAATAAAAGAAAATGCATCATAAGTCTAAAATAAAATCTAAAACAATAAAGCTTCTAGGAAAAAAAAACATAGAAGACAATTAGCATTACAAGGAGGTCACCATTTCTTTTTTATTTTTTATGTTTATGTATTTTTGAGATAGAGAGAGAGGCAGAATGTGAGCAAGGAAGGGGCAAAGAGAGAGAGAAGGGGCAAAGACACAGAATCTGAAGCAGGCTCCAGGCTCTGAGCTGTCAGCACAGAGCCCAACGTGGGGCTTGAGCTCACCAACTGTGAGATCATGACTTGAGCAGAAGTTGGACGCTTAACCAACTGAGCCGCCCAGGTGCCTCAGGAGGCCACCATTCCTTGAATAGGACAAAAGATAACACATAAAAGGAAGAAAGGATACATTATATCATGCACCTAAAAGCACTATTCTTCAAAGCACTATTTAAAAGTAAAAAATGAGCAAGCCAGCCACACACTGGTAATAAATATTACATATGTGATATATATATGAAATATATGAGACATATGTATATGAAATATATGAGAAAAGATTTATTGAGTAATAATATGTAAATAATAACACTAATAACAGAGCCTAGGGAACACTGGGCAAGTATTTTAATATAAAATTCTCAAAACTAGATATATACAAGTTCAACTAACCTCTGAAGTGATGCTCCATATATTTATTGAACAGGAAAATACAAACTCATACCATAATGTGATAATGCTCTGTATCTTTTAGAATGGCTATATTTTAAAATATCGACAGTTTCTGGCCCTTTACTGAACACGTTTTGCAACGTGTTCAATATTTGAACACTGCTTTCAAATATTCTTGATTCAATTGACACTTCTGTATGATGTTTTTAATTCCCAAAATATTTTACATATTCTTTTTTTTTTATTTTTATCTCCTTGGGTTGGCTTGTAATATCTGTCTGAATTTATGTATTGTTTGCACTTAAAAAGATTTAGAGAGAGCATATTATCTCTGCTTCTTTGAGGTATGTGTGGAATTAGGAATCACATCTTATAACTTCAGTTTCCTTGGATTTTTCCTTTTATGAGATGTGCCATTTATTTACTTTTGTTGTTTTTGGTCCTTTTCTTTTTTCTCCCTCTCTTACCACTATACTTACTTTTCTATGATTATTACTCATATTTGAATTTGGAGGAAGAAGTGAGTACCAGTCAAGAGAGGTTAAATTAGGAAGCAGTAAAGAGGAATACCCACATTACACAACAAAGTTCTTAATTTTTTGATCTTGTAGCTTAGCTGCAGATCATTTTTACATTGTTACCCTCCTCATTCTATGATCAAGATAGATGGAAAGCTATCTAGAATATTACCCAGTACTATGGAAGAGAAAAAGTGATCCCTACAAGTAATTTGGGGCAATTAAATAATCTTTCATGACTGATGTTCACAACTCATCAACCAGAACAGGTCACATGGCTCCCAGTTACTGTAAGGAGTTGAGAAGTACAATTGTGTCCTGTGCCAGCAACATTAATGACTAACTGAGTTTGGGTTGGTGGAGAGTGAGGTTATGTAGTCTAATTTTAATGTAGGTTTGTTTTTCTTACTCCTCACTCATGAAGGCTGTTACTTCCTTTGTATTTGGAGTGTATGTCTGCTCAATTTTTGTCCTCAAGATGCAGGTAGGATGCATAGAAATATTTAAGTCACCGGTTATTTTCATTTTGGTCTAATTATCACACACAAATGAATTCCTCTGCATTATCTTCCATGTCTCTTGACCTTCATGCTTCCTAGGTATGGTTCAGAAATCATAATTTCTCCCTCAGCAAGTTCTCTACTGAAATCCTGAACTGTCAACCTGAATGTCTACAGAGAGCAGTTAGTCAAATCCCTGGTTCACCTGACTCTAAAGAAAAAATCATTGGGATAGACCTACACTTCAGTTTTTCCATTTTGAGAGCTCAATTTTCTAATAACATCTTCAGAGACATGAAGAGTCCCCAACATTTACTATCATTTTGTTCCATATTTACTTATACCCAGCAGGAATATCACAAAATTTTATTTTGGTTTGAGAGTATTTTTCTAATTACACTTTTTGTTTTTATTATATGCTTTATCAAGGAAAACAGGAAAGTTTAAATAAGGGAGAAAAAAAGGAAAACACCTTTATTCTCCTATATTTTAAGGAAAGTTCCTGTGACCATTTACTAATTCTTTAATGGAACAATATTCCTAACTGCTCACAAATTCAATACAGCATTTTGAGGTTTTGCGGTTCATTTTTCAACGTGCCCCTCTTTCTTATCCCCTGGATTGTGTGAGTGCTTTCTTCAAAACATCGATGCCTTATTCTTTCCTTTCTTTCCTCATTTCAGGTCTGGTCTTTATTTTTCTTGCCTCTATGCTTAAACCTTTGCTTCCCTCCCCTTGGTCATTCACCATCCAATTCATTCGAATTGCTAACAAAATAATTTTCCCCAATATTCCCTAAGACAAATACTATTCATTGCCTAACACAGTTAGTCTCCGTGCTTTTCTCCAAGCACACTTGGAAAGAAAACTAATTTAGTTAGAACTCATGCTATATGAATATAAATGCAGATTGAGACTATTAGAGAAGCTTAAATATTTGTTTAAGAAATTTAGACTTCAGAGACCATCATATACATAGTCATACATATGTACACGAGCATACACACATACACACACACACACACACACACACACACACACACACAGAATATTTTCTATTGACTACTGTGAAGCAAACTCCCTCCTATTAACTGTAATAGCATTTTCTTGTTCTTTTATAGTATTTTGCAATGGATTTTAAAAGTTATTTTGTGTCTCTTTAATGTCAAACACAATGTTTTTTTCATATCAGTGTCCAACAGGCATCTGATTCAGATAGATAAATTAATTAATTAATGATGGAAGGGAAAATATACTATTGATGGATTACACTCATCACTATTTAAAATTACAGATAAGAAGGATGATTTACTCTTTACAAATATATAATTTGATGCCTTTATTTCTTATTTACAGGGTATATGACAAAATACATATAATTAATCCAATAATAATCGATGAGGTGAGATCATAACTTCTTTTTCCATCTTGATTTTCTTTTTGAATCAAACTTTGCATACTGTCCCTACAGACAAGGAAAATTTCTGGAAAGCTTTTTGTTTTGCCAAAAAGTTCTAGCATGCAGCCATAGAATATTATAGCTGCAAAGCATGAGTTTATTAGCACTAAAAACTAATTTCATTGCCTAGAAGTATAGTTATTTTATTTTTTAAAAATTATTACTACTTTGCATATACAGTAAAAATACGAGATGGGCAGGAGTGTGCATGTTGTTTAATTAAATTAGATTCAGTAAAGAGCCATCTAAGAGCCATTCTTTTAACAATTTAAACTAAAACAATTATTTATAAATAAAATATTGTATTCTGTTTTTGTAGTTAAAATAATAGGGCTAAATATTTCTCTTATCATTATTTTTCCCTATTCTTATTATTAGAAAGGATCATTACAAATTCCTGGAATTTAAGAGGTTTATCAGCTGTCAAAGTGTTTTATGAATATGACTTTTAAGATCTATGCTGCCATATTTTTCCACCATTAATAGAGGATTTGTTACAAATACAGAATATTAGACCTATTTTTCTTTCCTGCACTTAAATGAGCTATGTTTAGGATCAGCCTTAGAAATACATTAGCCTACATTGGAATGACTCAGCATTTCCGATAAACCTACCATAGCCTGATACCTTATACCTTGTTTCCTGAAACTAATATTTTATGCATCTATTAAACATGCAAACATTTTAATAATAATAATAGCATTTTATACATTCAACACTCAGCAAGCAATCATTGTCCATTATGTCAGGCACCGTTATCAACAGTCCATACCTGGTTTGTGAAAATTAGGAGAAGGTGCGAAGAAACTGGATACCCACATCTTCCAAGTCATGACACATTTTCAAATCAATAATACCTGTGCAGCCCACTGAAACTACTGGTAATGTAGGTAACTGGATGTATAGATTTAAAGCTGGTGGTGTCCAAACAGGGCTCCAGCTACCCAAACTCCAATCAGCTACCTTGAGGGCTGAGTGGATCAGAATAATGGCCCAGCTGCTACCCACTCACAGCAAGATGATGAAACACTGTCTCAGAGAAGCTGAGAGCAAGTCTGTGCCCAATGGAGAAGACTTAGACGTAGAGAGGCAACAGGCAAAGGAGACAACTGTTAGTGGCAGTTTTGTCTCAGCTATGTGCATGACCCGTATGCAGCAACCAAGGCCATAAATCCTTATCTAAAACCCTCCCAAGATGCCTTTTAGAAACTATTTTTTCCCATTTAGAAAAGGTAATGCAGTGTATGTATGCCATATATTATTAACTTATTTACTGGGATCTGGAGCAATCTTATAAGACTATCCACAAAGATCTTGATGCCAGATAAGTTCATGTCAACTTGGCCTCATGTGGGTTCAATCTGCCACCAAAGGAGTTCAAAATCATCATCTGATTTTTATAATTGTTTTGGTTTCTGAATTGTGGGAAAGTTTTTGCGAAGCTGCAAAATATTAGGTAATCTACTCTTATTATTACCTATAATATATATTCTAGTGTATTTTGAGGTGAGTTTTGAGGATGAATAACCAAAAGGTATATTTAGGACTATGGAGGGACCTGGAATACCAAGGTATCATACAACTCAATCCATTTTATTTTTTATTATTTAATGTTTTATTTTAGAGAGAGAGAGCAAGTAGGGGAGAAAGGCAGAGAGAGAGACAGAGACAGAGACAGAGACTCTCTTAAGCAGGTTCCACCTTCACACTCAGCATGGAGCCCAATGTGGGGCTTGATCCCACGACCGTGGGATCATGACCTGAGCTGAAATCAAGAGTCCGACTCAACCGACCCAACCACCCAGGTGGCCCTTACTCCATTAGAAATTTACAAAACAATTAAAATAATTAAAATTGATTGCATTTTGAGGGCCCCAATATTTTGAATTTATTTTTTTGTATTATTATTTCCTATCCTTTTAAAAGACTATATTTAAAATTTGGGATGCAAAGCATGATGCATTCACTGTGACTGCAAATTCAGTATTTCATCTCACATGAGTAGCACCATCTCATTTTGGAAATGGAATGCACACTCTGATTATTCTGAAAGTAGAGATAGTTTCTGCAGCATTCTGTTTTTTATACAGCACCTTGTAATAGTTGGGCTTATTGCATTGAAACAATCTACTCTAAGGGCACTGCTTGTATCAAAAGCCTTCTATACATAATGTGAAAGTTTCTTCAATTGTGAGCAGCACTGTAGTAGTAGTTAGGGCTTTATTACTTAGTTCTAATTTGTATTGATGGCCTAAAAAAAGTAGCATGCTTTGCAGTTCTATGAAAGAAAAGATTATAAATGGAGATTAATTATAATTTTGCTAGCTCAGTACTTGTAAAACTAAAGCAATTTATATTCTTTCTCTTAATGATCTCCATTCCTGATTGCAGTAATGTAATCTAATTGTGATTATGATAGTATCTGAATCATGTGGGCCTCAATGTGATTGAAACTACTCTTTGCATTAAAAAGTAATTTTGGAGTAATGATGAAAAGTTACTGTGGAAAATTGGCAAGTAATATATTTTACTCTGTATCTTAAATTTCTGCTTTCATTTTTGATTATATCTCCTAGCATGGATAAGTACGATATTATATCAAGGATTTATTACATCAAAGCTTTATCGATGATAAGTATGAATATGAGTATCAGGGATAAGCATGATATTATTGAAATACTAGTGATATGGTTGCATCAGAAAAACGACTGAGGATTT
Source organism: Puma concolor (assembly GCF_028749965.1). Lineage (NCBI taxonomy): Eukaryota > Metazoa > Chordata > Mammalia > Carnivora > Felidae > Puma > Puma concolor. Next base: position 137,865,645 of record NC_141674.1, on the reverse strand, counting down.
AAAATGCTAGGATAAGGTTTACTGAAACCAGAAACCAAAAAAGGAGGGGGAGGCTTCGATATTGCCCAGATATGATAGCCTGGGAAGAGATAGACTGTGAGTGTTTTAGCTGACGCAGCAGATACTGCTTGGATAGACATTAGGGAAAATAAGGATAGTCAGGTATTTTGTGAATGTTGAAATACACCTCTAGGGCATGAGGAGAAAATCGAGTATCAAATGTTTTTCTTCTAGATAAAATTTCCTTTCCAGGGTTGAAATTTGTTTGGGGGGTGGAATAAAAAAAGTACATCTTGCATTTGTGTTCAGCTAAAGTAAAAGATTTGTGAAATCGTACCCTAGAATTTGAAAAAGAAGTGAATGAATGCTTCATGTTTGAAAAATCCTTACTGTTGAAACACTTAGACATGTACATATTATGAAAATAAAGGAATCCAAGAGAGGTTGCCCTGGGAAAAGATATTTTGGAAAGAACGCAAAAGCCACAAAAGCATATTTATCAGAATCTTATAATGCATGATGAATTTGTGAGAGAGAATTATAATTAAAAAAGGTTGTGATGCATTTAATATTCATTTAAATGATGACTAAAGAGAAAGCTGATATAATTTTAAAAAGAACAACCTAAGCAAAATTATGTTTAAAATATCCGGAAACAGATATTAAAAAATGAGAATTGAATTGGTAATGTGTAGTAGAGAGAAGCGAACAATTGGAAATCTATCAAAACATGAAAAACATATCAGCTCTTTCTGTTGTTCTTTGTTTTTATTACAGAAAATGCTTGCTAACCCCTCAAGTTGTTGTATGGTTGGACTAAGAATAGCAAGAAGGTAAGCTGTCCCTAATAGTGATTCCAAATGTAAGAAAGGAAGTCTTTCAGACCATCTTCTCAGAGTGACACCACAGAGGGGAAAAAAAAAAGACAAGAAAAAAAATTACAAACTCATTTTCTAGTTACTACTGACAACGATAAAAAGCCTCTTCCGCCATCCCTGGAGTCTGTGAAGATCCATTTTAAAATGTCTCCTGCAGCATTGATGTAACTCAGGAGAAGAGAAGGCATTGCCTACATATAAATGGCTCACTGTTCTAGCAGGAAGAAGCACATTAACTCTTTCAGGTCACTAGAGTCCATTTACCAAATTACTTTTCCTTCTCTCTCTCTCTCTTTCTCTCTCTCTCTCTCTCTCTCTCTCTCTCTCTCGGCGCAGCAAATTGTACTGAAGAAGTAATGCAACTCCATGAAGTGCATCATTTACTCCCATTCCGTCTTGGATGCTTATGTACAGATAAGTGCCTCGTCTATTGCCATTTGTAGACTCTCCCTTTAAGGGGAATACACTGTGAAATAGATACTCTCCAGACTCAGTCAAGAAGAGAACATCCTGAGCCTCTATGGTACATTACGGCCAGTTATAATAGACCAGGGAGGGAAGTGTGTCTACTGCCATAATGACTGTAATATGATGACCCTGTGAACACATAGATGCATCAAAGTGTATCACTGAAACTTTTGTAGTTTTTCTTTATCAGTGATAGTATAGCTGTAAGAATGTCCAAAATAGACAAGCTGTTTCCCATCCTGCCGGTGAACTTATTCCCAGTACAGAAACAGGATGTGCCTGCTTCACCTCATTTCTACCTTATCAAATAAATTCCAAAGTGTTCTCTCTCCAGGAGAGAAAAATCCATCTCTTTTTTTTTCTAATGAATTATGAATTTGTTGGCCATAGTAATTCTGCCAGCCTCTTCCATAAGAGTATGGAACAGTTCTGTAGTAGAACAATAGTTAGATTTCTGGGCAAAGACTTTAGACATATTAAGCCTTTAGTTGGGGGGAGGTGTTGGTTTTGGAAAAGTCTTGGTGGGAATAGCTCATTTATTTTTCACACGCTCAGCAAATATGGGTAAAGTGTCTGCATTCAACAAACACTGAAGTAGGCACTGGGAAAACAAGGGTGATCCCACCAGACATGATACTTTTTCCTGTGGCCTACAAGCCAATGAGAAAGTCACTTCATGGTGTCCAGTGCCTTTGTTCAGTCCCTCCCATGCTGTAATGGGAAGATTGAAGAATACTAGGCAGACACAGTACAAATACATCTGATTTACTGTTGGCGGGGGAGACACTTCCTAGAAAAATAACTGGAAAATGTAAAGCCTTAGTGGACCCTGGGAAAAGGAGGTTCAAAGTCCCATTTTTATCTCTTCAGTGTGTCTAGATAGAAATATCCTTGTAACACACGAATGGTTATATAATCTCACAATTTGTTGGGTGAAATTGTTCTGTGTTACCAATTGTCAGGAGGACACAGAAGTATAACAATGTATTTTTAAAATATTTATTTATTTATTTATTTATTTATTTATTTATTTATTTTGAGAGAGAGAGAGAGAGAGAGAGAGAGAGAGGGAGAAGGGCAGAGAGAGGGAGAGAGAGAATTCCAAGCAGCTCCACACTGTCAGCACAGAGCCCAATGCAGGGCCCGAACTCAGGAACTCAGGAACAGTGAGATCATGACTTGAGTTGAAATCAAGAGTGAGACACTTAACCCACTAAGCCACCCACACGCCTCTTTATAACACACTGAAGACTCCCCCTCTTTTTCTTTAAATTCCAAGTGTTTTGTCTCCAGCCACTCAGTGACTGCCTATTTACAATGATATTTCTCCTGCAAAATTAGTTTTGGTTACTGACATGTAACACATTTTGGGAGAAAATGATAAGTTAGTGAATTTTGATATCTAAAGCAGTGATGTTCAGCCTAGGCTGGAATTTGAATCACCTGGAAAACTTTTCAGAAATACTGATTCCCCCATCTACACTAATTTAACCAGGAACCCGGGACAGCTGACCAAATGACTTGAACTGACCAACATGCAGAAGGACCACGTGTACCCACCCAATAAAAACAGTATATTCACAGTATAGGCTGCAGGATCTAGCCAGTCAGTAATGGCAGAACAAATTAAGTCTATAAAATAACAGAAGTATGGTGGTATTAACATCTATTCTTACCTGTTCCTCTTTTGTACAAGAACTCTTGTTACTGACCTTGATTCAGAAAATGTCTCAGCAATTCCTTTTATATTTTGACCAGGTTATCTGTTCAAAACCATCATAGCCACATCTTGACATGACCCTAGGTAATAGTCTTTCTAGTTTAGAGTTTAACGTGTCCAGTGTTTGGACTCAGGAGGAAAATTGCATTTTAAAGTCCATAATTCTTAATATTTATGGTGTCTTGAGTGTCAGTGCCAAAGACCATGAAATCGTGGGATATATTTGGTCGATCAGAGTAATAATGATTACCATTTATTGTGCTTCCATTCCAATGACTATGCCAGATATTTTCCATGTACAGCCTCGTTTAATCCCCAGATATGGTTGTCCTCATTTTATGCACAAGGAAGCTGTACCTCAGAGAAGTTTCATGAATTTACTAAGGCAACACAGCTCACACAGCTGAAATTCAAAGCTAAGGTATGTCTGACACGAAAGCCTAAACTCTTCTCACTTTACTATCTCTCTCCCTGTACAGAGAACACTGAAACTGTGTTTTGAAAAGTCATGTAGAAATTCCTTCAAAAGCTGGGGCAGTTTTCTATGACAAGGGACATATAACTGCAGTTATAGTCACAGAACAACCGAGTTATGCTTGACAACAGCCCATGAAAACAAGACCTCTTAAAGGGAGATTAATGCCATCAAATCCTTTCAACTCAGACCTACACCTGCTTATACAATTGGCCTTTCACATACCAGTCGGTAAAATCCAGCCTCTGGAGAGAGAGACACATGCAGTATTTATATTGTTGTTGAAAGTTTCACGGCCTTCAAGCCACACAGGTTGGAATTGAATTTGAAAACCTGTCTTCTGACTTCTTTTGAGGAATCACTAATCTTCCAAAGGATGCTGTGTTTGCTCTGTACAAATAGCATGGCTAGAAAAAGTGGTTAAGCTGTGGCTAAGAGGCTAAGTTGTTTTCTTATTTAGAACAAAAAAAATTACTTGCCATGTTGAAGCTGTTCAAAATCAATATCGGAAAGAAGAGAACACTTCCTTAGCCTTTAAAACAATGATAGCCCTTATCTTTTTGACTTCGAAGAGAGCATATGAAATGGGGAGAAATGGCTAAATAAGAGGCTGAATTAAACAGTCTCTTGATCTGGTAGACCCAGGTCAGGAACAGCTGGCTGGATGTAACTGCTCTGGTGCTATTTTTCAAGTAATGGGAGGTGAACTCTGGCATCACGCTATTACTGAGGTGTTAAGCCAGTCACTGTTTAAGTGGAGAAAGAGCAATCTATTTTTGCGTTATTTTCTATAATATCCAAATTCCTAAGGGTTGATATCTTTTGCTTTAAAAACAAATACCAGATATTATTTGATTAAGTTTCAATTGCCCAGTGCTTTATTTTTTCTGAAAGCTGGTGTGAATACTACAGTTAACTAATTCCTAAATTGCGTAAGTGGTAGGCTATTAGAATCTGAAGAATCACATAATGATTCCATTTAGCCTCTTTTTTTTTTATCTCACTTTTATAATAGTCAATGTTGTCTTTTGCCATAAGAAGAGAGGTAGCCTAAAGTACTTCCCAAAGTAAGAGAGTTGCAGGAAAAAGCCTATTGCCAAAAGCCAGTTTCTTAGCAACAGCACCCTCTCAATGTGTCACAAAGTCTGAAGCCCTTTGGCCCCTCAAAGGAAGTTCCTTAGGTGTCTTTTACACATTGAATGCTTTGTGATAGTTGAGGCCTGCTGGCTGTCAACTCCGTCCCTTAAGGGAACTTGACAGATCTTAAAAAAAATCAATTTTAAGCTCACATGCCCCAGTGGGTGCCAAAGCCACTTCAGAGAGCCTGAAAGATGGCTGAGTCGACAGGATTTGACTTCTAGAGGTAGAAAGGTGACAAACTCTATCATGAGAAAGGGGCAGCTCGGGGCCTCAGAGGCCTAACCTGCTCCCAGGATCTGGGGCCTCGTGTTGTATTGAACCTATTTATCTCTTTCATGGGCCTAAGGTACCACAGGGAAAGAAAAGTTGTTCAAAAAATGCTGGCAGAATTCAGGGGTGTAAATGATGAATTACTTTTCATCAGCTGAAAGGAAACATACTCGGGAACAATACTGAAAGGGAGCAGGAGCGGCTGACCCCCTGCTTCAGAGCAGCCAATATCTTCATTCAAGAAGACAACCATGAAATTACACAGAAAATGGGATTGTCATGAACAGCCCCTTGAAATCTCAGTATACAGTCATTACTGCATGGGAAAAAGCCTTCATCCACACATCATAACTTGTAACAGACAAGGAGGGGGGAAAAAAGAACAGAGGGGGAAAAAAAGGCCTTGGAGTTACCGGTAGGAATGTAGAAAATATTTGTTGATTCAAACTTTCCCCCTTAGCTTTCTCGATACTTTTACACAGCTTTAACACTGGATTAACTTTATGCTGGTTGTTGATTCTTTTTTTTTTTTTTTTTTTTTGAGCTATCTGGAGAGAGTGTATGTAAATTTTAGGCAAGTGCCTAGGGGAGAAAGAACTATCTTGATATATTCATAAGGTCTTTACCCTATAAGACAGCAATTAAATGGACCTGTATCATATATACCCAAGTTATTGCCCAATTAATATTCCTAAGCTCAATACTGTATATTACTTCACTACATAGTCCTTGCTTAAATTCTTCATTTAAATGGGAAACTTTGGAAGATCAACTAATTTTCAGGTCTATGTTGGAAAAGTTTGAATCAGATATAGAGGGTGGAGTCATAGTACAGAATTTTTAATAGAGTAGCTAGAATGTAAAATCTTGAGGTTCAAAAAACATTAAAATAAAAATATTACAATTGCGTATTTTACTTTGGCATTTTGGCTACTTTCTCCCATGAGTTTAATTAGGTTGCTCTAGTCCTGTTTTCTCCACCCCCTTAAAGGATTACTCATTACACTATTTTCTTCCTCTATGTCCCCATGGTTCAAATGACTAACCCTCATGAAAATTTAAGTTATAGATTTTGTCACCATTCCAGTTATAAACAAATAGGAAACTATGACAATTTATGGAATCAATTTCTCTCCCAGGTGATAATAAAAAGAAGGCGGATTAGAAAGTGCCTGTTCAGACCAATTCATTCCTTGATAACTTCTTGGAGACTACTGTTTGGAATTTCAGTGTTCCTGATAGCCTTTATCTATGCTCTTTACTATAAGTCTGTGTAAAAGTAAACAAAAAAAGAGATAAGTTGCATTGATTGGATGAATAGCACTTATTTTCCCTGCCTGTTTATAACTTTCTTTAACCACGCAATTTAGACCATAAAACCCACTGCAAAGAATTCCCCAGCAGTGCACTACAGATAAGAAAGTTACTTCCCTAGTGAGCTTCTCCCCCATTGTGTTCTTTGGTACCTAAGAAAGTAGGCATACCATGCATTAACTGTCTTGTGTATTATCATGTTTGGGAAATGCTGCCCTGGTATAATTGATGGACTGAGTGAAAATGCCTAATAGATTCCTATTCAGGATGCAATACACAAGGAGGTTCCTAAAGAGAAGGAAATGTCTCGTGCACAGGGAGTCAGGCTTTGGATGAAACTGTAGAGAATATTGTCCAGAGAATAAGTATATAGAATGTAAGTAGAATGATGACATGATCATGCTTCGCCTTACAAGTTAAAGCACAGCCACATTTCCATGGTGATAATTGTCAAAGCCTATGGTAGCTTTTGATAGTTGTCATGGCTGTTGTAACTACTACTATTTCAGGAAATGCAATTTACCCAACATAGTATAAGAGGTGTATAGAAAGCAGAATATCTGTTTAATTAAAAAATAATTTCTTATTGTAATTTAAAAGTGTTGAAGACTTTATTTTAAAAGATGATCCCGTGGGGCTAACCATTCACTTTTCTAGTTTATTTGTTAAATGTAAGCAAAGGTGGTGATTTTTTTCCCCTATGTCCTTACTCTTGGTTTATTTTCCATGTTGACGTACCACAGAATGACATTTAGCAATGTGTCCATCTGGAGCTACATTTATATAGCCGGCATTAGGGACTGGAGAGAAAAAATATATAACAGTTTAATTTAACTAAACTCTAATTTTCAAAGCTTAGGTTAAATCATATAGTCATATATTGATAAGCAGAATTTTCCTCGCCACGGACTCTTATGTTTCTAGGAGTTCAACAAAGCTTTTCCCAATATTGTGTGTGTGTGTGTGTGTGTGTGTGTGTGTGTGTGTGTATGTTTGTGCGTACACATGTACGTATAAGTTATAACTTCAAAAACACCCCTTTTCTTTTGACCCTGTTTTACTCTTCCATGCTTCTACTGTATGTTTAGAATTTCCAGCCCTCGTGGCAAAATTACACACTCTTCATAGCATATTTTGGACCTTAATAAGTAGTTATTTAATATATCACCAAGGTATTTTTTAATAGCAGCGGACAATTATTATGATTATAAAATACTGTTAACATCTTTCACTGAAAGACTACAATTCATAATTGCAATGATTGCAAAGCAATCCATTGTCCCCTTCCACCCCCGCAAAAATTTTAAAATTAGTACATATTTTCTTTCTTTTTGTCTTATGTATAGCTCTATATCAAAAACATGATCAAATGCTGTTCACTTGGCCCAGTGAAAGCAAGGTACACCCACAATTTTGCTCCAAGGAGGAAAATATGATTAATAAACAAGTAATATTCTCCAGGAGTAGATATGCATTCTATCCTATAGCCTTGCTGACCTTTAGTTAGTTTTAGCATTTGACGCTTATCCTTCTTGTAAATAGTATAGTAATTTTTTATTGAGGTAGAACCGGTATATAACATTATATTTGTTTCAGGTGTGCAACTTAATATTTCGATACTTGTGTGTACTACAAAGTGAGCACCACAGTAAGTCTAGTTAAAATCAGGTTAGAGGAACCAAAATAAAGTTCTTTGGCAGATAGGAATCCTGTTTACTTTCCAGCTCTGAACTCAGCAGGTTAAGTAATTGGGCTACAGAAAAGTTCCTCCATTTCTATTTCCAGCTGGTGATACACAAAAGGCAGGAAGTTATCTCATTAATGGGGCACCAGCTTTATGCAAATTATAGTAACAAAAAGGCTTCCCTTCATACTTTTTCATAAATTACCTAATAAAGTGGGAATAAATGGCCATATTCAAGAGCCTTTGTTGTATTTTTAGCACAAGACTCTTTCTGTTACTGCAAATATGACTAAATGCGCCTTGTTCAAAAGGGGTGTTTATGAAATAAGGCCACTCAAAAGCTTTTATTCCTTAACAGCCTTCAGTTACTTTTATGGCACAAAATTAACATAATTAGTCACAGAGAATAGATGACATAAGCAGCGTGCCATGCACAAAAGGGGGAAGCAGTATCTAAGGAAGGTATTTTGAGAGATCAAAAATTTTCAAAGTGCTTAATACTAGAAGGTCCTTTTTATTTGTGCACAGCCTTAAGATACTTTTTTTTTTAAACTCCATGAAATTCACATAATGAGATGCAGTAGACAGATGACATTAGCGATGTGCCATTAGAAAGAGGTCAGTTTCCTCTGAAAGATAGTCACTGTTCCTGCTCGTCATTAATTTGCAGCTTCAAAGCACTGAGCATATGATAGCCTGGCATGTTAAGCAAGTTGCAGTTATCTTTAAATAACCATTTTTTCCAGTTATTAGAAGCTAAAGTTTTTAAACTACCGACTGAAAGCAAAATTAAAGCACACAGCAGTGTAAGAGGGGAAAAAAAGGGAAAGAAAGAAAAGCTGGAAGATTAGGAAAAGAAAATCAAATATGCTTTTAAAATGAAGTTGCTATGCTTTTCCCTGGGGGTGGCCTGATTTAACTTCAGAGCTAGAATTTGGGGGGTAGTCATGGGCCTTAAAGATTGGAGCGCTTGCTAGCAAATAAAACAAGCGGGGAATTTTGGTTTCTGTGTCCTTATTATGGCACACATTACAAGGCTAAAAAGTGAGTTGTGTGGTTATTTATAATTCCACTGAGGGGGAACAATGTCATTTTGAAGCCTGAGGGCTCTAGGAAGTAGGAGGGCAAAAAGAGTTAAGAACGCTTGGGTTCCTGTTACAGAGAACTGATCATATAAAAGTGCATTGAGAAATATCAGATTATCTTATTTGAAAGAGAAGATCAGTGAGATCTCTCCGGTTTGGTTTCTGAATAAATCACAGACAGAAACAACTAAAGAATTAAGTCTCTGCATTTATCTGAGTTCAAACCTACTATTACAAGACTCTTCCGTGTCAATTTATTTTTAAATCACTCATTTTTTTTGCATAAGAAATACACAAATGCGGTACAACATTCATAATATTCACAAAGACTTACAGACTCTTACATTTCAAATTCCCGTGGAGTTTATTTTTCACTTGGAAATTCTAGAAGCATTACATAGGGCTAAGCTGCTTTAAAAACACCCCGATTTATAACTTCATGTCCCACCACCAAAATAAAATTCAGTCACCAAAATCTCCAGTGAGCACATGGTGACTGATTTTCTGCAGTATTTTTAGCCTGCGTGTCAGTGGAGTGGCAAGGCCAAATGGCATTGGATGAATAGGTGTTAGCAAGAAAATAGCAAGCCACATCAGTTAACATTTTGGAACTATTGAAACAGAATATTTGTTTGTAGATCAGCAATAAATAGAAAAGAATAGCGAATATCAAATGATGTTGTCACATCTCCGCGGACGTTTTACTTTCAGTCTTGTTATTTTTAAGCATCGTCTAGATGGCTGGAATGGCATCCTTGCGGTGCTGGAACTACCTGGGGCTGTGCAGGGTTGGGGAGGATTGAACGCAGCCTCCACTCCACACAGAAGACAGGAAGTAAAGTCGCGACCACAGGCCACGCTGTGGCTATGGTGGCACCACACGGCATGGGGCATAGGCCTCCGCAGGATGGACCAGCCATCCGCCTGGGAGCTTCCTGACAGAAAAAATTGTGTGGCTTAACACAAATGCGCCTCTTCCTTCCTAGAAGTTGGTTTTATACCACCTACCTGGCTTTTGACAATGTTTTCTTAACTTCCATTTAGTTAATAAGACTCTTCTTTCTCATAGTATGTTTTCAAATAGTTTGGCTGTTTCCCTCTTGCAACTGGCCAGTAATGTATTAGTTTGGGAAACAAACAAGAGAAGCTCTGAGTCATTACTTCCATCTTGTTGCATCAAAGAAGACATCATTGAAGGGTGAGTAGGAATCCACTGCAGTGATGAAACTGGGAAGCACATTTTTTTTTTAATGTTTATTTATTTTTGAGACAGAGAGAGAGAGGGAGCACAAGGGAGGGGCAGAGACAGAGGGAGACGCAGAATCCGAAGCAGGCTCCAGGTTCTGAGCTGTAAGCATAGAGCCCGATGGGGGGCTTGAACCCACAAACTATGGGATCATGGCCTGGGCAAAAGTCTGATGCTTAACTGACTGAACCGCTCAGATCCCCCAGAAACTGAGAAGCGCATTTAAACAAGGGGGGCCTAGAGATCTGAAAGGGCACGGGCCATGCAGAACAAGGTTAGTTCTCCTCTCATGCGGTTGGAGTCTTAATAAGCCAGACCTGGGGTGTGGCAATCCAGGAAGTTTGGAAATAATAGTGGTAACTGTTCAAATTGAAAATTTCAGTCTTAATTCTTATTTTATTTTATTATTTTATTTGTTATAAACTTCATTTATTTATTGAGAGAGAGAGAGAGGCAGAGAAAGACAGGGAGAGAGAATCCCAAGCAGGCTCTGTGCTGGCAGTGCACCAACAGTGAGATCATGACCTGAAGGCCAGATCACGAGTTGGATTCTTAATGGACTGAGCCCTCCAGGCGCCCCCTTAACTTTTATTTTAAAACAGCATCTTATACCAATTCAGCTGACTTGGACTCCTGTTAGCTATTACTTTAGATTTGGAGAGGAAATAATAATAACAATTTCTACCTTTTAAAAGTGCCTACTGTGTGCTGGGCACTATAATAGGCGCTTTGCGCATCTTCTGCCTTTTCCCCTTTCAACCCTCTCAGTTCTGCCAAGTAGACATTGTTATCTCTATTTTTCAAATGAGAAAACTTGGACAAATGAGAAGCTCGGACATATTAATTGACTTGCTCAACATCACACAATTTAGGAATTATGAGCAGGATTCAAACCCAGTTCTGAATGGCAAGGACTGTGACCTTCCATTATATACTCTGCACAAAAGTTGTACATTTAAGTAGAAGATTAGAATCCATCCTCTTCTACTAACTTCCAAAAAGTGCCCTCAAGGATCTGAGTATGAAAGATAAGACAGGACACTTGGATAGTAATGTTGGAGTTTTCTGAACTTCATTTCCTAACTGGTTTCACATTTAGCGTTTTAATGGTTTAAAATGCTATATACATTTGTAAATACAATTGATGATACAGATTTTTCTCTAAGAATCTCAAGCTGTAAAATAATTGAGAATGTATATAAGTGCCAAAAATAAACAAAAACAATCTAACACCTCACAAAATACATATCTATAATGTAGAGTAATTGAAGAAAAATCCCCATTCAGTTCAAATGCTGTAATTGCCTTTTTGTCACTGTCCCTTTGCATGAAAAATGCTATAGGATAATTATATGTGTTTAGCTATACAAAAGAAACAGTGGTAGTTAATACTATATATTTTCTTGCAAAATGGATTCCATCTACTTTTATTAAGGAGAATAGTTATAGTAGAATGAGATGCTTATTAATCTAACTGGTCTAGGTAAGGTCTAGTTCACTTTAATTAAAAAGCTGAATTTCTAAGGAATCACGTGTATACAGACACACTGAAAGCACCTCAGATTTTATGCTTAACCTTTTATTTTAATTCTGAAGCTTCCTATATTGTTATTTTAAGTACATGTTAATAATATGCAAGCTGATGCTTTGAAAATTCTCTGAGATGTGGTTAATGAAGAGAAACTGCACCATAAATTGCATCCAAAATATGCAGCCCATGCAGATGTAATTTTTCTTGAACTACAGGATTTTGCAATGAACATTTTTTAGCTTGTTTGGATTTATTCTCTATTGTTTAGAAAAAGTACCATCAGGCACTACTGGTTGAAACAACTACATATAGTAACAATCTTAGTTTAATAAGATCCTTCGGATAAAAATAGATTTCAGATCTCTCTTGTGCTAAGGGAATGCAAATGCCAATGAAACTGCACACTAGTGTTTTCATAATTTAAACTTTGTCACATGGTATAATGCACTTGCTCACTTTCCCCTGAGTTCTGCCAGAGGAGGCCTAGTGGCTCTGCCAGTTTATGATCAATAGAGACAGAATGTTCTACAAGGTATTCTGGGAACTGTAGTTAACGGAGAACATTTTTCTTTCAAATGCATTTGTTAAAACAATGCCCAAAAGAGACATGATATTCCGGCGACTGTCAGAGTTTCTATGATAAACCCTGCATTTTTCAGAGGGTTGTAACTGGCAATTTGGCCATTGCTAAACGGCACCATCTGTAGTTTAGCCTGCAGGTTTGCACAAACTGAGATGCTGTGGCCCTTTAGGAACATGTATCTTTTAAAGATCTCATGTAAACCTAGGTTACGAAAGACATGGAGGTAGTTGGTCTTTTCACTGACTTTCATTTCAAGGTGAACTATCAAGCATAAAGAAAGTGCACTCAGAGTGGGTGGGAGGGACTGTGGCCACTTTATCTCACAGTCGATTATTTTACACTTTTGCTTGTTTTACTTTCCATATTATATTATTATCATTTGGGAGTGGGCAGGAAAGTTGCCAGGAAGGAAATAAAATACCAGGATTCCATCTTTTGCTGGGAGAAATAACTATCATTTGGACTGTAGGCTATCCTAGGAGGCAGAAACTAACATCTTGTGGGAGCAGGCATGTGTGGGAAATGAAAGAAATAGGACTCTGGCAACCTGGGGAGCAGTGCCCAGCTAAAATGGGTGGTCAGTTCGAAGCTCTAGCAGATGGCTTTCCTGCCCGGGTTGGGAGCGAGCGAGCGAGCGAGATAGATATATATATATATATATATATATATATATATATATATATATATCTGAATTATGGATTTTTTATAAGATATCTTAATTTTTAAATGTCGGCATCATGTTCAAATTTAAAATCAATATAAGCCAGGGGAACCTGGGTGGCTCAGTCAGTTAAGCATCTGACTTTGGCTCAGGTCTAGATCTCAGCATTCATGAGTTCAAGCCCCACATCTGGCTTTTCGCTCCCAGCACAGAGCTGGCCTCAGATCCTCTGTCTTCTCTCTCTGCTCCTACCCTGTTCATACTCTTTCTCAGAAATAAATAAAAACATTTTTTAAAAACTCAATGTAAGCCAGTGCAAGTCAAATAAAACATTTTTCTAAACCAGATTTAGCCAATCTGCTTCAATTTGGGACCTATGCTTTAATCTTGTATCTTCACACCGATTAAGTGTTGATGCCATCTTTTTTTTTTTTTTTTTTTAAATTTTTTTTTTTTCAACGTTTTTATTTATTTTTGGGACAGAGAGAGACGGAGCATGAACGGGGGAGGGGCAGAGAGAGAGGGAGACACAGAATCGGAAACAGGCTCCAGGCTCTGAGCCATCCGCCCAGAGCCCGACGCGGGGCTCGAACTCACGGACCGCGAGATCGTGACCTGGCTAAAGTCGGACGCCTAACCGACTGCGCCACCCAGGCGCCCCTAGTGTTGATGCCATCTTAAAAATGAGCAGAACTATTGAAAAAGGAGAAAGCTAGAGAGATAAAATTTGATATTTTTACAGTAATCTGTTTCTATGTGTTAAGTGCATTGATTAAATTTAAATTCTTTGAATAACTTTCTCTTAATTCTTTAATACTTTTAAATGCATATTTCTGTAATGTATGTGCTCACACTATAATGACTTCACAGGTCATCAATATTTTTTTATTTCTTTTATGGTTTTGTTTTGTTTTGTTTTTTTCAGGTGGACCAAAATCTATACAGCAGAAATCATTATGGAAAAATTAATATTATTAAATCTAGATAAAATTAAGTAACAAGGAGTGCCTGGGTGGCTCAGTTTAGTTTCTGACTCTTGATTTCAGCTCAGGCCATAATCCCAGGATTGTGGGATCAAGCCCGCATTGAGCTCTGCTTTGAGCTTGGAGCCTGTTTAAGATTCTCTCTCTCCCTCCCCCACTACCCGTCTCCCCAGCTCGCATCTTTCTCTGTAAAAAATCAAAACAAAACAAAAACAAACAAAAAACAAAAACAAAAAACCTGCACTCTCCTGACCACATTCTCTTATGTTCTCTTGAGACAAAGATCTTTCATACTGCAGCAAAAAGAATCAATCAATCAATAAAACTAATTAACAAAATAATAAATAAATTTATATTTACCTCCAAAATGTTATTTTCTGACGAATCCTCTGGGAATTGAGCAAAAGAAAGTGATACTTATAGATAGATTTTTGTCTTAATTGCATCCTTCTTTAGGTATTTTCCAATACCCTAATTTTGGTTTCCTAAAGATTGAAGAACAGTGAAATAGGATTGTGTACAAAGCAGCCACAGAGAACAAGACCATTTTGGAGAAGACATCAAAATAGGAAGGAAATCTTGAGTTTTTTTCTAAGAGAATATGTATAAAAGTGTGTATACAAACCTGTACAGTTCTGCTTTTTTTCAAGTATAGTTAACATGCAATGTTAGAATTCTATTTTTTTTTTTTAATTTTTTTTTTTAATTTTTTTTTTCAACGTTTATTTATTTTTGGGACAGAGAGAGACAGAGCATGAACGGGGGAGGGGCAGAGAGAGAGGGGGACACAGAATCGGAAACAGGCTCCAGGCTCTGAGCCATCAGCCCAGAGCCCGACGCGGGGCTCGAACTCACGGACCGCGAGATCGTGACCTGGCTGAAGTCGGACGCTTAACCGACTGCGCCACCCAGGCGCCCCAGAATTCTATTTTTTTAAAGGAAGATAAAAGCATGCCCAAAACCATTCTTACTAGTTAGACTATATACTCCAAAATCAATGCATTTTATATTTGTAATTAATGTAAGGATTGCTATTAGCCTATCTATGTTTAATCTCTACCTACAATTTTCCAAATTGTGCTCATTTTATTTGGAACAAATGTGCCATGCTAGCATATCAAATGTCAAGTTATCTCATAGGAATCAGTTTCTATTTTAAAATTATTGGATATTTCAAAAATCCAAGTATGTCCCCTATCTGGCCCTTTAACAGATGCTTGTTGCCTTTATTTGTTTCCCTTAAAATTCTGGTGATTTCTGAAAAGAAAAACGAAAAGTACATGTACTCTTCACTGAGGCAGAAAGAGCTCTAATCGTAAAGTTTCCGACCAGAACAGGGTCACCTACACTTAAATTTTCTGTAAACAAATAAGTGCTGAGACAGCAGATCCACTTCCTTAGTGCATTTTTCCCCCTAGTAAAATCAGTTTGAGATAAATTGCAAAATAAATAAATGTCAAATAACAATTCCCATGACTCGTATTTGAACTGAATTTAATGATTATTATGAAGACAAAGCTGTGATAGGCCTCCGTATAGAATGCATAAAGGGGGGAAGTCTGAAATGATTTTAGCTCAGGAACATTTTAACAAATGAATATATTTCTTAAATTGCCACATCAACCAACCCTGCTATCTAATTATGGCCAGCAAAAGGGGCTACAGATTAACTATTCCAAAGCCTGAGTCATTATTTTTAGTTGACATGTCTCAACATTCAGTTAATAAACCCAAAAAGCATTTCACTCATTTCAATATTCTAGGTTTCCATTTTACATCAGGTTGAGAATACAGTGGGAAGTGGCATTGTTCTAAATCAGACATTCTTCAAGGACTCCATTCAGACTCTGTGATCTTGTCCGCCATCAATGTTTGAACCATTTTCCAAGCTAAAATTCTCACCGATGCTTCTTAGAATAAAAATGCGAGACACCTATTACCCATCGTTTCAAAATTATTTAGTAAGATAAAACATCTGTCCTGTATCCAACAGAGGGGAATGGCCTAAAAGCATGAGATTCTCTAGCCCCACCTGCCTCATTTTGAAAGCATATGTCTCTGCACTCATTAATACATAGCAAGCAGCAGCCTTGAACCTGTCAGGGAGAAAAATCTTAAATTCCCTGATTATCAAAAGAAATTTTAGACCAACGATATATGAAAGCATTTATGGAGATTATAGCAATATACTTTCAATGTTTTAAAACTTGATTTGGGTTAAGCTTGTCCTTTGGGAAGTTGTGTAGCTGGCAACATTAAATCAATTGGTTTCCTAGTAGATGTACATTTGTTGATACTATGTTTACTTATTTTGAAAGAATCTTTTTTTTAAATTTTTATTAAATTTTTAAATTTTTGTTTATTTTTGAGAGAGAGAGAGAGCACACAAGTGAGTGGCAGAGAAGGAGAGAGAGAAAGAGAGAGAAAGAGAAAGAGAGAGAGAGATGGAGAGAGAGAGAGAGAGAGAGAGAGAGAGAGAGAGAGAGAGAGAGAGAGAATTTGAAGCAGGCTCCAGGCTCTGAGCTGTCAACACATAGCCTAACTTGGGGCTTGAACCCGTGAACCATGAGATCATGACCTGAGCCACAGACAGATGCTTAACCGACTGAGGCACTCAGGTGTCCCATTTTGAGAGATTCTTTAAAAGTTATTTAAAACTTAAAGCTATATTTGCTATCTGCTATGTATCACATAGTCATCTCTATTTAGTAGCTATGGGAGACATTTCTCTTGGCCGGGGGGGAAATAGTTCTGTTTTATTCAAATAACACTAATTGCATTTTCCCTATTGTAATAGCTACCAAAAAGCTCAGAGCCATATTTATGGTCCACTTTTAAGAAAGGTATAAGGCTTCACTGACTCTCCTATACCTTAACTTTATTACTGGCATCAGCTCTCTCTATAAAACTTTGCCTTATTTCTTTTACCTAATTTTAGGGTATTCATCTGGTCCTGCTGAATCTTCAGAGGTTGCTATGAATCCAATTTTGAACACTGTGAAGTTATAAAAATTAGTTTATAAATTTTTCCTTTTGCCCTATGACTTTTTGGAGATTATGAGTTGAATAAGGAATCATTAAAAACCTTTAGAAAGTCCAAGGTTTTTTCCTTAAAATAGTTCAATGTGCTTTTCAATCATTAGTTACACCTTCTCAGAAATTCATAAGAACACAATAATAACGACTTAGGGCAAAGGAGTAAGACAGCTTTTGCGAAAAAAACAAGCAAACTTATAAAAAATGAAACATTCAAAGAAGTAAGTTTTGTGGTTCTATTTTAGTATTTCATGTAGTACCAAGCATACTGTGGCAAATATGTGCTAACTGATTATTCACTTTTTTGGCACAGATGTCCTTCCTTTGCAAGTGATTAGTAGACATCTCCAACAAAATGTCCTAGTCTCTCACATTCAGGATGTCCCGAAACGAACATTTCCTTCTGCATCCCTTCTCCTATACTATTGCCACTAAATATGGAACTGCAGAGAAACCTTTAACTTTTACCTTTCATCACCCCATGTACACAACCAGTTCAACACACGGATTCTTAGTCTCCAAAGCCGCCTCTCTTTTTTCATTTTTCATATCAACATTCTACCCTGGGGCATCATTACCTTTGCTTGGGTGCTCTAAAAAAAATAACATTTTCTGTTTTGTATCCAAGGCAAGAAATTCTTCTCAAATTAGCTCAAATAAAAAGGGGGCGGGCAGTCATTTGAGTCTACAAGGAGGTATTCTGGGCACTGAGGAAAACGGAAACCAGATCTCGATATGGGCAGGACATAAGGCAGGGACAGGAATGTCACAGCTTCCTTTAGGTTTTCCCTTTCTTGTCTCTTAACTAGTGCCCACTAACTCTCCAGTACCATGTTACCATACATAAGGCTTCACAATGTTTGGCCTTAGCCTAGCATCTGTATGAGTTTTTAGCTTATCATAATAAAAATTATCTGTCAGTCTTTTAGTTAATATTTTCAAAATAAAAAATAAACTTAAAAAAACCTCACAAAAACCGGGGCACCTGGGTGGCTCAGTCAGTTAAGCATCTGACTCTTGATTTCCATTCAGGTCATGATCTCACATTTGGTGAGATCGAGCCCCGTGTTGGGCTCTGCTTGGGATTCCCTCTCTCCCTCGCTCTCTGCCCCTCCCCCTTGCACTCTCTCTGTTTGCCTCAAAAGAAGTAAAATAAACTTAAAAATAAAATAATAAAATAAAAATAAAATAAAATAAGATAAAATAAAATAAAATAAAATAAAATAAAATAAAATAAAATAACTTTCCAATATAAGAAGTTTAATTGAGCTAGGTCAAACATCACAAGTTCCTGCCCAGCCTGAGGCTACCTCCTGTAAGTGACAGATCTAGAATCACCCATCTTTATCCAAACAGTGGTATTTGGTTGAGTCGACCCCATTCAGCAGAGTTTGTGGGTCTAGGGGAGTTACTTGAAAAAGAATGAAGAGAACAGGGAATGATAGACAATTCTAATGCAGTTACATGTATATAAATGTATATATGTACAAGTTTATCAAGTCCATATTTTTCTCACTGTGGTAGAATCTAGAACCTTTTGCTAAATACAGTTTTAAGCAAAAATATATCCTTGCTTTGATTTGTTTGATTTGCTTGATTTCTCTAATAAACACTGTATTAATCAATTCTGATGCAATCATAAACTGTCCCCAAATTCCAGTGGCTTTTAAAAGATGTGTATTTCTTGCTCACTTCAACATGATGGTTGTCTGGTGTTCCAGTTATCTTCTTATGTCAGACGCTTGCTAAGGGAATAGCCACTATGTGTGACATAATATTTTTATGGCAGAGAAAAAAGAGCAAGAGAAGAGGTAGAAGTGTTCTAAACTTTCTTAACAGTAGTTTAAGATGTCTCTTAATGCTTCTGCTTAGGGGGGTACATGGTAGTTCTGCTCACATTACATTGGCCAAACCCTATTGCAACACCAAACCCAGCATTGCTGTGGTAGGGCTGTGAACCTCCCCCATTGACAGGGTGCAGCACAGCACCTGTTGCAGATGAGAGTATATTAACCCTTTATAGGATAGGATGGGAGGAAGAAATTGCATACAGCGTTACAACCCACCGCAACCTCCCTTCGTGGCTCAAATTGCATACTAATAAAATTCAACTAAAAAAAAATAATAAAGTTCAACTCTTTATTGCAATGGTGTTCAAAATATTGTACTGATCTCCAAGTTTCCTCAGATGAGCTGCGATGATGACGAGAGAAGCAGAGGGGCAAGGTTCGTGGCACCCACCTCGCCCATAGTAGCTGTCCTTTTATCTGTTTTTATAACTAGGATTTACTTTAGGGAAAGTAATAGATTTCTTCATGTTCAGAAAAAGGGGTTAAAACCTCTTTCTTTGCTTGGCAATCAAGATCTTCTTTCATATAATAACAAAGAAGATCTTGATTGCCAAGCAAAGAAAAAAAATATCTTTAAATTCTCCAAATTTATCTTCCTTACTCCCTTCCATTCACTTTCCACTTCCACCCAAACTAACTGGACACAATTTTTTTGATAATTCACTTTTCTTTCCTTCTATGACTTTCTGCACACTGTCCTTGCTACATAGACCATACACTCCTTTTAACTAATTCCTTTTATTCCTCCATGTTTTGCAAATCCAATCAGAATTAGTTTGCTAGTGCTGCCTAACAAAGTACCACCGAGTGAGGAATTAGACAGAAATTTTCATCACAGTTCTGAAGTCTAGAAGTCCAAGATCAAGGTGTTGGCAGAGCTGATGTCTTTTCTAAGGCTACTCTCCTTTTCTTGTAGATGGCTGTCTTTCTTCAGTGTCTTCACATGGTCTTCCCTCTGTGTATCTGTGTCATAATCTCTTCTTCATATAGGCATACCTGTCCTATTGGGTTAGGGCCTATCCATATGACCTCATTTACCTTGATTATCTCTATAAAGGTCCTCTTTCCAAATACATTCATGTTACTTAAAATTTTTTTTAATTTTATTGAGATATAATTGACATAAATTTATAATTGTATAAATTTAAGGTGTACACTGTGTCAATTTGAGACACTTATATATTGTGGCATGATTACCACCATAGTATTAGCTAATACCTCTATCATTGTCACATAATTATCGTGTGTGTGTGTGTGTGTGTGTGTGTGTGTGTGTGTGTATGTGTGTTAGCAACTTTGAAGTTTATATTAAAATGTTGTTGCTTATAATCACTATTCAGTGGCACTAGATCTCCAGGGCTTATTTATCTACTAGTTGCAAATACCATCACATTCTGAAAGTACGGGGGTAGGGGTTGGGGCTTCAACATATGAATTGCAGGGGGATACAATTCAGCCATAACACTGTCATTCACATTTTTGTAAAAATTCTAACTCAAATCTTGTTGAAAATATTCGCTCAACCCTTGTTGAAATAGATTTTGGAATTATAATAGCTTCATCATGAGTCTTTTGCATACAATAGAAGCATATTTTAATACCCTTTAATAGCTAGTATAGTAACCTCAAACATGTAATCTTCAACAATCCCACAAAACTGAACTCTGCATGGTTGGGCTCTTGTCTTTCTTTTAGCTCAGTGATCATGCTCTGAAGAGACCTTTCCTGACCACATTCTAAGAAGCCTACCTACTTGCTCCCTTACATTCCACTTCACTTACAGTTATGTGTCCTTTTATTTTCTTTATTGCTTTACTTGTTTATTGCATTCCTCCATCACTCTGTCTCCAACAGGTCAAAGGGCTTGTCTGTCTCACATGTCCACCACTGAATCAGCTAGTTTTTTTTAACATTTATTCACCTTTGAGAGACAGAAAGAGATAGAGCATGAGTGGGGGAGAGGCAGAGAGAAAAGGAGACAGAGTCTGAAGCAGGCTGCTGGCTCTGAGCTGTCAACACAGAGCCTAATGTGGGGTTCTAACCCACAAATCATGTGATCATGACCTGAGCCAAAGTCGGACACTTACTGGTGGAGCCACCCAGGCACCCCTGAATCAGGTATTCTAACACAATTGCTGGGCACATTGTAGAGAATCAGTGACTCTTTTTTAAATAAATGGAGAAAAAGTAGTGTCAGATATTAAAAAGTGAAACAGTAGGCAAGTAAACAAAAATTCAATTGTCAAAGGAATAGTCCAACAAAGCCAGTAATTCAATATTTCACAATAAATCCTTAATTATCAATGTGCTGGAAGCAGTACTTTGTGGAACAATAAAATTTTTTCTAAAGGGCATTGAACAATCACTAAGCTGGTAGGGAGCTGATTATAATTCAAATAAGATGATAGGAAATGAGTTACTATATTTTCTACAAACATTTTCATATCCATGGAAAAAATAACAAAAATAAGATCTATTTTCAATATGTAACTGCAATTAAATATAAAAAGTTTTTCACTTTTCTTTAAAATTTGTTTAGCCTCCAAAAAAAGGTTTCCTTAACACACTGACAATAAATAAATATATCATCATTAATCCATCTAAATCTATCCATATATATATACATATATATGTATATATGGATACATCTACACATATAGATGTCATTATAAATAATCATTAAAGTGGTAAGTTGTCCATTCCATAATTGTAACAAATAGGGGTGTCACAGTAAAGTTTTGGGAAGAAGACCCATGCTTTTAATTCCATATCCTTCTTGTGAGTCTAGCTCATTGATGCAAAATATTAAACCATTGAACAAGAAAATAGATTCTATGCAAGAAGTAGTTTCTTTAGTTGTAGGGAATTTGTAGTACCGAAGACTAGATTGTCTGAGGATAAAGTTCAAAATAACCACTGAAAAAATAACACAAGGATTTAATTCTTTCCCAAGGGAGACTGTAAAAAGAGCAAATAATTTAATGCTAATCTAAAAGATAATGAGAGTTAACTATGGAATGAAAATTTCAAAAAGCTTAGTGTACATGTAATCTTTTAGCTGTTTTTCTTTATCAAAATCACAGCTGAAATTATAAGGGGATTTGTATATATCTTTATATTCTGCTTCAACATTTTTGTATTGATTGTAAAGAATTTCGCATGGCTATGTGTACAAATGGCTTTTGAATTGCCACATTGCCACAAACCTCCCCCTTTATTCTGAGTTTGATGAAATAAATTTCCAATAAAAAGAAAAATGAACTTAGCAACAGGTGAAAGACAAAGGCATTTGTCATTTCAACAATATAGATATACCTTAGTTCTTTGGTTAAATATTTTATGTTTGCCCCTTTCTTTCTTTTAGTTAACATATTCAGACAATAAAAGGAAATGTTATGTTATCCAAAGGATAACAGAATTATTTGACTAAATTTGAAATTAAAGTTGGAGCAAAATGGCAATAATTATTTTCTCTGGCCATACTCTTATTTGGTACTGTTCGAATGATTTAGAAGCTTTTTCAATATTATGTACAATATATGCCAGTAGGTGGTGGTAGTATTTTCTACAAGCACGACAATGCTGATTTCATTAGTAAATAATCCCAAAATAGAGATCATTTTCATATCTTCAGAATTTCCTAGAGCAATACAGAGACTTCAGAGATAATCTTCCCTAAGTTGTATTCCCAGACTCTGTTTAAAAACAAAGCTAAGCATTTTAATCAGTGTATCAGATTTTTGAGGGTGGAGGGGAAAGCCTCTAATAAATTTGGGGGGTACGGATTTAATTCCACAGCATTGGCCATTACATTTTCTTTTCTAACAGATGCCAGCCATTAAATTGGAAAATTGAAATAGAAGATAAAAGGTGGATATGCGTATCCAGTTAGTGGGTGATTTTAACCAGATTTTCTCCTTCATCATGGCTCATTTGCATTGTGAATACTTGGAAAAAGACAGCTTTTGTGGAGTCTTTGCTGTGTTTGTTGCTCCTACAATGTAATGCTATTCAAAGGGTCTGATTGTGTATTCAGATATCACATACATATTGCCCTGAGTCGGGGATTTCCTGTAACTGTGAATGATAAAGATTCTTTCCTATTTAACATACAATTCACCCATTGTGTCTACATATGTGAAAGGGTACCTCTGTGGGATCTACATAAGCCCGGGAAGAGACCAAGAAATGTGGGGATGCAGTATTTTGGCAGATTGTAGAAGAGAGGTACAGTCAGTAAGGGGGAGAAGAGAGGCAAACGCTAGACATCCTTCCCTAAAGGAGCTGACTTCAGTTTGGAATGGGATGGTTCAGAAAGTGATCTGGGATTAAGGGCCTTCTGAAGTGCATTTGTGAAGAGTTTTCCTGATCTTAATTTAATCTAACTTTCGGGAATCTAAAATACCCCTTCCAGTTCTTGGTCCAATTTTATTTTTAGAAATCAGGAACTGGAAGAATGTACGGAGACATGATTCACATTTAGAAAGCCAAGATCTCTTTAAATTTAGATATAAAGATAGGAGGAGAATAGTTTAGAACCATGTTACTCTTGAAGTCTGTTCCTTGGGCTGGCAGCATCAGCATCACCTGGGAGCTTGTGAGAAATGCAGAATCTCAGGCCTTACCCTCCCCCAGACCTACTAAATCAGAATCTGCTGGTTCATGGGATCCCATGGGGATTTGTATTCATGTGGAAGTTTGAGAAGCACTGATTTAGAAGATTTCCAGTTAACAGAGCTACTTACTCTTTTCTGAGGATGGAAAAAGCAAGCGTTAAGTGATCTTTTTATATATCATGCCTAGTCTCAACAGAATATCTCATCTAGAGCATGAACTTCAGTCACTGAGGGTCCTCGTTTTCCTACCTTCACTCTATTTGGGGATTCTGTTTACACTGTAGTAAAGGATTAAAAACAAAACAAAACAAAACAAAAAACAGGAAAAGACGGACAGATGGCCAACCACAAGAAAAAAATCAGGAGGGTGCTGCAATTTTAGGGATGACTGAATCTTAAAGATCATTTAGTTCCTTGGTTCCCCTGTCTAGGCAGCCAATGGCAGTGTCCTTACATATTATGCTTCTGTCAGGACTTAGTGACTAAAGTGTCCTGAAAAGCTTTGCACATAAAAACTGATGTTGCAGCTCTTTTGAAGCCGAAAGCAAAAAATCCCAGATAAGATTAAGCACCAAAATTTTGGAAAAGTAGTTATTGGCAGCAGCATAGAAGCAAATTAAGGTTGTGAGCACCAGTGAGCTTTCAGTTGTTCTACAAGATTTCCTGTTAAAATGAGTCTGGAAGTGTTTAAAATAGATTATAAGCTTTTTAAAACAATTTAGTCAATTATTACTATTAGAAATGCCCATCTTTTTTAAAAAGTGAGACTAACCCGTTATGGTACTGTATCCATTCCCACTTTTAAATCTCTTGAACAAAGGGAATTCAACAATTGTATTCTAGTTTCAACATCCAGCATGATATAAAAATGGTCCCCCATATTTCTACCAAGTAAGTATTAATACAATTTTTTAATTATGAAATTTATATAGTTTATTAATTCATACTTACTCGATTTAAAACAAAGCTTAGTCCAAAGTCATTTTGCCTGAAGTATCAAAAGAGATTTATGCAATAAGTGGGAACAAACACAGTATTATATTGTATATTGTAAGACCCAATGTGAGACATTCCAGGTAGAGAGGAAATGCAAATAGTTACCCGTTGCCTTAACTTTAACCAGAATATTTGCAACGACATCCTCTTCTGTTTCCACTTTATATTCATCCACATTCAATGGTAGAGAGTTACTTTCTAAAATGGATCTGAGACATCAGGGTGATTTAATCAGTTATTCTACTAAAGGAAAATAGTCTATTGAAGTGGACAATTCGTGGTATTCAGAACATTCAGTCATTAGGATTGGTTGCTGACACTAGGGACTCTTCCTCTTGGGTTTCTTTAATTGACATCAGCATAAACCTGGTGCCACCATCAGCCCGGACAATCTCTCCTGCTTCCCCTACACTGAACCTTTGTAAATGGTTTATCTATAAAGAAACCCTTCCGGACACATCAAATTTGGAATGTGGTATATGTTTCATTTGGGGACCCTGTCATATTCAGGAGTATATAAAAATAATTTAAAAGAAAGATTTAAACCAAAGGAATTGAGGTGTTTGTCACAGAGCTTGTTAGTAGCAGACCTAGATAGAAATCCGGTGATTAACAGCTCCCAACTGCACTTTTTCTCTATTATCAAAGTAGGAGATTAGATGCAGAAAGAATCCCTTCCTGAGCATATTCCTCACCCAATGCATTCAAAGAGGATCATGATGTGTATCTGGAGGTTATGCCCTGCCCAAGTCACTTTCCTCTGACAGGCATTCAATGGCCCAAGGCCAAAGCAGGCACACTAGAGTGTCCGCCTGAAATTATAAAGCATGATTTCCCTTAATGTTGTCACTCGAATTTGACTTCAATGAAGTTCATGAAACATATTCAGTACCAGTCACTTTTCATGATTTGAGCCTTTTCCTACTTTTTAAAAAGATGTTAGAGATAGAAAAGAAAGAGAACTTGAGATCAGCTTACTTTTGCAGAAGCACACATGAAATCATTGATGAAATATTTTTCAGACCATCAGTTTTTATTTTAATATCATTGTTTATATATACCATGGAATAACCCTTCAGCAAAATAATTGTGGGATAAGAAATATCTCCATGAGGTGTCTGCTCATTTTATGTGTATATACACACATACACACTTATTTACGTATTAATTTACACACATATATAGATACATATATACAAACACATACATATGTTTAGTTCATTCTGTCATCCATCATGCATTAAGATGTGTTACAGCCCTACACTGAGTTCTCTATTTTGAGCTAGGCTGAGAATCTCAATTTTCAAAAGCCAGGAAAGTCAAGTGTGACAATGTCCTCTTGGAAACTATGGCAGGAGCAACAATACGTTAGGTCCTAAATAAACACTTGATGACTAGTTGAGCAAAATTATTAGCAGTGAGCTTGTCCTGAAGCACTGCTTATCATTCCAGTATTTTAATGTCATTATTTTCCATCTTAAATTCATGTTGGTGTCAAGAATACTTTCTCTAAATATCAATACCCAGAGTGATTGTGAAATTTCATCAGTGAATCTGTTCTCAGCATTATCTAACCTGAGGATAAGGAGACCCTGTAATAATAGAGTGCCAGATAATACTACAGAGAGGGGACAAACTTGGCAGAAAATGAAGGTAAATGGCCACAAAGTCAAATTTGACTTTTCTCGTAGGACAGCCTTGGCCCAGTTCTGTAAGCCTCCAAAGCCCTATTTGGAAGTTGTTTTTGAAAAACCTCATTAAATTATTATGGAGCTCACTTTAAACTCTTGACTTGAAACAACGGTATCATTTCACTGTTCTTTAATCTTACAGTAAGGACATACAACCAACAGCCCAGGGCTAGTCTAGGAGTGTCCTTTCCAGGCAGGTTGGGCAAGATCTGTCCCTGAACCCACAGCACAGCAATTGGCATGTGCAAAGGAAGTGGAGGAGGCCTGGGGGTGGAATCACGAGATTGTGAATAAGGTAGACAGGCATGAAAAGTCACTGTGCAGGAAACAATAAAGTCATAGAACTGGGTGTTTGTGCAGCACGTCGTGTGGGAGGAGGAGAAAAAGTCTTTTTTCTTGGTCAGGAACCAAACTGAACAGTTTGCAAAGACCAGTTAAGTCCTCTCAAGTGAAGAAGTTGCTGCTGCTTTGGGGCCCAGTTGCCTTTTCACACATGGTTTAGCTTATACTCTGTTCCTTGTGTGGAGACATAATAAATCGGAGTTATCAAAACAATTTCTCTTCCTCCATATCTGTCCATGTTGACTCAATTCTCATCACTTACCCCTTTGAAATGAACTACGTTTTCTTTCCTTCTCCATCTTTTTTTTTTTTTTTCCTTTTGCTCCTAAGAGAAAAAGGTGGTGATCTTAAAGAATGTTGCATTCCAGGTCATCACAGACTCAGAGAATAAGCAGAAGGGGTCCTAACTAAACAACCCCACTGTTGGGGAGGTGTCCATCTATTGTATTATTCTGAGTTTTTAGAAGGCATTTTTTCCCCAGAACCATGTAGGAATCCAAGCATGAATTAGCGATTGCAAACCATGGCCATTTAACATTTTTCTTCCTTTTTTTTTAAACAGAGATATGTTTGTTTAAACTGGAAAACATGACTTTGACAAAAAACAAAACAAACCAAAATTTCACTTGTGTGAGGAAAAGATATTTTGTTAATTACATCCACTTAAGTGTGTACTCTATGTGTGTGTATGTTTTATTTCTATTCATTTTGATATCATGTGACCATAAATTTAAGGACTCCTTAAAAACCATGTCTAAAATATATGTTTTTCTTCTCCAGTTATAAAAGTACTAGATTCTAATAATAGACATTTTGGGAAAAAAAAAAAGAATATACCATAATCCTCCTCTTGGGAAAATCACTACTGATACTGTGATTTATTTTTTCAAGTTTTTTTTAATATATATATATATATTAAATATTATTATATTTATGTATATATAAATAATATATTATATATTTATATATAAATAATATATATTAAAATTAATATATATATACATATACCTATGTAACTGCTTAAGTACAAAGCACATTATGGAGTAAATAAAATTTTATCAGGCTATTTTCTTTTTTTTTAATGTTTATTTAATTTTGAGAGACAGAGAGAGAGAGAGAGAATGTGAGTAGGGGAGGGGCAGAGAGGTAGGGAGACACAGAATCCGAAGCAGGCTCCAGGCTCTGAGCTGTCAGCACAAAGCCAGTCACAGGGCCCAAACTCATGGAACCATGAGGTCATGACCTGAGCCTAAGTGGGATGCTTAACGGACTGATCCACCCAGGAGCCCCTTATCAGGCTACTTTCTAATGTAACTGTTCTACATAATATTTGTTTTTCATTCTAGCATATTTTCAGTTGAGCTCATACTATTCTATTATGAAGCACTATCCATGGGCTTGAATTCAACCGATCATCCTGTTTATAAAAGAGCATTTGGTTTTTCCAAAGGTTCACTGTTATAAATAATCCTGCAATAAACATGTTCGTGCTTGAATCTTTGAGTGGCTGAAATTTTTTAAGCTAAGTTTCTAGAAGTGGAATTAATGCAAAAAGATACAAAAGTTTATGCATAACAAATTTTAAATTAAAAAAAAATTAACACTTATTTTTGAGAGACAAAGAAAGACAGGGTGTGAGTGGAGGAGGGGAAGAAAGAGGGAGACACAGAATCCGAAGCAGGCTCCAGGCTCTGAGCTGTCTGCACAGAGCCCTACGTGGGGCTGGAACCCACAAATCGCGAGATCATGACCTGAACCTCAGTCAGACACTTAACCAACTGAGCCACTTAGGCGCCACCAACAAATTTTAAATTTTTAGTAAACATTTGCAACTATTTCCACTTTCCCATAAAGTTTATAAAAACTGGGGCGCCTGGGTGGCGCAGTCGGTTAAGCGTCCGACTTCAGCCAGGTCACGATCTCGCGGTCCGTGAGTTCGAGCCCCGCGTCGGGCTCTGGGCTGGTGGCTCGGAGCCTGGAGCCTGTTTCCGATTCTGTGTCTCCCTCTCTCTCTGCCCCTCCCCCGTTCATGCTCTGTCTCTCTCTGTCCCAAAAATAAATCAAAAACGTTGAAAAAAAAAAATTAAAAAAAAAAAACTAATATGCCTTCCAGTAGTTTATAAGTCACCTATCCCAGAAAAATATATTTTTTGGCTAAAAAAATAAACTTGATTTAAATTTACTGCATTACTGATGAGAATAATTTTTTAATAATATATTCGTTAACCCTATTTCTTGCTTTGTGAATTGCCTGTTCATGTATTTTGCTCAATATTGTACTGGATATTGGTCTTTTTTATTGGATTCAACAAGTTTTTTATAAATTAAGAATAGACACTACATGTCTATTAGATGAACTGTAAATATTTCCTTAGTTTCTGGTTACTTTCAAATTTTAATAGGTTGCTTTGAAATGTAAAAATTCCATTTGATGTTATAAAATTTATTGATTCTGACTTGTAAATTTCTCCATTACTTAGAAATTTAGAAAAATTCTATATAATCACATTGCATAGTCGTCTAAAATGGTTCTATTTAAGGTTTTAATTTAACATTTTAGTCAAAAAGGAAATAATTTTAGCATTGAATAAAGGCAAATATTCATTAGGTAGAAATATTTAACTAATGTTTTAGCATCATTTAGTAAGAATGAATGCAAGAAACTATTGAATCTTGATGTCAATGTAATCATATTCCAAATTCTTTTGATTTCTTTTCTGAACTACATTCTGATATCGTGATTTGTTTATTAATTTTACAGCAAGGCACACTTTTAAATATTTAAGTTAAACAATATATTTAAATATTTTATAGCTTAAGAGGCTGCCAGCTCTTTTTTTTTTTTTAAAGGTGCCGAGTGGCTTATTGCATTTAATTAAAGCATACACTTTTTATGTTTACAGAACATCTACTTAGCCTTTTTGTTTTAAATTAGTTTTCTTCATAGATTTTTTCTTTTCTTCTTAGAATGATATATTTTATGATGATCAAATATGTAACTAATACAAATTTCAAGACTAAACTTTAGAAAAGGCATGTCAGTGAAGTTATGTGCCCATTGTCACTCAACAAGCCAGTAAATTATAGCTCTGGAATCAGAACTCATGTTATTACAAATTTCCAGCCTGATGCTTAACCCACTGAAACTCATAGCTGTATTGTTTATAGGCTGAAAAAAGGCCCACTGTGGGGCTCCTGGCTCACAAGGAGCTTTCCCTACGCACCGCGGAGAGCCTCCCTATTGGCTTGCAACAGTTACTCAAAGCCTCCATTCTCGAAAGAGAAGGACCTCAAGACAATACCCTTGCCCTACTGTCTTATCTTTGTGAGTTAAAAAATAAAATAATGTTCAAAATCTCTTTCGAGAATGCTATTATTGAAATAGACAGTCTCTCTGGGGGTAGGCTGGGGTTGAAAAGGGCAGGTTTCTGGAATGTTATGGGGGCCTAATGATATGTCTGTGATATAAAACAGTTTCTGATATTTTCCAAATGGGTTATTGTTCATGTTTAAGTGATTATAGCAGTGATTTAAGCCAAGCTAAATATTCTCTTTCCACGGTTTACTTCAACTCATTCTAATCCCTCTTCATGCAAACTGGTCCAATTTTGACTTTTTTTTTTTTCTTACGTGGGTATTAGATCATGTGGGCAAAATTTACTGGGTGAAAGAGTGTGGAAACAAATAATAAATAAATAAATAAAAAAGAATAAGAAGAACAATACAGGCAAAGACTTAGTGGTTGGTAGGAGGTAAGGGGCAGGATTGATTGCAAGTGTTCTAAGAGAAAAATGACACATCCATCTAAGCATTGGGAATCATTTCTTGCCAATGAAATTTCTGAAGCTGTAGAATCATCTCTAAAAGAAATGATTGAAACCTCTTGTCTGAGCCACTTACAATTGCACCTAATAAAGCTTTTGAGAACTCTATACTGTTAGTAAGGGATGATGACCTAATAAGTCCAGTCCATTGATTCTGTGATAGTCTTGGCAAGACCCACTCATGGAATAACTTCATAATCAAATCTAAGACACCCTGCAAGCACTATATAAATTCATGTCTACAATTTTTAGATGAGTATTCAGATACATACTTGTATTAGTAAAAATACTTTTCCCTCACAAAAGACTGTATCCCTCTGTCACTGGAGAAAGAAATGATTTGAAAATAAAATATAAACACAAAACAGTGATTTATCAAATTATAACATACAACAGCCCTGATGCTTGTTGCTAGCTGTTGGTATTGTTATTTCAAGACTAAAGAACCATGTTAGAGACTCAATTATTATTTTATCAAAATAAAAGTGAAGAAGGAAGAAAAACACTCCAAGCTGACAATTTGCGTATCACATTTCAACATGATGCGATTTAAAACAGCTGATCTATTAAACACTCAAATTAGACTTTACAAGCAAATAACCAATTCTACCTTGGCTTTAGCATTGCCTCTGGCACATTTATAATATGAATATCTGCACAAAATTATAACAGCCTCCCTTGTGGTGCCTGGGAAACTTATTAACTATTTGACATTCAAGGCTAGGACTTCCCAATGTGAAAAGTTAGTGCTAGTATTTGATATTGGTCTGATTGAACTTTGTGTGGTTTCTACAAGAAGGCTAAACTGGCATCTCCTCCCTTTTACCAAATATCGATTCCGTTTCAAAATCCTTTTATGTTCTAAATTAACCTGGGGATTTCCACCTTGACATCTATAGTTGCAGTGAGAAATGACACGCAGAAACTTTCGTGTTAACCTATCACGTGGGACAGAATTTGGTTTCTGTAATCATAAGCTCAGAGCCCTTTAGAGAGCTTCTAAGTGGTAAAAGGAAAGGAAATTGGAAGGAAGAACTGAAGATATTTTTCTCCTATGAATTAGCACAAATACAGATTTATAGCCTACACATGTGTTTTGTTTTTACTGATGGCTGTAACTAGGGACACCTGTAAGACAAAGCCAAAGGGGAAGAATTAAAAATAAATGGAAGAAAAACGTAATAATAATAGCTTCAGAACTTGATTTGAAGCCTAGTATGTGAGACTTTAAAATTCCCCTTTCCTGGAAAATGTTTTATCATTTAGCTTATGTAATTTAGCATACAGTATGAAGGCTGAAATATAACAACATTTTTTAAAAGATTCTTTCAGTATTTCCAACGGAAATGTTGAGCTAAGTGTAGAATTTGTGGGATCAGTTAGCTTATAAATAATGATCCTTTATGCTGGCATTGGGAAATCCCTGTTCCCACAGCTAGTTCAATAAAGCAATTAATATCAATAAATGCTGAAGAAAGCAAATCTCTATTCACTTTTGTCTGGATTAGTTAACATGAAAAAGATCATATCCCTCTCCTGGAGTATTTAAACTTCCCATAGGACAACATTCTAATGAAAGGTAAATAAAGTAAGTTTTTGACATATGTTCCTCTTGTCATGCACTATCTACTTATTATAAGATGGTTGACCTTGCTCCTCCCTACAGAAATTTTTAATGTGTTTGCTTTTTCATTTACGCGAGGCTCTTATAACAAACTTGTCTCGTAAATATACCTTAGCATTTTTTTCTGATATCCTTAAGTCCGCTTTCTGTTTAATTTCTTTGAAGAAAACATAATTTACAAAATTGAGACATGTCTTGTTTCTATATAATACTTATGCATACCATGCAAAATAGCTCACAGCGAACTCAGGATTTACAGAAGGTATTTGAGAGAAAGTGATTTTTATGTGACGTGGCATGTTTTACTGAACCTCTTAAAAAAACAATCTACACAATGAAAAAATGCTCTGTCAAGGTGACGGGTGAGATCTCATTGACCTTATTGATAGATAAGGATTTGTACATTCAAACTTTCAAAGATCAGTATTCAGTAAACCAATGCAGCCTGAATTTTCACTACATTTGGCTAGGTTGAGATTTCACACACAAGCAGTAAAAAGCTTAAAAGATATTATCCTGTAGCGTCCAAGAAATGCGGTAATAAGGTAAGAGTTGAAATGCGTTGTTGGCAGGAGAAACCCATGGCTCATGCTTGATTTACAACACACCCGGTTTCGTCAGAGCTGGCACGCGTGCACTCTTTCTGACAGTGTGGTGATAACATACTACAAGAGCTGAAGCTGCCAATTCTTACACCTCCATTCCACTAGCAAAGAATTTTAAAACAAAATTTCAATTTTGCAACAATACCCCACTGCCTTGTTATTACCCCAAATCTGACAAACTCGTTCTGCCTATTTATAAATTTGAAAAAGAAGAGATAGCTAACTTTAAATATACTTAACCAAACATATGTACATATATGTGTTCGTTGTAATATACCAAAGTTATATACAGTTAAAATTTGTTATGAGGTGCTTATGACTAAGTCATAAGCAGATAGTGTTTAATTTTGAAATGGAGTAGACATCTTCAAATCAGTGCCTTAAAATTCAAACACGGGGGTGCCTGTGTGGCTCAGTTAAGCGTCCAACTTTGGCTCAGGTCATGCTCTCACAGTTTGTGGTTTCCAGCCCCACATTGGGCTCTGTGTTGACAGCTCAGAGCCGGGAGACTGCTTTGGATTCTGTCTCCCTCTCTCTCTGTCCCTCCCCCACTTGTGTTCACTCTCTTTCTCAAAAATAAATAAACAAATTTAAAAAAATTCGAAAACATAAACATGGGCAACATTAAACAAACATTACAAAAGTTTTTATGTTTAATCCAGTTAAAAGTATACTTTAAAAATTTTTATGTTTAAATTGAGCTATGTCCAAAAGTAGATAATATTCCGGATGTTTATATCAAGGGATTAGTAACACATTAAAGTGCAGTGTGTATTACTTAAACTTTTTTATTCTGAGATAACTGTAGACTCACATGCACTTTTGAGAAGTAACGTGGAGTGATCCTATGTGCCATTTACCTAGTTTTCCACAGTGGTAACAACTTGTATAATACCATATCACAATTAGGATATTGACATTAAAACAATCCACTGATCATTTTCAGGTATCCTGTTTTACTTGTACTCATTTGTGTGTGTGTGTTTGTGTATATGTGTGTGTGTGTGTGTGTGTGTGTGTGTGTGTGTGTAGTTCCATACAATTTTGTTATATTTATAAGTTCCACTACCATGGTTAAGGCAGCGAAGAATTCCATAACCACCTTCATCTCTCTTGTTGTTCTTTGATGATAATACCTACTTCTCTCTCCCTCTTTCATCCCATCCTGACCCTTGACAATCACTAATCTGTTCTCTATTTAAAAAATTTTGTCATTTCAAAGATATTATATCAATGGAATCGTATCATATATAGCCTTTCACTCTGCAAAAGTCACGGGAGAGCCATCCAAATTGTTATGTGTATCAAAAGTCTGTTTCTTTTCATTGCTGAGTGGGATTTATTCCATGATATGGATGTGCCACTGTTTAGCCATTCGTCTGTTGAAGGACATTTGCCCTTCTCCAAATTTTGACTATTATTCCAAGTATCAATAGTTTTTCCTTTCTCCTATTGAATTCTTGTGTTATTCTATTATATTCAGAAGCATATTCTATTATTTTAAATAATTTAAATTAAATATTTAATAATATTTAATTTAATTTATTTTGTTTAATAATGTATCAATTTATTTATTATTAGCTTAATAATATATTAATATATTTAATGACTTATTTAATAATTTAAATTTAAATATTTTGTATTATTTTAAATATGTTGAAGCTGATTTATAATCTAGAACATGGATACTTGAAAAATGTATATTCTACTGTTGTTGGCTAGAGTGATATAGATGATGGATAGATAG
The DNA here is from genome assembly GCF_028749965.1 of Puma concolor. Classification (NCBI taxonomy): domain Eukaryota; kingdom Metazoa; phylum Chordata; class Mammalia; order Carnivora; family Felidae; genus Puma; species Puma concolor. Next base: position 137,831,276 of record NC_141674.1, on the reverse strand, counting down.
ATAGACAGATATAAATTAGATCCTGTTGGCTGATTATTTTGTTCAGATCTTCGATATCATTGCTGATTTTCTGTGTAGCAATTCTATCAGTTGTTGAGAGGAGAATTTTTAAGTCTTCAACTATAATTAAGAAATGGTATATTTCTCCCTTTAGGTTTATCAGATTTGGGTTCAGTATATTGAGACTCTCTTACATATACATTTAAATCATTAAAACTTCTTGATAGATCATTTTATCATTTTGTAATGCCCTTCTTTGTCCCTAGTAATTTTCTTTGCTCTGAAGTCTATTTATGTGATGAAGTAAAACCACTCCTGTCTTTTTTTTTAAGTGAATATTTGCATGGGTATTTTTCCCATCCTTTTATTTTTAACCTACACATGTTGTAATATTTGAAATGAGTTTCTTTTAAATAGCATATAATTCAGTCTTATTTTCTCATTGACTCTGCTGATCTCTGTCTTTTAATTTGTGTGCTTCCAGTACTCATATTTAAATAATTATTGATATGTATGAGCTTAATTCTGTCATTTAATTATTTGTTTTCTGTTTTCTGTTAGAATCCCTGTGGGATTTTGAATAATTTTAAGGTTTCCATCTTGATTTATTTATTGAGTATATCTCTGTTTAGTTTTCTTGGTGCTGTAGATATTACAGTATACACATGTAACTTATCACACTTTAGTGGTATCCATATTTTACTGTTTTGAGTGAATTGTCTGAATCTGAGTTTCATTTATATCTCTTTACCTTCCCCACTTTTAAATATGATCATCTCGAGTATTATACAGTGTTAAAATTTTCATTTCATCATCAAATATGATTCATAAAACTCATGAGAAGAATAGTTTATTGTATGTACCCATATTTTGGCTCTTTCTGTTGTTTGTCCTTCCTCATGCTGCAAGATATTTCTTTTACCATTTTTCTTTTCTGTTTGAAGAATATCTTTCAGCCATGTTTAAGGGTAAATCTGCTAGTTACAAATCTTTTAGTTTGTTTTATCTCAGAATGTTTTTATTTCCCCTTTCTAAAGGATAGTTTTTCTGGGTAGAGAATTTACAGTTGACATTTCCTTTCCTTCAGTCTTTCCACAGTGTGCTGCTTCATCTTGGCCCTCACATTTCCAGGTGAGAAATTTGTTGTAATCTTGAATTGGCATTACCCAATAGGTATTGTGGTAGTTTTCTCAAGCTGCTTTCATTTTTTTTCTTTCTCTAACTTTCAGAAGTTTAATTACGATGTGTCTTGCTGTAGATTTCTATAAATTTATCTTATCTGGAAATTTCTTAGTCTTTTGAATCTTTATGTTTATGTCTCCCACCATATCTCGGTCATTTTCAGCATTATTTCTTCAAATACTCCATCAGTCCCACACTCTTTCCCCTATCCTTCTGAGATTCCAATAATACAATTTTGGATCTTATGTTATTGTGTCACAAGTTTCTGATACTGAGTTAATTTTTTTGTGGGGGAGGGGCTCTATTTTCTTTCTGTTGATCAGATTGCAAATTCTACTGATTTATCACTGATTCTATTTTCTGTTGCTTACATTCTACTATTAAGAACATTAAGAAAGATTTTTATTTTGGCTAATGTATTTTTAAGTTATTTAATTTCTATTTTGTTCTTTTTTGTAACTATTTTTCCCTGAAATTTTCTATTTTTCCTTTGCTTTAAGAGAGTTTGATATTGCTTACTGACACATTTTTATGATGGCTGCTTTAAATCCTTGTCAGATAATTCAAACATTTGTTTCACTCTGGATTTGGCATCAGTTGATTGTCTTTTCTCATTTAGGTTGTGATTCTCCTGGTCCTTGGTATAATGTGTGATTTTCTTATTGTATTTTTGACATTAATGTAAATTAAATTTATTTTGGACAAAATGTAAATTAAAACACCTTCCTCAATCAAAATGTAGACGGTAGTATTTGAAAGCTACTTAAAGGGTTTTAAGGGTTTTTTTTTTAACTTGTTTTATTTTTTAGCTTTTTAATTTTACATCCAAATTAGTTAGCAGATAGTGCAACAATGATTTCAGGAGTAGATTCCTTAGTGCCTCTTACCCATTTAGTCCATCCCCCCTCCCACAACCCCTCCTGCAACCCTCAGTTTGTTCTCCATATTTATGACTCTCTTCTGTTTTGTCCCCCTCGCTGTTTTTATATTGTTTTGTTTCCCTCCCTTATGTTCATCTGTTTTGTCTCTTAAAGTCTTCATATGTGTGAAGTTACATGATTTTTGTCTCTCTCTGACTAATTTCACTTAGCATAATACCCTCCAGCTCCATCCACGTAGTTGCAAATGGCAAGATTTCATTCTCTTTGATTGCCAAGTACCAAGTAATAATCCATTGTATATATATACCACATCTTCTTTATCCATTCATCCATCGATGGACATTTGGGCTCTTTCCATACTTTGGCTATTGTTGATAGCACTGCTATAAACATGGGGGTGCATGTGTCCCTTTGAAACAGCACACCTGTATCCCATGGATAAATGCACGGGACTGCATTTGCTGGGTCGTAGGGTAGTTCTATTTTTAATTTTTCGAGGAACCTCCATACTGTTTTCCAGAGTGGCTGCACCAGCTTGCATTCCCACCAACAATGCAAAAGAGATCCTCTTTCTCCACATCCTCACCAATATCTGTTGTTGCCTGAGTTGTTAATGTTAGCCATTCCGACAGGTGTAAGGTGGTATTTCATTGGGGTTTTGATTTGTATTTCCCTGATGATGAGTGATGTTGAGCATTTTTTCATGTGTCGGCTGGCCATCTGGATGTCTCCTTTCGAGAAGTGTCTATTCATGTCTTTTACCCATTTCCTCCCTGGATTATTTGTTTTTTGGGTGTTGAGTTTGATAAGTTCTTCATAGATTTTGGATACTAACCTTTTATCTGATAGGTCAATGCAATATCTTCTCCCATTCTGTCGGTTGCCGTTTAGTTTTGCTGATTGTTTCCTTCACTGTGCAGAAGTTTTTATTTTGATGAGGTCCCAGTAGTTCATTTTTGCTTTTGTTTCCCTTACCTCTGGAGACGTGTTGAGTAAGAAGTTGCTGTGGCCAAGATCAAAGAGGTTTTTGCCTGCTTTCTCCTCGAGGATTTTGATGGTTTTCTGTCTTACATTGAGGTCTTTCATCCATTTTGAGTTTATTTTTGTGTATGCTATAAGAAAGTGGTCCAGGTTCATTCTTCTACATGTCGCTGTCCAGTTTCCCAGCATCACTTGCTGAAAAGACTGTCTTTATTCCATTGGATATTCTTTCCTGCTTCGTCAAAGATTAGTTGGCCATATGTCTGTGGGTCCATTTCGGGGTTCTCTATTCTGTTCCATTGATCTGAGTGTCTGTTCTTGTGCCAGTACCATACTGTCTTGATGATTATAGCTTTGTAGTACAGCTTGAAGTCTGGGATTGTGATGCCTCCTGCTTTGGTTTTCTTTTTCAAGATCACTTTGGCTATTCAGGGTCTTTTCTGGTTCCATACAAGTTTTAGGATTATTTGTTCTAGCTCTGTGAAGAATGCTGGTGTTATTTTGATAGGGATTGCCTTGAATATGTAGATTGCTTTGGGTAGTATCGACATTTTAACAACATTTGTTCTTCCTATCCAGGAGCATGGAATCTTTTTCCATTTTTTTTTGTGTCTTCTCCAATTTCTTTCATAACTGTTGTATAGTGTTCAGTGTATAGATTTTTCACCTCTTTAGTTAGATTTATTCCTAGGTATTTTATGTTTTTTGGTGCAATTGTAAATGGGATCGATTCCTTGATTTCTCTTTCTGTCTCTTCATTAGTGGTGTATAGGAATGCAACAGATTTCTGTGCATTGATTTTATATCTTGCAACTTTGCTGAATTCATGAATCAATTCTAGCAGTTTTTTGGTGGAACCTTTTGGATTTTCCATATAGAGTATCATGTCATCTGCAAGAGTGAAAGTTTGATATCCTCCTGGCCAATTTGGATGCCTTTTATTTCTTTGTGTTGTCTGATTGCAGAGGCTAAGACTTCCAATACTATGTTGAATAACAGTGGCAAGAGTGGACATCCCTGTTTTGTTCCTGACCTTAGGGGGAAATCTCTCAGTTTTTCCCCATTGAGGATGATATCAGCGTTGGGTCACTTGTATATCGCTTTTATCATCTCGAGGTATGCTCCTTCTGTCCCTACTTTCCTGATGGTTTTTATCAAGAAAGGATGCTGTATTCTGTCAAATGCTTTCTCTGAATCTATTGAGGGGATCATATGGTTCTTGTCCTTTCTTTTATTGATGTGATGAAGCACGTTAATTGTTTTGTGGACATTGAACCAACCTTGCATCCCAGGTATAAATCCCACTTGGTCGTGGCATATAATTTTTTTAATGTATTGTTGGATCCGGTTGGCTAACATCTTGTTGAGGATTTTTGCATCCATTTTCATCAGGGAAAGTGGTCTATAGTTCTCCTTTTTAGTATGGTTTCTGTGTGGTTTTAGAATCAAGGTAATGCTGGCTTCATAGAAAGAGTTTGGAAGTTTTCCTTCCATTTCTGTTTTTTGTAACACCTTCAAGAGAATAGGTGTTAACTCTTCCTTAACTGTTTGGTAGGATTCTCCTGGAAAGCCATCTGCCCTGGACTCTTGTTTTTTTGGCAGATTTTTTGATTACTAATTCGATTTCCTTACTGGTTATGGGTCTGTTCAAATTTTCTATTTCTTCCTGTTTCAGTTTTGGTACTGTATATGTTTTCTAGGAATTTGTCCATTTCTTCCAGATTGCCCATTTTATTGGCATATAATTGCTCATATTCTCTTATTATTGTTGTTATTTCTGTTGTGTTGGTTGTGATCTCTCCTCTTTCATTCTTGATTTTATTTATTTGGGTCCTTTCCTTTTTCTTTTTGATCAAACTGGCTAGTGGTTTACCAATTTTGTTAATTCTTTCAAAGAACCAGTTTCTGGTTTCATTGTTCTGTTCTACTGGTTTTTTTTTTTTTTTTTTTTTTTTGGTTTTGATAGCATTAATTTTTGCTCTAATCTTTATTATTTCCTGTCTTCTGCTGGTTTTGGGTTTTATTTGCTTTTCTTTTTCCATCTCCTTAAGGTGTAAGGTTAGATTGTGTATCTGAGATCTTTCTTCCTTCTTTAGGAAGGCCTGGATTGCTATATACTTTCCTCTTATGACCACCTTTGCTGTATCCCAGAGGTTTTGGGTTGTGGTGTTATCATTTTCATTGACTTCCATATACTTTTTAATTTCCTCTTTAACTGCTTGGTTAGACCATTCATTCTTTAGTAGGATGTTCTTCAGTCTCCAAGTATTTGTTATCTTTCCAAATTCTTTTCTTGTGGTTGATTTTGAGTTTCATAGCGTTGTGGCCTGAAAATATGCACAGTATGATCTCAAACTTTTTTTACTTGCTGAGGGCTGATTTGTGTCCCAGTATATGGTCTATTCTGGAGAATGTTCCATGTGCACTGGAGAAGAATGTATATTTTGCTGCTTTAGGATGAAATTTTCTGAATTTATCTGTTAAGCCCATATGGTCCATTGTGTCATTTAAAGCCATTGTTTCCTTGTTGATTTTTTGCTTAGATGATCTGTCCATTGCTGTGAGTGGGGTGTTGCAGTCTCCTACTATCGTGGTATTACTATCGGTGAGTTTCTGTGTTTGTGATTAATTGGTCTATATATTTGGGTGCTTTCACATTTGGCACATAAATGTTTACAATTGTTAGGTCTTCTTGGTGGATCTTCATCTCTTGATACAATCTTTATTTTAAAGTCTAGATTGTCTGATATAAGTATGGCTACTCCAGCTTTCTTTTGTTGACCATTAGCATAATAGATGGTTCTCCATCCCCTTATTTTCAATCTGAAGGTGTCTTTAGGTCTAAAGTGGGTCTCTTGTAAACAGCATGGAGATGGATCTTGTTTTCTTACCCTTTCTGGTTTTCTTAACCATTCTGTTACCCTATGTCTTTTGATTGGAACATTGAGTCCATTGACATTTTGAGTGAGTACTAAAAGATAGGAATTTATTGCCATTATGATGCTTGTAGAGTTGGAGTTTCTGGTGGTGTTCTCTGGTCCTTTCTAATCTTTGTGGCTTTTGATATGTATATATTTTCATCTTTTCTCCCCCCTCAGAGAGTCCCCCTTAAAATCTCTTGCAGGGCTGGTTTAGTGGTCACAAACTCCTTCAGTTTTTGCTTGGGAAACTTTTGATGTCTCCTTCTATTTTGAATGACAGCCTTTCTGGATAAAGCATTCTTGGCTGCCTATGTTTCTGATTCAGCACATTGAATATATCCTGCCACTCCTTTCTGGCCTGCCAAGTTTCTGTGCATGGGTCTGCTGCAAACCTGATCTGTCTTCTCTTGTAGGTGAGAGCCTTTTTTTCCCTTGCTGCTTTCATGATTCTCTTCTTGCCTGAGTATTTTGTGAATTTGTCTATGATATGCCTTGTGGATGGTCGGTTTTTGTTGAATCTAATGGGGGTCCTCTGTGCTTCCCGGATTTTGATGTCTGTGTTTTTCCCCCGGTTAGGAAAGTTTTTCGCTATGATTTGCTCACATAACACTTCTACCCCTATTTCTTTCTCTTCCTCTTCTGGGACCCCTATAATTCTGATGTTGTTCCTTTTTAATGAGTCACTGATTTCTCTAATTCTTAAATCGTGCTCTTTTGCCTTAATCTCCCTCTTTTTTTCTGCTTCATTATTCTCTATAAGTTTTTCCTCTATATAGCTGATTCTCTGTTCTGCCTCATCCATCCTTGCCGCCACTGCATCCATCCGTGATTGCAACTCAGCATTTTTAATTTCATCCTGGATATTTTTTACTTCATTTATCTCTGCAGAAAAGGATTCCAATCTATTTTTGACTCCAGCTAGTATTGTTATTATCGTGATTCTAAATTCTGGTTCAGACATCTTGCTTGTATCTGTGTTGGTTAAATCCCTGGCTGTCGTTTCTTTATGCTCTTTCTTTTGGGGTGAATTCCTTCGTTTTGTCATTTTGAAGGGAGAAAAGGAATTAATGAGGTTGAAAATTTTAAATTAAAAAAATTAAAATTAAAAAAATATTAAAATTAAAAAATTACACACACACACACACATCTAATAAATGGTACTAGATCCTAGATGTGTTTTGGTCTGGGTGTTGAAAGTGGTTTGACATATTAGGGAAAAAAAAGGGGGGGAGAAAAAGGAAATCACTTGGGAATTTGAAAAAATGAATACACTGAAGTAAACTAAAATGAGATGATGGGAGTAAAATAGATTTGAAAAAAATTACACAAAAGTAAATAATATAGTAGAAAAAAATTAAAGAAAAATATTTTTAATAAAAATTAAAAATAAAAATGAAAATTTTCTCTTTCTGTATTCAAGAAAAAGAAAAGAAACAAAAAAGAGAAAAAAAAGAAATCTTTTGTAAATTTTAAAGTCAATAAACTGTAGTAGACAAAAAGAAAATGATAGAAGTAAAATATAATTTGAAAAAATTTATATAAAAGCAAAAAAATATAGTAAAAAATGAAAGAAAAATATTTAATAGAAATTAAAAGTAAAAATGAAGTTTTTCTTTCTGCATTCAAGAAAAAGAAAAGAAACAAAAATGAAAAAAAGAAAAAGGAAAAAGAAAAAAAAGGAAATTATTTGAAAATTTGAAAAGGTAAATACACTGAAGTAGACTAATATAAAATGATAGAAATAAGATAGAACTTTTAAAAATTTACACAAAAGTAAAAAAAATATAGTAAAAAAAAACAGAAAAATATTTTTAATAAAAGTTGAAAATTAAAATGAATTTTTTTCTCTTTCTGTATTCAAGAAAAAGAAAAATAGTATAAAGAGAAAAAAAAAAGAAAATTGAATAGATGGACCTGCTAACAGATTGAAATAGGACTGATATTACTTCGTTTTCCCCTAAAAGACTATGTAGTGCTTTATAGTCCAAAAAGTATGTAGGCGGTGAGACTTGTGTTCTTAAGGAACGAGTTTGGCCCAGTTGGGCGGGCTCAGTGTAAAGGCTCCTTTCTCCAGTAGATGGCGCTGCTAGCCTACTGGGATGGATTGTTGTGGCACTTTTAGGTGCGTATGCGCATGTGCGGGCGCAGTGAAAATTGCGCCACCCAGCTACCCAGTCTGTTCTCCTGGATCAGCAATTGATCACGCACCTGTCCTCGCCTTAAAGTCTCCTCCACTCCCTGCATTTTCACTCTCCGTGACCAGGCCCCAGACAGTACCTCTCTCCCGAGTTTTGTCTCAGATTTGGCTGTTTTTCCCAGCCCCTTAATTCTGAAGGACTGAGGGTTTGACCCGTTCCATCCCTCTGTGGGAGGGTCTCACCGAACAATGGCCGAATGCTGGCTGCACCCAGGAATGCTTGCGGGACCCTGCTGTTGCCAGTGCCCCAAGACTGAGGCCAGGTGCCAGCACGCCCCAGAAAAAGTTTGCGAGATGGTGTAGCAGCAGCGTTTCAGGGATTATGGAAAATCACAATACACATCTGGCACCAGGCTTCACCCTTAATGACCTTGTTCCAGCACCAGCGAATATGGCCATTCTGTGGGGTCTGCTGGGACCAGGTGGCTTCAACAGTCTCTACCAAGTGTCCTTCCAGCAGTGGAACTGCTTTTCCCCGTGTGGCCCAAGAATCTCCCAGACACCACTCTATTCCTGGGGATTCGCCCTTCCCACCAGAGCACCGCCTGGTATGGAGCTGCGGAGTTGCAGCCTTTCCGCTCCCCTTGTTTACAGTCTTAATGGAATTTAACCCTCTCCTTTCTCCTTTTTCCTTTTTTAGTTTAGTCCCTGAGGCTGTTTCCAATTTCCCACTTTCTCTCCAGCTGCTTCTGGGAGGGGTGTTTTTCCGTGTTCTCCCCCACCCCCCACCCCAAGTCTCTGTCCTGTCTCTGCTTGCAAAAGAGACTCCCTGCCCACGGCCAGCTTCTCTCTTCCAAAGTTCACCTCTCTTTGCCACGTATCTGCTGAATTCTGTGGTTCAGGTTGTGCAGATTGTTGTGTTAATCCTCCAATAAGTTTTCTAGGTGTGTAGGATGGTTTAGTGTTGGTCTGGCTGTATTTCATGGATAAGAGACACACAAAACTTCCATGTTTTTCCGCCATCTTGGCTCCTCCCCCGAAAGTGTTTTAAATTTAAAAGTGTTGCAACTTTTAAAACAAATGCAATTTGAGATTAGCATTCCATATTATTGAAACATTATCATGTTGTGCTTGGGAATACTTAAAAGAATAAGAAGAATGTCAGGTATTCTGGAAAGAGAACTTAGGAGGTAAAATGGATAAGGTACAATCGACCAGTCTTTTGAGAGATTCCAATCCAGTTTATACAATTGAGCATAGAGCATTTTCACTTTGAGGATAATTTCACAGTCCTGCTAAACCCATTTTGTCTAAAGCAGACCTCTTTTCACACAACTTGGTTCCCCTGCCTTCTGATTCTTATACATATCCCAGCGAACTGCTTTCTTCCCAGATGGCCTACCTTCTTCTAATCTCACTGTCATCCTTAGGGCTCCCCTCACTCTCTTCCTGTCTGCATAGCAACTACAAAATCTTTTTCTATAACTCCCAATATTTTTTAAATCATCCACTTCCTTCCACTCTCCTATCACTACCTAAATTAGACTGCCCTCATTCTCTCGTCTATTTTTATACAATAAACTATTGACTGACATTTCAACATCGATGATCAACTGGCAAAAACATACATCTTGTTACTGCTATGTTAAAATTCCTCCATTGTCCAAGAAACGCCCTTAAGATGAATACATATTATTGAACATGGCATAATTATTTTTATTATTAGACCTATGTCATCTACTTTTCAATCTGATTCTTATAATCTTGCTAGTCCGCCTTTTGCCCCTCAGCAAGAATTTTTCATCAGGCCCACTAACCTATAGGGATTCCTAGAAAAAAGCAATGAACCTTCACCTTGGAGCTTTGTTACATGTTTCCTCTGTCTGGAGCCCCTCCTACTGCCCTTCATCCTCTCCTACATGCCTTCACAAACTTTGACGCATTCTTATATTAGACAACACAACCAGATGCTTCTCTAGGCAAAGCCGGGTGTGGATAATCTGTTATGTGCTCTCACAGTAACTTAACCTCCCATCCAACTGTCTTGTTGGGTGCCTAGGTGGCTCAGTCGGTTAAGTGTCTGACTCTTGATTTCAGCTCAGGTCATGACCTCATAGTATGTGGGTTTGAGTCCCACATCCAGCTTTGCACTGTCAGCACAGAGCCTGCTTGGCATTCTCATTCTCTCTTCCTTTCTGCTCCTCCCCACTTATTCTCTCTCTCTCAACATAAATAAATAAACTTAAAAGAACTGTCTTGCAATTGCCTGTCTACTGGCGGGGTCCCTGGCCAGAAAACAACCCCCTCAAGATCTAGGCTCAAATCTCACTTGTATCTTTCATATCTGAGACAGTACTACATATTTACTAGACACTTGGTGAAAATGTCTGAAATAAATAAATGACATGGTAAGTATCAAATTTGCTGTGCAGCCCGAAGTTCTCCCACTCTTTAGTACACAAATAGACATAGTGGGCTTTAAGCAAGATAGAGGTGTAATGTGTAGAGAGGAATGATAGTGTGGGGAAAAAAAATCACAGGAAAGTTGGGAGAGGGGATGTCTCTGACTGGTTGAATAAAAATGACCTTCCCAGGTACTCTAAGTAAAATAAAATCCTTCTCCTTTACTGAACTGCATAGAGATGTTATGTTTTGAAAATAAGCTAAATACAATTTCAGAAAGGAAGGATTAAAAGAAGGTTTCCAAATATAAAGGGTAGTCTGTGAAGACTGAGAGTTCATGGAGATTATTGCATAACTATCAGGTAGGTGAGTTACAATCACACTGAAACCAAGTGAAAAGAGTTGACAGATCTGTAGTCACTGCAAAGGAGATAAATGACACTCATAAGCTCAAAATTTAGTTGTATATTAGTAAAAAAATAAGCCAAAGAGTTACTGTATTAACATTGAATAGAAATTGTTATGAATAATTTTGATTAAAATTTATTTTAAAATGTTTTTAAAGTTTTGGTTATGCTATAATTATAAGCTATGTACATGGATGTATTATTTCATGTAACAAATTACTTATGGCATAAACATGTTGTATCAGTCAGTATAGGTGATGATATATTGCAATAACAAAAATGCAAACAGTTTAGTGGCTTTCCTATTGAAGGTTTATTTATTGCTTAATGCTTAATTAAGCATTATAATCCATGATTAAAACAACAGAGAGAAATCATTTTTTGGCTCTCAAAGCTGTCTTTTGAAATGAGTGTTGTCATTGCCAACTCCTATTTCTTTGGCCAGAGAAAATCATGAAATCTACCCAACTTCAAAAGACATGGGAAAGTGAGATCTTACCAAATGCCTGCATGGAGAAACAAATAGATTATTTTTGAACCATTCTAATGATAGCTTTGAGTGGATTACAGAAGTAGGGTAGTGAAAAATCTTACTCTGGGCCCTCTAATCAAGAAAATCATACTAAGAATGTAGAACAGAGAAGGGAATATAATCTTTGAGAAGTGGAATAAAATGCCAATGTGAAACAAATAGTTATTGGCAGAGGTATAGCTGGATTTTAGTTTCAAAATCCTTTCATATTTTTAGTAGTATAATCTACTGCCTCCACTTTCATAGACTTTCAAAAAAGGATCAGTGAATTTCATATTCTTGTGTCAGTCTATAATTTTGTTTTGTATCCCTCAATACTCCCCTCACCAAAAAGTTGTTAGAAGAAAGGCATGGATTAAAGGATACCTAGTATATCAAACCACTTTGGTTTCATAGGTATAGCATTATTATTATATTTACGAAAACTTCAGTGACCTTTAGTGAGTACATATTTTTAGATCAGTATTAAAGAAAACAGCATCTTTATGCCCCCCTGGAAACAGATTTTCTCAAACTGTTTAGTTAAGATGGACCAACCTTATGACAAGTAAAAGATTTCTAACTAAAAGAATGATTTATAAAAACAATCAAATAAATTATGCATGACTCATCTTCTGCATTATCAATGGAGTGGAAGGTTAGCATCATCCCACAACTTCTCCTATGAATCCCCAGGCTGAGATGGTGAGAAAATCATCTGCTTGAACAATGAATCAGAAGCAACTACTCTCAGGATTCTATCTAACATTATAAATTTTAGGAGTAAAAGATAGGATTATGCAACCCGAAAAAATATCACTTGTACATTTAGAAAATAATGCCACATACTGGGAATATCCACACTTGCTATACCCCCTTTTATTCCAAAAATGCTTGGAAGAGATTTAACTATGATACTTAATCAATCACAATTTGCTAATGATATCAAAGTGGCAGATTCAAGTGCACTTTAGATCATTTGAAAAGCCTTTTATTTTTCATGTATTCCTTTTGTCTGCTGTAGAATAACCTTTAAAGCTCTGTCTCAACCCTCTCTTCAGAGCAAAGACAGAGACTAATCACAAATGGGAACTGATTGCTGTTCACCAAACTTGAAATAAAATGCAGAACTAAAGCTTTATATGCAGAAAAGATAGAGTCCTCTTATCTCATATTGAATATGATTGCTGCCTCTCTTCCCACCCTTTGACATTCATTTCCATATTAAGGACATCTTTACAGAGAGGGAAAGGGACTATAGATTTAAATTTGAGAGTCATATTAGTTCTACCAAATAGTTCTTTAATTTTTGTTTGTTTTACCTGATTTAACTGGTCTCCATATGTCTCTTCTTTCTCTAACTTTTCTTAGAAATTGTAGCATTGGCATGGTCTCCACCTGAAAATAATTTAACTTCTTGGATTGTTTATGAAAAAAAAACTTATCTAATTACCCATTGCTGAGTTTCTTGCTACTTTTCAGAAACACATATGTACAGGACCCTGTGCTTACTGTCCATATCAGAGATTGCACATAGGTTTCCTTTGGGTTAGTTCATGCCCACCAGAGCTTTTATTTGTGTGTGTGTGTGTTCCAGACATACATACTAAACTAACTTAATTATCCAGATTTTTGGTTTCTCTTGAACACAATCAAAGTATCCGATATTCTGTCAGTGAAATTGCTTTTCTTCTGTAAAAGCTACCCTCTTGTGTGTTGCTGTTTTCCTCTACATAACTGTTTTATCCATGAGTGTTTTCTTTCTAATTTCTATAAGCATTTTGGTATGTTACTTCTGCTCTATAAAAATAACATTACTTGTCCATCAATTGTATTCTCACCTGTGATTCATACATTGAATCTCTGAGCCCCCAAACCTTATAATGTGACTATATTTAGAGATATAGGGCCCTTACAAAGGTGATTGCATTAAAATGAAGCTATTAGAATGGGCTATAATCCAATCTGACTGGTGTGTTCATGGGAAGAGAAAATTTGGACATACAGATACCACAGGCAGATATGCACAGAGAGACAACTATGTGAAAAGGAAGCAAATAGGCAATCATCTGCAAACCAATGAGAGAAGCTCAAAATGAACCAACCTGCCAACACCTTGATCTTGGACTTCAAGCTTCCAGAACTATGAGAAAATAAGCTTCTGTTGTTTAAGCTATCCACTTTCAGAAAACTTGTTATGCCATCTCTAGCAAAGTAATACAGTCTATGTCAGAAAAAAAAAATAGTTGAATAGTTTTTCACCAATCTGGAAAATCAGGATTTTGTTCCTCACCCAATTGGAATGGTATATGCTAACATTCAGAATACGATGTTCTTACAAATACCTATGAGGGCTCTTTGGAAGCACCATGAAAGCATAGGCCATTAGCCTTTCAGAGACCCAAAGGTGAAGAGAAAGGATAGGTTTGCCTTGTTTAATAGCAAAGCCAGGACAGATAATTGAAAGATGGATTTCAAACATGAGTCTCAAAGCAACAGTCGCAAGGAATGAAGGCACTAATTTGCTGTAGAGCTGCCTCTCATGGACAACTGCATACTAGTACTTCAGAAGGAATAACTTCTTATGAATGCACAAAATGAAGTGAGTAATTCCCCTGAGGAGTTCTTGAGAGAATGGCAGCCAGTTGAGAAACATAGAGGAAAATTGCAACTAACCAGCATTTAGATAATACAGGTGAAACAGTTCTGATTCCCTAGCCCCTTACCCTTCTCTCTTCCGTCTCCGACTAGGGGTTGCTGGGACTAGTACTATCAGCATTTTTTTTCCAATTTGTCCAATCTATTCTAACACTGAATATCTCTGGGCACTGCCTAGTATGAACACTCCCTCCCACTTCATCTAACCTCTTCCTTGTTCTCATTCTCAAACCACTCCATACTTTCTCTCCTTTAAGAATTTTTCCTGTTTCTCTTTTGCAAAAACTTTCTATTCTCTGAAATAGCATACCCCAGAAAGTCAACTTCTTAACAGAGCTGGCTACATAATATGTGGGGACCTGTGTCAAAATGGGAGCCAAAAATGGGCCCCAAAAATGTAGCCCCTTGCTTAAGAAGCAGGGAAAAAGTACAGTAAAAAGTATTAAAATATAAGGCTTTTCCTTAAAAAAAAATTATTATACATTTACCAACAATTGATACATGTGGGAGCACCAGGGTGGCTCAGTTGGTTGAGTGTCCGACTCTTGATTTCGGCTCAGGTCATGATCCGGAGGTCATGGGATTGAGCCCTGCATCGGGCTCTGCACTAAATGTGGAGCCTGCTTGAAATTCTCTCCTGCTCCTTCCGACCCTCTCCCCCCTCTCACGTTCTCTCTCTCTCTCTCACTTTCTCTAAAATAAAAATTTTTAAATTTTGATGATATGATTTTTTTGGCTTACTTTTCAGAAAATTTGTATATTTGGCCATCAACTCATTTTCAATTAACATAATTAAGATGACTTTAGTTAATCTTGGCAAACGCAAGTTTGCAAATAATTTTTGATAATTTTTTATTTTGAGAAGGATCTTTCTGCTAATACAACTGTTACTAGAACTGTTTTTAGTATTTTATAGGATTTGAAAATATTGGTATAAATTTCAGATACATTATTTTGAAATATAAATTTTAGTGTATCCAGGCTGATAATTTTTGAGAAACAGTTTTTTAGAGACAGTTTACACTTTATGTAAATCAGTTTCATATGTCTTTTATAACTAATAATATAAGTCTAATATAATTCAAATATAAATATATATTTTGAATGTAAACTTATACAATAGCATTTTAATGTTTTTGCTGTCATTTCCTGTAACTACTGGTTATTATACAAGGCACAAGAATG
Organism: Puma concolor; assembly: GCF_028749965.1. Lineage (NCBI taxonomy): Eukaryota > Metazoa > Chordata > Mammalia > Carnivora > Felidae > Puma > Puma concolor. Next base: position 137,816,010 of record NC_141674.1, on the reverse strand, counting down.
GCTTCATGACTTGTAAATAATTCAAAATTTTATTTTATTTTATTTTATTTTATTTTATTTTATTTTATTTTATTTTTTCAACATTTATTTATTTTTTGGGACAGAGAGAGACAGAATATGAATGGGGGAGGGGCAGAGAGAGAGGGAGACACAGAATCAGAAACAGGCTCCAGGCTCTGAGCCATCAGCCCAGAGCCCGACGCGGGGCTCGAACTCACGGACCGTGAGATCGTGACCTGGCTGAAGTCGGACGCTTAACCGACTGCGCCACCCAGGTGCCCCAATAATTCAAAATTTTAAAATACCAGTCCATGTGTTTTATTTTGTTATTTTTTATTTTTTTATTTTATTTTATTTTTTTCAATATATGAAGTTTATTGTCAAATTGGTTTCCATACAACACCCAGTGCTCATCCCAAAAGATGCCCTCCTCAATACCCATCACCCACCCTCCCCTCCCTCCCACCCCCCATCAACCCTCAGTTTGTTCTCACTTTTTAAGAGTCTCTTATGCTTTGGCTCTCTTCCACTCTAACCTCTTTTGTTTTTTTTCCTTCCCCTCCCCCATGGGCTTCTGTTAAGTTTCTCAGGGTCCACATAAGAGTGAAATCATATGGTATCTGTCTTTCTCTGTATGGCTTATTTCACTTAGCATCACACTCTCCAGTTCCATCCACGTTGCTACAAAGGGCCATATTTCATTCTTTCTCATTGCCGTGTAGTACTCCATTGTGTATATAAACCGCAATTTTTTTATCCATTCATCGGTTGATGGACATTTAACTCTTTCCATAATTTGGCTATTGTTGAGAGTGCTGCTATAAACATTGGGGTACAAGTGCCCCTATGCATCAGTACTCCTGTATCCCTTGGGTAAATTCCTAGCAGTGCTATTGCTGGGTCATAGGGTAGGTCTATTTTTAATTTTTTGAGGAACCTCCACACTGTTTTCCAGAGTCCAGTCCATGTGTTTTATAGCTATGACTTCAATTACAAGAAAACAAATAATTTCAAAATTGCCTCTTCATTAGTAACTGATTCATCCAAAGTTTGGCCTGAAAATATTTCTTTTCTGTCATGTGGTCATTTTAAAGTTAATTTCTAATAAAACTGTGGTTATGTGCTTCGAAATATGGCAGCAGTTTTTAAAGCCAGAGATTGTAAACTCTGAAAAATTCTAATATCTCTCTTTTGTCCTTTACTGCAGTGTCCTTGTGCACACTTTTCTTTTCTGACAATGCATAGACAACGTTTAGTGTCTGATAACTGACATGGCCCACAAGGGGTCTCAGGCCAGATCTTTGCTCTCTGTGAGATGCTGCAGGCACAGACTCACGGGCTTGGTGCTGTCCCATACGAAGCCCTCCTGTCTTCAGCAGCAATGACACCTGCTACCGCCTCTGCTGCTATAGCTACTGTTCCCTTCTGTCCTTGCTTCTGCCAATTCAGACCTTAGTCCACATCTGGCCACTCCCTTCAGGCACTGGAGAGACTAGACTAGGTGTGTGTATGTGCACTGAGGTCCAAGCCAAATACTTAGCACATTATCTTTCTCACAGTCCTGCTTCTCCTAAATTCTTTATCCCATTGACTTGAAACATCATGCATATCCAGTTGTCCAGGCATGTTGTCCAAGCATTCCTTTGATTCTTCTCTCTTACACATCCTCTCTACCAATATCTAAGCTTTCTTATTTCCCATCTTACTGGACTTGTCAGCAGCATTTGAGATAATTGAGCACATGTATTTGATCAATATCCTCTTTTGTTTGCCTTTTAGGACATTACACTCTCTTATTTTCTCCTCCCACTCACTGGGCATTCCATCTCTTTTGTAGTTTTCTTTTCTTCTCCTAATCTTTTAATGTTGACATTCCCCACAACTAGGTTCTCAGCTTTCTTCTCTTCTCTATCTGCACCGAACCCCTTGGCTATTTCATGGCTTTAAATATGATCTCAGTGCTAAAGACCGTCATATTATATCTCTAGTCCAGACATCTTTCCAAAGTCCAGATGCCTATATCTTTCTTTGCTTGAATGGTCAGTAAATGTTCCAAACTTCATATGTCCCATACTAAACCGATCTCCCCTAAAGCCTGCTCCATGATCACCCTTCATTGTTCACTTAATTACAAGTCCGCTCTCCTTACTCACAGGTCAAAAAAGGTACTGTCCTCACACTTAATATCCAATCTCTCAGGAAATCCTATTAGCTTGAAGCCTAAAATAAATCCAGTTTCTAGCCATTTCTCACCTTTTCCACTTCCCTCCCACCACCACCCCAGATGTAGCCACCACCACTTCTGGCCAGAATTCCTGCCATCATTTCTTAACAAATTTTTCAGTTCATTCTTGTTCCCCTGCCATCTAGTCTCCCTGAACTGGTCTGTATGAAATGTCTAGACATGAATTTCTAATCATATCATCCCCTGCTCAAATCTCTTAAATGTTTTTGTTTCCTTCTCAGGGTAAAGTGGATGTACTTAACAATGCTCTACCAGAACTTTAGTGATGTGGGTTCTATTACCATTTTGACTTCTCTGGTCCTCATATTCCTCTAACAGGTCAGGTGTGTTTTTCCTGCCTTAGGGCCTTCGAGCCACAATTCCCCCTTCTTGCTATTTTGTTCTACCAATTTTTGCATGGCTCACCTTATTCAAGTCTTCTTCCAGCCACCCATTCTCTGAGTCACCAAGTTTTTCACTTATTCTAATCTTCCCTTTAGGTCCCACAGTCCATCTTTCTACATTCTCAACATCCTCGGGTAGGTATGGCTGTGATCGACTCTCCTCCTTTAATGACCTTGAGAACTCTGGAAGTGGCAGCTCTTGATAAGTAGCCACTTTTAGTTTAGAGACAGCAAATCTTACTTTTTTGTGGTCTCTTCATATATCTCTAGGAATTTCCTTACAATGCAAAGTGCTGTGTATGTTTCATTCTCTAACGATAAATTTGTTCTGCAGAAACAGATGACACAGAATGCAAACGAAGACACTGACTACTCTTTTTCTGAACTATGTGTCTTTAGCAGCCTTATAGGGAACCCTCAGGTGCTGTTGGATAGTGGCTCTTATATTTAGGTTCTGATGTGTGAATGATTAAATGGCGGCGATCTTAAATCCTTTTGTCAATTTTTCTTTACCTGTTAATCAACCTTTAAGTTTCTGGAATTCCTCCTTCAGATCAGGCCCCACAAGCATGAAGGTACTTTCTGACACAGGATTTTTCTTTGTGAGACATTCGTTGCTGGTATTCACAAGGGTTGTATGTTGATCAGTAATGCCACGTCTCCTTTCCAGAGGACCACTTTTTCATTGATATCCTTATTATATAAAAAAAAAAAAAAAGGTGATTTAATAGCGTCTTTCCAAAATGTTTCAGCTGCAGTATTAGAAGCATTTAATTCATCTTCACACAGTTGCCTAGCTCTCTGTACCTATCTACATCCACAAACTGGGATTGTGCCCCTATGGAATCTATGGAATGGAAACTTTAGCTTGCCTTTTTGCCAAATTCCTCAGCAATTCAGTATTCACTGGAGACTTTCGAGCATTCTGGTGGTCTCATCTGGGCAGCAAACGAGGCAGGTTAAGCTCCTTATGGAAAGTGACCAAGCATGTCAACGTGTCTATTACATGATAAACCTCAATAATTATTTTAATTACTTTTTTTACTTCTCATTTAACATCTATACTTAAACGTATGGTTGTACTTCTCATACCTTATTATAATTGCCTGCTTACTTATCAGAAACCCTCCACTAAACTATTAGTTTCTTGAGGACAAGGGATATGATGAGTTTACATTCATTCCTCAAGAATCTGTGAGTGGGTTGATTGAATGAAGCCCATATAAATTAGTCATAGGGTTCTGCATTACTTGACAATTTCAAACATTGGGTGGATAATGATTCAGGAAGTTATTACAAAAGGAATTATATCAAATGGCTCAATATCCACCCCTATGCCTTACATCTGTGAATAGCAACAGTGCTACATATCAAAATATGTTTCATATTTTGGACACAGAGATTATCAAAAATGATATATTATTTTCAGGATATTAGTTGTATTAAGGCAAAAAATAGGCTAGTTATTTTAAGAAATTTTTCAACAATGATTGAAATAAAAACATTTTAACGTGTTATCTAGAAATATTAATCTATCACATATTACTTTCTTCAAGTATATTAATGTATCAAACATTACTGTGTAAAAAGAAAAATCAAAGATTATAGATTAATTTAGGAAATATAATTTTATAGGCACGTTTGTATATAAAAACATAAAACTGTAAAAAATCTATAAAAACTTTTTATAAAAACTATACATAATTATCAATAATTACAAAATTTAAGAAGAGGAACATGGCCATAGCTTCCTAGAGAGAAACATATCAATTTCCTAAGGTATCTTCAGGAGATTTCTCAATTTTTTCCTACTGTAGTTGAACAATTTTAAATCCAAGTTTAATTTATGTAAGGTGTGTCTTATTCCCTAATTTCCTAATCTATTCCTTAGATTGTATAAAATGAAAATTTTTGTGATATCAGAACAAATTCATATCAATGTGAGGGTGGAAAAATTTCCCATTTGTGCAATTTTTCCATTAGTTATGAAGAGTGGGGCTCTCCACTTAGAATGCAGTTGGTGAGATGAGGTTCTAGGTTATCCATGTACCATGCAGAAATTTATGCAATGATAGAAGTGTTTATGGTCCAGTACAGTGGTCAGTAGCCACACAAGACTATTTAACACTTGACATGAGTCTAGGGCAAATGAGGAACCAAGTTTTTAATTTAATTTAATTTAATTTAATTTAATTTAATTTAATTTAATTTTAACTATATGGTGCCAGTGACTACCATATTGGGCAGTGCAATTCTAGAGAAATCTCTCTTATGTTCTGAATTGGGCCATAAATTAATAGACCTTTCCAATCTATCCCTATATTACATCTGAAAATACATTAACTGGTAGGTTTTCTCACTTACTGAACATGGTGCAAGAGTAATAAAACTCTTTTCAAGATGCCATTTTCATAAATTTGAATTTACTTGGAAAGAATCAGTGATGAAATTTAGATCCATGAAAATTAGGCTGCTTGCATTATAACTCTTCATTATTTGGGCATGCAAAGTGTGACATGATGTAAACCTACATCATTACATGTGCTCATATATTTATATTATGTCATCAGTTTGAATTGTTTATCTAAGGGAGACAGCTATTTTAAAAATGCAGATAAAGTAGTGACTAAAACACTCCGTTGGCATCCATTCTATTACTGAACAGGTGCCACCCTGCAATTTCATGACACATAAATGGTGAAAACAAAAATGTGTTGGGAAAGAATATGACATAAAATTGATGTTAAAAAAAAAGCATAAGCTACAATATTGGTATTGCTAGAATCAATATTTTCACAGGTGGGAAAAATGTTTACTAGATATCTTAGAACATATTATTGAAATCAAACTTGATGAAATATATGCACTTTATCTCATTAGCCTCTTAAAGCAGGTGTCATTAAGTGAGTCTACTTTGGAAAGGTAACTTCCAAATGTTACCAATAATATGTATTAATATTGACAAAATAGAATAGCAGTTATTTTACCATCATTTTATAGTCTATATCTGTAATCATTTTGGATGTTCAAGTAAGTAAATCTAAACCCCAAACAAGTAAAGAAGTCTGGGCACTTACTTCTGGGTCTTTTGTCTTTAGACAGAATAGACAGCTTCTGTGATTCTAAATTTTATTTTATTTTATTTTATTTTATTTATATATTTATTTAATTTTTGTGATCTTAACTTTTAACTTTATGTTCCAAACAGGAATACTTTTCATGTATATATATAAACAAAACCATCGCCATACTTTGCCACTTAACAATGCATTCTTTAATGAAAGTGGAATTATTTTTAAATATTATATTTTAAAAAACAAAAAAGAAATAGAACCTGAATGAATCCACATAATGCATATAGTTATTTAACTTCTCATTAGTACCTGTTATAAATACTTTTCTCATTATTTGATGCAATTTAAAATAAAATGCACATAAAATGCAATTGTAAAAAATAAAAAATGTAAAATGATGAGATTTTAGAAAAATTAAATACTCCATGAACTTAAATAGTTTTACTGTAATCGAACATGGCAGTTAGCTTAAAGTTTTGTAGAAATAAAAATATTAAAAAAAAAATAGAAAAGCAAGCCCCAAATGTCACAAACAGAATAGTATATGGTTATGGTATTATAACGAAAGTGGATGAGTAACTTGACATTTATAATATTGTCCTTTATATTAAAATATACACTACCTTGTGATAATAAAAACGTTGTTTTTCTCAAAACTGAATTCTAAAAGGAATTTGCTAATGTCCTATGTGAGTCATATTGAACAACATGATGGGAAATTCCCTCAAAAGTGCTTTTGCAAAAGATGCAAGGACGTATTTCACATGGTCATTTCATTTGGATGTTTTATTCTAGGGAAGTAGGTTAAAGATGTCCAGGTGTATGGATTTCTGGTTCTAAATTGATTTTTCATAAAGCTTGGAAATTAGAAGGGAAATTATTAGTTACTAAGTGTCTCAGCCATCCTTTTCCAATTATAGATTCTCAAAGCTAGACTTTCAACAGGAAGGTTGCTGGAGCCCAAGACTGAGCAGTAGTAAACGTGTGGAGACAAAAGTTGTGCATTAGCAATATTGACAATGAACAATTCCCGTTCTTTGTGTAAACTGTGTGTCATAGCACAGTATTTACTCTGTGTCATGAAAACTCAAGAACCTGAATTATAGTTTATTCAAAAGAGAGAGAAAAAAGTTTTATATATGTACAGGAATAGATTGAGAATCCATTCAAAACTGGCTCAAATAATCCCCAATTTGTAGTACTGGATCTCCTGGATTCACTGAATAAATTCTCACTTGCCAAGCTAGATTTCCACATCATAGAGCACAGTCTAATTAATCTGGTTAGGAAAAATTGACAGCAAGTATGACTATCCATTTTGACCATTAAATTAATTACGACTACACATTGGAATACCTAACATTTGTGTGGTTCCATAAAGATTTAATTAATATATCATCCCAGGCCAATAATTTGAATGACTACAGTATATGGTAATTATAATCAAATGTCATTCTGCTTACCTTTTCTGTTATTTAACCATTCATCTGAGATTTTCACTATAAAGATAAAAATCTTCTGGGGGGAAAATAAAAATTTCTGGGATAGTATATGTGACTCTATGGACTCTATGGAAGTTTGGCATCAAAAACTGTATCTTGTATTTATTCATAATTTCCTCATTTGACAAACGCCAGGCTTTAAAATGGTCTTAAAGTTTATTCATCTGCATTTTGTTTATGCTAATATAAATTATGTATTTGAATTTCTGTCTCTTTTGCAATAGGGATAATACTCAAATTCATGAAATTTCCATATATTTAAATTTGGATGTTTATTTCTCTGTGCCTCAATATCATTGGGCATATGCTCCTATTATATAATGATTGTGTTGACTTTCATTTGTTCTTAAGCTTCTCTTTCAACCTTAGCTGCAAATTGGAACCAATTGGGAAGCTTTAAAAATTTTTATGCTTTGACTCCCTCTAACCCAAGATTCTGATTTAATTGGTCTCGGGTCATATCTGAGCACCAGTAGTGTGCAAAAGTCTCCCAGTTATTCTTACATATGGCCAAGTTGAGAATTACTGCTCTCAACTGTAAGATTCTTAAGGGTAGGAGCCATGGCTTATTCATCCTTGTATTTGCCTAACACAGTACCTGCCATATGTATTTAATTTCAGAACATATGTTACTGGATATTATCCAATAATAAAAAAAAAATCCATTCATGTAGTTAACCTCACAAAGGTATTCCAAGTCTTTTTAAAGAGCCAAAATTTTCTATTCAAAGGACTTTAGGTTTTCCTCTCAGCAGTTTTGATCTTCTTTATTAGCATTAAAATTTATTATTTTTTTCCTTCATGGACAAAACCTAAAACAAGAAAAAATATGCTGTCATGTTACCTACATTAAGAAAAACTAAATATTGTGTTTAATTCCTCTTATTTAAAAAAAAAAATCAGCCTCTCCTTTTCCATGTGATCTTAGTTCCTCATTCTTTCAGTATTTACTTTACACTTAAATAAATTACATTCCTAAATGTCATGTATACAAGATTGGCTTGATTTAGAAATAAATTATTCTCTGTACAAGCATTTTAAACCCAACTGACACCTGAACATGATTTTAAATTAGTGGTTTTCAACCAGAGACATGGTAATGTCTGGGGACATTTTTTTGGTTGTCACAGCTTGGGGGAAGGGGACTGTCACTGGAATCTAGTGAGTAGAGATAAGGGATACTGCTAAACAACCCACAATGCACTGGACAGCTTTCACAATGAAGAATCATTGACCCAAAATGTCAATAGCACTGAGGTTGAGAAAGAGGTTGCAAATTAAACACAAATGCAAATTAAACATAAGTATTTTAAAATAAATTATATTATTTTTTCATTGTTTCTTTTTATTCTAAAGAAAACTCAATGAAATGAGTTTATGCTTTCCAGAAGTGCTGATATCTTAAGGTATTAGAAATAAAAAATCAAAACGTTCTACAGAAATGGAACTGTGGAAGTGTGACAAGAATTTCCACCATTGAAATAAAAAGTCACTAGTGGCTTTATATTTCACTCTAGTGAAATGTAAATTTGAAGGCCAGGCTTGTTCTTGGAAGGAAAAAATTCTTATATATATATGTACAGGAGTAGACTGCAGAACCATTCAAAATTTGTCACCGGTCATGACATTTGTCGTACAGCTTCTATTTGGAAGATGGTACTATTTTCCCTAAGTATTCATTCATTCATTCATTCACTCACAAATCTTCTTACATTGTCCTGGTCGTGTCCTGGCTCTTACATTGTCCCTCATGGTCCTGAGATTGGAAACGTCTACCGATTTATCTATCATTAATCAATCTCCTAGCCATAGCCAATCTATAAAGTTTCCCATCAGAATTTAATGCTTTAAGTGATATCTCTAGAGTAGATGGTGTGATATGCCACTCATACCCCCCTTTCAAATGGAGGCACTCATTCCACCGGCTTCCGAGAGTGTTGGCTACTGACGATTCAGAGCTGCATTTCTCTGTGGGAATTGCCTTTGCAGAATCAGCCTGCATAGACTGAACAACATATGAGAGGCTACCAAAGCCCAGCCATTTTGCATTAATTTGGGTCAGTTTTGAAAACTCTTTCCAGTTTTAGGACTCCACGTGGGATTGGCATTGGCTAATGCCTCTATTGTAACTTATTACAGTTCAGCTTTTCCCTTTGCTTAATACTGGCACCTTCAGTTCCTTACAGGTGTTCCTGGGAGCATCCACAATAAAATCCCTGCTTATAAATCTCAATCTCAGAGTATGCTTCTAGAGAAATCGACCTAAGATAATAATATCCTGGAATGGAATTTGGAAACTAGGTCATCCTTTGGCTTATTGACATTGAGAATTTCATTACTAGTGATAAGTGGATTATCAATAGCTCCTGATGTGCAATAGGGTCAATTATTACAGTTTCATTTGGTTGTGATCAGGTATTAAACAACAACAGAAAGGAAGGCAATGGCCAGTGCAATACCTATGCTGTTTGAGAGAAACAGAATATTCACTGCAAAGGTTTTGAAGTTGGAAGAGTTTTGTTAAGTGTATTAGATAAATAAAACAATAGGCTAAAGATGATTTTGGACAATGTGAAACAAAGTATAAATGCCAGAGAAGTACCTTGGTAGCATGTAAAGATATAAGCATTCCTGTTAGGCAGAAGATAGAAGAAAACAAGCATCAGGCCCAGCACTTACTAAAATGGCTCTCTAGAGAAGGTAAAACTCTCATCTCAACATCGGCTACACCAATATTAGAGCATTGGTTTGGAAGGAGTGGGGCATTGAGATTTGAAATAATTATATATGGGTTGGTGCAGTCAAGAATTTTAAAATGCCAGATCTTCCTGAACATCCTGGATCTGCAGCTCACTATCCCTTTTAAAATCTGGCCTTCCTCTCTTGGTGAAGAAAATGCAGAGAACTCTGTTTTGTATTCCAACATAAACTTTTTCAGGATCTATCACCTCTCCTTCTAACCAACATACCGATAATTATATACCATCTAGGAAAATGCTGGGAGCTGCAGGTTCTAGCCAACATGAAGACACTGAAGAGACATATATGGCACAGGGTATTAAAAATGATGGCTTAAGGAAGATGGAGTAAAAAGTTGGATAACAAAGAGTGTATCAATGTAAGAGCATTCTTCCATGATACAGCAGTTAGCTTCCTGGCACGGACTCAGAGAGATGACACTATTATGTTAGTAGAATGTCTCTTGGAAGGTTGAATAATGCAATAGTCCACACAATGTGAACTACAAATGCTGGCTGCCATGGAAAACAGTGAGTAAGAAGCTGAAAGACTCAGAGAAGTGGGGATGCTAACATGGATATATCATACGAAACCCAAACCTCACGACTAAAGGAGAGGTCAGATCCCAAATGGGGAAGACCTTGCTATACTATGGCAAATCTGTACAGCCATGATTTTTCCTAACTTCTCAAAGGTATCTATGACCGTTTGCTTAGATAACTGTGTTTTTGGAAAAAGGGAATACTCAAGCATTAGAATCACTATTAGACACAGAAGCTCAGTTGACATTAATACTCAAGGACCTAAAGTGTCACTATATTTTCCATGTTAGAGTAGAAACCTAAAACGCCAAGTGATAAACCCACATCCAGTTTTCAATAGGTAATGAACCTACTTCCGGTTTGCAATGGGCCTACTTTGTCTATAGATTGACTCAGTAATCATTTCCCTGATCACCCAATGTGTAATTAAAATTGTTACATCTACTTGACCTGTGGGGAAAGAGCCATCATAGTGGGGAAGGTACAGTGGAAGTCTCTGAAACTGCTACACACCTTCAACAAGCATATTAAAACAAAACATTGTTTCATCTTAGGAACAATTAGAGGTTCATATCACCTTAAATGACTTAAAGAATACAGGAGTGGCAGTCTATATCATATCACTATTTAACCTGAGTCCATTCTTTCATTGAAAAAAAAGTAAAACTAGCAGAAGTACTAGTTGGCACAACCAAGTAGTGCCTCGTTTGAAGCTGCTGCACTGAATATGATATCTTTTCTAGAATCAATTGACACGACTAGTATACAAAATGTGTGAGCACTGATCTGGCACATGCATTCATCTCCATTACTATGAGAAATGGAGATCAAAAGTTTACACTTATGTGGGACAAGAAGCAGTGTACATTTTCAGCTTTGCTTTAAGACCAAGCTAACTCTATACTTAGTCTATTATATCAATAGTATCAGGTTCCTCAAAATAGATAACAAGGAGTAGAAAACACATTGGAGTCTTTGGAATGACACTCTAGAGAGTGGGAGATAAGCTTTACAAATATTTAAGCCTTAGAAATTTAGTTCACTGGGGTATGTCTGCTCATATCTTCTAAAGGAAAGGACTAGCGACTGTATCTTGTGCCTTTCAGCACTAAGAAGGACATACGTTGCTTGCTAGGCTTTTTTTAGGTTCTGGCAAGAACATAATTCACAGCTGGAAGTACTCTTTGTACTTTTTACCTGATGATATGGAGGTCAGTCACATCTGAATTGCATGGAGAATGTGAAATAACTCTTCTACAAAGTAAACACTATAGTGCAAGCCCACAGCTTGGGCCATATATTCTGGTAGACCCTGGATGTACCTGTGATAAGAAAATGATATATAGTGTTTATAGCATGTCCCAATATAGAACCACAATTTGAAGACCCAGGGTTTTTGAGAAGGAATGTACCATCTGTAATGGAGAACTATGCACCATTTGAAAAACAGCATCTAGCCTATACTGAGTCTTGGCAGCAATGGAGTGTCTGATCATAAGACATCACCTGAACATGTAGTCAGGGCAATACATTATGAGCTGGATTCTCAGACCAAAAATTGATAAGGCTTGGTGAGTCCAACAGCAATTCCTCAGAAGATAGCCAAGATCTGGCATAAGAAGGGCCAGAAATCAGAATGAGCTGCATGCACATGTGGCCCAGAACCCATATCAAGCTCCTCTGTTGTTCCAGTGCTTTTCATTCAGCTCACACCTATGAGCATTTCGCAGACAATCTTTTTGACTGGCTGACAGAGGATGGAAGAATCCCAGGATGTGTTGGCTTAATATGTTAATATAAACTGGAAATGAGTTGCTGTGGTGGTATATCTCCACACAGGAGTTGCTCTGCAACAACGTGGTAAAGGGTCATCTGTCCAGTAGACAGAGCTTTGCGTGATCTACCTAATCATCTATTTTGTGTGGATAGAGAAGTAGCTTAAGATAAGAGTACATATAGAGTCATTAGCAGTGATTAATGTTTTGGCTGGTTAGTCAAGGGTCTGGAAGGAAAAGAATTGGAAGATTAGGGACAAGATATGAAAAAGAGGCATGTGGATGGATGCATTAAAGTGAATACAGATGTAAAGATCTTTGTATTATACATTAATGTTCACTGGAAGACATTCAAGAGAAGAAAACTAAAAATTAACCACATAAACACAATATTTTAGGCAGCCTCTATCACTGACAAGAATAATGGGCTCATAAACAGAGTACCTATGGTGGTAGGAATAGACTATGCATGGCCTCAAAACTTGGTCTCAAAAAACAGAACAAAACAAACAAACAAACAAAAACAAAAAAATACCTTAGTCTCCAACTCAACAAACCATGTTTCTGTACAATGTCCAAATTCCAACAAAAGAGAGGAATTCTGAGCCCCCTTTATAACACCATTCACTGAGAGGACCAACATACTACTGGCTGCAAATGGATTATATTGAACACTTTTTATGCTGCAGTAGGGCTAATAATTAGACTCGATAGGGATTGCACATATTTGGGGTATAGATTTTCCTTTTCTATTTTAGCCAACACTACTAGCCAAAGGTTCAGACAGTGTTTAATCCCACTGATACCAGATACTGAAAAAATTGCTGTGTACTAAGGAGTCCACTTTACATCAAGGAGATGCAGCAGGGGGCGTATGACTATGGCTATAACACATTCCACACCAGTTAGAATCTGCTAACCTAATAAAGTAAAAAGTCAGCCTTTGGAAGATATATACTTGGGGGGCAACTTGAATATGTTGCTCTCTGAGGATGAGACACTTCTAATGTTATATGGCCTAAATTGTCCCCAGTAGCTAAAACACATGGGTTCAGGAAACAGAGGATGGAAGTAGGAGAGTGGTCAACTTGCCATCATCTCCAGGGTCCCACTTAGGGGATCTTTGCACTTTGTCCCTGCAAATTTAGGTTCTGAGAATCTTGAGCAGTGACATCCAATAGCAATTTTTGCAATGATCGTTATGATCACTATCCAAGCTGTCTAGAATGCATGTGGCTATTGAGCATGTCAAATGTGGCTAGTGTGACTGAGGAACTTTCTTTTCTATTTAATTTAATTTTAATTAATATGAATGTAAACTCATATAGCCACATGTTTGTTGCTGGCTATAATACTGGACAGTTCAAGCCTAAGGACTTAATCCCTGGAGAGAAATGGTTTGGCCAGAAAACAAAGCAAGAGTCCCAATGAACATTTAAATTTAATCTATGACTGATGCTCAGTCATTTTCAGCTCCTCATGCTGAAAGGAGAAAAGTCCACAGGAGAGATCTCCTGACTCTAACCAGATCCATTGTTTCTAATCATCTGCAGGAGGAAAAGCTTCTGACATATGATTGGGTAAGGAAAAATAGGTTTATTACCTAGATGATCCACTAAAGCATCTCTTTACACTTTCTACACAAAAAGTGCCTATTCCTAGGCAAGTTTTTTTCCTAGGCAACTTTTGACAGTACATGGACAAGTGCAACAGCCAGCGTCTGGGAAGACACAGTGAAATGGACTCAGGACTTTCAGAGATTATGTTCAGTCACCTAAGCATACAAGCTACTTAGAACAGCACAGATGTCAGCCAAGGGTGAAGACAACCTAGAATTAGTAGTACAGGAGAAAGACGAAAATCATCAGTTGCAGCCCAAGAACAGCTGTAGTAAGGATAGAGATATAAAGTGCTGTAATTCTTTCAAAAAAAATCTTCCTCTTATAGATTTTTCCAGAAACAAGACCAAATAAAATCAAGGAGTTGTTCTCAGAGGATAGCTATCCATGTGAAGTGATTGGATGCATAGTAAACAGACTTTGTGGTGAAACACCCAGATTCTCTGTTCAGGAGCACTCATTTCTTCAGAAGACCAGAGTATTTGCTGTTAAAGACTCACACCTTTTACCCTTCTCAGAGAAAGAAGTGTTTTGCCCAAAGCTATGCCCACTCTCTGACACCAGCCCCATCCAATGTCTATTCCTTGAGGGATACAAAAGGCCTCTACCTTTGTGTCCATGTAGGAGAAAATGTGAAGGGCCTCTCCAACTGCAGGCTTTCCTATGGCATCAGCCAAGACCTCTTGTTTATTAACACTGCTATTCAATCTCTCCCTTGCACAATTTCTGTTTCTTCACTCTTTATAGCTCTTGTTCCTGAGTATATTCTCCAATAGACTTCGTCCAATGATCCCAGAGTTTATTTCTGGGAACCCTAACTTAAGACTCAGAGTCCTTACTTTATCGCCTGGTCCATAAAGTGCTCCTTGCTTCAGTTTTGCTCTCATATGAAAGTTGACGCTTCTCAGAATATCTTGGTCCCTTAGAATGTCATCACCTGTGGAATATGTGGAGTTTTCATTTTCTTCCTGTCTGATAGCCCTTTCTCCACTCCTAAAACCATTTTCTGATTGGGGAAGTCCAGTCCAGGCCAAGGGTCCTGCTTGCTTGGGGCTAAACACTAGACACATTGACCAAATGAAAATAACAGACATAGGTGATTGATAGGGCTGTCAGCCAAGTGTTTCACATTCATCCTGTGCCTGGGTATGTTTTACAATATCTGTACTCTTCCTAGGTCTCAAACCATATCATTATTTCTCATGGCTCTGGTTTCACTTCCTTTGCTTCTGTGTATCATAACATTTCCCTCATGGACATGGTTTCATAGTTTAGGAAGTCATTTGTACCATCCCAAGTGTGTTTGCTTTATAGATGTGCATGGTCTTGTCTCACAGATCCATCTATTTGAGCATAAGTTGTCAGCTGGTATAACCTAATATTATCTAGTCAAAATACCCCCCTCAGCCCACGTGTGAGAAAGAGTTGAATTTGAGGATTGGTACTTGTTTAAAAACAGAAATCAATTAAATTGCCTTGGACCTGCCTTACGATACTAACTTACTAAGAAGGTATTAAAGATGACATTTTGCTTTGCTTTTATTTTTTCACCTGTATCGAACTTTGGCATTATAATGCTTCTAGCCAGTCTGCAGCAGTTGTGACGGCACGAATCATTAAAACCACTGATTTTTGCAAGTTATACCATGTGTAATTCACAGTTTACTTTATGAGAATACTTAATGTATGAAGTGATTTATACAAGTTATTTTTTTTTGTCTTTATAGCATATATGTGAAGTAGATACTCAAATTATTTTTTAGATTTTTTCCCCCTAGGATTCTTTCCTTCCAGTTATTCCTATCCCTACCTTTAAATAAATGTATGCAGATAATTGGCCTTGGATTTTTGCCTTAGAGAAGTGACATTTATTGCAGATGATGATGATGATGATGTTGATGATGATGATGATGATATCAATAATAATAAAAGTAGGGGCGCCTGGGTGGCGCAGTCGGTTAAGCATCCGACTTCAGCCAGGTCACGATCTCGCGGTCCGTGAGTTCGAGCCCCGCGTCGGGCTCTGGGCTGATGGCTCAGAGCCTGGAGCCTGTTTCCAATTCTGTGTCTCCCTCTCTGTCTGCCCCTCCCCCGTTCATGCTCTGTCTCTCTCTGTCCCAAAAATAAATAAATGTTAAAAAAAAAAAAAAATAATAATAATAATAAAAGTATTCTAAACCTTCCTGGCTTCAAAGACATAAATCCAATTAAAGATGTAACCTTTATGATTCATAGGCAGATATAACCATAACAGCCTGTTTTTGAGATAGAAACTGCAAGAAAAGAGAGGGGGAGATTTCCTCAGGAGGAGAAAAGTGCATCCTCCTAACTTTGGAGGAAAGTGTAATACAATAGGGAGTAATGAGCCATTGGTGATAGTTTTGTAAAACCAAAAGAAAAGTGTCTTGTGTTCTATTTTCTGGGCAGAGCCCTCAGTGAGGTGATGAGACTACACAGAGGCTAGAAGAGGACCTGTGCATTTCCTTCCAGGTGGAGCCTTTGGAAGGCAGCAGACTCCCAGAGACACAATGGTGGCTATGGTGCCTAGTACAGAGCCTGACAGAAGTGAATATCCTGATGATGGGCACAAGTAGCAGATATCTTCCCATGCCCCAAGTGTGGTTCTGAAGTAACAGAAGAAAATGTAGGATTGAAGAATCCAGTGGGCAGGAATAGGGAATGATCAGCAGTAGCCTAGTGGACTGATGGAAATAAGCAATGGGACAGTGTGTTTTTCAGCATGTGTCTTCAAAGACAAATGACTCTTCTTAAGCTTCGGCGGTTTAGAGGTTTATAATAGAAATTAAGCCATATCTTATTTTTAAAAAAAGGAAAGGAAAGGAAAGAAAGGAAAGGAAAGGAACAGAAAGGAAAAAGAAAAGAATCACAGGAGATGGAATTCTATTTAGGGACCTAATACTGTCAATGACTAAATAATTTTCCCAAGGTAGTACCAGTAACGGTGGTAGGGAAGGAAGAAGCATTCAGGCTTTCCCGCTTCAAACCAAAAATTTCCCTCTTCCTTTCATCACCAATATATATTTACTTTAAAAAGTCACTTTTTAGTTCCCAAACCTATAACCCCATTCTACTCATGAGAAAAAATATGGAAAAAACATGAAATGAAGGTCATTCTACAAAACACCTAACCTGTACTCCTCAAAGGTACAAACTTCCACTTATAAGATAAGTAAGTACTAGAGGTGCAATGTACAGCATGGTGACTGTAACTAACACTGCTATAGGATATGTAGGGAAGTTGTTAAGAGAGGAAATCCTAAAGGTCCTCATCACAAGAAGCAGGTCTTTTCTTTTTATTGTATTGAGATAATGGATTTTGACTAAACCTGTTGGAGCAACCATTTCACAACATATGTCAATCAAATCATCATGCCATACACCTTAAATTTATACAGTGATGTCTGTCAATTATTCCTCAATAAAACTTGAAGAAAAATTTAAGAACAGTAAACAAACAAACCAACAAAAAAACAATAGAAGTCTGAAAAAGTGTCACAGCAAAGAGGAGCCCAAGAAAGCGTGATTGTTACATAGAACGTGGTATCCTGGCTGAGGTTCTGGTACAGAAGAAAAACTTTAGGCAAAAATTAAGAAATTTGAATCAAGTATGGATTTTCTTCCACAATCATGTATCAATATTGGTTCATTAATTATGACAAAGGTATCATGCTAAACAAAGATGTTAATAAAAGGAGGAGCTGGCTGTGGGGTTTATGGGAATGCTGTGCTATTCTTTAAACTTTTCTGTAAATATAAATCTATTCTAATATTAAAATTTTATTTTAAAAATAAGACAGGGGCACCTGCGTGGCCCAGTAAGCTAAGCATCTGACTCTTGGTTTCCACTCAGGTCATGATCTCATAGTTGGTGAGTGTGAGCCCCGTGTAGGGCTCTGTGCTGACAGTGCAAAGCCTGCTTGGGATTCTCTCTCTACCTCTATCTCTGCTTCTCCCCCACTCATGCTCTTTCTCTCTCTCAAAATAAATAAGTGCACTGAATAAATAAATAAATAAATAAATAAATAAATAAATAAATAAAAAAGTTACTGAGTATGCCCATCCTGGAAACCTACATTTGTTTTATTTTTTATTTTTTTAATTTTTTTATTTTTTTTTCAACGTTTATTTATTTTTGGGACAGAGAGAGACAGAGCATGAACGGGGGAGGGGCAGACAGAGAGGGAGACACAGAATCGGAAACAGGCTCCAGGCTCTGAGCCATCAGCCCAGAGCCCGACGCGGGGCTCGAACTCCCGGACCGCGAGATCGTGACCTGGCTGAAGTCGGACGCTTAACCGACTGCGCCACCCAGGCGCCCCCCTACATTTGTTTTAAAGACATCACATTCTGGCCTCTCTGTCAGAAATAATACTCCTCAGAATAATACTACATCCCTATTCAATTTTCCACTAATTCTTTTCTTTTTTTTTTTTACAAAAACTCTAGTTTGGCTTGATTCAATGTGCTTTCAATTTTTCATTTTTAGGGGCGCCTGGGTGGCGCAGTCGGTTAAGCGTCCGACTTCAGCCAGGTCACGATCTCGCGGTCCGTGAGTTAGAGCCCCGCGTCGGGCTCTGGGCTGATGGCTCAGAGCCTGGAGCCTGTTTCTGATTCTGTGTCTCCCTCTCTCTCTGCCCCTCCCCCGTTCATGCTCTGTCTCTCTCTGTCCCAAAAAAATAAATAAACGTTAAAAAAAAATTAAAAAAAAAAAAATTTTTCATTTTTACTCTTGGTGTTTCTCTCACCTCGTAAATCCAGACTATGCTAGTATAAATATAGATAGATGAATAACTAGATCTGCAGATAGCAATATATGACAGACACAATCACAGACACAGTAATGCACAGTTGTACTAATACACATGCAGATAAACACACACCAAACACCTTACTTCTCAGATTCAGAGGAGTGGGTGATTAAAAATCATGCAAGTGGATATTTGTTGCTATTTACTGCAAGGCTTTTGTAAGTTACTTTGTATTTTCTAAATTCGATTTTCTTATCTGAAGTGGGGAAAATAAAACCTATATGGCAGAGATAGCATTTAAATTAGTGACAGTATGCGAGCAGAAGTTTTGACCCATAATAGGGGCTCCATTTTATTATGAGGTACTGAAAATCTAATGGCCATGTTCAATTTCATGGTTTCTGGTCAACTACTATGTTCAATCGTGTTCTTTAGTCATCCCCTCTTTAGGCCCTTCCAACTGCAGGTCTATTATTTTCCCTACTTGTGCAGTTCTTATATATGTGAATCATATATGCTTATGTGATGCATCGATGCCTGTGCCCTGAGAAGTAAACAGCTGCAGGCAGAAGATGAACAAGGATCTGAGAAACATGGGATCAACACAGTGTGTCTTTGACTTAGTAATGAAGAAAAAAACCAGGACCATGAGTATTTGCAATTTAGGGATCATAGGAACTTGGAGCCTCATTGCAAAATTTTCTACTGTGGAGAAGAGAGGTCAAGCTTAGACATATGTTCTTATTAACAAGAGTCATGTAAAGATGGCTTGGACTCTATCAGCCTGGAGACACTCAGAGCTTGTCCCTTGTGTGCACTATCTTCATTTGTGAGAGGCTCCCTTCTGTGTGCCTCTAAAGTCAGCTTTCTTGATTTGAGCAATGTGTCTCCTTAAACTGACTGCTCTTGAGCTCTGGCAAGTTTCTGTATGCCAGTAATATAATTCACAACATCTTTTTGTCTAGGTCTACTTCCCTTGGTATCATACTCCATTGGATAGTATGATTTTTTAAAAATGACCTCAAGTCAGCATTCCTAATGGGGATTCCCATGAATTCTCTGGAGGTTCATGTACTTTGCCTGCTTTTTGAATGGGAATACGATTCCTTTATCGATTCCACTCCATGCCACAAGAGACTTTACTTTCTTAAGAATAAATCAGGAACTGATCTTCTGGGGGTCTCACAATAGGGTCATAGTCCTTACTCTTTTGGTGGTATTCCTGCAGCCCCTCTTACTGGGCACCCAGAGAGGCAGGAATTGCCCCCACCAACATACCCAGAGGGAAGATATGGAATAGAGCTCAAATCACACTTACTGTTCTCTAAAGACACGCTCTACACATTTTCCCTATCTCTTGACCCCCTTTCACCCTTCAGTAGATGTGACAGTTCCTGAGTCAGCTATAGGTTCTCTACCTTGAAATTCTGTTGGTGGTCTAAAATCTCGTTTGTGATATAGCATCTTATGGAGTCTTGGTTCCTTAGCAGAAACTCCAAATTTCACATCTTCTTACATGTACCACATAGGTGATGGTGTAAACTGGAGGATATTAAGGTACTTTCCTCAGTGGAACTTTATTATTATTCATCTACGTGGGAGAGAGCCCTTAGGAATGTGAATCACAGTGCAATTAGTATTGGGTCTGTTATGGGTTAAATAGACTTCTGTGGAACACTGTGAAGGTTTCTCAAAATTTGTAGCAATACTTGTTTGGGAAAATGAGATCTAATCTCTAAACACAAAAATTGTCAACTACTATTCTGGAATAAACTTATTGTAAGTTAAGAGCTTGCTCAAATTGGTGATTGACTTGCTACACAAACCCTCAATGACCTTCAGGCAGAAGCACATACTTTGAAGATGTCTGGCTGGAGCCATGGTACAGGTTGTGATCTGAGTACAAATTGTTGACCTTGAGGAAGCTGACAGTCCTACCCAAGTGCAACACACATTTAACAGTCTTGTCTATGTAGCCCTGCACTTCAAACAACTGAGAAAACGAGTCTTATATGACCTAAACAAAATCTTTACACATCAAAACAAACTCTTTAGGTTTTTGAAGATATTTACTTAAAAATTTCAATTGAATTTATTCCAGCCATTCAATGTGGCTTAGATAAATTTACTAAGTGAATTTGAACCCTTGTAATCTGTGATTTGAATATGGGTAGTTTTTATATTTCTTGGAATCTGCTGATAAATGCTTTTTGAATTTATTCATCTTGCCTATCATTATTATTAACAAAAGATAATATAAATTGTCCTGCAAAGGAAGACAGGTGCAATAATATTTTATGAACGGAATGCTTTCTTAAAGACTTCACATAATTTGAACTCATATAATTCAAAATTATTTTTCTCATAGGAATAAACATAAAATAAAAATTGCATTGTTTCAAATTTGGCATCAAAATTGAGGATCCATGAATATTTTATACCACACTATTTCAAATTATCACAATCCAAATTTACATAAAATAATACCCCATTTTATTTATGTGAGCAATGACAAAGTTACAGGTAAGTGTCTTAAATGTATGTTTGTTTTTTTATAGATATTAGTGATGGTAATCTCTGTATGGCTAATTCTAGATAAGAACAACAATGTTTCCTAGAGTCTAAGTATGCAAGGAATGATTATTAAATTAAGAATATACATCTTTCACCAAGTTAATCTGCTTTGTTTATAACCAGAGTGAATGGAAAACCTTTCTGATTTCCAAGTGTTGAGCTTAGACCTATGCCTCAGTGGTAAAGGGAACATCAAGTCTTGAGTTTCCTTCCGATGTTAATGATCACAAAATATCTCAGGGAGAACTGGGCATTGACTGGCAGCCAAACACAGAAAGCTCAAAAAGAGTGCCTCAGTTCTATCGAAGTATGTGTTTTGTGGTCTGTTAATATTTTGCATTAAGCCAATTTTGAGCTATTAAAGTTTTTGTTTTCTTTTTTTCCTTTTATCTTTTTAAGTTTGCTAATCATCAGGAAGCACTCACTTTCATCTGGGATTTGTTTGCATTGATTGTGTTTCCTCAGGTCCTGGGCTCCATAACCAAGCTTTTAGAATTAGTGTGGGAGGTGGCTGTTATGCTAAGCTTCTAAAAAGTACTGACTCTACCCACCCTCAACCCAGACCTGGGTCATAGAATTAAAAATAGGGCAAAATGTCAGACAGCCGGGAAAATATTCAGATTGAAGATATGTGCTTCATATCTATAATATTCATTATATTCAATTATGGTTATTTTTTGTTATGGGCCTTTTGAAGTGTTTTCTATGCATATTTGAGGTCCATTTCTAAAGATCTGTCACATAACCCCTCTTTTTCATCATGGTTTAGAATTCCCTATTCTACCAACCAAGATCTCACCAAGAAACATGGTACATTCAAAATAGTTCAACTGAAAACCATTTAATAGAAAGATCAGGATGAAGGGAACCAACTAGAGATGTCTGAGGTGCTGGCCACATTTGAACAAAAGGAAGCTATTGCTAATCCTAGACCTGAAGGAAAGAAGGGAGGGGACATTATTATCTAAGTCCAGTGAGAGATGGAACCATGGACAACCACATATCCCAGACATCCAGTGGGGAAATAAATACCATGCCTCTTCCAATCCCTCATAGTTTGCCTGTACCTCTGCCATTCACCCTCAATTGAAAGCCCAGCAAGACAATAATAAACAAGTAACAACAACAAACAACAACAACAACAACAACAATAAAGCTGGCAATGCATTCTGTAGAAACTAGTTTCCCAGGTCACAGAGTGGGTCAGAGGGAGGCAGAGAAGGGATCTCTGGGGGGAAATGGGGAATCACCAGGTCATCTGCTCTCTCACTGATTCTAAATCAACTATTACCTGTGAACCTCCTCCATCTGGCCCTCTCATCCTTCCATTTGCTTTTCATTTCCAAGCAAGATGTTTTAGTCTGTTTGGGCTGCTGTAACAATATACCACCAACTGGGTAGCTTATAAGCAATAGAAATGTATTTCTCGCAGTCCCACAGGATGGGAAGTGTAAAATCAAGGCACCAGCGTGGTTGTGTTTGGTGAGAGCCTCTTCCTGGTTCATAGTTGGCACCTTTCCTTTGTGCCAGGGGGAAGGGAATCTCTGGGGTCTCTTTTTAAGAACAGTAATCTCATTGGTGAGGGCTCTATCCTCATGCCTCATGACGTAAGCAACTCACACGGGCATGACTGTTAATACCATCATCTTTTGAGGTTAGGATTTTAAATTATAAACTTTGAGATGCCACAAACATTCAGATCATAGTGCAAGGGAAGCCTATTCATTCGTTTTTTTATTTATTGAGTGCAACTAAGCCATAAGCGTATACTGGAACTGGGAATACAAAAACAAAACAGATCTAATCCTTCAACATTTGGAAAAAGTATCCTGACAAGGGTCTTGAAAAGGAAGTTTGAACGAGAGGCACATCAATACATCCACTGCTCCTTGCTGGTCTTGCTATTTCCACATCACCCGTCTCCAGCCAGTCATCTTTGCTAGCTCTCACCTTCTCTCAAGCCCCATGTCTCTTGGGGCCCTGCCCTGCTGTCCACCGGAAAATGAAAACTCCATTCTCCCCCATCCCCGCCCCCCCACATTAGTTTGCTTCTGAAATATAACACTGCAGAAAATCAATTATAAGTAAAAAGAGAGAAAATAGAAAATGAAGAGAAAAAGAAACATGTGCTTTTAACTCCCTGTCCATTCCCCAATTTTTCTAGAGAACCTACAGATATAAATATGCATGTAGACACAGGTAACTCATGGGAAAAAGCCCAGTGAAGATGCTTCAGGGAACCCTGGTAGATATGAGAGAACACAGTTCACCTTTTGACTATCACACTCAACATTTTTTTGGAAAGTGCGGGAGAGCCACTGTCAGAAAAGTCTGCTTCTCACAACTCACTTGCAAGACCCTTATTTGGAACTTCCCAAATTCATCAGCCCTTGACTGACTGTAACCATATCTTAAGCTCCTGGAACTGGTCCCATTTCCACTACCAAAAACATCTTGAAGGAAAGGACAACAGTGCATTTAAATACCCCATCCTACTGCAGAGTAGGAAAAATTGCTATCGAACTCCAAAACATTTTGCCATAGACACATTGTTTACACAACACAGCTGCTGGAATGGCTCTGATGACAGGAACTTATTAAGGCCTTTGGGGGATGATGAGATTTGTTGAAATCATGATGTCTGTTTGCTGCCCTTGATTGATGAACTGTCACCCATCCTGGGCTTCAGGCATACTATGGCTTATACAAGTTTTGTAGACTGAACTGCAAGCCCAGCCCCACTATAAAACACATCAATTCCTTGTTTAAAAGCTTTCAGTGTTTCCTACAGCCTGAGAGATAAATTCAAGCTTCCTAACAATAGATACAAGGTCTCTTGTGATCTGGATCCTATCTCCACCAATGTCCCTACTGGGAACACATTGTACCTTCTATAATTACCATAAGCTGTTTCTTTGTGCCTTCCTACTTCTCTGCTTAGAATTCCTGATCTACTTTAAAAACTCCTGTTTCTCTTTCAGACTCCTCTCAGGCATTTCCTCCTCCTTGAAGCCTTCTTTGATTTCTTTCCCCTTCTCACCTACCTTGTCTTTATTGAGCTCCACTAACATTTCCTAGTTTCTCCTTTCAGTGCTGTGACCCCACTGCATGCCAGTTGAGTCCTGTTACCCTATAGGAGATCCTGCTCTGTTCTACAGGCCTCTATAGGCTGCATCATTCTGTCCTGTGTCATACCTTGGTTCCAACTTTAGCCCCACAAATCCATGACTTGCAGTAGAAATCCAAGTATATTTGGCTTTTCACAAGCTTAATAACTTCTCTGAGAAATAAGGGGCTCCAGAGAGGAACAGATTGTGTGACTCTATTTTTGCCTTTTTCAACATCATATTGTAGTATTCTGCTTCACCTTCCTCCACAGCTGACCTTCTACATTCCCTGCCCAGTTGTGGACGGACAGATACCAGAGGAAAAGGGTAGTTTATTCCACTGCTCTAACCTCTTTGGTAGGATGCATCCTTGCCAGTCTGGCCTGCCTTTCTCCTCACCACAAGGATTCTGGTAAATAAAATTTTCTCCATCTGTGGAAATTTTTGACTCCCTAAAAGACCACGAATTCCTTGAGAGTAAGAATTCTATCTAATGTATCTTTATATCTTCAATGTTGAGCATAATTCATAGAAGATAGTGGATCCCAATACTGAATAACAATTTTATTCAAGGAGAACATGATTTTTAAGTTCTAAATAACCACTTTAAAATGGAATTTTGGATTTTATCTCTTTGGCTGTTAGGGATTGCTGTTTTCTGGTAGGGCAGATAATTATTGACTTTAATGTGGGTCTTCAAGAATCTGCCAGTCACAACTATATTTTTCCCAGATATCCTCTAGTTCAGATCTCTTTAATAAGAATCTTGAAATTAGCTGTAGTTAATAGAACTTCTGATTAAGGGCATATGAAAGAGGTAAAGATTGTTTACTTTCAGTGGTTTGCTACAAATTTTTTCTTTTTGTTTTTCTTCAGCTTTTTCATTCCTGCTTTTCTCGTGGGTACCCTTGAGTTTTTTAAACTCCAATCTAAAGAATTTCAGCAAAATAGTATATTGGAAATGAACTCCTTTACTTGCCTTAAATAATGTTAGTAAGTATTGCAAGTATGATACTCTGGTAAAATTTCCTCTGTGTGTGTGTGCGTGTGTGTAATGTGGTATTCCTACACCACGAAGCAATTCTTTGACACCAACTTAGTGCCCTAAAATTCACCTGGATTCTGATACTACATACCCAAAGACAGCATCAGATTCCATAGATTAAGTACTCAGCTCATAAGATCGCCCTGTACTTCAGATGCCAATTGCAAACCCAGGTTAATACCTGTGCCTCTGACCAACTGGCTATAGATCAGAGGTTCCCATCGTCTCCCACCTTGAATTTGATTAGTTTGCTAGAATGGCTCATAGGACTGAGGAAACGACTCACTAGATTATTGGTGTATTACAAAGGATATTAAAAGATACAAATCAACAGCCGTATGAAGACATATAGAACAAGGCCCCAAACAAAGGAGCTTTTGTCCTCATGGAGTTCAGGGGTAGCACAGTGACACATGGAATTTCCATTTCCACCACCTGGAAGCTCTCATCCAGATCTCATCCTTTTTATGGAGGCCTCATTACAGAGATATGATTGATCAAATCATTGGCCATTGGCAGCTGATTCAACTTCCAGGGCCTGTCCTCTCCTTGGAGGTCAGTGGGATGGGAATGAAAGTTCAACATTCTAATCACATGATTGGTTATGCCGCAACCAAAGTCCATCCTTAGGTGCAAAAATCACCTCATTAACATAACAAAAGACACCTTTTGCTGTTATCACTTAGGGAATTCCAAGGGCTTAAGGAGTTTTGTACCATCACGATACACAAATCCATATATACACATCTTATTATAAATCATGACATCACAATAAGTATCTATTAGCTTACAGGTGCCTTAAAGATGAGGAAAATAAGACTATGCCAAGGTATGTTGTCAGATGGATGTGATGGAATTTTGGAGTGGTGGGGGTCTGGAGTCGATGGCCAAGAAAGAATTCTTGAAATGTCTTTGGTGTTAAAAAAAAGTAACTTTATTAAAAGCACTGGGAAGAACTCATGGGCAGAGAGAGCTGCACTGGGGTTGTGAAGAGTGACTGGTTATATACTATGGAGCTGGAGGGAGATAAACTCAAGAGGAAGTTTCTAAAGGGATTTTCATACGCTAACGAAGACTCATAAGGTACCAGAGTCCTTGCTATTGTAAAGCTAAGGTTGTTTTCCCTCTGGTAAGGCATTAAGACTATAGGGGTTTATACTCTGTATTTGCCTCAGGTATCTGTCCATGGGCTGCAGGTTATAAGGACATTTAATTTTAACTGCCATTTCCCTCTTGCCTTTGTTCCCCCCATCACTATGGAGAGGAGGGTGATGTTGGGGCTCCAGGAACCTGAGTCTATAGGTTTCTATAGGTTGCCTTTGTCTTGTAATTTACTAAGATATTTATAAACTGATGGAGACTCATATCTAGCATGACTGTGATCTCTATCAGTTAACTGTTTTCTTTCTACAGTTCTTAGGTAGCCTAGAAGCGCCTGAGGAATGTCACATATATCCCACCGAGGATGGGGATGTGTTGTTAGCTTGTGCATTGCCCTCAGCTTGCCTTGTGCTCCCTCATCAGATGTACAATTTGATGAAGTTTTGGGGTGATGGTGGTGGGTTCAGAGCAGAGAGCCAAGAAAAATTCTTGAAGATGTCTTTGGTGCAAAAAAGGTGATTTTATTAAAGCAAGGGGACAGGACCCATGGGCAGGAATAGCTGCACTAGGGTTGTGATGCATACTGATTAAATACCCTCCAGTTGGGAGGGGGTTAGGGATGGAGTGAGTCTCTAACGTATTTTGGAAGCAAGGTTTCCACTTTTAGGGCCTAGGTATTGTAGGGAAAACAAGCCATTTATTACCATTTAGTAAAACCTCAGTCATGAGGTCCTTCAGATGTATATCAGGGGGCCATAAGTTTGGAGTATGATTGCCAGAATACATCTCGGGGGAGTTGAGATAAAGGAAGTTTCCAAAGGAATTTTTATTTTATTTTTTTTAAATTTTTTTTCAACGTTTATTTATTTTTGGGACAGAGAGAGACAGAGCATGAACGGGGGAGGGGCAGAGAGAGAGGGAGACACAGAATCAGAAACAGGCTCCAGGCTCTGAGCCATCAGCCCAGAGCCCGACGCGGGGCTCGAACTCACGGACCGCGAGATCGTGACCTGGCTGAAGCCGGACGCCTAACCGACTGCGCCACCCAGGCGCCCCTCCAAAGGAATTTTTATATGAGAAAGTAGACTTACAGGATCCTGGAGGGTCAGGATAATGTTAAGCCAATGTTCCTTTTTGCCTCTAGTAAAATGTCGTCATTGAGGCACCTGAGCTCCTAGAAGGAGGTCACTCTGCTGGTTTCAAAGACTTGTCAATGGGCTGTAGGCAGTAAGGGAATTTTAATTTTTCATTTGCCTTTGTTTCCCACATCACCATGACAAGCACTTAAACCCCTTTCCTTTGTTCTTGGGTAGCCAGGAGTGTCTGATATATCACACATATATCACCTGGTGGAGGAGGGTGCTGTTAGCCTGTACTTTGGCCCCAGCTTGCCCCACGCTCCCTCATCACAATTTATGAGTGAATTTATGAGTAATCAATTTTATGCCCAAAAAGTAAATCAGTAAATCTATTCTTTTTTTTTTTTTTTTTTTTGGACTTGGATGGTAGACAAAGGAGGAGTGTGCATTTGGGAGTCATAATAGGATTTAATTTATTAATGAGTATGGATGGTAAAAGTTTTATTCAACATTAGCTTGTTCGTGTTGTTATTCTCAGTGTTCCATAAAGAAAAAAAATATTGCTACCATGTAGTGAATTCATTTTATGTGCCAAATGCCTGCATAAACTTATTCCCTTATATGCTATGTCCATGAAATCTCAGTGAAAATGTGAAGATGTTTCAGATACAGAAGCATATTTTTTGTCTAATGTCATAGCTTATAAAGGTCAAAAAGGGTGTTGAGTCCCAAGAAGTAAACCATATGCAAAAAATCCAGGAGAGATTTTGTTGGGGAAGAAGAACTCCCTCTGCCCTTCAAGGTCCTTCTAGCTGGACTTAGAATCAAATTGACATGAGACAGATTAACAGGAGAAAATCAAATTTAATAGCGTATGTATGAGGAATCCACACAGCTAAGGAAATTCCAAAGACAGCCAGGCCACATGATACTTCTCTGAGCTGAGAAGAAGGGTAGCATTGGTCTGCGGACACAATGGGAAGAAAGATCATTAGCAAGAAGATGAAAGGAAATGTTTGGAAAACAAAGGTTGCCATATTCTGCAGATTAGTTTTTTAGGTAAAGAGGAGTCTCTGTGAATAGTTCTCTTCTCTTGGGGGTGGAGCTGAGGAAGAGGTAAAGAGATTGTTTTCTGAATCTGATGGGTTTAGATCACTTTTAACTGAAAATAATGTTCCAGCCAAAGTGGCCCATCTTAGGGGGGTCTGCCCTTGGCCCCTATAATTTCTTCTAAATTGTTATGTCTTAAATCACAAAGCACTTCATTCTAAACTTCCTAGGGCTTGATACTCACTAGCAATCATAGCAGCTTCCTAGTACATTATTCTATTCTGAACTGAATATTTATACAACTAATTCTTGATAAATACCTCAAAAAATCTCTCCTTATTTTTTGTTTGACTTTATATTAAATTATTTATTTTTCAGGTCCAAAATAAATGCTAGAATTTATCCTTCAGAAATGAATCCAGTATGGCTCACCCATAGTTGGTGGGTTTCATGGATTTACTTGGTAATCCAGTAATTGGATTTATTGCTCTTCATTTGATTTAAAATAAAGTGAAATTAACTGTTTATTCACTATTCCTGGTCAGATCATCTAAACTTGGGAGAAGCCTACATCTTAATAAAATGGCTCTGATGACCTTTCAAAGTATTGAGAGGTAGAAGGACTTGAGCCCCACATCGGCACAGCTTTCCGAGCACTTTATTGTCATGGAGGAGCTCTGCCAAGAAAATTAAAAACAAATACTTTCTTCTCAAAGTGCCAAATATTTCTCCATTATGAAATTTCCATGAAATTCCATGGAAAGTCTCTCCTGTAAAATGAGACTCCATACTTGTGCACAGCTGCAAGGCCTGGCAACTTCCCTAGCCCTGGGAAGCTAATAAAGCAAACAACAACTATCCTGGCTGTCGAAACCATGAACAAGTTCTGGAAATGCCAGCGTACTGCTGCTCTCACCACAGAACACGAAGAGCACACCGATTTTATTACCTGTGTAGTCTCAACGAGCAGGATGCTACCAAAAGGACAATCAGACAGTGGTTTATTACAAGTGTGTCACTCGCCCATGTAGAAGGAATCTGTTTTATTTTCCTTTGTGATAAGCCTTGAGTCTTTCAGCAAGGATGGCTAAGTCATGAAGAAAATGAAGAAATCCGTATTGTGTGCTTAAACATGCTAGGATTCAGTCAGCCAAGATGGGCATAAGTGTTTTCCAAGTGTCTTCCTTCCTTTCCCTTCCTAGGAGAGCAATATGCCATCCTCTGAACTAAAAGTGCCCCTGACCTACACTGAAAATTAAAGATGAATGTTCTGCATATCAACTGCAATACAAATCATCTGTTATCCTCTTGAGTTTGCAGAGAAGATAACTCTTACTTCATTTGCGATAGGGCGGTGTATCTTTTTGGCATCTTTCACAGTACTGTGCTGTTCTGGACTCTGTCCAGAGTCAACAGCTGAGCAGCATGATGTAGCCTATGATTCAAAGGCCCAGGGCAGAAGGGAAATAATTCCCCAGTGCCACTTTGTATTATCTTGCTTTTTACATAAATAAATCAACATCCTCTGAAAGATATTTGACCGTGTAGGTAGTAAATTTAAGAAGTTTGCTTCATGTGAAGATGAAACAAGTGATATTACGCCCTTAAAAATTGGTCACTGTTGAGAGAAGAACCACATGTGTCAGAAATTATTTTTAAGATATGCATTTGGGGGAAAAATCACTGTTATCAGAATGTCAGGTTCTCTGACAATGGATTTTTCCCACAAACATTTTTTTTTGATTACCCTAAAAATATAACTGCCTTAGAGAGAAGATTTTTAAAAAAAATTACATTTTGCTAAGTTTTGTATATTTCATTCACAGACCTTAGCAAATAAGTTTTAAGATGTATTTAAGTAACTTTTTAATGCATTTAAAATGAACATTAACCTGTAACATACAAACCTACGGCAGACTGGTTTTCCAGCTGTGCATTGAAAAATCCATATTGGATTAGACAAGGTAAATATAACCCAGTTCATGATTCTTAAATAGACCTGACATTTAATGTTGGAAACATATAGGATCTGTTGCTACTACTTAGTCTACAAAGAGAAAAAATGAGTTGTTGGGCCCACTTTTTTTTAAATTAAGAGGTACCATAAAACTTTTGGCATTCTGAGGACTCTCCCTGATTTGGAAAGGGCTGCAGAATCTGAAAAGGGATAGAAATCTCACTTTTATGGTAAATTGCGCTCAACAGGTTTCAGAGCAGTGTTTCTCAACATTGACCCTATTGTAGTCTCTTCGTATTCGTGGGGCATATATTCTATTACCCCTAGTGGATGCTTTAAACTATGGATAGCATTAAACCTTATTTATACATTCATACTTGTGATAAAGTTTAATTTTTAACTTAAAATTAGGCACGGTAAGGGGTTAATAACAATAACTAATAATAAAATAGAACAACTATCACAATATGCCGTAATAAAAGTTATGTGAATGTGGTTGCTCCCTCTCAAAATATCATATGGTACTGTACTTACTCTTCTTCTTGTGATGATGTGAGATGATAAAATGCCTAGGTGATGAGGTGAAGTAAGGTGAATGATGTAGCCCTGTGACGTAGCGTTAGGATACTGTTGACATTCTAACAATATATCAGAAAAAGGATCCTTTGCTTCTGAGGTTTGGCCACGGGAAACTGAAGCCATGGAAAGCAAAACTGTGAAGCAGCAGGGGCTACTGTGTTAACATCTTGGGGCACATCATGTGTTATTGGGGGCTTATCCTGTATTTCGTGGATGCTTAGAAACTTCCCTTGACTCTACTTACTAGGTGCCAGTAGCACCCTCCCAGTTGTAATTACCGAATATATCTCCAGAGATTGCCGTATGTCTTGGGAGGGAGAGACAAATCATTCCTAGCACAGGGCCACTGCTCTAGGGTAAGAAAAATGGGGCATGTAACCCATTTGAGGAGAGCACATTTCCATCCTCGCATGGAAGGATCTCTGACAGGTTGACATTGCTGACTTCCTGTGACTCCTCTTCATCTCCCTTTATGTTGCAGAGTGAGTCAGTAAGATTCAGTACTTTTCTCTGATCCCCCTTTTTTCTACTAGCTAATTTTATTGATGACCATGGCTGCTATTGACTAATACCGCTTTTCCTCTAGTTCAGACTTTTCTAAGTTCCAGATTTCCACTTATCTTCTGGAAACTATGCATTGATACTTGAAACTGATGGAATCCACCTACCTAAAAATGACCTTATTTCTCCAAACCTCCTCATACTTCCTATTCTGTTAACTATCATTATTCTTACCAGAATCCAGGTGTTGTTGGTTTTAAAATAGGGGGTTGTCTCTTCATTATAATCAACATATAATCATTTGTCCATAAACTCACTTATGCATACTGTTCCATCATTTCTACCTTGGAAAAACTTCTTATTCTTGTATCCTCTTTCAGTGACCTCTGGATCTATTCTACTCCAGACTTTCATCTCTACTTGACTTATGTTTAACAATATTTACCATTGCCTGACAGTCATTTCCTGTCTCTCCCCTCTCTACATGCTTCTGTAAGAGGATGCTTCCTAAAGCATAATTTTGATTGTCATTTTCCTTCTCAAAACCAATTTTAATGATTTCTTTTTCTTTAGAAGGTTAAGACCTCCATGTTAAAACCTCCATAATCCAATTCAAACCTTCTAGTTATCTTTTTGGTATTTCCTCTCTACTTAGAATTTCAGACCACTGAGTCTGAAGATACATTTGTTTCTCACTTTGCTACTTTTCTTTAAGCTCTTTTCTTTAGCACTAATATTCTTTTTTCTCTCTGCCAAAACAGTCCTACCTAAGCTTCAGGAGTTAAGTCAAGATAAAACTTCTTCCAGATTCCCAGATATAGTTAATCTTCCTCTTACCCATTCTCACCTAAATTCAACACTTAGTATTACACCAGTTCATGTACATGCTTTTCCCTTTATTAAGCAGTGAGTTCTTTGTATTTCCTAAATTATGTAGCACAATGTGTTCTTCTTGATAATTAGTTAATGTTTGTTGAAGAAGTATGTACCATATCAGGAAAGCTGGGCTTGCTTGGGACCTAGCTTCACGAACAGTGAGAATCTGATATTACATATGAAGAATTGTTCATTGTCAAATCTCGCCTAAAAATCCTAAACTCTCAATGGCAGATTATATTTCTGAAAAATGGCCACGACACTATTTCCAACCCCACATGTTCTTTCTAAAACCTTGCCACTCTCTGTGAGAAAACAGTATCTGTTTCCCATCCTCTTGAAATTAAGCAGGACTTTGTGATTGTCCTAACAAATAGAATGCAGCTCAAAGATGCCGTGTGGCTTTCACACAGTAAAAGAGTACAGAGCTCAGCAATTACTGGAAATGATGAAAGGAAAGCTAACAAGACCACTACTCCAAAAGAAATCAGACAGGAAAGGATTGTGATTTGGCCCCTAAGAGGTGCCTGTATGGAAGGGAAATGAGTCCCCCAACCACACCGGCCAGCATTGAACTCCAATCAGTTATGTGAATGAATGAGTAAACCTTCAGATGATTCTCCCAGCACCCAGTTTTCTAATTTTCCTGCTAAGGAACCAGATAACATGGAACAGAGAGGCAAGCCATCCTATTCTGCCTGTGCAAATTCTCAACCATGAGTATAAGTGATTGTCTTAGAATTTGGGGTAGTCTAAGTAAATATAGTAAGAAATAAAATTATATTCTTTTCCATCTTCTACTCATATGTAAGAGATGAGGCTGTTTCACAGAGAAACTTTCTTCCTTTGTATTTTGTATTATGTAAGTTTCTTACTATGTATTGAGGTGGGGGAGAGGAACAGAATAACTGAGACAGACTGATGGGAGCAAGGATAAGAGGGAAGAATATATGTGAATTATGGCAGCAGTTTCAACAAAAATCTACTTAATAGTTTGAGTATGCTAATACCAGGCTTGTTTGTGCTATAAAAATTTAAGCTTCTGTCAACTTCTGGGAGAAAGACTAGGTAAAGTGAAGATACTTTGTAAATGTAGAACACCAAATGCAAGCCATTAAGTACAGGCATAAATCCCAAAGGAAAGATTTTCATGTAGATAATACAGTGGTTCTTGTTACTGTACAATTTGAGAATTAGTGTTTTTGTGGCACTGCCTGTTGTACATATCACTAGAAGATGTTTCCTCTGAAGAAACATTGGTGTTTTGCAGGTGTATCAAAGAATTCTTCTAGCCCAGTTTCTACCATCTGACTGTGTATTATGAGGCTACAGGGGGCCAAATCACAATCCTTTCCTGGCTGATTTCTTTTGGAGTAGTGGCCCTGTTAGCTTTCCTTTCATCATTTCCAGTAATTGCTGAGCTCTGTACTCTTAACTGTTGATGTTGCTTGCAGTCCACAGACATCCGGTAGGACTTTTGGTATCCTTTACTGAATTACAATTGAAACACTACTTTTAAAATGGGATAACTGAAACCAATTGTGAAATAGCTAATTTTATAATTAATTTTTTAATGGACTTAGGAAAATGATGGTATCCACACAATTTCAGATATGAAAACATACTTGAAATGAGTCAAAAGATGCATTTTTTGGTATCTCTAAAATGCAATGATTGATCACAAAACAAAACAAATACTCATAGCCCAATGAATTAGGTATTAGTATGCATACATGGCGGTGGGGTTGGGGAGCGGAATCTTCTTTTATTTATATGTTTTTCTAGATGTGGAACTATTTTTTAGTATGTTTTGCTTTACCAAATTCTATTTAAAATTTTTAAGTTACATTAATACTTAAGAGATGAAATGATTGAATTATTTACAAAATTATGAATCACACCTCAATTATATATATATGTATATATAAAATTCTTGACATAAATTTGTGTGTACTCTTTGTGAGTATAAACACCACACACACACACACATACACACACACAAACATTATAGTTGTGTCAAGTTTTCTAAAGGAAGGACATACCACCATTTAACTAGCATATTTTCTGCTTTGTTTTGCAATGAATATAATCCAGCTCCTATCTAATAATTATCTTCCATGAAATGACCATTTTTCTCCAGAAATGGTCTTTGAATCGAATGTTCTAGCTGAGGGGCTCACTGTTGTAACAGTTCCCGCAGCCATCAGTACATTAGCTCCAACTGCTGCTGTATCCATTGCCATTTACGGTTCTCCCAGGAGAATTTAGATGAAAAAAGGAAACTGTTAGTGCTAAGTGTGTGCCAGGTTTGAATATACTCTCTAAACACATTCTAGCTGAGCCTAGAATGAGAATATTTTCTCTTATTTTCAGTGGGCAAAATACTATGTTATAGAGTACAAAATTTTAACACATTACAATAAAAACAGCAGTTTGGTAAAAATGCACACTCTTATGAGGACAGAAAAGATTTCATTTGGAACACTAGTTTTGAAACTAAACTCTTGCTTCCCTAACTTTAAATATTGGGAACACAAGGAGGCAGAAATCAAATTCAGTTGCTGACTTTTTTTTCAGATTGGTTTTCCATGACACCAGGTAACAAACATACATGTAATTTCAAACAAGGAGTTTTGGGTCAATCAAAAATGAAGATTTTTATAAAATTCAATTTTACCTTAACATTGCCTTTCTTATGGTGAAGCTATAGATATGAATTCATTTGTACACACACACACAACACGCGCGCACACACACACACACACATACACGTCTTTGTCTATTGTGACCTTTAAATGTTTTATTGGAGCACACTTCAGTTTTGCTTAAATTTATATTCAAAGTCACAAGGAGGGTTTCATGCAAATCCTAAACCAAGAAGACTGGGAGTCATGCAAGTCTTTGGAAATTAAACCCTTTATCTTCCAAATGTGGTGTTATTGCTTTAGAATGAGAGTTAAAGGCTGAAACCTGCTGCTAAATGATCCTGCTCAATATGTTTGTAGGTGCAGCTCAAAGAGAATCCAAGGGATTCCTCCTTGTTTTCGTGTGAGTAGGTGATGCTTCACAGTCTCTATGGGGACATCTGACACATTTCACAGAGAGAGGACAGTGCACTGTTAGCTTGAGTACAACTGAGAAAGGTATGATTTGAGAGTGGAATCAGAATAGCTAAAGAAATATAAAACTTAAAAAAATAAAAGTAGAATAAAGCAAGAAACTGAGTAAAGATTCTGGGGAAAGATTGAAACTAAATGTAAGCCATCCTAATAATACCCAGCAAAACCGCAGCCTCCTGGAGTTTTAAATCAGAAATATTATACCAGAATAAACCCAAATATAAATGACTTAAATAACAATTCCAGAATCCTGCAAAACCATCCATCCACGCTTCCATTTATCCACTTGTTAGTGTAATTGGTAAACCAAATACAATATTGTGGCCCTCTGACCATCTGAGACACCAGAAGTCAGACTCTTTTCTAAATCACAAAGGTACTATTAAAAGCGATATTGAAAAATTTAATGAGATGGGATAATGCAAAGAGCCAGTCTTGGTAAATGATTAAGTGACTGCTATGTTTTTATTGGGTTTAGTGCTTCTGGTATATATATTATTATGGTGGTGTGTAAAAGTGATATGAGAGGAATTGTTTTCTCTGAGGCAATTTTACCCTTTTACTTCTGAACAAAAAGAAAAACGCTACCTTGTCTTACAACTCTTACCAATCCCTCATACATTTTTCCTTTGTTTTTTACTTTTCTTTCTTGCTTCTCAGAGTTCCAAACTTAAGAGATTTAATGAGTGAATGTTCATAGCTAGGAAGTACAATTACATTTGAGGGTTTACTGAAGGGTGGTATTGAATCATTGCAATGAATTTCACTTCTTAACATCACCCGAGGATTGGGTACAGAACTGTGGTAGACGGACAGTCCTGATGATCTGAATACTTTACCCATCCCTATAGCCACAGCCTTTGCATTTCCTCTGAAAGGAATTAGGGTCTATTTGCCTACTCCTTGAATCTGGGCATAGACATGTGAATTGCTTTTGTTGGGTAGGAAGAATTTATTCTACCCTTCAAGTTCCTTCTAGCTAGACTAAGAATCAAATTGACATGAGACAGATGAACAGGAGAAAATCAAATGTGATAGTGTAAGTACAAGGAATCCACACAGATAGGGAAATTCTAAAGACAGGCAACATGAAGCTTTTATGAGCTGAGGAGAGGAGTAGGGGCCTGGAGATACAAAGGGAAGGAAGACCACTAGCAAGAAGGTGAAAGGAGATGCTAGGAAAACAAAGGTTGCCCTGTTGTGTAGATAAATTTCTCAGGTAAGGAGGAAAATCTATTAATAGCTCTCTTCTTAATAACAGAAGGCAGTTGAAGGAGAAGTAAAGAGTTTTTCCAGAATGTGCTAGGTTTTGATTGCTTTTGACTCAAAATAATGTTCATGCCAAAGTGACCCATCTTGGGGTGGCCTGTCCTTGGCCCCTATACTTTGGTCAAAAGGATGTTAGCAGGCTTTATATAAGCAAAGTCCTAAAAAACTCCTTGTAAATTTCTACTTACTCCCCTGAAAGTCTACTACAGGAGATGTGGAGGATGAGAGACCAGGCAGAGTTTAATTATCTATTCCAACATCCTTCTAGATCTATCAGCCCCTAGACTACTAAACAGCTGACCACAGACACCATGAGGAACTCAGCAGAGCCCAGCAGATCCCTGCCTAGATGAACAAATCCCCAGCCTACCTAGAGACAGGTAAGAAACAACAAATGGTTGTTGTATTAAGCCACTAAAGTTTTAAGATGTTTGTTAGGCAGCAATAGCTAACTTTTACGATATTTCAGAGATTTACACTCTGCATCTTTGAGAGCAGTATCTTATGGTACTTGAATGAGGAATTGGTTTGACTTATAGAACTTTAAGGACATTAACATATTTTTCATTCCCACATCTTATAATGTAATATTAAAATCAACATTTTTTAAAGTTAGAAAACTGTGAAACAGAAAGGTTAAGAACTTTGCCTAATATCACATATTAGGTAGGCCTGGCTTTTAACCCAGGTAGTTTGACCCCAGTGCATGGGAATTTAGCTACTAAGCCATATTAAATAAGACTACCTCCATTTTGGTAGAGTATTAGATTTTTTCAGGCATGAGCTAAGACAATTGCTTTTTTTATTTGTCAGAATTTTCTTCAATATGATGATTTTTCTATTCATTTTAATATTTTTATATAAGCCATTGAGATAATCCATGCATTATTAGGATTGATAGGATCTATAAATTGGCCAACAAATGGATAATATCATTTGGAAAAATGTGCCAGAGTTTCAAATGAATATAGTCTATCTTCCTTCTCTGGAATCCTGTAAGTATGAATATTTACTAATATATCAAAAATATAAAGGTTCAGTGATTTTTAAGAATAATTACCTAATCTAATCAGTATTGTTTCCCTCTGCTATTGACTTCTGTTTAATAGCTTTTGAGAACAAAGTTTAAGAAAGTGTCCTATCATCCACTAGGAAAGAATTCTTCTGTTGACAGAACCCATTGCCCATACAACAGTGAGTCTAGAGAAACACCCATTTGGGAATCAAACAGGAAATCCTAACACCTGACTGATTCCACCTGTTCACCCTGACTCATTCCAGGCACAGCTGAGGTGATTAACAGGGTATCATGTCCACTTCCTGTGTGGGGTCTATTTCATAGCCCCAGGGATTTCTCCCTTCCTAGATGATTATTTCCCAATGTTTTAGGGAATATATTTATTTAAACCTGTGTCATCACCAGGAAAGAGTAAGAAATTATCAAAAATAAAATGGAAAGTAAAGAAAATACTAAAAATAATTGGAGGTGGAGAGAAGACACAACCTGTATTTTAAAATACAAAATGAATGAGTCTATACTTTGAGAAGTGACCAGTAACATATGTGGAGCTGAGTCAGACCTTCAGAGTCAAATGACAGTTGATCATTCCCTCCTCCTCACCGCAGTGTGGAATATGAGAGCAAAGGGACCTTCATTGTATTTAAAGAGCAATAAATATAGACCAAATAAAAAGAAATATTTTCTCACACAGCATATAGTTAACCTGCAGAATTTCTGGCTCAGGGGGTGATTTAATTAAATAATCTACACAGATAGAATTAGATCATTTTATGGCCACTAATAACATTTTCAGTGCTACAAAGTGAATATGATAAAGGTAAATCAACTCCCATCTTTCAGGAATAAATTCATAGCCCATAGCAGATAGGAGGAATTTCATTTCCAATTGCAAATAACATCGGACCACCCAGTAAACCCCAGTGACTTCCTTATGAGTAGCAAGAGAGAAATTTGGAATAACCTTTCCTTCAATTATGAAAAACTGACCCCAACTCAAACACCAATGCCAGAAAACATTAACGGTTGAATCCATATTGGCAAAATTTTGGGATAACTATTTTCTGTATTCTATTTTCTCCCTAAGTAATGGTTTATAGCAACAAAATCTATGAAAGTGGGGAAAAGTAATTAGAGAAGTTAAAGGTATGCAAATGTTTTTTTTTAAATTTTTTTTTTAATGTTTATTTTTGAGACAGAGAGAGACAGAGCATGAACGGGGGAGGGGCAGAGAGAGAGGGAGACACAGAATCGGAAGCAGGCTCCAGGCTCTGAGCCATCAGCCCAGAGCCGGATGCGGGGCTCGAACTCGCGGACCGCGAGATCGTGACCTGAGCTGAAGTCGGACGCTTAACCAACTGAGCCACCCAGGCGTCCCTGCAAATGGTTTTTATAACACAATCAAAACAAACAAACACACCCAAAACGATAGTAACAGTAGAGTTTCAAAATTTACTGCCACTAAAGATTTGGTATATTTCCTGACAGGCAACTCTGGTAACTAAACTATAAGGAGACTGTTTTCTAAGAGAAAAATTTGAGGATACTAAATGTATTAGTATGATCATGCTGCCATGACAAAATATCATAGACTGGGTGGTTTAAACAACAGAAGTTTATTTTCTCACACATCTGGAGCCTCGGAATTTGAGATCAGGGAGCTGGAACATTCAGACTCTGGTGAGAGCTCTTTACCTGGTTTGCAGACTGCCATTGTGTCCTCATAGAATGTGTCCTCATGTAATTGTGTCCTCATATACAGAAGAGAAAGGAGAGCAAACTGTCTGATACCTCTTCTTAGGAGGGTACTAATCCTACCCCATAATGACGGCCCCTCCCTCGTGACCTCATCTCAACCTAATTACCTCCTAAAGACCCCATCTCCAAATACCATCATACTGAGGGTTAGGGCTTCAACATATGAAATTTGGTGGACACAGTTCAGTTCATAGCACAAAATATTTCCTAAATGCCCAATTTAGTCAATAATTTTACAAACGTTCATAACAACTTGCATATATCAAACTCCTACTACTTATCGAGCAATATTCCAAGCATTGGAGGCACAAAAGTGAAGAAGAAGATCCTTCATCTTAAACTGTGATCTCAGTTCAGTCCGGGTAGCCTCTATACAAATAAATGATCCTTATGCAACATTTTAAATAACATAAAGAGAGGGGTGCCTGGGTGGCTCAGTCAGTTAAATGACCGACTTCACTCAGGCCATTATCTCTCCATTCATGAGTTCAAGCCCCACAGTGGGTTCTGTGTTGATAGCTCAGAGCCTGGTGCCTGCTTCAGATTCTGTGTCTCCCTCCCTCCTTGCCTCTCCCCTGCACGCACTCCATCTCTCTCTCTCTCTCAAAAATAAATACACATTAAAAATTCTAAAAAAAAATAATAAATAAATAACACAGAGAGTATACCCAATGCTTCAGGATCACAGAAGAGAAAGAGCATAGTTGGGAACCTAACATTTGGGCTTAAAGTTCAAGTAAAGGCTTGTCAAGCAGACATGGGTATTCCAAACAGAGATGCAGTTAAGTGCAATTCCATACCCTGGCAAGGGGAGAGTATATGCCACATTCTAGAAATGACCAATAAGAAAATGCAGCTGAATCACATAATGAGTGAGAGGAATCTGATAATATTTATCTGAAAAAGTAGTCTGAGGTAAAATGTGAGACCAATTGCTTTCCACAGAACATTATAAAGTCGCATTTCTAAACTGGAGGATCTGTAATACAAAAGTACTGTGTTAGTAAAAGAGAAAATCTACCCAACAACAGTTCTCACATTTTCTACAAGTACTAAGAAGTGGCTTGCAAAGTGATAGGTCGGTAATGTTCCCTTCTCCTGAATTTTGGAACAGCATTGATAATGGGAAAATCTGGAGCAACTCTACAATTTCAGGGCAACTGTACAGGAAAGCTAGATATGTGATGGAGACATGGCTACCAGCTCCTGGGCAGATGGATTACAGTTCTTCGCACTATTGTTGCAAATAAAGAAAGTTGGAAATACATCATACTAGGAGGGGAGTTGACCATATTGAATCAAAGTGAACTGACGTGGACGATGGCAAGTTCTTTGTGATTCGTTTTTATACCCTATTCACACTGCCAATACATAAGCCTTTTTGCCAGATCTTAGATGTAGACACTTGCCAAAACACGTTCATGGCAGAACATTTGTGGTTGTTTAGAGGCTCGTTACAAGGTACCAACAGAATAAAGGAAAATATGTGAAGGTATTAAATAGTTCAAGTGACTAGATCAACATTAATTAAAATTATAAGTCTCCAAAAAATATCAAGTATTGGGGTTTGTATTATAGATGTGGTTTGAGTCATAAAAATATTTATTATCATTTTTATTGATTATACAGGCAGCAGTTTTTCTCTTTCCTGCAGTAACCTTGACTTTAGTTGTTATAAACACTTAACATAATTTCAAAATAAATTATCTTTTACATGTTTTTCTCCATATAGAGCATAAAACTAAAATTAGGTGAAACTGAGGTATTCCCATTCTTTTTTTTTTTATTATTTTAATATTTATTTTTGAGAGAGAGAGAGAAAGAGACCGAGCGTGAGTGGGGAGGGGCAGAGAGAGAGGGAGACACAGAATCTGAAGCAGGCTCCAGGCTCTGAGCTGTCAGCACAGAGCCCGATGCAGGGCTCAAACCCATGTACCGAAAGATCATGACCTGAGCTGAAGTTAGTTCTTCAACCAACTGAGCCACCGGAGTCCCTACTCCCATTTTTTAATTGTGTCACATTTGTATCAGTGATGACTATGGGCTTTTGCTATTTTAAAGACATAACAATTTTTAAATGATGAGAAAATCATAATGAGGTCACATGGTCATCTCTGAAGAAGAAAATTATGATATTTCAGCAGAGTCATGTGTTTTTTATTTTTAAATTCAGTCCATCTTTATAAGCTGTGGTTTATTTCTTTCTTTAAAGATATGGTTTGTTACACTCAAATGAACAAAGCCCCCTAGATCTATGTGTTTAAATAAAGCTTTAGTCAATTGGCCTATAATTTCTACATATTTTCTCCTATATTAAATGAGCACCATCTACATACATCCTTAACTCACCTTCTGTTACAGTTTTCTGTAGGAAACACATACACCCATTTATTCTGGATTACCTATTTATGTCATTGTTAAAGGTCTTTTCCTTCCTCATATTTAGCTTCATCCCATAAATATAAGTACACTTTCTACTTGTTTCTAAAACCAAAGAGCATATTTCTAGAAAACTATACTAAACAGAAATATGAAAGTCCCACTTATGAAGCAGAAATCATACCTCAGAGAATATGTTTCTGTGTTATCTTATTCAATGTGTTTTGAAGGGACTCAACCTTAATCCTGCTTCTGCTGGTTACCATGCTTACCATAAACACAGTTCTGTAATGTCGACCATAAAGAAAATTTAAAGTTGCTTGTAGAAAACTCACTAGTTATCCTTTTAAGGCATCACAATAGAATTTACAGAACCCATAATCATTCTCTTTTGACTGCTTGCCTCTTTTTTCTCCTATCTAAATTGTGAATGCTATTAAAGAATACAATAAGGTTATGTAATGGAATTTAAACACACTTTATTGCAACAATATAAGTTCCATGTACAGTTATAAGCAATATGGCTGTACTTAATAATTTTACATTACATGCATAATTGTGGTATCAAATTAGTAATTTTCACAAAGTACTTGCATTAGAAATGTGTATGATACAATATATTTCAATTCTCAGTTGCACAGGAAGATAACAATTTGTTTAATAGGAGGACTGGGGATACAGTTCATACTCTTAGATCTGATTGTCCTGCTTTATACAAAGCTTGGACTCCCAGTCATGGAATTTTAGAGCATGAAGAGCCCTTAGAGATCAAATAGTTCAACAATCTCATTTTAGAGAAAAGAAAGTAGAAGTTAGGGGACGTGATCTGACTTAAATCACGTACCATAGAACATTAGTGACGGAGCTAGAACAAAAGCCTCTTCTTCACTCTCTCAAGATCACGACAGGAGGTTGGAGCCAAAAATTTAGATTTGGAAATCTTCTACACAGAAAAAGGATACTCAATGCTTTTGGGTTGGGTTCAGTCCCCCAAGGATGGAAGGTGGGGAGCATTCCAACCTGTAGCTGTTAAGCAGTAGACGAGGAACTTAGTCAAGAAGGCTGCAGGGGAATAACTGGTACAATGATGAGAAACTCAAGAGAATATGGGATAGAAGAAGATAAATAAGGACTGGGTCTGCATTCAATGCTGCTGAAAGACTGCAAATTTGGGAGACCATTGGGTTTAGCAACATGGAAATCGCTGGTTTCCTGATAGTTGAGCCTCGATGGGGTGGTTAGGACCAAAGCCTGATTGGAGCAAATAGAGGGGAGAAAGTGGACAAAGTGACCATAGGCATTAAGCTGAGGAGGTTTTTCTATGGTGACAGAAGCTTTTGGAAAGGAGAGGTTTTAAA
Organism: Puma concolor; assembly: GCF_028749965.1. Classification (NCBI taxonomy): domain Eukaryota; kingdom Metazoa; phylum Chordata; class Mammalia; order Carnivora; family Felidae; genus Puma; species Puma concolor. The sequence continues at coordinate 137,772,592 of NC_141674.1, read as the reverse complement.
CGATGTCTTCATGAAGTACTTCTTCAAGTTCATACTCCCAGTAACAAAGCAACGAAGATTAAATTGCCATGGGAAACGGGTTTGAGATTTGTTACAAGGGGCATATGTACACCACTTTGTTTTATTTGGGGGATAGGGGGATTATTAGTTAACCATCCATCCTAGAATGAAATGTGTGCTCAATTTATAGAATGCTGTTGGAATCCCTGAGGGTGAGAGACAGAACTTTTTCATTCTCCATTCTGTCTAATCCTAAAGCCCCAGCCAAACCCTCAGAAAACAATCCCTGCTTTTCTCTGCACCACCCTCACTAAGACACTTCATTTCTAAAGCAGTCCACCTTAAAGCCTTGTTTCTTCTAGCAGGGAGCTCATCAATATCTGCACAGCCTCACAGGCAGCTAGGAGGCCCGTCCATTAATGAAATGTTAATGACTGAATTAGACCTGTAATAACTGAAGTAGGAGGCACTGCTGTGAGTCCATTAGCATCAGCAGACCCCGCTGAGGAACAAGTAAACACCGCACACAATGAGAAAACTTTCCGCAGAAGACTTGGAAGTGTTACACAGGTGTTTTCACATGGAAAATGACATTTCCCCGCAATAGGATTAGTTTATTTAGGAAAGCTAATTCCAGTCACTATATTTCTTCAGACAAAAATAAAGAAGACAAGATGGATGATGTACTTATTCAAGAGTGTTTTGATTTTTTTTAATTCCGATATTGCACAATTGTTCTTGCAAAACTTTTTAGGATAACTTGCATTTGTCAGGTGCCAATTATTCCCAACAACAACTGGTCTTCTTTTCCTCTTGCCTTGTGCTTTTAATGGTTTGTTTTCATTTCTCAGCTACTCTCTTTTTTTAAAAAAATTGTCCTGCTTTTATGCTTCAAGGAAGCCCTACACTCTTTTCAATATCGCCTATCCGTTTTCAGGAAGGGGAACAACATAGGGGGGATTTAAGACACTTTTTAAGGCTTGATTAATATAAAATGATTGTGGGATTCACCCCTGAGATGTAAATATAAGTAGTATGGCAAATAAAGTGAAAGCTGTTATGTATTAGCATGTAGCTCCATTCAATAATATATCATTCTTGTAATAAGCTTGAAAATTTACCATTTTTATTTAAACATATATTGTAATTCAATAATATTTGAGTTGTAGCGACTTGATGTGAGGCAAAAATAATTGCTATCTCAAGTTATTACATAAGACAGAATAGCGAAGGCTAATTCTATTGGAATTCTTTATTATGTCTACTGTTGGTCTCATTATTGTCTCAGAGTAACACTTGGATTGCTAACTGCAGTTAAAAATAATGTATAGGTGGTCTGAGGGTTGGACCTTAGTGTTTGCTAGGCATATGTTGTAGGAATACATATAAAAATGCTACAAAAATCAGTATCATATTATTGTTTTGGTTAAATCAAATATTACATATCAAATGAAGTATTCAATAATGTATGTTATAGCTTATGTTTAACCTCAGGCCCTTAGTTCTGTATTTACCAACAACTTTGTGTGACACTAGACAAGTCCTTTAACCCTTCAGGAATTGATCTCAGGAATTAAAAATAACATTTTATAAAGAATAATATCTATACATATCTAAACTTTATATTTATGTGGCCTGAGAATTTACATAATTATAGTTTCTGATAATATTAAAAATTAAGAGGTGGGAATAGAAGATGAGAGAAAGTGATTTTAAAAGGTGAATTACAAATCTATCAGCCAATTCTGCCCCATGAAAAAGGAAAAGTCTTATCAGGGAACCCGAATTCACAGGAAAAAGTACAGTCTACATGAACACAAAATAAATATTTTAACAGAAATTGCAAACACAACAAATCATAAAACATACTTATTTGAGCAAACTGTGCTCTAGTATAGCCCTGAAGAGGTCAGACTTGAAAGGGACAAATGAAAATACTAGCATGTTTCTTCTCTAAAACCTAAGTGTTAATTTATTATGCAAATAATTTGCTCCTTGATTTACAAGTCTGGAGTGTTGTGGTTACCTTTAGACCTTAAAACACACACACACACACACACACACACACACACACACACACACTATGCTGGTTCCTTGAAATCTTTGTCAGTTTTCTTATTTCATTCTAGCTGATGTTCTGAATTCAAAGGGGGAAAAGTTCGGCACAGTATTTGCAAATAGCAAGCATGACACTTGAGTTGAAATTCAGATCATGCAATGAACTGGCCTATAAAGATGAGGTCAGTGACAAATAGTAACACCTGACAAAAAGTATCATTTTGATTACAGCTAATGGAATGCTTTTCTTCGTTCAGAACTTCCAGGTCTGTAAACACTGCCTTACAATTGTAAATGGATAGAAAGAGAAATCCATCAAGCCCAAATGGTACAGTGATAACTATGAATATGTAATTTATGGATAATCTATTGGAGGTATTTTCCAGAAGAGCCAAAGATCAAGTATGGTACATACTGGTAGTATAAACACCATATGAGTTACTACAAAATAATGGGCTCATAAAATCACTCACAATAATAATAGTGAGTTTAAAGCCAATTTGAAGCAGTCAGCTATGAGCTTAGAACTGAATCTCAGCATTTAAGACTGGATTTCTGTTTTCTTATTTTTTTCCTGGACAACTACTGATTTCAGAATCAAACATCGGAAGGCTTTTGTTATGTGAAATGTGCCCCTCATTTGTTTTTTGTTTTTTGTATTTTTTTGTCTTTAAGTATTAATTATTTTGTAGAATAATGAGCAAATTATCCTTAAAGATTGCTTCAGTACAAATTTCAAAGGAAAAGTCTAAACATATCTATTATTTTTCAGCAAGGATAAATTCCTATTAGTAATATATATGTAATCATTCCCTAGGTTAAAGAATGGGATTGAGGCTATGAAGAAGCATAGTAAATGCCCCATGCTTAAGGGCTCCATAATTCTAAAATATTCACAACATAATAGAATATACAAATATCCTATTATTATGGAATAATAATGTATGGCTTATCCTACTGTGAAAAATAGCATGAAATTTTCCAAAGTAAGATTAAATCAGGATTCAATTAACTCTACTCCCAAAGGATTGGTGAAACCCAATCATACCAGATGACTTAGTAGAGATTTAGGGTCCACAAAGCACAGATGCCATTCTCCTTTACTTGGAACAGTATTAGTCCTTTTTCAGGCTATGTGAATATCCATTGACCCTTGCTCTAAAGAAACTGTAATGTAGAAATCTTAATTAATTGTAATCTAGAAACCCCAGCAATGATACTCTCTCGTTTTCCCCCTGTGTTATTAACACTTAGAAAATCTCTCTAATACACTAAATTGTGGATAGAGAATAATGCTTTCTAGCTAATCAAATAGCTGTTTTATTGATTCACACATTCTTTCTTTTATAAATTATATTAAGCACCTGCTATGTACCAGAGAGTTTATTTTTATATCCTGTTAGTTTGTTGCTCTTGAAACTTTTAGTTCAATAGGAGATATCTATTCATTCATTCAATCATACATGTATTCATTCAGTCAGCATATTTCCTGAACTCCCATATTCCAATCCCTGTTGTAGATACTAGAGACACAGACATGAAGAAAACTTAATATCTCTACTTTTGTGGGGCTCACATGCTCCCCATGGAGAGATTGATAGGAATCAAAAAGAAAACCAGAGCAGACTGAGTCAATAGTCACTGGCTGAGGTGCTATTTTAGATAAGGTGATCTCAGAAGGCCATTTAGAGATGTTTAAAGAGACACCTGAACAATATATTGGAACAGAGCTTTGAGGCATAGGGCAAACCAAGCACCCTAGGCCTGAGCTGGGGAGAGACAGCATATTTCTAGAAGTAGGCTAGTGTGGCTGAGTAGAATGAAGGTAAGTGGGAAGTTTTTGAAAAAGCTACCTGTCGATCAGAGGTAGGAAAGACATACCAAGGGTTTAGCGATTCTACTCAAAGTGAGATTGAATGGAGATAAAAGCCAGGTACTTACTGTATCTTCACTGAACAGTTGCTTAAGTGCCTTAAGAAGTAAAAATCATATGAAAAATAAAAATAAGAATGACAGATGTCTGACTTCATCAAGAGTGTGGGTGTGTTGGAGGAGTCTGGGGAGGGTCAAGAACCTGTAACCCAGAGGAACTGTGATGGCACTGGGTTGGTGGTAAACACAAACCTTTGTATTCCAGGGGTCAATACACATGTTTTCTCAGCTCTTTAACAATATAATGCATCCTAAGCATGTATTCTAACTGTGAATTATTACTAGGTGCACCAGGACTTGAGAGAGATGAAGTTCAAAATGCCTTCAGATCCGGGCACCTGGGTGGCTCAGTCGGTTGAGCGTCCGACTTCGGCTTCCACATGGTCACTGGCTTCTGAAGTTCCTGTCCTCTGTCCAGCATTATTGATGTCTTTTTTTCTATCAGATCTGCAGTGGGCTGGGTTCTATGCTCTGCTTTCTAGTCAAGTGTTCTGAAGGCATTTTTCTTTTAATTTTTTTAATGTTTATTTCTGAGGCAGAGAGAGACAGAGCGTGAGCAGGGGAGGGGCAGAAAGAGAGGGAGACACAGAATCCAAAGTAGGCTTGAGGCTCTGAGCTGTCAGCACAGAGCAGGACATGGGGCTCGAACTCACAAACGGTGAGATCATGACCCAAGCCGAGGTATACCTTCCATTACCCAAGGTGATAACGTTTTCTGCTTTCATTCTCTGATATATATTTTTTAACATTTATTAATTTTTGAAAGACAGAGAGAGCGCGAATGGGGGAGGGGCAGAGAGAGAGGGAGACACAGAAACCCAAGCAGGCTCCAGGCTCTGAGCTGTCAGCATGGAGCCTGACGCGGGGATCAAACTCACGGACTCAGAGATCGTGACCTGAGCTGAAGTTGGCCACTTAACCAAGTGAGCCACCCAGGCACCCCTTCATTCTCTGATATTTTTAACCCGGAAGGACTCCTGTGAACAGAAGGGAAGAAATGATTCTGTCTCTGGTTAAGATTTATATGGCGGAAGTTCATATGTACTGGTCTGTCCTGAAGTAGTCTGCCTACTTTGACAAGTACTTTCCAATTGCTCTATTGTTTCTCAGAATCACATTTAGTTTCTAAATTAGATTTAATTTTGTAAATGCCTTCCATTTCCCATTGATTTCTTGAGCTTTCTGGTCTATCCTTTGTGAAGGAAAAAGAAAAGATTATAGATTTTTTTTTTTTTCCTTCTGGTTAGTTCCACTTGGTTGAACTAGTCAGTGATGACTATTGCTGTGTTTTACTTTTTTATTTTTTAAATGTTTATTTATTTATTTATTGTGAGAGCGAGAGACAGCAGAGAAGGGGCAGAGAGAGAGAGGGAGAAAGAGAATCTCAAGCAGGCTTCATGCTGTCAGCACCGAGCCCATCGCTGGGCTCAACCCCATAAACTGTGAGATCAAACAGCTGAAAGCAAGAGTCAGACGCTTAAGGAGTGAGCCACCCAGGCACCCTTTGGTGACTATTCTGTATTTTAAAGCAGAACTCCAAATGTTCAGGTATAGAAATTAATCTGTTGCTTACTGAAAATATAACTACTGAATTGTCAGACGTGTTTTATATTCTAGCAAATCTGAAGGAGAGTTCTCGGGTGAAATAGACACAGATGGTTTCTACACCTCATTTGGAGTTACCATCCACCCAGAAGTATTTTTCCTTATTTTCCCTCTTGCAAATTTGCATTCAAAAGGGCCTAATAATTGTTTCTTTCTCCCTTATCCGCATTGATATTTACACCTTTGAAATGCAATCTGAATGTAAACCCAACTGACCTTAGTAAAAGCAAAGTCAAGAATTTAGCACCTCTGCTGAACAAAGAAGCAATGGAGAGAGGTTTTAATGACAAAAGCAAAGGCAAAGTTCTCCCCCTCAGGTCTATTTCAACAAAATGGGTGGACCAGAACAGCTCTCTCCAGGCAGGGAAAGGAAAGGGCAAAGCAGAGAAGGACCAAAAGAGGGCTTTGCACTATGCTGAATAGCTTCAGATTGGATGGGAACAGCAATCTTACTATCAGTTCAACAATGCATTTCTTCGTCACGCAGCTTTGGGCCAAGGGAACTCCTTTTGGAAGAGAAAGAATGAAAAGGTAATGGGAAAAATTATGTATTTGTAAATAGGACCGTTTTCCCTTGTAAATCTCTGTAAATACACTGATTCATCACAGCTCTGAGGAAGGGCCAAAGCAAATATTTGCTGAGTTCTTTGTACTGTGTTCTTTATACGTATACTTTCATTTACCTTCACAAATCACTGTGAATTCATCTCAATTTTGAGATGAAGAAACTGAGGCTCAGGAAATTAGTCAGCTGAGATTTGAACTACATGGCTTTAAAGGCCAAGTCCTGCTTCCTGGGCCACCATCCACGGGACTGTGTACAATCTGGGTTCCAAGTATTCTGATGTAATGGGTCCAAGATGGGACCTAGGATTCTGTATTTTTATTTTATTTTAATGTTTTTCAATGTTTATTTACTTTTGAGAGAGAGAGAGAGAGAGAGAGAGAGTGAGCGCGCGTGTGCGCGAGCGCTAGTGGGGGAGGGGCAGAGAGAGAAGGAGACAGAATCTGAAGCAAGCTCAGACCAGGCTCTGAGCTGTCAGCACAGAGCCCAAAGCAGGGCTCAAACTCACAGACGGAGCACTCATGACCTGAGCCAAAGTTGGATGCTTAACCGACTGAGCCACTCAGGTGTCCTGAGGATTCTGTATTTTTAATAAGCTTTCTGTGTGATTCTTCTAACCAATGAATTTTGCCAATCTCAGCAACAGGCTGTGCTGCCTCTTAGAGAGTAAAGTCTCATTCTAGTGGCTGAAAGCAAGCAAGCAAACAAACAAAACCCTAGTTGTAAAGACAATGCATCAAGCATACCATTCACTGAGTAAAAGAAGTTATTTTTCTGAATTGTCAGAAATATGTCTTCAACTCTGCAGGGCAAAACAATGCATGAATATGCAATTGCAAAGAGAATAAATAAGAGTATCCTGTGATGGTGACACAGAGCTATACAGGGATGTACCTTCGAGGGTCAGAGGAAACAGAATAGACTTTTAAGATTTCACATGGAAAAACACTCCTTGGTTAAGAGAGGAAAGAGAGAAAGAAATAAAGTGAGGTGCTGATTAGTAGTGAAAGATATTAATCCCCTTCCCTCCATACCAGTGTCAGTGACTTCTTAAAGGTGGAAGTAAGAGGATCACTATGATACCAAACCAGAGAAATAGAGCTGATGTCTCTGTGGAAGTGAGATATCCATTAGCCTGGGGTGAGGCTGACTTTTATCATATGCAGTGGAGTCCCTAAGAGTGCCAGGAGGCTGAACATAGAAGCAAATAGAACTCCAAGGCCTTGCATGCCCATTCAAGAAAATAAATAAAGCTTAAGGGGTTGTGAAGGATGTCAATGGATTATGCATTTTAACCTAGGAAGCTTTAGTGTTTGTATGCGATCGTCATACTTCAAGGACAGTTATGTGATATTTTCTTTCATTTTAATTTTGTTAGACATCTGTGGAGAGGGTGTTTTTGCTGTTTTCCAGCGATTTCAGGGAGTATGCAGAAAGGGGAAGTGTCCCAGCTCTCTCTTTACAGACCCCACTCATCTTTTTGATAAACTGTCCATCAAATCCTTTCCAGGCCAAGACTTTAGCCAGCAGTACCTGATCATAGAGGCTTTTGTAGCTCCAGGTCAATTGGACAGGAGCAGACAAGGACTAACGATATCGAAGTCATGGCCCTGAAAATGTCTACGAAGTAGTTCCCAACTTTGCCTGCAATTACAATCGCCTCGGAATTTTTTTTAACTTGATACCCAAGCCACACCCCCAGACTAATTAATAAATTCGTAATCTGAAAGTGAGAACCAAGCATCAGTATTTTTTAAACCACCCAAGGTAATCCCAATAAGCAGCCAGTGTTGAAAGCACTAATCTAAAATTTTGCCTGTTCTCGCAGAATTTAAAGGTTTTATCGACATCCTATAATGTAGGAAATGGAAGTTTAAAAAAAAAAAAACTACTGTAAATATATAGTGAGTTGTTATGTATTTGCTTTGAAAAACAGAATGTATTCATGCATATCATTCTTTTACTTCTAAATCAATCTTTATTTCATGTACGAATTTATATATGTTAAAAGAGGGGCGCCTGGGTGGCTCATTCGGTTGAGCCTCCGACTTCGGCTCAGGTCATGATCTCGCGGTCAGTGAGTTCGAGCCCCAGGTCGGGCTCTGTGCTGACAGCTCAGAGCCTGGAGTCTGCTTCCGATTCTGTGTCTCCCTCTCTCTCTGCCCCTCCGCCGCTCACATCCTGTATCTCTCTGTCTCAAAAATAAATAAACATTAAAAAAAACTTAGATATGTGAAAAGATCTCCCATATTCTCCAAGAAAAAATGCATTAATACTCAACAACTTAAGCTTTTAACTATACACTTGTGAGCAGCTAGTGATTTTCTAGTTGATTCAGTACTATAAAATCTGAAAGAAAATAAAAATAAAGTTTTTAATAGTAATAATCATTAAATTCTCCCAAATCCTAGATCAACCATCACCCCTTTCCATAATGTCACAGGGAGAGGGAATCTTTTCAACATCATCTTTTAAAGCACCTGGTTTATTGGAAAACCAAAATTTTCTCTCTCCTTTTCCCTCAACTGCTGTTTTTGTTTGGTTTGGTGTTTAGATGGATGACTCTTGTAAGGAGGCCTGGTGATAGGGGACATGGGATCAATAGAAGCTATTCTGTCCTACAGAAATTCAGTTTATTTGTTACTGTGGGCACCTTGATATTCAAATTTCTCATTCCCAAGGTAAGGAAATGTTAGATTTAAGATTTAAGGCCCCTCTGCCTCACATATGTTGTAGAGAAGAGAAATCTGCAGTAGGAGCCCAAGGGCTAGGGGCATACACACAACTCTTGAGTTAACAAGTTGTACGATCTTGAACACATCAGTTAACCAGCTTTTCTGACACTGCCTGCATCTGTCCACTAAAGGGCTTGGACAACACTGAAGGGCTTAGTCCCTTCTAACTTGAACTTCTTATGGCATAATTTTCAATCTGTGACCTATAGAAATAATTTCATTTTGAGGAGTTTGATGGCAATTCATTTCATTTGTTATAAATCAAATGTAGGGTGAATAAACAAGCTATGTAGGGTTCCCAGAAGAGACAGGAAAACATTTCTTTCCTGTAACTGTGCTGTTTATAATTGTAGGTTACACAAATTTCCATATTATTTCAGTTGCAGAAGGTCTGCTCAACATTGATTTAGAGCATTCAGATTATATTAAATATGCATGTTGTATGAAATGACATTATATGTACATATAATTAAACATTCTGGTGTGTGGTTTTGGACAAATGGTGTTGCTGCAATTAAAAAAAAGAAAAAAGAAAAAAAAAGACCAGTGGCCATGGGGAGGGGGGGTGCTGGTTCCCAAACCAAACAAAACCTCAAACGCCAAAAGCTGCATAAATCAAAGCTTAAAATCTGACTGGTAACAGCAGGACCAGATCCATGAGTATAAACTGACAGAGGTGTGCTTTCCAAAGCTACTCAATCCACTTGTATACACAAAGCTGGAATTTATTGGGCTTTGCGGCAATGACCATTTGCTTCTATGGCTCAAGCTTTGTTTCCTTGAGGGTTTCCCAATCTGTCTCCCTCTTGAGCAAACTGCATGAGATGCGTTCTTTGTATCTAAGCCCCTTGCATTCCTCTTAGTCTTTCTCCTTTTAAGGTAAAATGGATTTTAATTCATGTTAACGCCAATGATATTTGGCATATTCTGATTCTAGGGCGTGCTATTTCTTTCCATACAGCTCTTGTAGGATAATGATCTCCATATATTTGAAAGAATATTCAGGCTTAAAGATTCTTTGGAAGGTCATCCAAGCCATATTCCTGCCTTCACACCCACATACTCTTGAACAGAGGAGTGAGTTTCTCAAAGCTGTCCTATCTTTATTTCAGTGAAACAATCCAGTTTCCTTGGAACTGATCGTTTTAACAGGATGCCCCTATTTACTTATTCACAGCACCCAAATTATGGTCAGAGATGTTGGACCTCACAGAATGACAGGCCTGGGTTGGAGGCAAAGAGGAAGCAAGCTTCCTCACTGCTGTCACTTTGTCCCATATTACACATGGGGGACTTAGGCCGACACGTGTTCACATTTTCTGATAATAAACATTTTCTTGGAGACAATCTGTACACTCTGTGAATGTTACACTGTTGTTGCACATAACTGGGGAGCTCAAAGCATCAGCTTCGTCTGTTGTTTTTATGCGGTAGGTCACAGTCCTCGCAAGAGCCTCTACTTAGGGTAGCTACCAGATGAAATGACAGTCCTTCCCACACACTCCTTTTTGGTATACGCTGAAGTGTTTGATTGATTCCCCCCCACCCATGTTTTAGGCTATATCAGTGAGGATTCTAGTATCTCTGACCTATTAGGACACAGAAGCAAAAGAATGCTGATTTTCAGACATGCATTCATCTAGGTCTACAAGCAGAAAATCAAAGGCCTTTGAGTCGCTTCCTCATCTGCAAATCCAACCCTTCTTCAAACATTTGAATTAGGAAAAAAATGGAATGCCTCTAACATAAAATACATATATGACAAAGGTATATATGAAAAATATCAAGTCTTTTAGCCTGCCTTTTATCAGACCTCTTATTTGCATAAGAAGAATATCTATTAACACGGGAAAAATGTCAAACTATTTACCAATATCACAGATAAAAGTCAACCAGTTTATCTTTAGTTCTTATTTAAGAAATTTACTAAGAGTTTGAGCTTGTGGTGGTATCCAAGAGTTGAAAGAATATATGTATATGTATGTGTATATGTAAATATATATGTGTATATATATAGAGAGAGAGAGAGTCTCCATAGTGTAGGCAATCATGTGATATTAGGATATTGGGCTTACTCTGTTGGTGAAGGACTTTATTGATACAGCTTTGTCTGAAGTCAAAAAGTTTCTTGACATCATCATCATCTGTATTCATCTTTTTTTTTTTTATTTTACACATGCTTAGCACAATACTTTGAATAGTGTAGATACTTAATGTGTATTTTTTTAGTACATGAAGGGAAGGGATAGAACACTTGTTATAGTGAAACAACATTTCTATTGCACTTCTTAGCATTGTGTTTCCAATCTAAATAAGGGAAACAATTTGCTCTTTTTAAAAATTTTTTAATGTTTGTTTTTGAGGGGGAGAGAGAGGGAAAGAGAGAGAGTAACAAGCTGGGGGCGGGGGGCAGAGAACGAGGGAGACAGAGGATTCAACACAGGGTCTGTCAGCAGAGGGCCTCATATGGGACTCGAACTCACTAACCGTGAGATCATGACCTGAGCCTAAATCAGAGGCTTAACCGACCAGGCCACCCAGGTGCCCCAACAATTTGTTCTTTAAGGTGTTATATCCTGCTCCAACCTCAGATTCTGACCTGAAATTAAAAGCTGGCTCCTTTTGAATTGAGAATCACTTAGTTTTATTTTCTGTTTTCCTTAGACTCCAGAGCTACTTTGAAAGTTCCCTGGGATTCCATCAGATGTGCAATGACAGCGGAATCTAACCCCAGCCATTCAGGTGTTTCTACAAAGTAAATCTACAGTCTCCTGAGCTATCTCAGGTAACAGAGAATCAACTACAGGCTAAATGGTGAAATTATAACCAGGATTTCCATTTATATAAAAATGGATCCCCTAAAACCAGTAATGCCCAGAATACTCATATGGTTAAGAATACAAGTGGTGACCTTTGCTCCTCAGAGAAATCTTCCCTGTGATCACTGATTTTGGCAGGACTTACCTAGTGAGTCACCACCAGGGCTCTCAGAAACAAAGGCTTATTTTATTTTTACAATATCTTAGGTTAGAGAAGGACAGCATTAACAGAGGTTCACCCTATTAAAGTATAAAGAAAATTAGTTATACTACATAGTCATCTTGGCCACTTGAATTTGGGACCTATCACAGTCTTAATTTGAAATTTTGCTGAAGTCTCTATTCCTTGGAAATTGTTCAGATGGTTCTAAGAAAATAAATAAAGTCTAAAATATGATAAGGGAAAAGATTGACACTATATTGACTAAATATTGAAAGTCTTTTTAACTCATACAAAAAATGACAAGACACCTTAATGGGTTAAAATATTTTCTACATGGATAACTGAGACTCATATAATTTTTCACGTAAAGAGTTTCTACAGACAGAGCTCTTGGGTGATTGAGTTGGTTAAGTATCTGACTTCGATTCAGATCATGATCTCGTGGTTCGTGAGTTTGAGCCCGATGTTGGGCTTTGTGCTGACAGCTTGGAGCTTCAGATTCTGTCTCTCTCTCTCTCTCTCTGTCCCTCCCCTGCTCGCACTCTGTCTCTGTCTTTCTCAAAAATAATAAAAAAAATAAAAAATATAAAAATAAAAAAAGTTTCTATAGATCAACAAGAAAAAATATTTTGAAATTAACCAAATATCAATAGGAAATTAACCGAAAAATGTTACAAATTGTCAATATATATATGAAAAGGCAACCTATTTCTGTAATAAAATAAATTGACTGCTGTAAAAGCTGCTATTTAACTATCAAATTAAATACTGTTAAATCTAGAGTTGATGTAGTTTTGGTCACCTTTATATTGACAATAAATCTTGCAGTTGAATCTCTGTATGAACTTCGACTCAGGATTTCTACTTCTGAGAATTTATTCTAAAAATGCCCCCACAATACAAATACATTTATAAAAATTTACCATAGTATTATGTGTAATAATATAAATTTTTGAAAAACTCAAGTGTCTATCAAAGGAGAGGGTTAAAATACTTCATCACATATGCATGCTGATACATGGATATAATATGAGAATATGTGGATACCTTAATTTTATCTTAAGGAATAAGCTAAATAAATTTAATATATTGATATATGAAGACAGTATGTTGAAGAATAATATGAATTGCATGATCTTTTACATAAAAATCTGGAAGTTATTAATGTATGTAGACAAAAAATTAAAGGAATATGCATAAAGCTTTTGAAAAAAGATCTCATGAAGTATAATTATTGAAGACATTCAACTTTAATTTTTTTTAATGTTTATTTATTTTTGAGAGAGAGAGAGTGAGTAGTGAGTAGGGGACGGTCAGAGAGAGGGAGACACAGAACTATAAGTGAGCTCCAGGCTCCACGCTGTCAGCACAGAATTCATCATGGGGCTTGAACTTCCAAACCAGTAGATCATGACCTGACCCCAAGTTGGAAGCTTAACCAACTGAGCCACCCAGGCACCCCGAAGACATTCAACTTTAGACTATATTCCTCTGTTGCTTGAGTTTTGCACACATTTATATTATTTGTTTTAGTCTGAAAACAAAATATGCATTTGTTCAAAGAATTTAAATAATATCTGTCTAACAAAGTACTGGTGATATTCAAATTGGTACTAATTACAAGAGAAATTTACTTGAAAACTAACTTTATGTGTATTTGATGAATATTAGTAATTTAATCCATACTTTTCAGGGCATTAATCCTTGCAGGATTATTAAAAATTCAACAGAATAATTACTGTTTATAATTTTAACATTTAGTACCTTCCTTTAAAAATCAATAAGGTATAACTAAACTCTCTTCTTATAAAATTATTAAAGATCTCTTCTGATAACATTTTTAAAGATTATTTCTCCCACTGAGTGTGAAGTGAAGCTAGAAATGTACTCTATCCTATGATAAAACCTTATGCCCCCAGAAAAATGATTAAAGTAACTATTAAAAGAGGATCCAAGAAAAGGCCAATGTTACTGTTTTTCAAATCTTTTATAATAGTTACTCTCTTTTGGGACTCACTGTATTTTAATCACATTTTACTCTAAATAGTAAAAAAAAAATTGAATTTAAAACATATCTGTGTATTTGAAAAATCAAAGATTATTTTTATTTCACTCTCCCTAAAATTGCATTGACACCTGATAAATCAGTTGTTGACTTTTAAGTGGGCGGAGGTCATTATTCAGTAGTTCTTCAGTAGGTATAGATTCAATGTACAATTAATATTCTCCCTGGAATTTCTGAGTAACACATCATTCTACCTTTTTTTTCAGCCAGACATTAAATATAATAAAAAATGTTTTGACTGGTCTTTTGCCTCAAAGGGATTTTTATAAGCCTCAAAAATATATTTAAATACATGTAAAATGCAATACAGTATTCTGACTTCCATGTAATTCCATAACTTACCAAAATAATTTGATATTTTAATGAAAATAGATATGCCAAATATTATAATGCTTTTAACTCCATAGGAAAAAAAATACCCTTTATTTATTGAATGCTTTTTAATTACAACATAACTAGTGATTTTCACTTAACAAATACTGTCTCGGAGACAATATAAATATAAAGGGGAATATAATCTCTACTGCGTAGCATTAACCTTTACTCAATCATTAAACAATGAGAAATATTGGACTGTTTTTGTTATGGATTAAGAAAACGCTTTTGGATACAGATAAACATTTGTCCCTGCTGGAATCTCCTTCAGCAGTAATGCATCATTATGCCTGACCAGCCCTAGAAACCTTGGAAAGACAAAATATGTACATGTTGGTTGTTAAGCATATGTGATGTGTTTTGCTTTGTCACCTGGCAACCAGAAGATTTTTGAACTTTGCCAAAATCCAAACTTTTGAGACTCTTAAGCTGCTTAATTTTTATGTTCATAGAATGTAACCCAAGGTATATTTTCATTTGGAAGGCTACTTGACTTCTTGAATTTTGATAGATTTTGTTTAACCTAGTTTGTTGAACTTTATTGTTAGGCATGACAACTTCAAGTCAGATCAGAGTCCCAGTTAGTTATTTAGCCCTACATGGACGGTTGATGACCCTTAAAAATCTCACAGATTTCAGGTCTTTCTTGTGTCTTGTTGTAGCTAGCAGAGAAAGGGATCAGAAGATGAGTATCCAAATCCTGCTCAGCTCTGTTATTTATTTATTTATTAAAAAAAAATTAAGTTTATTTATTTAATTTTGAGAGAGAGAGACAGACAGAGTGAGCAGGGGAGGGGCAATGAGAGATGGAGAGAGAATCCCAAGCAAGCTCTGCACTGTCAGTGTGGATCTCGATGCGGGGTTTGAACGCACGAACTGGGAGATCATGACCTGAGTGAGCCAAAACCAAGAGTTGGAAGCTTAACTGACTTAGCCACCCAGGCAGCCCTCAGCTCTAGTATTTAAATCAGCCTTGAGGCTTCAGAAAATAATGGAATCCTTCTGGTCCCAGTTTCTTCATTTGTTAATTAAGCTTCATTGAAAAAGCTTAAAGAGACCTAAAAAGGATTTCAGGTTTTTATAAATGGGAGGAATGTAGAAGATTTTCAGTCTAGTGACACATGAGTACATAGGCCTTTTAGTCTTACCCAGTCAATTCTTGACCCCCACATTTCCATCCTCAAACCCTCCATCATGCTCCTGTAGTATACTGACTACTTCTAGGCTCTAAGTCTGGTTTAAAAATGCATTAGAAGTGTCATAAGCTTTTAAAAAGTGATTCTATATTCATTATTACTGCTTATCATCAAAGACAATCAACTTAGTTTTCTTTTCTTGTTTTTAAAATCCCCCTCCCCTATTCCATTTCCAATATGAGCTAGGGATAAACCACACTATCCAATTTAATGGGGTTACCTGGATTTTTACAAACAGTGGATTATCCTGAAAGACTGAACTAAGCTGAGGAATCAACTGATTGCGATTGGCAAATCTATAAATACCATCTTTATAAAGCATCAAAATTGCATTCTCAAACAATACGTCAAAGAAGGATAAATAGTTTCACTATCTTTAACGTTTCTTTTAGTGATGTTGTATCACTGACTGTGACATTCAAAGGGCCTATAAGTAAATATTTGTCACTGGAGACCATCAGCCTATGGCAAAATAGACACCAGAGGGCTTCATAATTTGTGTTCGTTCAGAGAAAGACTATTCAGATTTTTATTGTCCTAATGATAAAAGAAAAAAAAAATTGCTTTTGCTACTTGTTCCAGTAAAAGAGAGAGGAATTCTCAAACACTAAAACAATAGTAGCTCCTCTGGTGAGTGATGCGCCACTTAGTAATAATGCAGTACATTTTGAACAGATCTGTAGTTTTTCAAAGACAAACATCAAATAGAAAGAAAAAGGTTATGTCACCTTCACCCTCACAGTACTGTCATTTATATGCTATCAGCTCATTAAATTCACATTAGGATACTCCATGGGACTTGAGTTGCTATTAGTGCACCTAAAATGGCATAACAAAATCTCAGTTCACTTTAAGAGAGATGGCTTTGCGACATTTTGTATTTCATCACTGAATTATTACAGTCTCAGATGCATTCTGCTGTGATGGTAATGGAAGGAGGAGTACAAGAGAGGAAAGCTGTCCATTTGTTGTTCCCCAGGGAGAGAAAAAGCAAAGTTTGATTAAAAAAAATTTAAGGAACTGAAAGTAAAGCATTAACAATTTAACCTCTGAAAATACATGAATGATGGCAAATACTACATTTTGAGATAGCCTGCAAGGAATGAAGGGTAAAGTGAGTATATTGAATGCCTCAGGAGTTCGGTTGGTTAGTTGGTTTATGTTGACAGGTAGATGGCCTCTGGACTCCATAATACCTTTAAATAGTCCTCACTGGTAACATGGCACTGTCCTTTTCTATTATAGTCTCACTAGTTACGTCCTTGTGCAAAAATGCGGGTAACCTCTCAAAAGTAAATGATCCTGTGACAAATATTGTGAATATTGATAGTTCTGTCATGATAACAAAAGCTTTTCCTGATGACAGACAAAAGCTTATTGTCTCCTATTCTGACTTACATGTTTCAATCCAAGATTTCATGAAACATTTTTATCACCTTTTACAATGATCAAATTGTGCATTTGTCAAGAGTATAGTTAGTCACCAGAGACAGAAGCCAGGCATATGTGATAGCAGGATCAATGTTGCCATTGAAAACCAGTACCCTTAGGAGAATTTTCTCTTATATTCAACCAACAGAAAAAAGCAAAGTATATGCCTAATGTAATATGCTCATATATAGAAATAGAGGAATAAACACGTTCATTATGAGATGAAATCATGTAATAGCACAAACATACTCTTTTCTCAAGATCATTTCTTAGTGATAAAAACAGAATTTGAATAGGAAAAAAAAGGAATAGAAATAAATTTTATTTATTTATTTATTTTGAAGTTTATTTATTTTGAGAGAGATAGAGTAAGAGCAAGCATGAGCAGGGCAGAGAGAGAGGGGGGGTGGGGCAGAGAATCCGAAGCAGGCTCCACATTGTCAGTGCAGAGCCATGACGTGGGGTTCAGACTCACGAACTGTGAGATCATGACCTGAGCTGAATTAAGAGTCGGAGGCTTAACTGACTGATCCACCCAGATGCCCCCCCCAAAAGAGATTAGTCTTAGATCTTTATGTTATCTTAGATGTTTAGAAGTTACCAGAATATTTCATGACTGAGGGTTTATGTTATATCACTATTTGCACAATTTTTAAAAATGTAATTGTGCAGGCATTTTAGACTTCATGACAATTGCTTTCTTTTGCATACTTATCGTCATAAATTAAAAACAATATATCAACGATGTGGAAATATGAATACCTGTTGCTTGTTAGGAGATTTGTGTTGTAGCTGGAGCTTTGCTGTGTTTGGCAACTCCGGCCCTTGAAGTGTAGGTTTTCTTATCTAAAAAAATGAAGGGCTGAAACAAGACAATCATTAAGATTCTCTACCATTCTCAACATCTGTGTGTTATATATATATATATAAAAAATAGCAGAGTGTTGGAAAAAGAAATCCAACAAGAGTCTGGGGTATTGGTCTTTGCTTGGCTATTAACAATCTGAGAGACCTAAATTAGCCTTTTTTTTTTTTTTTTTTTTTTTTTTTTGCTTTAGGAGTTAGTTTGCCTTCCTATAAAACAAGGCAAAATAATTTCTGATCTCTAAAACATCCTGAGATCTAAATTTTATGGCTTTCGGGTGTCTGGGTGGCTCAGCTGGTTGAGTGTCGAACTCTTGCTTTCAGCTCAGGTCATGATCTCACTGCTTGTGAGTTTGAGCCCTGTGTTGGGCTCTCTGCTGTCAGCAGGGAGCCTGCTTCAGATCCTCTGTCCCCCTCTCTCTCTCTGCCCCTCCCCTGTTCATGCTCTCTCTCTCTCTTTCAAAAAAATAAGTTAATTAAAAACATAAAGTTTTAGGGATTTTTATTCTCTAATCCTTTCTTTGTGTTATCAAATTTTACTTGGTGATATTGGACAAGGCACTGAATCACATAGAGTACTCATCGTTCTTTGTGGAAATTATATTTAGTATACCAATCTATTCCTGAAAGTTTAGAATATGTTGCTTAAAATATGACCCCAAATGAACAGCTGCAACAGAGTCCACTAACACAAACTTGTGAGGCATCAAGATTTATTTTTGCCTTTTTAATGTCACAATCTCCCACAACTTTTTAGCCTCTTAACCCCAGCCCTGTTCAATCATTTGGTTATATGTCTAGTACCCACAGCCATCTGACTTCATACCCATCGTAATTAGATAAGGATAATGAGATCTACATAGGATAAATGACTTGTCCAAGGTAACATGGTAGAGAGCTAGGATCAGGAGACTCCTGTGCAGCCCTTGTCCAGACACTGTCCCGTTGCATTTGGGTTCTCCCCTATTTTTCTTTCAGCTTTTACATGGCTGACAGCACAGTGAATTCTTTGAGGGAGATTTGCATTCAATAAAATGAAATTGTTATTATAAAATGATAAGACTTTAGTGGAATATGAAGAATCACCCATCCCTAAGGGAGAATTTTTCAAGGAAAATCAATTCATTTCTGGTACTCTCTAAAATGGATGAGTAAATACACAGATGTTTTTTTGCTCAAACTGAGAAGTTCTGATCTATATTTAATCCTTTCAATGTACACTTGGAATAGCATTCTGAATCTTGTTTGCCTTTATGTTCTTGAGCCAACTACAAAGCCTCGGCATAGGGTGCAGACCTTATCAACATGTCCTGTACTGAATCATTGAATCTGAACATTTTTGAAATAGGCCAGTGTTTGTAGTTGTTTACACCCCAGGTGTGTCTTTTTTAATTTTTAAACCACGCGCGCGTGTGTGTAATATCTCTACACCAGGCAGCAACAGAAAGTGTATTTCAGTTACATAGTCTGTACTTTTATATTATGCTTCATAAATACAAAGTACCCCAAAATGTATGAATATGGTCATAAATGTCACCTCATGAAGCTGACATCATTCAACATAAAACAAATGAGATTAGCCATTTGTAGTAGTAACCCTCCCTAAGAGGCTATTTTACATGTCTTGATGGTGAGATAAATGGGTTTCCGAAAATTCAGCAAAGAGCCTATGGAACTTTCCCCAAACCCAACAGGGGACACAGCGATCAGGAACGTAAGTAATGAAAGACAAACTAGAAAGGAATTAATTGTGTGAAGTACTTATCATAAAGAAAGGTTATCACAGAATCTTTTATTAAATGGTAAGGAATATTTTGTTTGGTTTTGTTTTTTAAAAAAGTAAATACTGAAATTTTTCAGTGTTTACTAAACAATGACTCCGAAAGAGGGTGGTTGGCTTGGTTATGTCCTTAGCTTCTCGGAAGGTATAAATGTGAAATGCAGAAGGATGCATCAGTCTACCACTAGTACCACAGTACCACAGTACCACATACTGTGTTCAATATTGAACACAGTATTCCCCAGTATCATCGAGTTCCCTTAGTTTCCCATCTTGACTCACCACAAAAACTATCTGATCTTATGGTGATTTCCCAAGAAGACTTTTTTACTGGGAAGGAGCATGTACTTTTCAGCTGATGTGAGTACTCTGTTACATAATGCAGTGTGCTATTCCGTGTAAGTGAATAAATTGGCATTCTGGTTTATAAATCTGTTTCTTGTAAGCTTATTTAGCATTAATGAGTCCTCTAGAGTCTGACCATCCCTGGGAAAACTGATAAAATAGCGTTCCTGGCTAGGCATAGCCAAGGCCCACACCCTGAGTCTGAAGTAACTCCAGCAAATAGTATTTATATGCCATGTGTTTCTACCGGAAACAGAAATTCAGCCAGCTTCTCTCTTTACTCCTGGTAATTACAAGTGAGACAAACTCTTAGGATGAAGTCTCCAAAAGTGAACAGGCCTAGTACTTCCCATACCTATCTCTCAGAGACTCACGATGTGTTTTATATAATGATTATACAAGGTAAGTCTGATGAGCGTTACGAATACAGCTATTTCTTGATACCTCAATTTTTTGCATGTGGCCCATATTAAACTTTCTGGGAATATACTATGGAAAACTCTCTTTGGGTGATAATATAGTTCTAGTCATCCTGAGAATACTTGGCACTATAGCTTCTCATCATGAATTTCTAACTTGTTTGCATCAAGATAGAAAGGAAAATGTTTCAGCATACAAACCTCAAAGATAATAACGTCTGACACTGTAATAATCAAGCTAGTTTCAGATGGAAGCTGGATAGATCTGCTTTATACTAGTACTTGGCAGTGTCTTCACCTGACATTTCTGTCAGCTTTTTTTTTGTAAGAGGGTTTGTTCTCAACAAAGAATCCGGAATACAGTATTTAGGGTAGCTATAGAACATCAGTCAGGATGGTTCTGTCACAAAACTTTGTTAGAGTTAAAATATACAGAATCAGTCACATCCTACTGTGCTGGGATCAAAGGGAGTAACCAAGAAATATCACCCGTCTTCCTCATCAGCGCTCTGAGAAACAATTGCTAAATAAAATAAAGCAGTAATGGAAGAAACCCAATGATCACCTTATTTACTGACCAGTTGGGAGCCTCTTGATTAGAGGGACAGCCACTTGAACCTGCCAAATGAACCTTTGAATTTAGGTTGAATTCCCCAGCTGGGCCCAGCAGATTGGACTGGGTAGGTGGGGGAAAAGGCAGCCACCGGAACATGAAGAACTGTGTTCTCCTTGTGGGAAGAAAGTGATGGAGCCGTCCTAGGAATGCCTGCTCTGTTCCTCAAGTGAAGGACCTCTATCTGAGACGGAATGAGTGAAGAGGTGAGAGAAAGTCTTCTTCCACTATGTAGAAGGAATAGTCGGGAACAGGGAATAATAATTTCCTTCCGACACACTATTATGCTATTTCTAGAAGTAAGACAGCTGAAATATAAGACCTAAAGTGAACATTAAAAAGAAAAAAAAGACCAGTAAAATTTAAGCACAGTATACTCTTCCAACAAGACAGAGCTGACAGAAATTAGTTAAGTGGACAAATACATTATGTAAACTTGCCTCTAGCTGGACGAGAGAAGAAAAGACAAAGAACTTCCATGCAGACAGATATGTAATGGGCTTATCCTCCTTTCCTACCAGAAATGCACTGATATTGCAACAATGGCATCAAGTGGTATGTGTTTTGCTAGGATTGATGCACCATGCTTTTTGTTTTATTGTGTTTGTTTTCACCACATTTATTCCTTCCTCAAATATTTCAGAGGGGTCACCTGTATGCAAATTAGTGGTTGTAAAAGTCTGACTATTAAATGTGTTTCAGCTTAGACTATTGGGTTGTCTAAAATTAATCAAAGTGTCATCCTAAATTGAAGTCAGATGGATGATTTTTAAAAATGCATAAGACCACAGATTTAAAAATCATGGCATTGATAGTGACTAATTTTCATTTTCTACGTGCAGTGTATATTTCTTCAAACTTACACATCTCGATATCCTTACTCAGTAACTGTTTATTAGGCCCATAGTTATAACTGCTCTGTCTGTGCTGTAATCTAAGATTCAAGGGGCACCTGAGCGGCTCAGTCGGTTAAATGTCCAATTTCTGCTCAGGTCATGATCTCACGGTTGTGGGTTTGGGCCCTGCGTTGGGCTCTGTGCCAACAGCTCAGAGCCTGGAGCCTGCTGCTGATTCTGTGTCTCTATCTCTCTCTGTCCTGCCCCACTCATGCTCTCTCTCTCTCTCTCTCTCTCTCTCTCTCAAAAGTAAATAAACATTAAAAACATTTAAGATTCAAAATCAATATGATGCTGGTTTTCCCATTGAATAGTCTTGATTTCCCTGGAAAAGTAAAACAAATCAGTGATTACTATAAAGTGTGAAAGATGCTAGGGCAGTGGTAGAAAGATGTAGAGTTGTGTGTCCTGTGGGAGACACATTGTCTACATCACACTGGGCCATCAGGAAAGCTGGGCAAGTTGTGCTCGAGACAAGGCTTTCATTTGTGCGTGTTTTTTTTTTAACTTCCATTTTTATGTAATTTCAAGAAAAGTTACTCTGAATCATCTGGCAGTAAATTGAAGATGTCATGTATCTCTACATCATTATCTGTGTGTGTATTTCCTGAAAACAGGGACATCTCTTACATAACAGCACTGCAATGATCAAAGTCAGGAAATTTAACACTGAGACAGTGATACAGTACTATTATCCAATCCGTGATCCATATTCAGAATTTTTCAATTGTCCTAATAATGTACTGTACTTGTTCTTTTCCCCCAGTCCAAGGTCTATTCTGGAATCACTTGCTGCAATTAGTTGCCAAATCTCTTTAGCTTCTTTTACTCAGTCTCTATCTTGACCATGATATTTTTTTTTTTAATTTTTTTTTTTTTTAAATTTTTTTTTTCAACATTTTTAATTTTATTTTTGGGACAGAGAGAGACAGAGCATGAACGGGGGAGGGGCAGAGAGAGAGGGAGACACAGAATCAGAAACAGGCTCCAGGCTCCGAGCCATCAGCCCAGAGCCCGACGCGGGGCTCGAACTCACGGACCGCGAGATCGCGACCTGGCTGAAGTCGGACGCTTAACCGACTGCGCCACCCAGGCGCCCCGACCATGATATTTTTGAGAAGTATAGGACAGTTATTTTGTAATTCAGTTTGCATTCATTTGCTATTTTACATGATTAAATTCAGATCATGATTTTTTGTAGGATCACCAGAGGAGTGATAATATGCCCTTCCCAGAAAGCCTGTGATGTCCACTTGTTCTAACATTTGACTACTTGGTTAAGAAGCTGCTTTCTAGGTCTCTTTTCTGTGAAGCTGTTTTTTCCCCTTGTAATTAAAGTGTTCATGCTTTTGTCAGGGAGAACCTGGGCAGTTAAAAACATCTGATTTAATTATATATATATATATATATATATATATATATATACACACACACACACACATATATGTATATATATATGTATATATATACGGGTATATATATATAGATTTGATTTAATTTAATTTAATTATATATATACGTATATATGTATATACATACGTATATATATGACACGTATATACATGTATATATATATACATGTATATACGTGTCATATATATACATGTGTATATATATGTATATATATATATACACACACATATATATATATATGTATTTTGGGTGTTTTAAATAAAATTGCTATGGAAAGAGCCAGGAAAGTTTCCTAGTTATATTGAGTCATCTGGGAAAGCCTCACTGATAATATGATAATAAATTAGAAAAGAATAAATGTTCCTAGTGTGGAGGCCAATTTGGGGTAGGAAATTTTACTTAGTTAAGGTGGAATATGTTTGGCTACAAGAACTTGAATACTCAACCCCAAGTGGCCTAAAAATAATGGGGTTTTATTATCTCCTATAAGAGGTCTGGAAGTAAGTTATCCCAGGGTTGATCGAATGGCTCAAGTTTTTCATCCAAGAACATTAATCTCCATGCTTTGGAACTTTCATTTTCAATATATTCATTTTGCCTCAGGTTTGTTTTATTGTGGTCATGAGATGCCCCCCTTGACTCTCGAAACCATTGTTTTGTGAATAAAGAAGGCTAGTGACTACTAAGAGTCAAAACGTAGTGTTTGCCCCACTAAATGAGAGCAAAAATATGGGAAAAGATCATGCTTCCACATTCTTCAAGAAACACATTCATTACAAGAAGTGTATTTGCTTTGAAGCGTCCACTTCACATTCTTTTTGTAATTGACCATTATACTACAAAATAGTGATGGTGGTTTGATTCTGCTCAATATACTACATCTTTCATCTGAATGAAAATGTTCTCATCTTCCAAAAAGGGAAGATAAAAAGTTCTCTTATTTATCATAGTCTTCACAGGTTGAAACTAATTTTGCTTTTTGTTCTATCACAGCCCTATCTGGTTGTATGTTCTAAAGTCTAAATTTCAGTTTTAACTTTCACTAACATTTCTGATAAAAAAATAATAGGGAAAATTTAATAGAGGGATAGAGGAAGAGAACACGCACGATTATTTCTGTCATTTTGCTAGAGTTAATATTTACAACTTCCTTCCTCTGTTTACCAATTTCATGTTTTCTTTATTCTCAGCCTGAATTTGGGATGGTAGAAGTTTTTTTGCTTGATAGGATGAATCGAATCTTTCTTCTCAATGTCCTGTGTTGTAATGGTTCTTCTGTTATGAATTTATTACTGGTTTCTCAAATATTGTAAATGATCCATGGTATATGACACTCTATTATTTTGCAAATGACACAAAGTAATACAATGAATGACAGTTCACTGAGATATGAACACTTGAGAAAGTAGTGTAATGTACTTTAACAACACTGAAAAGCAAGGAAAACCAACTTGCAGGGTCAGAAAAGCAGAGAGACAGAGACAGAAACAGAGGGAGAGAAAGAAAGAGAAGACAGAGGAGAATAGACCAGGAGATTTGCCCTAGCTCTGATGGTGTTATAGAGAAAACTACATATATACAGGTATATAATATTTTGCACCTAACTTCTAGTCACTCTAGAGAAGCTTGGAATATAAAATCCTTGGATTTAAAATTATTACTCTTGGAATACAAAATTTACATTATTCTTATAAATAACCCTTAACCTACATCTT
Source organism: Puma concolor (assembly GCF_028749965.1). NCBI lineage: Eukaryota > Metazoa > Chordata > Mammalia > Carnivora > Felidae > Puma > Puma concolor. The sequence goes on along the minus strand of NC_141674.1, from coordinate 137,747,603 downwards.
CTTTAAAATCTTCACTTAACTGGACTGCCTGGGTGGCTCACTCTGTTAAGTATCTGACTCTTCATTTTGGCTCAGGTCATGATCTCACGGTTCCTGGGAATGAGCCCCACATCATGCTCTGCACTGACAGTGCAGAGGCTGCTTGGGATTCTCTCTCTCCCTCTCTCTCCACCCCTCTCTGGGACACACACGTGCTCTCTCTCTCTCTCAAAATAAAGAAAAAAAATAATAAATTTAAAAAATACAATAAAATCTTCATTTAATTTAGCTTAGGTTACTATTATATTTTACCTGCATTCAATAGGTTATGACTCTAGCATGTCCTTCCAAATTACTTTAGCCTGGACATCTACCTTCTGCCTCTGCACAGTGTGAAAACGTTCCTTCAGGAGTCAGGAAAGAATCTCATTTATTTACTTTATTATATAAAATTATTTGCCCATATGGTTTTGACAAATTCACCTCAAATCTGCAGGATAAAACTTTAGCAAAGTTTTCTCATGTTGAAATAAAAAGGGATCTTTGTTCTAACAAAATAGATGGGAGAAACACTTACTCAGTAGTCTATATACCAAATGCCTGCAATCTATAAGACATGTCATAAATATGTGTGGAAGATAAAATTTTGTGAAATTTAAAATGAACTCGATCTAGCCCACAATGGGATTATTCCACATGCAGCTGATTGAGGGGTGACCGAAGTTTGATACTTTTACTTCAAAAATAAAACATGGAGCCTAGAAGCATCACTTTGGGGAAACTAGGTAGAATTTAACTATGTGTGCGACACATTCAAATTCAAGTCAGATGAGATAGCTCAGAAGTTTGGTTATTTATTTTTGTGCTTAAAGGCTCTAGGAAATATATCTAAATGAAAACTTGAGGAGAATTAAAATATTTATTATTTTTTTCCATTGAAGTTTTGGGTTTCCAAATTGGTCATTTACTATGCTGTATTCCAGGTGGCTTTTTTGAAACATCTCTCACACATTCATACTGCATTGGAAAACACATGGCAGAAACGACTCTTGACTAGGGAGCTAGCAATAATTTTTCAATGGCAGACAAAATTAACAAAAGTACTTCTCAGAGGAAGCCTCTCACATAACACCATAACCATTTGTGGTCACAAAATGGACTTTCTTCCTCTAAATTATTTTTCACACTCTCCAGGCTGTTGACCTACCAAAAGAGTGTAGTAGCTATTTTTTTTAAATGGGTATTTCATTGATTTAACATATGTTGGACATTTATGCCTGTATTTATTTTGCTTAATTATAATTCCTTTGAACTTTTGCCCTGAGGTAGTTTTAATGTGAAGGCCCAAATCTGAAACTTTTAATGAAATAAATAAATTTTCTTAGAAACATAGTACTTTCCTGGAAGAATAAATCTGTTTCCCAAAATAACTCACTTAATTATAGGTAATAACTTTTGCTTTGAGATAATCAGCAAAAATTTTAAATAATTTAATGCATAAAGCAAGCCCATGTATACATATGAACACATTTGGCATATACACAGACATATACGTACATAAATCCAACAAATATTTTTGAGTGTCTACTATGAAATAGGAATTGGAAATATAACAGTGAACAAGCCAGTTGGGGCTTCGTTCTCATCAACCTTATAGTATAGTGGGAATATAGAAGAACAAAGTTTTAGTAAGCAATATACAGTGCCAAAATAATAGGGAAAAATTAATTGGGAAGGGAAATATATCCCAATATATGTTGATTTAGCTACAAGTCCCTTCTTGATGTAGCTCTTGCTTTCCCCTCTAGTCACATCTGTGCTTGCTCATGATTCTTAGAAATAAACTGTTGTCCTTTTGTAACCATACTCAAATATTGCATCAAAAAGAGATTTCATTCTTCCATATCTACATTCACTCTATTTTTTTATACTTAGATGGTCCATCTTTCCAAAGCCTGTTCCCCAATGTAAATCTCATGTTTTTCCCCCCACTTCTGATGGAGATTGGTACAAGACTTTCCCTCCAACCAAAAATATACAAGGCAGCTGTTTTTAAACATGGGCCGATAGAATGTGATCCCAAAGACAGGAGAAATATACAGCGAGCCCCAAGATCACTCCAGTTTTCTGCTCAGGGGCATTTTACTACCTTAGCAGAAAGAAGAGGAGCTGAGAGATGAGGGGGAGAGAGCAGAGTTCAAGGCTACTGAGTAGAGTGGCTGGCAATTTGGGGTCTGGGTTTCTGAAGAAAAGAGGCTAAAGAAACATGGCTTCAGATGGAAAGTTAGAGGCACAGGAAGTAATAAGGAGCATCAATCAAAGTAAAACTGTAGCATTGATCACCATCTGACCTATTGTAGATTTCCTTCTTTTCTTATTTACTTTCTGCTTTTGAGATACACATAAACTCTGCAAAGGCAGAAACCTTTTCCTCTTTTGTTCATACTACATTCTTAGTGTAAGAATGACTCACACACAGTACATGCTCAATAAATATTTATTGAATGACTATGTGAATCTCACATAACTGGATGTCTCAGGGGAGGGCAAGATCACAGAAAATGAAAACTGTGACTTCAACTTGGTCCTTTATGATTGTTTCAGGCGAATTCTTATACATGTATCACTCAGTTCTCAAATTGGCCTTTCCTCTGGCCAAAGCGTGATTATCAATAGCCTCTAGGGTCGCATGCCTCCTTCTCTTTGCAGTGGAAGAGGGAGAAAACCACCCTTTCATTTGTGGAATAACACTCCTCTCTTCCAGTGTCTTTGGGCTGCATTAGGTCATGGGTGGGCACATGCAATAAAAATAACCGCTGTTGGAACTCCACACATTGATTAGATTAATTCTCAGTTCCTGAACCAGTGACTGGTTTGGGTGAGGAAATGGGATTCGATGATTAGTTTAGATTGATCAGGATTAACATCTAGGGCTGGAAACGGATGGAGGAAGACTGGAAACCTGAAGATGTAAGGAGATAATGAACACTGTGTGGTAGCTGACATTGTCCATTATATCTATATTTTTTATTTCACCCCGTGTTCAAATATTTTTATTCTCAGCAGTATAACAAACATCAAAATAAAATCTTTTTAAAAGACCAATTTCTTATTGTATCAGAAAGTAGCTGTTTGAAATGAGAAATGAGTGAAGACAGTTTAGGGAACTTGCAGTTGACCTTTAGAACTTTTAAGCTAGTATGTGTTGGGAAGAGAGAACTGAATCTATGCCTGTTTTGTTTGACATTGTGTCCATAGTCCTAAAGACAGTCCTTGACACAAAGAATGCCTTTACTCAGTGAATACTTGATGAATGGGTGGATAAATTCAGGTGTTTGTTTTGTATAAAGAAAACCATACATAAGCTATAGAAATGCACTTTGCTTCCAGATAAGATTGCCTCTAAGTTATTCTAGTTATGCATATGCATTAAGGTTTATCAGAATAATTCTAGAAGAAACAAAAAGACAAAAGACCAGGGGATTGAAATGTACCATCTTATATGGTGTCTTACTCACCGGGTATGTTATTTGTTCATTTTCCCCTGTTTTTCTGCTTTGTCTTGGGTTATTAAATATTTTGTATTAATCCATTTTATCTCCATTGTTACAATGCTATTTATACTCTTTCATATTTTGGTAGTTGATCTATATTAGTATATCTTTAGTTAACCAGTATCTTACTTTGAACAGTATTATACACTATTTTGTAAGTCGTGTAAGGACCTTATGACTGTGTATTTCAATTCTTCTCCCCAGCCCTCTGTTCTACTGCTGTCATATATTTTATTTTATACCTGCTATAAACACACAATACATTGCTGCTATTTTTTTCTTTTGACATTCAGTTATCTCTAAGAGCAATTTAAAAAATGATTTTACTTTCATTTATTCCATTCCCTGTTTGCTTCTTGGTAAAGATTCAAATTTCAGTTTGATATCCTATTCCTTCTGCCTGCTAAACTTCCCTTAATATTTCTTGCAGTCAAGGTCTGCTTGCAATGGATTCTCTCTTTTTGTTCTTCTTAGAAAGCTCTTATTTGTACTTCTTATTTGAAAATGATTTTTTGCTGGGTAGAGAATGATGGAAGGCCAGTATTTACACTTTTTTCTTTGTAGATTCTCATGAGAAATCAGCTATAGTACATTTGTTTCTCTGATTGTCATGTGGCTGCTTTAGACATTTTCTCTGTCTTCTGTTTTCAGCAATTTTTAATATGATATGCCTAGGTGTGTTCATTCATATACACCCACCCCAGTCCTGAGGGGGGATTGATTTTTCATCCTGTTTGCTGTTTTTGAGCTTTGTGTATCTGTGCTTTGGAGTCTATGATTAATTGCAGAAAATTCTTGGCCATTATTGTTTTTAAACATTTCTCCTGTTTTGTTCTGCCCTGATTCTCCTTCTAAGATTCCAGTTAGACAATTGTTAGATTTGTTGATATTGTCTCACATCTATCGGATGCTTTGCTTTGTGTTTTTATTTGTTTCTTTGTTTTTCTCATTTTTCTTCTCTTTTCTGGCTCAATCTGGATAATTTCTGTTGACCGATTCTCAAGTTTCCTGATTTCTCCACTGTGTTGAGTTTACTACTTGGCCAGTCAAAGGCGACCTGTGTCTGTATTACTATGCTATTTATTTCTCGCATTTCCATTTGATTCTTCTTTATGGTTTCCTTCCCTCTGATGAATCTAGCCATCTAATCTTGCATGGTGTCTACTTTTTTCCATTTCAGAGCATGTAATACATTAATCATAGTTATTTTAAACTCTCTGTCAGATAGTTTCAACATCTGTGCCATATCTAGTCTGAAGGTTCTATTGGTTGTGTTGTCTCTTCAAGTGTGTGTGTGTGTGTGTGTGTGTGTGTGTGTGTGTGTGTGTTTTGCCTTTTCATAGCCTTTGTAATTTTTCATAGAAAGCCAAACAACTTGTGTAGGAAAGTAGAGACTGAACTAAAAGTTTTTGTGCTTGTAAATAGGCATATCTCTCCTTCAGCTAGGTTTCTAGTATGGAGGTTTGTGGTACTCTAGCCAAGAGTTGGGCACTTTTGAAATTGTGTCGCTGTGTTTGCCTTTGGTGACAGTTTTCATATTTCTGTAGCAATAACTTGGGTTTGAAAGGGAGGCTGACTTCCCAAAGTTTTCCCCCGATTTCTTCTCTACTTTCACACTCAAGCTTCCCTTTTGTGCTGTACACAGAGAGGACCTGTCTCTCACAGCTTATCCAGCAATACTTCATCATCACTTTTACTTGCTTTTTAGCCTGGAAGCAGGAAGTGAAGGAAAGCATCCTCGGGTCTCCCAGATGTGGCTTTCAAGGTGTTCCTGCTCCTCCTCCAGCTATAGTTCTGGTTAAGACTATATCCCTGTCCCCTCTATAGGGCTAGAGGATTTTTGTCATTGTGCCCTTTGCCAGGTGCAATAGATTTTCATCGGTGCCCTAAAACATAAAAACATTAGAACAGGTTTTATTGTTCTTCACTCTGTAGATTAAGGCCTTTGTTCCAGGAGATGGAGGGGGAGGATAGGGGGAAGATGTGAGGAATTGTTTCATGTCCCGTTTTCAGTGTCTGCTTTGCTTCCCGGTCCTATGTGAGGGAAGCTGTCTCCACACCCCTCTTCATTTTTCCCTGTTAGCACTTAGTGGGTTTCAAGGAGAAAAAGGTGCTAGCGTGTGAATGCCCCTCCCTCCATCTGTGGCCCTCCAAAACGCCACCTTCTCCAGTCATTCTGCATTCTGCTTCCAATTTAACAGTTATTCTAGCTAAGTCCCACTGGTGTCCAGTGATGTCTACCGTAGGTAAGCAAGTGCATCTTGTCTCCAGCTGTAGTTACCTGTCGCTCTCCAGTTTTCTGGTTAATTGTTTGTTTTGCAATCTTAGCTTTCTACTGGGTTCAAAAAACCATGCCAATTGGTAATTTGTCTAGATTTTTTATTTCTGAAGGTGTAGAAGCACTACTCCTAGCTTTCCATATCCTGAAGCAGAAACAAGATCTCTATAAGACTATAGAGACTTTTAAGTCTATAAGACTAGAGAGAAAAATATTTTTTCAAGTTTATGTATTTATTTAGAGAGAGAGGAGAGAAAGAGAGAGAGAAGTAGAGCATGGGCAGGGGAAGGGGAGAGAGAGAGGGAGAGAAAATACCAAGCAGTCTCTGTGCTGTCAGCAAGGAGGTGATACAGAGCTTGAACTCATGAACCATGAGATCATGACCTGAGCCAAAAGCAAGAGCTGCATGCTGTATGGACTGAACCATCCATGTGTCCCAGAGACAAAAATAGTTTTAAAAGAATCCCAGCATCTACTAAGTCCCATTAAGGTGACCCTCAAAATTTAAAATTTTCTCCTTATGAAGTTATTTATTTATATCACCTAGACTATAATTTTTGAGAGAGCATTTTAGTTTAAATAAAAAATGCTTCTTATGATTTATGTTATTGACTGTTGGGTAGGATCTCTTTTGAAAAATTTGAAATCTGTAGAAATTGTTTCAGAAGTTGTAATTGAAAGCAAGAGAATGAGGGTGGCTTTCTTCATTTCAGCTCAGGTCATGACCCGAGGATCATGGGATCGAGCCCTGTGTCAGGCCCTGTGATGAATGTGGAGCATACTTAAGCTTCTGTCTCTCTCTCCTTCTGCCCTCTTCCCTGCTCTCTCTCTCTCTCTCTCTCTCTCTCATTAAAAAGAGAAAAAGAAAGCAAGAGGGGCACCTGGGTGGCTCAGTCGGTTAAGCATCTGATTTCGGCTCAGGTCATGATCTCACAGTTCCTGAGTTCAAGCCCCTTCTTGGGCTCTGTGCTGACAGTTCAGAACCTGGAACTTGCTGCAGATTTTGTGTCTCCCTCTCTCTTTGCCCCTCCCCCCATTCACTCTCTGTCCCCGTCACTCTCTGAAAAATAAATGAACATTAAAACAAATGTGTACAGGGGCGCCTGGGTGGCGCAGTCGGTTGAGCGTCCGACTTCAGCCAAGTCACGATCTCGCGGTCCGTGAGTTTGAGCCCCGCGTCGGGCTCTGGGCTGATGGCTCAGAGCCTGGAGCCTGTTTCTGATTCTGTGTCTCCCTCTCTCTCTGCCCCTCCCCCGTTCATGGTCTGTCTCTCTCTGTCCCAAAAAATAAATAAACGTTGAAAAAAAAAATTAAAAAAAAAAATAAAACAAATGTGTACAAAAAAAAAAAAAAAGAAAGAGAAAGCAAGAGAAAATTACATGGGTTTCAAGTTATTAAATACAATGACTGGTTAAGGTCTACCTGTATCTTCTGGCTTACATGACTAAAGGTAGTTTTCTGTGTGACAAAATCAAATGGAATCAAAAGAAGGATAGACTATGAGTGTGAAGGCCATGGTAGACTGATAGGACAAGAGATTAAAGTAACCAAATGGTTGGGTAGAAGCTGTAATACACAGAGAAGGCAGAAATAAGTAAGACATGGCATAAGTAATGGTTATAATGACTTTTAAAGACTACTTTTTCTGTTTATGTGTAATTCAATTTCTCCTGTTGGCCCTAGACACTGTTTGGTATTAGGCAACATTGGACACTTATGTATCTGATGAGAAAATCTAATCTTTGAGTACCTAGAAAAATATTTGATAATATTAAGGCAAAATTGAAAGACAAATGGGTACAACTTTTCTTAGGCTCAAGTCTCTGGAAACAATTATGGATTAGATAAGCATTCTTTAACTGTGTTGCCCAATCAACCTAATGTTCAGGCTTCATGCATAAAATATGCTATGTTATTTACATAAAAAAGTTACTGCTAAGTGTCATATTTTTTTTTAAAAGAGAAGATTTAAACAGAAGTTGGGGCTTTTCTTCTTGAAGCTAGTTTAAGAGCAAAACACATAAGGAGAATAATACATCAAATGGAGGTTTTAAAATATTATTGTGACACCCCTCTCTCCTTTGGCATGAAGAGCCATAACTGTTTGCAGAGCTAAAAGTTCCTGGTTTGTTAATGGAGGGACCCTCTGTCACTCAAACTTGCCTAAAAGTTCAAACTTGATTTTCAAAGCTTAGTGAAATGTAACGAGATGTAGTGGAAAGTTTCTAATCTGGCCAAGAGGTTTTTAGTACATTATATAAAAACTTAGAGATAATATGAAAGGATATATTTACAAACAGTATTTAAATTCAGGTGAGTAAAAAAATATTTACCCTTAAAATTCAGAAGAACCATAAAGATCAAGTTTAATCATACCTAAATGTGGTACATGGATCAGCCTCACCAGAGAGATATGAAAACCATGAAATTCAGAAAATTTTGGCCTTATAGCTGATAGAGGATTCAGTACATATTTTGTGATTGCCTAGAAAGTAACCCTCAGTTGGATGTCTTAACCAGAATTTAGGATAACTACCTACAGTTCAACCTATATTCTAATTCTCTAATTTCGATAACGATCTTAAATTACTAAGCTTTAATGATGTAAGATAGTTACACTTTGGCACAAACGGTATTCAAAATGTTGGGCAAAAGTAGCAAACGTTTCTGGTTTCTCACTATACAGTTAAACTGAAGAGAAGTGAGCTTCTGCGCTGTTACTAATTTGCAAGATCACCATCTAGTGGCAGATTCTTCCCATTGCAAGCACGCGGTCCCTACAGACCAAGAAGGGTGTCTGAAGATTTCATGGCCACGCCAATCCATCTTAGACACAAGATGCGACAAGGTGATTTTGACCATACCGGGTAGCATTGTGCAAGTGGTAATATCCCTCCCAGATTTATGAATCATGAAGTAATAGCCGGGAAAAGAGCAGAGGACACATGCCACACAATTAAATCAAATCATTAAAGGACAGGTTTCACTTTCTCTTCATTCTATCTCCTTCACATTGACAAAGTGTCACAATACTACTATTAGAGAAATTACACGAATAGGCCATAAGGAAAAAGGAACAAATGCTAGGACAACGGCTACATCACTGCAGAGCCTTTCATTGACACGTTGTGCGAGTTCTGCTTACCTCCTGCAGAACTGGGTAGAGAGAATCCCCCTGGAGCACACTCTATATCCACTTCTTCTCTTTACATAGGTTCCTTTAAACTATCTTAGAATCTTCCTGAATGACAGAAACTTGTCCTATGGAAATAATGTCAGCCTTTCCAATCATGGCAATACAAGCTGCAAGCATCAGCTAAAGTTTGAGATGCTTCTTGTGGATTGTGGGGAAGGAGGTTTTTAGCAGGAGTCAGCAGTTATCTACATGACAAGGAGAGCTTAGAGAGAGTAAAGATATTACTTCCTGGCCAAAATTAACACTGGCATTAAGATTCTATTGTGGGGGCACCTGGGTGGCTCAGTTGGTTAAGCCTCGACTTCAGCCTAGGTCATGATCTCACTATTCCCGAGTTCGAGCCCCGTGTCAGGCTCTGTGCTGACAGTTCAGAGCCTGGAGCCTGTTTCAGATTCTGTGTCTGCCTCTCTCTCTGCCCCTCCCCCACTCACACTCTGTCTCTTTCAAAAATAAACATTAAAAAAAAATTAAAAAAAAAAAAGATTCTATTGTGCCTAGGGTGCCTGGTGGCTGAGTCAGTTAAACTTTGGCTCAGGTCATGATCTCATAGTTCTTGGGTTCGAGCCCCACATTGGGCTCTGTGCTGACAGTTCAGAGCCCGGAGCCTGCTTTGGATTCTGTGCCCCCTCTCTATTTCTCCTCCACTTGCTCTCTGCCTCTCTCTCCCAAAAATAACCATTAAAAAAAAAAGATTCTATTTTGGCTAAAATTCCACTAGTAGGGATTAACTCCCACAAATAAATGTCTTGTACTTCCTAAGAATCCTTAATTTTGTCTATATTTAAGACGTCATCAATTATAAGATGCAGCATTATTTTGCATACAACTATAAAAGAAAAAAAACCTGTCAACATAACCAGAATAGTCTTTAATTGTAAGATTTATCCCAAAGATGTTAAATTACATTGAAAATATATTTGTATCCTTGAAATATGGTAAATGAGCATTCTGGTAATGAGAGAGCATTTGGAGTGAAAACCATAAGATTAACAGACATTTAAGCATTGGTGTCAACCATTCAAAGAGCCCTAAGGAAATGGATCATAGGATAGTCATGTTTTGATAGAAGAGGAGGAAGAGAAAGATAAACTCCAACTGCTTCACAGGGTTGACTAAGCCCAGCTTTATTTAGACCATACAATGGCCTTTGAACAAGTCCTTTTAGCAATGTTTATTTAAAGAGGTCACCATCTGAAGTTAGCATACTGAATTCCGTCGCTGTTGACCCTTTGGAAAAATAACGGACTCTGAGAAAGGTTAGGAAAGGTGGGAAAAGTCTATGAATAAAACCTTTTCAAACTAGAAAGAGGTCAAAGTACAGCCTGATCAAAGACACAGATGAAATGCGGAAGAATGTAGATAAAGGTAAAATAATGAGTACCGGAGACACCAATAAAAAGAGAAATGCTTTTGTAAGTGGCTAGGTGCGGCTGCACCACTAGGAAAGAGTTCTCAGACGTCCTGTGCCAAGGCCTTTACTCACGCCTGTCCATACACAGCAGCAGCAAAGAAAACAAATAAAAAAATGCAGATACTGAGATTCAATTTTAAAAGAGGCCAACTTACACTGAACGTCAGAGCTCAGAGTAGAGTTATGGGGATGGTTTCATTTTTCTCTTTGAGCTGCATATTAGATTTTACAGTAACACAACTTCCTTTTTAACTCAGGACGTAAAACAAAAGTAACCTAGAAAGTCGCCCTTCTCTCTCAAGGAAAAAAAAAACAACAACTCTGTAAACTGAAGTAATGCTGGGGCAAAACAGGATGCTACAGAAGATGTGTTTCAAGGGAATAACTGCCTGATACTAACATGATGTGAAAAAGTATCATTTGAAAGACAAGGAAAGTATTGTTTCTCCTGGATTATTTTTTCCCAGGGGTCTAAAATTTATCATCAAAGAATAATTTATTTGTGTCCTCCTATGTATGTATGTATATGAAATTTCAAATTTCCAATAAAATAAAAATACCCAGGACACAGCATATTAATGCATTATGTCAGATTCCTTAGTAGATTTGCTTTACTTGATAAAGTTGCTAAGGAGCTTTATTTATTTATTTATTTATTTATTTATGTAATTTATTTATTTATTTATTATTGACATTTTCTTTTCTTCACCTAGCATGACCACCCCCTATATGATTGACCCTAGGAAGTAAAAGTCACGGGGAGAAGGAGGAGAACCTTGGTGAACTAAAATTTTAGAATTTACAATATGATAGATGCTCTACTAAGTATTTTACATATAATCCTTTAATCCTCCTAAGAACACTGTTAAGCAGATAATTGTCATCTTCATTTTACATAAGAAGAAATGAAGTCTCAAAGATGTCAAATAACTTTTTTAAGACAACACAGCTAGTCACTTGGTAAACTGAGTTAATCCAGGTAGGTTTACCTCAAATTTTTAGGAAACCACATCAAGATATGTGGGAAGAAAGACTCTACCTGTGGTTGCAAAGACACCAATTCAACTTTATGTCCACCAGAATATTTCCCAGATTTGCCCATTAAGTTGTAACTTTTGTTGGATTTTAGTAAAATTAGCTCAGATTTTCCAGACTCAGCTTACATGTCTTGAATACTTATGGTAAGATAGATTATATATGTATCACATTCCTTTCATCTAATGCTCAAAATAACCCTTTAATATGGATATTTTAGTAATCTCTATCTCAGGTTCATACACTGGTACATAATAGAGCCAGGACTGCCACTGACTTCTGATTTCATGGTCAGGACTTCTTTCAATAAACTAGAACACATTGAGTCTATATTTTACCTAGGAATTTTGAAAAACATTATGAGCTGTTTCAAAATATCTGCTTTGAGTAATGAATAGAGCAAGAACGTCTCCTATCTTTTCTCTCCCAACTTTGCTTTTGAGTATTGCACACAGTACATTTCCTTACCAAATTCTTCATGACTCTAATTTTAAACATTCAAATTGCTGTAGAGAAAAACTATTTTCATTTAGACTTAATCCAAAGTTGATGACCACCAATGAATATTACTGTTATTAATGAGATAAAGTTTTATTTGGGACAATAAAGTAAGTCACAGAGTTAGTTATAGAGAACATTATCATCTCCAAGAAACATGAGTTGAGAATTTAGGGTCAGAATATGCCATCCAGCAATTTTCTTCACATATTCGCAAATAGTTATTGGACACACTATGTGCCAGTACTATTCTAGGTACTAGGAAGACAGCAATATTTTGTTTATTGTCCCAAATAAAACTTTATCTGCCCTCAGAGAGCTTACATCAAGTTAAAAGAGACAGACAAAAAAGTAAGATAAATATAAGATGTATTGCAGGCTACATGATGATAAATATGGAGAAAAGAAACAGAGGTAGTCCAAATTTTTCTATAAAGGGACAGATAATAAATATTTCAGACTTTATGGGTCAGATGGTCCCTGTCATAGCTACTCAGCTATGCCCTAGAGACAATATGTAACAGCTAGAGACAATATGTAAACAGCTAGAGACAATATGTAAACAAATGGGAGTGGCCATGTTCTGACATAATCTTAAAAGCTAACAGAGCTTAGTCATGTGGGTAAAGAGGAAAAAGCCTCCAGGGAGAGGAAACAGGAAGTGCAAAGGCATTGAGACAGAAGTTTGCCTTGTGTGTGCAAAGGTCAACAAATAGACCAGTGTTATTTGTAGAGTGGGCTGGAGTGAGTAGGTATGGAACAGGAGATGTGGTCAGATATGCAAGACCTTATAGAACAGAGTAAGAATGATAGGTTTTATTATGTGTGAATAAGAGAAGACATATGCATGTCTTCTGTTTTAAAATCATTTATCTGGCACCTGTATGCATAGACTCATGGGAGACAAGAGGCAACAGGAATGATGAGGCAGTGATCACAGTACTTGGGATGGGACAAGATGGGGTCTTAACCCAGAGAGGGTGCAGTTTCATTGATGAGAAGCAGTTGAGTTCTGGATGGATTTGCAAAGTATTGATAACAGGATCTACTCATGGTTTGGATGTGTAGTGTGAGAGAAAAGTGAAGTGATGGATGAGAGTTTTGTTGTCAGCAGCTGGGATGGATGGAAAAGACTAATAGAGGGATAGGATTTTTTTTGAGGAGGCAAATACATATCAGTTGCTAAGTTTTATACACATAAAATGTTGGATACGTAAAGTTTGGGACATCTATTAATATATAAGAAATGCACTGGTTCCCGCTCAATATACAGCAACTATCAATAGGTAGATGTGGCAATGGGGAGAGCAGAATCCAGAATTTCCTTTTACTTATTGAAATTTGTATAGTCATGATTAAGCACCACTTTGGGATTTTTGAAGTAAGACACACATACATGAGATATAATGTTGGCTCTGAAATTTAGTAAGTGAGTGGGCATAGATCATCATTTAATTTCTGTATACCTTATTGTTCTCAATTTTAAAATAGATATAATAGCACCAATCATGAGAGTGTACAGAATAAAAGATATAATGAACAAAAAGCAGTGAACAAAATGCCTCACAAATTGTAAATGTGAAATAAATATTTGATGTGGCTATTATTATCAATTATCAAGAAAAGTAAGTGCACTGCAAACGTATTGCCTTTAGTTTATGAAAAATAATGCTCATTTCAAAAGACTTCCAGGAATATGTAGTCTGCGATGTATTAGCCTTGGCTCTACAAAGATTATGATCTAAGAGTTTATTCAGCCTCCAAAAGACAAGGAGTCCTGGATTATTCAAAAACATTTTCTTGCTGTATTTTCACTCATGGAAAATGGCAGTCCTTCGCAATAGGTTAAGCATTACTTATGTTTGTTGTTTTGCATTTTTTGTTTTAAGCATTAGAGGTGGGTATATGACTGCTGACTTCTAGGACAAGGAATTTTGAAAAGAAAAAAGGAAGGAAGGAGGAGAGAGAAGGATAAAGGCAAGATGGTTGCAGTAAATAGGAAACAGGTTTCTGATTTTCTAAAGAATAGCTTGTATATACATTTATTTTTACAGAACTTCCTTCTCTCTCTCCTTTCTCACAAACTTGTCATGTATCAATTTGCAATTGGTATCCTGAGTCATAAATAGCAATAAATAGACTGACTTATTTCTCAATGCAAATAGTCTCTTTGGTGGTTTAATTACTTGATAAAATAGAAAAAAAATTGAAATTTCTCATAGAATATCTAAATATTTGTGTCATCACACATTATAAGATATAGTGGTGTTATTTTCACTTATAAACTTTCTGTTTTGGAACAAAATATTATTTAGGGTCATAATGTGCATTATTTGTATTGAGATTCACTTATTCAAAGGAATTTTAAGGACAAAAACATGCAAGTATGAAAATAAATTACACAGGCATTTGCTGAAATATGTGGTCATTTCCCAACTTCATATGGTCCAGGGTATTCCCTGAAAAATAGAGGGCCTTTGATACAAAGATTACTAAAGATCAGTCAGAATATCAACCTCAACACTTGATCTTGGCCTAGTCATATTAGGATACTAGCTTATCTTTAATATATTAAACAAACAAACAAAAATTGTACTTAGCAAACAGTGGAGAGGCCATGTAGAGGATTGAATTAAAACAATGCTAGGATTCTGAATGATGTGGGTTTGGATTCCAACTTCATGACTTATTATGTGACATTTGAAAGTTATTTAGTCTTTCTGAGATTTGTTTTTCATATTTGTTAAATAATGATATTAAAATCGGATGAAAGGACTAAATGGAAAAAAAAGAAATTGAAATATCTGTAGGAAGTTTTAGTCTGTCGTACTGAATGTTGAACCATCATTCAACCTTTTTTACGGAAATGACTACCATGATTCTTATTTAAGGAATATTGCAAACCAAAGGTGGAAAACTAGACCTAACAATTAAATGAATATTCATGTTAACTAATGTGTTTGCTGTAGTATGTTAAATAGTCTCAGAGCGCCTGGGTGACTCAGTCAGTTAAGCTTCCAGCTCTTGATTTTGACTCAGGTCATGATCTCACGGTTTGTGAGATGGAGCCTGATGTCTGGCTCTGTGCTGACCGCACGGAGCCTGCTTGGAATTCTCTCTCCCTTTCTCTCTGCCCCTCCCCCCCCTTCTGTCTCAAAATAAATAAATACATTTAAAAAAATAGACAAGGTCTCATTTCTCATGAAGAAAATATTCCAATATTGTTGATTCTCAAATTAGACTCTGTTTCTCCTCCCCTCAAATAAAACTGTATAAAATCACCATTGACTTGTACAGAGAAAAAAATGTAGTTGAATATTTCTCATCTCCTATGCATAGAAATTAGGTTCTAAGAATGCGGAGGGCTTCTGTAAGAGTGTTCAGGAAAGTGTGTGGACTCTAGTGGAGAATTAGGCCTCAGGCTCACAGAACTGTGCATATAGTTCTTAGGGATATTTTTTTAATAAATTCATTTCATAGTAAACCTTAAATTAAAAAGTCAATGGCAATTTACCTACTTCCAAATACTAAGGTGGTGGGGGAGGCTAGAAAATTGTGTTAATTGCCAAAGAAGATTAACATTGGAATAAAAATGGGAGACCATGACTGCAAAATTGACAATTAGCCCCTCTTTGCACATATTCTTCTACATTCACTTTCTATGTGTTATTATGCCAGTCCGTTATTTGAGTACGGTAACTGGAGTCTTTTTTTTTCCCTTTCAAATAGAAAAAAAATGCTAGTGGAAATTTCATTTGTAACATAACTTAATTCTGGATTTTACTTTTGATTACAGCCAGGGTTTACTTTGATGTTTTCAAAATGAATTGCAAAGACCATTTATTCAGTAAATTTTGAAAGTAGAAACATACTGAAACTTTTATCCCACTTGGTAAGCGGCCATCCTTTAGTTGTATCCAAGTTTTCCCATGAAAATGCCAATCGGGAATAAAACTGACAAATATATTCAATCAAAGATGGAATTTTTTTGCTCTTAAGTTGCAAATGGCCTCATTAAAATAAAAGCACCACCTTAGGGATTGCATAAAGCAGAGTATTGGTACCTAAATGGTATTTATGACCAGGCTAAATGTAAAGTGAATTAAAATTTAAAGGATTATAGTCAGGTAGGCCACAGACATCTGTAGAGAAATGTCCATTAAGAAGATGAAAGAACCAGCAGTCCCTGGTGACAGGCACATGTCAGGTTAGCGGTCAGCCATACCTATACACTTAGTGCCATAGCAAATGAGAAACACATTGCACAAGGAGGAGAGTACTTACAAAATATTTATTTTAAACCGAGAAAAAAAATAACAAAGCTAACATTTTGGAATTCATATCCATCATTGTCATCAAACTAAAGTCAAATGAGGAAAATAAGACGTGGGCTGATACTAAATTATTATCACATATGTGTTTGTAGGTACCGTATACATTCCAACCCATGGTTGTATTTATAGAATCAATTGAAAGCATAATCTTTTGAATGTGTCATTACGTCTCTGATGCTGTAACCACAAAGAAGTGCTACTTCACCCTGGAAATAAAGGCCTTGTTTAATAAAACTCAAAAAGTGAAATAGCCTCTAGGGTGTTAATACACCAAGGGATTCATTCTTTCACAATGTGACTGAGTCACAAAACCAGTCACTATTTTTGTCATTTTTATGGCACAATGCTGTCCTGTGCATGCAGCATACATAGCTTTGTTGCATCTGCCTCGTTAAAATCAAGAATTCTTTTGAAATGGTCATCAAATGCTCTTAAGTGATGACTCATGGACACAGGAAATCTGGTCTCTTAATTGAAAGAGACTGACTATGTCTTTCTTTCCTTCCCTTCCTTCTTCACTTCTCCCCTCCTCTCTTTCCTCCCCTGCCCCATCCTTCTCTCCTCTTTTCTCTTTCCTAGGCTTCCCTTCCTTCTTGCCTTCCTTTCCCCTCTAATCCCCTCCCTTCTTCTCTCTCTCTGTCTCTCTTCTATTGGGTGGGAAACACCCATCATTGGTGTTCAATAAAATACACTCAGCAAATATCCTAGGAAATCAACTTTGGTATTTGATGTGGCAAAAGATGGTTGAAGTTACTTATTGCAGAGAAGGCTTCTACTCTGACTTACATTCATAATACAAACATAGCCGCTTCCCACTCTACGTTCTTTTAAATGTTCATTTATTTTTAGAGAGAGAGAGAAATATAGAATGAGGCAGGGAGGGGCAGAGAGAGAGGGAGACAGAGAATCCCAAGCAGGCTCCATGCGGTCAGTGCAGAGCCTGATGAGGGGCTTGAACCCATGAACGATATCATGACCTGAGTTGAAATCAAGAATTGGACACTTAACCAACTGAGCCAACCAGGTACCCTTCTCACTCTGTGCTTTTAAAGACAGTTCAGAGAGAAAAATTTCCCTACTAAGTGTGCAAGTCATATTCCCTGGGAATCATGGCTTCCCAATCCAGTTTTAAACTAACAAGCCCTTGATAACTGATGATACTGATGATTGCTAAGAAGAAGTCACTCTCAAATTTGGGCTTGTGTTCCCAAAAATACAAAAAAAAATGGTGTTTTGCAATCTTATTTTGCCTTAGAACAGAAAGAATCTTTAACCACGATGGCTCTTTTGCTGCTTCACCGGAAATCTCAAATGTTGTTTGGATGCTCTTCTCTGTCTTTATGATGAAACTAGTTCAAAGTCCCATTCTCATAGTTGTTTGTTTTTTTTCTTTAACATTTATTTATTTTTGAGAGAGAGAGAGTGAGACAGAGCACAAGTCGGGGAGGGGGAGAAAGAGGGGGTACACAGAATTCAAAGCAGACTCCAGGCTCTGAGCTGTCAGCACAGAGCCCAACATGGGGCTCAAACTCATGGACCTCGAGATCATAACCTGAGCCAAAGTCGGCTGCTTAACCGACTGAGCCACCCAGGCGCCCCCCACCCATTCTCCTAGTTGTATCTCTGTTCTCAGTCTACAGTCCTTTATTTAAATATATTTTCTTGATGGATTGAAATCTTTGACACTGGAAATAAGAGATGGAGGAGGATGGCTCCAAAAACACCATTTCCCAACAGTAGGATCTTCTAGTTGGCACCACCCTTCCACAACCTCCCTAGCTGTAGGTCCTGATCCGGACCTACAGACGACCACCTCATTTCCTCTTAAACAAGTTACCTGTCTAATCAATATACACTAGTAGTTTTATTCCAAAAATCATTTTTATTAAATACAATGTTCAGTGAAATATCAAAAAGAATGCTGAATATATTTCGAAGTAAAGGAGACTTTGTAAGGTGTTTCGTCTATGTCAAAGCATGTGTGTTTGATAGGGAAAACTTTTCACACCAGCTCCATCCCAGACTTGATTCTTCAGGGAGCAGTCTCAGATGGCCTCATTAGAGAGAAGTTAAATTTGGGCTGGCCTGAAATGGTCTGGAGTTTGATTTCAGCTTGCCATCTCCAGAGATTGTAATCTGAATTAGATAATCTGCTTGGAATCTTTTTCTTTATCACTTCTCTGTTTAAGGTGTGTACTCAAATGGATGTGATGATATAGCTAAATAGAAAGAATAAAAAAGAAGAGACCTGCACAGCTAATAAAAATAGTACAACCCACAAGCAATGAAAAAGCTGCTCTAAAAAATTTCCTGATAATTTACTCAGAGGTTTAAAACTTAGATTCTGTCAGATTTGAAGAAAGGAATTTCAACAATGAGGGGGCTCTCCACTGAAAATAAATGTCCTTACTAGGTCTTGCAAGGGTTCAGACTGAAGCTCAAGCTGGTCAGTAAACCTCGAGGGTCAGAGGTTTGAAGGGAGAGGAGTGATTGTCACATCCAAGCGATATATAGCTTGTCATCATTGGTCTGTTTAAGAAATGTCAGGCATTTCCTCTTCCCAACCAAGAAAGAGTCCTAGGAACAAAACTCATGTTCACACAATTTAGACTTTCAGCAAAATATCAATTTGCCTTTGGGTTTAAAATAACAGAGAAAGGTGTGGAATAATTTATGAGAGGAAAAGAAGTCTCTTGGGGTGGCTGTTATCTTATGCCATGTTAATGTTCTTGAGCACTGGACACTCCCCTGTAGTTGAATGTGTATTTATTGAGAAATATTGTTCTCTATGTCATAGCTCTGTGCATGAAACTATTGTCTAAAAATAGCTATTTAAAAGAGAGTATAGGGGGCGCCTGGGTGGCGCAGTCGGTTAAGCGTCCGACTTCAGCCAGGTCACGATCTCGTGGTCCGTGAGTTCGAGCCCCGCGTCAGGCTTGGGCTGATGGCTCAGAGCCTGGAGCCTGTTTCCGATTCTGTGTCTCCCTCTCTCTCTGCCCCTCCCCCGTTCATGCTCTGTCTCTCTCTGTCCCAAAAATAAATAAACGTTGAAAAAAAAAATTAAAAAAAAAATAAATAAAAGAGAGTATAATTATTAAGATTGGGACTGGAGAAGTAAGCGTGTTCTTAAGGAAAATATTAATGGCAGCTACTCCTATAATATCAAGAAAACGCCATGTTATTTTTATCATGTTTTTCAGAAAGAAAATCTGAAAATGTTAACACAAAACAAGCAATGTTTGCTCAGTGTCCAGATACTTCCTCCTGAAGCTATGGATTTGGATTGACTAGGGCACACCTGGACTTAGCCCCAAGGTTTGGGGTCCATTTCCAGGCCAAAACCCCAGTTTCCAGTTCAGGGCTCCTGGATTCCATTAAGATTGCCCGTGAATCAGGCAGGGCTAATTCAGCCCTGAACAATCAATCACTCTCACTCCATTTTGTGAGTGGGAGTGATTGATGGTTCTCCTCTGGTCATGGCTGACCTAGACGTAGGACGCGGACCTGAGCACAATGCCTCATGTGTGAGTGGCTTATTTGGAATTAGTCAACTGCAAGTAACTTTCTTGTGTCTTCCTTGTTGCTTCTCTAGATAGACACATATCCTCAAGTCCTTTCTATGCAGCCTTCTGTTTCTTTCCAACTACTGTTTCTCTCTCCTTCCCCTCATGGAAAATAGCTGCATGTCTATGCCCCCTACTCATTTTCATAGCCCTCGATTAGCTAGCCCCCAACTTTTTTCCCCACACATTCAATTATGTTTCTATTTGATCTTCGATTGTTAGAATCCGATCGGCTAACCCATCTACTCCTCCCCTTCTCTCTTCCCAACCCTGGGGTTTGCAGGAGCTGTCCTTTCTCTTGTTTTCTCATAGAATTGTCAGTAAAGAAAAAGAAATGTAATTTGAACTGCTTTTCTCCTCTTTCTGACATTGTTCTTTTAAGCAATGGGAGGCAGGGATGGTAGGGAAGGGGAGTAAAAACCAGCTTCTCCATGGTTTTGTGAATTAGTATATTTTGTTTGCAGCTAGTTATCTTCCATTCTTGGGAATACTCATGGTGCATTTCAGAGAACAGCGCGCCGTTTTGTAGATGTTATCATTATGGCCTTTTTGCCCAGAATTACCACTGCTGTTACAGT
This sequence comes from Puma concolor, assembly GCF_028749965.1. Classification (NCBI taxonomy): domain Eukaryota; kingdom Metazoa; phylum Chordata; class Mammalia; order Carnivora; family Felidae; genus Puma; species Puma concolor. Next base: position 137,727,177 of record NC_141674.1, on the reverse strand, counting down.
CACTACAAGGAAATGCTCTCCCACTCATTTCTCTGATAAGAAGCTGCCTCCCATCCTTATACTTCCCATGGTCCACTACCTGGACTGAGACATTTGCAGCAAGGGTTTCAAAGGGAGGCTAATAATGTGCACCGTTTTCAGGATTGTTATTTTCTCCCAAAACTCACTGAAGTCATGAAAACCCTTATGAAAAATGATTAGAGAAGTTGCAAAAATTCACAGACAAACACAGGGCAAAACTCAAAGCAGTGCTTTTCATCATTTTGGCAAAGTGAAAACGGGAGGGCCTGCTCTTTTTTTCTGTCTCGTGGCAAATCACGATTCCGAACACATCTACTACATAGAGTTATGGAATTTTTGACCATTTTCTCTAACGGGGAAAGTACAGTTTCGATAACTCAGAGAAAAATAGCTAGTGATTATCTCAGGTTACACACAAAAGGGCAATCATTATTTAGTATGTAGTGAATATTCATTTATTTCTTCAAAATTCAGGATGTAAATGAATATATTGACTTATAAGATAGGATCATTTGAGAAAGAATATTATAAATGCATAAATGTATATTCACAGCATATATTATATATTAAATAACATATGTACATATAAAGAGCGTAAACATATAAAGGATATATATATGTGTGTGTATATATATATGTATATATACATATACATATATATATATATATATATACACTTTCATGGATATAGATATATAAATTGATAGGATTCAAAGGAGAAAACTATTTTGTCCATAAAATAATGTAAGAAAAGATTCCTTTTTCAAAAAGTTTATTTATTTATTTTGAGAGAAAGAGAGAGAGAGAGAGCACAAGTGGGGGAGGAACGAAGAGAGAGGGAGAGAAAGAATCCCAAGCAGGCTCACACTGTCAGCACAGAGCCCCATGTAGCGCTCCAAGTCACAAACCGTGAGCTCATGACCTGAGCCGAAATCAAGAGTTGGACGCTTAACCTACTGAGCCACCCAGGTGCCCCTTTGACACATAGTTGAATCTCTTAGATGAGAGAAATGTTTTTCTTGAGGGACTTACAGATTTTTATAATTTTGTTTAAATAACAAATGCAATAAAAACATTCTATGTTCTTTTGTAACATCTTTTTTCTCTTTTGGTCTCTGTGAGGATGTGCAAAAGACAGTAAACAAGATAATAATGGGTTAAACAAACAAACAAGCAAACACATGAGTAAAGGGGTCAATCTCCATTTGGCTCTGCCAATGTTTTCAGTAAGAGTTGGGCAGTTAGCCTGGTGGACTCCCGTACTGGGGGGCAAGAAAAGCAGAAGTATGACCTAAGGGACAGCAGGTTTTATGGTGTGGCAGCATCGTATATTTGGCCTCCCTGTTGGCTCAGCGTGGCAGCGACAAACTCTCCCCTGCTTTGTCCACATGCAGCACATCTGAAGCTCACCCAAGAAGAGACTTTCCCTGAAGGGAGGGGCAGCTAAGGAGTCCCAGGACAGAGCTGGCCCACTCTGCGTGGTCATTCTAGTCTATTCCCTTAAGGGCTTCAGTGCTGCCACAGAAGCAGCATTGTTTAAGCCATTGCTGAATCACAAAAATATTCCTTTCCTGTCAGCCATGTCACCACCCTTAGACTGAGAGCCAAGCTCATTCTCTGGCCATGAGAACAAGTGGAAGTGGGTGGGAAAGCAGCAGGATTTCTTCCATCATATCCGGAAGACTATGCTTCTAGCTCCCTCTCAGATAGGAAAGGGCATTGCTACTAGTTTTTTGTTTTGTTTTGTTTTCTTTTAGTGAGGAATAAAACCGCCTTTTGAAATTAGTCATTAAACATAAATGTGGTTTACAGCGCAGGAAATGTCATGGTTCCTAACCAAATAAGAACTAAGGAACTATCCAGTTATTTTTTTTATTAGTAGTATCTGCATATCAGAATGTGTGTATTAATGTTATTTGATGAGATTATTGTCAAGCAAAGGATATGCAGGAGAGATATGATTGCTTTAAAGCTAGGGACAGGCAGATGCGTATCAAATGTACATAAACATCTGAAAGCAGATAAGAAAATATTGGCCTTGCTTCAAATGAGATGGAAGCAAAGATAGGCAAGGAGCATTTATCAGAAATGGAGTGGAAAAAGATCAGGGCCAGGTATGTAGAACCTCCAGGGTCTGTAGTTGCAAGCAAATAAACAATAAAATTTTAGATGCAAGTTATTGAAATGCTGCTGTACTTTGTTAAATAAACAACTAATGAAAATATATGAGAGTTGAAAAGGTAAAGATGTTGTCCATCATTACCTACAAGTAAAGAGCAATTGAGCGTATTTTGAGGTTTATTTCCTTTATGACTGTGAAGCAAGATCAATTTTAAAACAAACTCTCATTTCTGCACTAGTGGCCTTAAATCCATACACTGGTGTTCTTTTTCAGTCCAGAGCATGAGAATGATTTTTCTGCATAGAATTCAGAATATCTAAGGAGCAAGAGGTCTTGAAAGTTATGCATGATACTTCTGTATGAGGTAAAAGATATCATGTTTATAAACCATGTAATCACAATGTCTCTCTCTTTTTTTATTTTTATTTTTGAGAGAGATAGAAAATGTGAGTGGGGGAGGGGCAGAGGGAGAGTGGAGAGAGAATCTTAAGCAGGCTTCACACCCAGTGGGGAGCCTGATGCTGGGCTCCATCTCACAACCTCTTATGACACACAAGACCATGACCTGAACTGAAATGAAGGGTCGAAAGCTTGGGGCACCCGGGTTGGCTTAGTTGGTTAAACATCTGACTTTGACTCAGGTCATGATCTCATAGTCCGTTCTGTGCAGACAGCTCAAAGCATGGAGCCTACTTCCAATTCTGTGTCTCCCTCTCTCTCTTCCCTTCCCCTGCTCATGCTCATGCTCTGTCTCTCTCTCTCTCTCCCTCTCAAAAATAAAGATACATTAAAATAAATTTTTTTAGAGTTGGATGCTTAACCAACTGAGCCACCCAGTTTCCCTGATCACATTGTCTTCTAATAATATATTTAATAATTTGGTCCATGACACTTATATTTCTTAAACCACAGTATATTAAATAAAATACATGTATATGTATATATATATTTATATCTTACATATATATATATATACCTAGTGTTTGTGTATGTGTATATATAAAAATAGATAAATAAATATATACTTATAAAATATAAACCAAAAATCATTTAAAAATACTGAAAGCATAGGAACACCTGGGTGTCTCAGTAGGTTGGGCGTCCAACTTCAGCTCAGGTCATGACCTCACTGTGGGTTTGAGCCCCTCATCGGGCTCTGTGCTGACAGCTCAGAGCCTGGAGCCTGCTTCAGATTGTGTCTCCCTCTCCCTCTGCCACTCCCCCATTCATGCTTTCTCTCTCTTTCAAAAATAAATAAAACATTAAGAACAATTAAAAAAAATACCGAACACAGTTTCAACTTCCTAAAAGGTGAAGATTTCAGATTTTAGTTTGGTTAAGGGGCAGAATTATTTTGTTCTGAGAAAAACATTCGAGTGTATTCTTTAGTTACAGAATTATAAAGAAGGCATGGACACATACATTGTTCTTGCAAAAAACTTTGAAGTGATGACTGAACTGAATGTACATGTTCAACTGGATAATGATAATGAAAACTGGATATAGGTTTAACAGACTCCTTTAGTCTTTGTAACTTTTAGGAAAATGTGTCTGTACTCTGTGTGGATTTAGATTTTCCTGAGCCTATGTAGTATTGCTTATTTTGTTGTATTCTTGTTCAAAACCTGAGGGATTGAACTTTGCCACAAACTGAAAGAAGGATTTGGGAGAGAAAGATCTGGGATAAGATTGGTCCAGGCTGGCACTGGCTGAGCTGCAGATGCCCTGCAGGTGGAGCTCAAGATTGATGAATTTAGATATATATTCTAATTTTTAAAATATTTCTGGGGCCACGTAACCTTACCACTCTGCATCAAATGAGTGGTCACACTTCTAATCACTTTTGCAAAAGTTCTACCTGAGGATAGGAAATAAGGACTTGAGAGGCAGACCTCACACTGGAGTTAGGAGTCACTTTTCCTCTTATTGGAACCTCATAGGGTTAGGGCTCAATCAATGGAAAGAGCAAGCCTTGTTTGAAGGCATTTCCATTGGCCTTGCAATTAGGTGATGGTCTAGAAAATAGGACTATCCCAAGGCTCCCCACGTTGCACTTCTTTCCATTGGTTTTATGCATTTAGAGAAGTCCACCTTGGTAAAGAGAATGCCTTTCAGTCTTGAACGGAGTAGCAAAGAGGAGAACAGAAGATCATCCCTTAAACCCAGACAGTAGCATAACTCAGCATCTCCCAGAGAATTATCTCTAGAGGATTTAGCAGAAATATCAGAGAGAGGCTAAAGAAGTACAGGAGATGCATTACATCATTAATTTATTCCTGTGTGCAACTGGCAGCCCCAGCGGTACATATTCTGTTTTAACCCCATTTGCAGTTTACTGTGATTCAATCCTGGTACTAACCATCTAAAGTTAGCATCAACCCCGCCAGTTAAGGGCTCAATCCCCCACAATGCTTTCCCTGCTGCAAATCTCAGTGCAAGTTCAGGATGTCCTCATGCTACTCATACACAGCACCCTTAAATTGGATAATTCACTGGAATGACTCATTGAACTCAGTAAAGTGCTATGCTTATGATAACAGTTTTATTGTAAAGGATGCAATTCAGGAATAGACAAGTGAAGAGACACATAGGGTAACGTCTGGGAAGGTCCAGGATTCCATGCTTTCTCCTTGATAATCTGAGCATACCATCTTCCCAGAACATCATTGCGTTCACCAGTCAGGGAACTCCACTGAATGTCAATGTCCTAAGTTTTTATGTGAGTTTGATTACATAGGTAAGATCGATCAAATCAACTGCCACATGATTGAATTCAATCTCCAGCCCCTCTCTTCTCTCCAAAGTTTGGGCTGGTTCAAAATCTCAACTCTGTTATTAGTGGTTGGTCTTTCTAGTGAACAGACCCCAATCTGAAGCTACCTAGGAGTCCACTATGACTCATCTTATTAGCATAAAGTCTGATGTGAACCTCAATAACAGAACTCATGTGTAACAGACATTTCTATCACCCAGGAAGTTTCAAGAGTTGTAGATGTTCCATAGCAGGAACCCAGAACAAAAACCAAACCCTTTGTTACATAACACACCTCTCTTAGATGTTGGCAGAGATGATTGGTTGGGTCTGTCTCCTAGTATTCAAAGAGAGTGGAAGCCAGAGCCATCAAATTTAGACAGACATCTGATCATGTTTTTCATCACTTTGTGGGAGAGACTTAGGCAAACTGGATAATACTTCGGAAATGGAAGTTGTTTGCTTTTAAAGATACTTCCTTCTTGGTTTGAACGCTGGTATTGTAAGAGGAGGCTTCTTAAGTCAAATATAGTCTCTGAATATGGATATGAAGCCAAGTGTGTTAGTCATGCAAATCTGGTAAGCAATTTGAGGACTTCACTATTATTTATACTTCTAGTCATCTTCCTGAGCCAGCGAGAGAACACGTAAAGTCCTAGAGTTTGTATTTGCTCATGCACCGCAAGCTAGGACAGTTCTGGGCTATGAGAAGATAGGTACTTGTGTGGAAAAGTAACAAACTAGGAGGGCCACAGATAATATCTTTATAAAGAGAAAACAAAGTTCAAAGAATTTCAGGAGCTCTGCTATTAAATTTATTTGAAAAGCTGCGATTTGAAAAAGTAAGACGTCCATTTTGTACTTATACTTACCTCTAAAACGTGGTTCATAAAAAGCAACAAATTTCTTGTACTACAAAACCTGCCTGGCACTGCCCAGATAAGCATCACTTGCATCAGAGAGTCATTCTGACTACAACAGAAAATGACTGTGCTCATTCGAACTACAGAGAATGCAGACTGGTGTTCAGGAAAAACCACATGCAGTATCACATGTTAGGCAACCACTGGATGTACTGTTTGCTTAGTGTTTCTCTGGCTGAAGAATGATGTTCCCCTTTGAAGAACCAAGATGGAAATGCTATCCCTGTGCACAGGAAACTGGCAAAAAGTAAAGTGATTTTCTAAGTTTACTCAGAAAGCCGGTAGCAGAACTGGGTCAAAAGTCCCATGTTTTATTATTATTACTGAACCAAGAGCACCTAGAAGAAAAGGTTTGAAGGGTTAAGGACAAGGTCTTAAATTGATCATGTAAATCATTTTCTTTACTTTGATGTCTCCAGCATCTTTGTAGGTCACAGATAGTTTCATTAATGCCTAGGTGTTTTTATGCTTTTTAGAACTGATTCATAGTCTCTAGGATTGAGAGAGGAGATTTTTTGAGTCCCTGCCTCATGCCCATTGATTTTTGTGGTGGAAGTGATTAGATAATGTCACTGTGGTTGTACTTTCTGATTCCTGCATGTACTTTATAAGGATTTTTAAAATTTTTTTCTTAACTTTCCTGAATAGTTATAAATAATTATTTCTTTCTAAGAGAAATTCCAAAGAAATTTGGGAAACAGAGGAAAATTTTCTGTGTCTGGTACCTTTGCTTATTTTTCTCATTTCCTTATAACAAATAGAATTAAATTTCATCTTATAAAGTGTTTTGTTAGGTTTGAATATTTTTTCATCTAAAACACATTAAGTTCTTTAGATACTTAAGAGTACATAATTACAAATGTATATCATTAAAGCAAAGCTATATTAATTAATACAAAGCTGCCCCAGGGTCTAGTAGCTTGTGGAGGCCCCAGCAAAACTACTTAGAGACTCCTTCTCTCCTTTGTCTTAACATGTTGATTTCTTTCTTCAATTTTAATTTTGTAACTTAACACAAAGTACACTTTGGAAATGTGCACAATTAGTTTAGACAATGTAAGTCAGGTTACTAAATAATAAATAATAACAGTCAAAAACAATCACAATAGCTGCGGTTCTATCATTAAGGCATATTTTTTCTACTAGTATATATTATACAATATAAAGTTAGTTTAAACCCAACTACTAGAATGGTCAATTTCATCAAGTGTTGTTTTCTTAAATAAATCTACTCCTGCAAATTCAAGACTAAATATTTGTATAAAGAGAAAAAAAATGAATTGAGTTTTCTCCTGGATTCTATGTAGTACAAGGAAGGAAAGACATGTCTATGTTTGTGAGCTGTGTCACAATACAGATTTTTATTTTTTTATTTTTATTTTATTTTCATTTTTTAATTTATTTTTATTTTTATTTTTTTCAATATATCAAGTCTATTGTCAAATTGGTCCATACAACACCCAGTGCTCATCCCAAAAGGTGCCCTCCTCAATACCCATCCCCCACCCTCCCCTCCCTCCCACCCCCCACAATACAAATTTTTACAAAGAGGTTCAGTTTGACTGTTTTCAAATATCTTTGGTTGTCATATTAGAGTTGATGTTGTGACAGCTGCTATACACTACCATAAACTAACACCAGCGTCTCCCATTAGAGTCCTAATATACAAAAAGGGTAACAGACACATCAAGTGATTTTTATGCCATTAACTAACCTGGACTAACCAAAGACTTCCCAGTGGAAGTTTTAGGGGACCTATTTTAATGATTGGGTAAACATAGTTTGCAGTGAGCATACTGACATAATCCAAACAGATGCTTTTAGAGGTTTCTGAACCTCACCACTATTGACATTTGGGGCTGGATAATTCTTTGTTGTGGTAGACAGTTCTGTGCATTGTAAACACCATAGGATGTTAGCATCCTCCTTAGCCCCTACTCACTGGATACCAGTAGCATCCCCAGGACTCATTGTAAAAACCAAAAATGCCTCCAGCATTGCCAAATGTTTGCCGGGGTACAAAATCGTTCCTGATTGAGATCCACCGGTGTAAAAAGTGCTTGGAAATAGCTTTCATTCCACATTAAATATTTTAATGCTCCTCTATATAGGGTTTACTTTATTAATTGACTCAGCAAACATACTTCTTCCTAATACATGGAAACTCAGTTAGCCCAGACTCAGAGTGATTTATCTCAAATTCCAAATTGATATAGTCTAAGTTAATTAATTTTATTGTATAAACCTAATAAACATTGCATTAACCAGAGTTTCAGATAAGTTTATAATGTTTTTATGCCGCTATCACCCAGCGCTTATTAGTATCTCTTAGTCTAAACAAAGCCTTGCAAACTATGCTATAATTTGTACAACAAAGAAATATGAGGCAAAATGTTAATTCTGTTGTGGTTCAGCATGTTACCCACTGGTCAGTCATGTCTGCTATCAGATATAGTAATTGGCTCGCTTGTGTAGCTGTTATTTTTCCAACAAAAACTAAAACAGTTATTGTTGAGGGAATATCTTTAATAAGAGCGTTTTGGGAGTTCAGTGAAATATGTGTCATTTCTTCTGAAATCAGCCAAGTGGTTGGAAGAAATCGTGAGAATGTGAATGAAACTGGGAAAGGCTTGGGAAGAGCGTTGGGACTGGTCATGTGAGCCATAGAAATTGTTGCTTTTCTCAGCTCCCTTCTTTTCTGATGTCCAAAACAAGAGCCTGAGCTCATCTCTCTATTTCCCAGCTGTAATGATTTCATCCTGTTCTCTATCTTCACTGGCCCTGTGTCTTTCAAGTAACTCTATACTTTTGTCTTTGCTCTAAATGCCAGTACCAGCTATTTGTCAAAAGATCCTTACACGCCTGTAATATTCTCTGTAACCTCCTTATTGAGCCCCTTTTCGAACTTCCCTGCTTATTAGCCTTAGCATTTTCAACATTCAAATTTCAGAAGCAAAGAACTACTTGCTTATTTACCAGATGGTCTTTTTTACTTTATAATAATATCTAAAAAGACTGGAAACCACTCATTTCTCAGCTCGTCTTTCAGAAGTCATGGTGCAATAGGACTGGAATAGACCCTAGGGATCATCTGCTACAACTTTCCACCAGATGGGAGCTTTAAGCAGGAGGCTCAGAGTCAAACAGACCTGAAATCAATTTCTACCTCCATTTTACATTATCGGAGTGACACTGAACAGGTTCTTAAGTTTGCGGGTCTCAACATAACCATTTTATTTTATTTTTTATTATTTAAAAAAATATTTTAATGTTTATTTATTTTGAGAGACAGAGACAGAAAGAGACAGAGTGCAAGCAGGGGAGGGGCAGAGAGAGAGGAGACACAGAATCCAAAGCAGGCTTCAGGCTCTGAGCTGTCAGCACAGAGCCTGACACGGGGCTCGAACCCATGAACCATGAGATCATGACCTGAGCTGAAGCCAGAAGCTTAACTGACTGAGCCACCTGGGCACCCCACAACATCACTATTTTAAATGAGACTAGGAGATCCTACCTTAACATGAGATAATGTATTAAACTTTCTGACACATAGAACATAATTAATAAAGATTTATTTCCCTCTCATTATTCTCATTGTAGGAGTAAATCCTACAACAAATTTCTGGAATTGGTATTTCTTATCCACATTATAGAAATTTTATTTTAATTAACATTTTTAATTAGGTAGTCTATGCACTGGTTAAAAATTCAAACACTACAAAACATATTCAGTGAGAAGTAAACTTTTCTGTGAAAGACCGCTATCATGCTTTTTTGTGTGTGACCAATAGAGATCGTCCATGTACATACAAATGTACTCACGTGCACATATTCCTGTTTGATGCAAGTTGTAACATACTATGCATACTCTCCTACAACTGGAATTTAACATGAAACTTATTTAAATATTTCAGGGTTCAGATTACTGCCATAGCAACAAATATCCTCAGTTTCTCTACTATATATCTACATATGTATGTATGTCTATCTATACTTCTCTATCCTTTCTCTAGCCATCTATTCATCTTTCCCGCTGCCTTGACCACTGACTTCTATTTCTTTGTCCGTGACTTTCTTAATCTCAGTACCCTAAACTGTGTACTATATTCAAAAATACAGACCACTGTGGATCTCTCATTTAAATTCCCTGTGTTTCTTAGATAATACCATGGCTATTGGGTACAATGTCTTATTCAGATGGCACCTATACAGATATGACTTTCATAAGCACTATTTTATTCATAAAAATCTTATACTGAATGGAACTAAAATTATTAAAACCGTATTTGGCATAAAATTACTCTTGAATTCAGGTGGAAGATTCTCTAATATTTAAGATTACATATTTAGTTCATTATAAACAGAGTGTGATATGCTATCATATAAAGACATACATTGTCTTCACAGTAATGACAACATTAATGCAAACAATTAGCAATGATCCAGCTGACAGCAGTGTATCTACACTCTTAAGCTAGGACATGGCAGTCAATTGAAATACCTAGTGATTTCAGGTATAGATGAGATTTCAGACTTAAAAAGAGGCCCTTTTAAAAATTACGTGTTCCCTTTGGGGCGCCTGGGTGGCGCAGTCGGTTAAGCGTCCGACTTCAGCCAGGTCACGATCTCGCGGTCCGTGAGTTCGAGCCCCGCGTCAGGCTCTGGGCTGATGGCTTGGAGCCTGGAGCCTGTTTCTGATTCTGTGTCTCCCTCTCTCTCTGCCCCTCCCCCGTTCATGCTCTGTCTCTCTCTGTCCCAAAAATAAATAAACGTTGAAAAAAAAATTAAAAAAAAAAAATTACGTGTTCCCTATGATACATTAAATAAGATTCTCCTTTATGCATGTGACAGTGATAGTAAAACATTTCTTATGGGCCTCAGGAGGCAAACACAACTTTTTGAGAATGTGTTTCCTTTTAAATTAATTGACTTCCCATCTTAAATTATCTACAGTGATACAGACTAAGCCTTGCTTGTTGCTTCAACCAACGTTGTCTATTTTAAAATTAATTCGTGGGGCGCCTGGGTGGCTCAGTTGGTTAAGCGTCTGACTTTGGCCAAGGTCATGATCTCCCAGTTCGGGAGTTCGAGCCCCGTGTCAGGCTCTGTGCAGACAGCATGGAGCCTGGAGCCTGCTTCGGATTCTGTGTCTCCCTCTCTCTCTGCCCCTCCCCAGCTCATGCTTGCACTCTGTCCCTGTCAAAAATAAATAAACTTAAAAAAAAATAAAAAAAACATAAAATTAATTCACATTTAGCTCACATGGTGAAAGAACACTTTCTCAAATAAAGTGGAGAATGTCCCATTTCTTATCTTTAATCTAGAGCAAAGTGTTAGAAACTGCAAAATAAGGTCCATTAAAGGAAACATCTGAGGATTTTGCGAAATATTACAACTGTATATGTGGACTTTTTTTCTGAAGGGGGGAGGTGCCCAAAGCTTTCAACAATTCTCAAAGGAGGATCCATAAAAAAATGAAAAGTCACTGCTCTCAATCAAGAATCTTCTCTAGAGAAGAGAGCTAAACAGAGAAATTGGTTCAAAGTTCTTTCTGTTATTTCTGGAATAGACTGTAAAGTAGATTTAAAGTAGATTTCTTAAGAATGCAACAGATTTCTTCAAAATGCTGTGGAGGATAGGTGTTTTCTCCTTAGATAGGGACTGTGATGGTTAGGTTTATGTGTCCATTTGACTTGGCTATAGAAAACACACACACACACACACACTCACAGTGTGTGTGTGTGTGTGTGTGTGTGTGTGTGTGTGTGTATTCTTGTTTCTTTGGAAAATCCTGACCGATATTGATTGATACTGATATTAATATAGGGGCTAACATTAGAAATGGAAATAGAGAAAGGATCAGCACATTTGGTGAAAAATTTCTCTCTGAATTCTAGCAGTGCTAGGGTCTTCAAAAAACAAAAATAAAATGGAGGGAATTGCTTAATGCAGAACTGAGAAGTATCTCCTGAACAGGTATTCAGAAATAGTTTGGAATGCCTTGCTTGGCTAAAAGCAAGCAAAAAACTGCACTAGCTATTGAGAAGACATCCGAAGATCCCAGCTGAGGAAATGATGGAAATTGGAGAGCAGCATGCAGTAGGGATAACAATGAAAGATATCCTCAGGCTTCCAGAGTCTGAAGGAATCCTATGTCAGCTCTCGTGTCTGTGCAAGATTCAGGGCTTTGCTCACCGTTGTTCTTTGAGCATCATGGGATGTTGCAATGCTTCTGGTAAGGCAATGAACACTGTACATCTAATAGAATTTAATATATGAATATATCATTTTTTTCATAATTCTGAAATATTGTATCAGAGAGTTTGACAAGTCTGGAAGGGCATTTCTCTTTTTATCTGTGCAACAGAAAGTTGCTAATCAAGTTAAGCTTGTACAAGATAAGGAGAGAAGTACAAACGTGTGTTCCCAACTATAAAATGAAAGAACTCACCATATCATCTATCCAGTTATTACATGTTTTTGGTACCTGGCTCATAAGAGATGTTCCAGACAAGTGATACAGTTGAGAGTGGACACAAAGCACATCTTAGAAAATTTCAATATATTTGCACTGCAATTGTACTTCCTTTTCTCCAAATCCCCTTTATTTTGTAACTCTTTTCCTAATCAACAGTATCCTGGCAGTCCTATAAGGAAGTCCAGTTGGGAAGATGCCAAAAAAACAGCCATGACCATTTCTTAATATCAAGCATAAGCCAAGAGTGAAACGCAACGTGTTATGTGAATTAGTTTTGCTATTATTTGTAATATGGTTTGGTTTTATCCTTTAACTTTTATAAACTTTAAGTTTGTTTCCTAAGTCAAAAAGAGGGACGGGTACAAAGAGGTCACTACAGGGGAAAGTTTTATTTTTTTTTTTAAGCTGTCATTGGTGAGGTTTTATTTATTCACCATGGGAGGGCTTTAATAACTGCACTGCTTTGTTGATGGCATGACCATGTTTGCATTGGTCTTTCTTCCGAATACCTAGGCAAGGCTCTTTCATCTTACTCACACATCGCTTAACTTTGGGTCAATGCCAAATTCCCCACCTTCATGAATGATTAACTCATGTAGCCTGTTGCTAATAATGTGTGCACTTGATGGCAGATGATATTTATTTTGGACAGGGTGAATGCAGACCTTGGATGTTTGATCAAGGCATAGTGGGACAGAGCATGTGTGGGCACACTTTCTAGGGAGGACATTGCGGTCCATATCCTCAGGTTACTCCTCATATCCCCCCTGCATTGTCGTAGGAAAAGAGTCTTCAGTTTATCATGCACAAGTTACCTCCAACTCAGCCTTGTCATTGCAATTCGTCACACTTATATTCTGTCTTTTATGTGCTCTATCTCACTGAAGTCTCCACACACCAGGCTGCTACCCCAGGGTATATGCCTACAACAAAGATCTCAAACATAGTTTAAAAGGAAACACCGTAAAAGAGAAAAATAACAGTCACAGTTGCTACTAGAGGTCAGTGCCTACAAACCTGGCAGATTTTCCAACTTCAACCATAGCTGAGTTACAAGGGCAGCTCTCAACTCAGCAGCTCTAAGTATGATTATTTGTAGTCACACTCTGACATTCTTTTTTCTTCTTCTTTTATATCAGTGCCCTCCTACCTAGCCTTCTTCAACAAAGAGGTAGGAAGAACATAGCTTCTTTGTCCTCCCTTAGCTTGCTGGTGAAATCTGTGAGGAGCAGATGGAGCCGACCGCCCCGCTGCCAGAGGAAGCAATGACGCTGCCGTAGACAATGTCGTGGGGCCATATTACCCATCTGGCAGATTCCCATAGCTCAGCTGTTGACAACTCCATTCTAATCAAGTCTGACCATCCCCAAGCTGCAGGATTCTTGAGTTTAGGCCCTGCAACTGCCCAAGACTCACCTCACTCTGGGAACATGTGAGAAATTCACATCCCCAATAGCCCAACTCAGGAGACTCTCAGTCAGTAAGTGTAGTGTGGGTTGTGGGAGTCTGTAGTTAACAAGCCCTGCAGAGGATACTGATGCACTGCCAGCCTTGGCGGTGCCCGGTTTACATTATGGCATTTTTTCAAGGTGTGAAACTCCGGTTACAGGCACTGAGAATCTCACGCATAGGGTACTTTGTGCTAGGTGCTTTATTTTTGTACTCACATTTAATTCTCACAAAGTGCTTAAAAGTAGATCTAGCACTTCATTTTAATGATGGGAAATTTTTTGCTGCCATTATTTTCTTTACTTAAATTCGAAGTGAGATGAATTTGTAAGGGCTTTCCCATAATCTATCTTGTGCTTACTTTGCTATAAAATCTAAACACAGATTGACAGGACGTCTACAGTCATCATTGTGTATGTGTATGTGTATGTGTATGTGTATGTGTATGTGTATGTGTGTTAGTTTCTGGAGAAGATGGTTCATTCCATGTGTATTACTAACTTTGTATCAATGATGCAACAGATTCAACAAATTTAGGAGGTAAAACAACCCAGATTTGTTTTCTCACAGTTCTGTAGGTCAGAAGTCTGGGTAGGCTTGACTGATTCCTCTGCTTTGAGTCTAACAAGGATGAAATGGGGTATCAGCTGGCCCAGGCTTTTGTCTGGAGGCCCTTGAGATAGGGCAGGATGTGCTTATTAGCAGAACTCAGTTCCTCATGGAACCTCAGCTCCTCAGGCCGGGGTCCTCATCTCCTGGCTGGCTGTCAGCCAGGAGCTTCTCTCACTCCCAAAGACCACTTCCATTCCTTGTCATGTTGTCCTCTCCATTTCAAGCCTCCAAGGCACATTCATGCTTTGAATCTCTGACTTTCTGTTCTGTTGCATCTCTTCTGCCTCCAGCCAAAGAAAGTTCTCTGCATTTTAAGCCTCATGTGATTAGATTGGGCCCATACAGGATAATCATCCTATCTTAAGGTCAGCAGATGAATAACCTTAGCTACGTATGCAAATTTTTTTTGCCACATAATATAACTTAACCATGGTTGTGGGCCAAAGAGGAAAGATCATGAGAATGAAACTTTTGCCTACAATAACATGGAGTAAGAACTTTTTATATCAAGACTCCCCTCCACTGATAACTTCAGGAAATCATGTCAGTATGTATGTAAAGAGTAAGTACAACGGCTTTTCTGGTGTCTGGTTCAAATTGTTTTAATAAATGTATTTTTTTTTGGTAACTGAACAAATAGTACATATTAGGAAGGGAGAGTAGATCAAAGAATAACCAGAGTTCTTACATGTCTAGTTCTCTCGATTGCCGTGCTTATGAAATACTCTTAGGCTCTTTAAATGTATTTTCAAAGAGAGTACAGCAGATAGAGATCCATTTTCCTAAGACACTTTTTCCTGGTTCTTGAACCACTCCTGTTCTCTTTCGTTAACACTTTAAATACAGTAGGCTTGCTACATTTCAGCTAGGGCTGGGTTGAGTGGCTGGAAATAGAATTTTGTTTTCTTCCACTGGAGGAATGAAGATCCTTTGGAAGGCAATGCAAGGCTGGGCTCAGAGAATGGATGGTGGACAGATCTGGCCCTGTGACCAGCTCTGAGAGTTCATGAGGCTATGGAAGGTTCAGACTGAGAAAGAGGCTGTAGCAAAGTACCAAAGAGAGCCTGGGGGAGGAGAGAATGGCAGCATGGGTTACCTGGTCTTGGCGGAGTGGCAGGTAGCCAGGGGAAGAGGTGAGAGAGGGCAGCTGCTTACAAAGATCCCCTCTGGCTATCCTGTTCTGTCTAGGTTCAGCGTCACTTATGCTGACACACGGCTGATCATTTGGAGGTTATAAACCTAGGGGGAAACTTTGAAAGCATCCAAAACATCCAGAAAGCACATTTTGAATGATCTTTTCAAATTAATTAGTGTCAGAAAATTGACAAAGGGATGATGGGCAGCAGGAACACATTTCTTAATCTTCCCCTTGTTTCCTCTCCCCTGTCCCTGAATGCATACACTCTTCAGGGGTAAGCTTATTTGTCTGTACTTGGTTACTCAACTCACCCGGAAGTACTCCAGCCTAGTCTGATAAAAATCTATGTGCCTGCCTTCTGGCCAACACGGTTCTCTCCTGGCTATGACTGGGCCTAGGAAAGCTGCATGTTCAAATAGATCACAACCATTTTCATTTTTGAGTGGCTGGGGCAATCATATCCTGAATTAGCCATTTAGAACCACAGCTCTATATATTATCAAATGTTCAATGGTCTGGGGACAGTGGTTTGGATTTTATATCCAAGTTAGTATTCATTTGTCAGAATAAATTGGGCTTAAAACTCAATGGTGAGACTTTAAGCAACTATTTAGGCAATAGTCTCTCATTTTACAATTGTAGATAGTGAGCTCTTAAGTTCAAGGTCCATGAGGAGTTACATTGCCTTTTTCAGCAACCAACAAAGATAAGGGCAAAAGTAAGTGCTTATACAAGTATGCAATAATGATTATGAATATTGGGTTACCTGTGAGCAGAAGGGTTACACAAAAATTTCTCTCATCCATGATCTTTGCAAACATGCAGGCCGATAATGATAATTTTGTGCGCCTAGTCATATGAACTTATATGGAACATTATATTTTCCCTTATATTTTATTCTATATTTCAAAATAGATGAAAAAGTAAACTTATAAACTGGAGTATAGTGGCAGGGAAATGTTTTTAATATATTGTTTTACTTTGAACGTTTGATTTTTTTTTTCCCAACCAGCAATACAAATCTACTCCATTTTCATTTCTTTAGTGGGGAAAGGCTTATTAGAAAAAAAAATGGATAATGGAAGAACTAAGGAAAGCAATTAGCTTTGTATAAAACACAATGTACCATAGTGGTATATGCAAACTCTAAATAAGGCTTTTTAGTTTAGAGCAACCAAAACACTTATGCCAACCTAAAAATAACTTTCTTCTCATTACTTTGAACCCACAGTCAGCAACACCTAGAAGGACAAGAAAAAACAACCCATAAATGGTTTCATAGATGTCCTGCAGAGAGGTTGAATTGTATGTTTTTAATTATACACATTAATGTCTCCTAGAAAAAAGTGCCCAATAACAATGCTTTCTCAAAGGTAATAATACTCCAAAATAACCTCCAAAATAATCATTTAACTGTGTATTATATGAGAGTTCTTTGAAGCAGTGGAACATTTTCTAATTATCTGGCAAATACTTTTAGAGTACACACAAACTTTGCTCCTGAATTTTGTTCTTTAGAGAGGTATAGCTATAGTTTCCCCACATATAATACATGGTCCAGTGAATGGGCAATATTGCTGTGTAATGTGTGATACTTAAATAAACACACCAAGCATCATTCTCACACACTGGAGAATGAGCAGGGCCTACTCACAATTTAAGTGCCGTCTGTAGAGTTTATGTAACACTATAAACATCTCTCAAACACTGCCCCACCCTCTCTTCAAGGACATACACCATCAAGGTTTCATTTCTTTGGAATAATCTATTTTCTTCTCCCTAAATCTCCTACCAGTTTAGAACAATCCTTCAAACTCCGTTGCTCATGCTTCTTATTTTAATGGATTAATTTTGTACATTATTTACAAACTGAAAGTCAACTAATGTGCCCTGCTGTGGGGCATATTGTGGAGGGAAGTGATGAGTGGGGAAATTAAAAGCATGAGTAACTGGCAGGCTTGGATGGTTAATACCACTGGCTAATTCTACAACTGAAAGCTATGTAGACACTTGATACTTCAGGGACAGGAAAGGTGGAATCAGAGAAGAAAAGAGGCTATCAAAGAAGGAGAAGAAAAATCCTTCAAGTGCTTTCAGATTTCACCTAGTCATGGTTCCTTCTAGATTGCTAAGAACCATGACTCCACTTCTTGATGCACAGTAGAGAACATTTGATTATGCTGCATTATGATGTAAAGTACCATTATTTTGACGTGGTAAGAAGAGATCTGATTTTTTAAAAATAAAATAGTTTTCATTAGTTTTTCAAGCACAGTGCTACTCATTCTGCCTACTTCCCCACAAAGGAGCAAAACCAGCCCTTCCTGAATGCATATGATAGGATACTCTTGACTGATTACTTTATTTTGTGACAGAAACTGTATTAATGCTTTGGCATATTTATTAGGTCTAAAAATGTCTCCATCCAAATGTAGAAAATCTCTAAACTTCATTATTTCTGTGTAACATTTACCCACCTCAAAATGGGCAAAAATATTGAGTATTTGCTCCATCTAGCACACCCTCTGGGTCACATGATTCTATGACATGCCTCCACCCATCCACTCATCCATTACTTTTGAATTGTTTTGTTTGACAACTATGAAAATTGCAGAAAAGCTATAGCAATGCCAATGGTTCTTCTCCATAGACCTGTAAATGAATTTTGTCTAGTGGAATGCAATTGATTACTGCCCTGATATTAAAGAGTTTGGCATTTATTGTAAATTTATTTTAGCAGACCTGATTACATTAGTAAGTGTGTGCTTTTTGAATTCTTCTTTTAAATATATGTAACATGTTCTTCACTCCTCATTAATATTAAATAAAACATTGACACATGTGCATTTTATGTTTGTATGAGGACAATGATTTTAACCCTAACAAGTCATTCTCTGATGGCTTCCACTAACTCCTACTTAAAAATTATTTTAATGTTTATTTATTTTTGAGAGAGAGAGACAGAGTTCAATCTGGGGGAGGGGAGAGAGAGAAAGAGAGAGAGGGAGACACAGATTCCGAAGCAGGCTCCAGGCTCTGAGCTGTCAGCACAGAGCCTAATGCGGGGCTCAAACTCTTGAGCTGTGAGATCATGACCTGAGTGGAAGTTGGATGCTTAACCAACTGAGCCACACAAATACTCCCCACTAATTTCTACTTTAGATGTGACTACACTACCCTGGCTTCTGGTATTGGCCTTGTTCTTATTGTATCCATTGCTTAATGTCCACTGGGACAGTATCTAGAGGTCTGTTTTCTTAGCATGATTGGAGAGCCGGGACCCCACTTTGCTGCTTTCATCCCCACTCTCATTGGCATTGAGACTTCCAGCTAATCTCTGGCATGAGCCTGTTAATTTATCTCTTGCCATGAAGATCTCCCGGAATACTGGTGAATCTCAGTATTACCTCCCATGCCCCTATGGGAGGCACAGAATTGCTCAGTGTCTATATCCCAGAGGGAACGAGAATAAGGATATAATTTCTCATAACTTTTTACTGTGATTATTACTCTCTGCACCTGTATACATATAAGGATGCTCTCCCAGACTATTTCATGTCAGAGTTCCAAATGCATTCAGTGAGAGACACACTTTCTACATTCTCCTAGAACTGTCCATTTTCTTCTTTATTTTAGCTTTTTCTACTAGAGGCAATCTCTGAAGGGCTCTAGTAACATCTTCACCTGACTCTTTATTACTCCAAACCTTTCTTCGCATAGGACATAGTCCAACATCCTACTCTGAGCTCTAAACACTCTAACTCTCTTCCTAGTAGGTAGAACTTTCCTTGCTGAGTTTCTCAATTTCTACATTTAGGACCCCAAGCTTTTTACAGGTAAAGGTTATTTTTGGAATTTAGATGCTAGCCCCTCTCCTGACAAATATTGACTTTTACAATCATCGTTTAACTACAGACTCAAAAACAGTCAGATTTGAAACTCAAGGTTGAAAAAATAATGCCTGTATCCAAGGCTGTACTGATCTTCTCTAACCCTAGATAAAATAAGTGCCTTGAAATAAACCAGGTTATTTTTTCTTTTTTTTTCTTTGTATTATTGACGTATAGCTGACATAGTTTCAGATGTACAACATAGTGATTAGCCATTCTATATGTTACTTAATGTGCACCATGATAAGTGTAGTCACCATCTGTCAGCATACATTATTACAGTATTGTTGACTATATTCCCTATGCTGTACTTTTCATTTCTGTGACTTATTTATTTTACAAACTGGGAGTTTATACATCTTAATCCCCTTTATCTATTTCAGTCATCTCCCCCATCCATCTCCCTTCTGGCCACCACCAGTTTATTTTCTATATTTAAGAGTCTGTTTGTTTTTTATTTGTTTGTTCTTCATGCTTTGTTTGTTTTTAGATTCCACATATGAGTGAAATCATATGGTGTTTGTCTTTCTCCATCTGAATGATCTCACTTCGCATAATACTATCTAGGTCCATCCATGTTGATGCAAATGGCAAGATCTCATTCTTTTTTATGGCTGAGTAATATTCCACCCCCAACTCAACCCCCCCCCCCCCACCACACCACATTTTCATTATCCATTCATCTATTGAGGGGTGCTTAGTTTGCTTCCATAACTTGCCTATTGTACATAATGCTGCAATAAACATGAGTATGCATATATCTTTTTAAACTAGTATTTTCTTTTCCTTTGGATAATACCCAGTTCTAGAATTACTGGTCCATACAGTATTGGTATCTCTATTTTTCATTTTTTTTCAGGAACCTCCTTACTATTTTTCATAGTGGCTGCACCAGTTTACATCCCCATCAACAGTGCCTAAGGTTTCCCTTTCTCCACATCCTCACCAACACTTATTATTTCTTTCCTTTTTGATACTAGCCATTCTGATGCTATGAGATAATACCTCATTGTGGTTTTGATTCATATTTCCCTGATTATTAATCATGTTGAGCATCTTTTTATATGTCTGTTGGCCATCTGCATGTCTTCTTTGGAAAAAAAGTCTTTTCAGGTCCTCTGCACATTTTTTAATCAGACTGTTTTTTGTTTGTTTGTTTTGCTATTGAGTTATATAGGTTCTTTATTCTAGATATTAACCCCTTTTAAAACATTTTTGAAAATGTTTATTAGAGAGAGAGAGGCAGAGTGTGAGCAGGGTAGGGGCAGAGAGGGGAAGACACAGAATCTGAAGCAAGCTCCAGGCTCTGAACTGTCAGCACAGAGCCCAACGTGGGGCTTGAATGCACAAACCATGAGATCATGACTTGAGCTGAAGTCAGATACTTAATTGACTGAGCCATGCAGGCATCCCCTGGATATTAACCCCTTATCAGACATATCATTTGCAAATATCTTCTTCTATTCAATAGGCTGCTTTTTTTTTTTTTATGGTTTCCTTCACTGTGCAAGAGCTTTTTATTTTGAGGAAGTCTAAATAGCTTATTTTTGCCTTTGTTTCTCTTGCCTTGGGAGACATATACATAAATAACATTGCTAAGGTTGATGTCCAAGAGATTTCTGCCTATGTTTTCTTTTAAGAGTGTTATAGTTTCAGATCTCACATTTAGGTCTTTAATCCATTTTGAGTTTATTTTTGTGTATGGTGTAAGAAAGTGGTCCATTTTCATTCTTTTACATGTAGCTGTCCAGTTTTCCCAACACCATGTGTTGAACAGATTGTCTTTAAACCAGCTTATTCTTAATGGACAATTTTCAGAGAGTATCTTAAACATATCATATCTCTCTTAAACCTAACAACAGGTCTATGGTGAAAGTATTACTTATTTCAATTTTTACACCTTAGTAAATAGACATACAGATGTTCTGTAGCTAGGCTGAACTAATAAGCTCATACAGTTACTAAGCGACAGTACTGATTTGAATGGAGAGCTACTTTACTCTTCTTTTCCACAAGTCTGCATTTCTTAACTTAATAGAAAAGATAATAAAGTGATAATATCCATTCATATTTGTCTACAAAACTCTACTATACTGCAGTAATTAGAGTAACGATCCCCACCCTCCCCCAATATCCTTATCCCCAGAATCTGTGACTGTGTTATATGTTACATGGCAAGAGGGGCTGGAAGTCTTAGATAGAATTAAGGTTGATAATCACTAAACTGTAAAATAAAGACATTATTGGGGCACCTGGGTGGCTCAGTCGGTTGAGTGTCCGATTTCAGTTCAGGTCATGATCTCACGGTTCGTGCATTCAAGTCCTGTATTGGACTCTGTGCTGACAGCTCAGATCCTGGAGCCTGCTTCAGATTTTGTCTCCCTCTAACTCTCTCCCCTCCACCACTCATGCTTTCTCTCTCTCTCTCTCTCAAACATTAAGAAATTAAAAAAAAATAAAATAAGGACATTATTTTAGATTATCCTAACGTGCTCAATGTAATCACACGAGTTATTTAAAATGTAAGAGGAAGGCAGAAGTGTCCGAATCAGAGCAATAATATTATGAGAAAGACTTCACCAGCCATTGCTGGATTTGAAGATGGAAAGGGACTATGAGTCAAAGAATGTGGGTGGCCCGTACAAGGGAAAAAGTAAGGAAATAGATTCTCTCCAGAGCCTACAAAACAAAACAAAACAAAACAAAACAAAACAAAACAAAACCTCTGCTGACTCCTTGATTTGAGTCCGGTGAGACCCATTTTTAATATCTAAACTCCAGAACTATAAGGTAATAAATTTGTGTTTTTCTAAGCCACCACGTTTGTGGTAATTTGTTACAGAAGGCACAGGAAGCAAATATATGTGCTAAAACAGTAACTCTTTAGTGTTTTATGGATTTACATTTTCTAGACAATTGTCTGACTTTATTTTTTTATGGCAAAGACATCTTACCAAATACTTCTTATCAAAATCTGTGTCTGCCTCCTGTCCCCTTGGACATACAGTTAAATGTATTTTTTAGTTTCCTTTGTGGATATATATATGATCAAGTAGCTGAGTATCAGCCAAAGGAATATGTTTAGAAGGAATGCATTGTCATTTCCTGGCCAAAGCTTTTAAAAAGCAAGTTTCCTTCTCCTTCCTCTCCCTATGTTCACACTGGATGCTACATACTAAATATATATAGAAAGGCAAAGTAAATAAAATGGCTTAAGATAATTTTGAAAAACAAGATAAAAGCGGAAGAAATCAGTCTTCCCAATTTGAAGACTTATTACATAGTTATAGCAAGCAAGACCATGTGGTATTGGTGAGGGATAGATGCAAAGATTAAAAGAAGATAACAGAGAATCCAGAAATAGACCCACATATATATCCCCAACTGATTTTTTGCCAAGTTACAAGATATTACCATTGGGATAACCTGAATAAAAGGTATGTGGTATCACTTTGTATTATTTCTTACAACTGCATGTGAATCTAGAATTTAAAACTTTAATAAAACAAAATTATGATCAACGGATCAGTAACATCAGCATCACTTGGCAGTATGCTCATAATGGCAGAATCTCAGGGCATATCCCAAACCTGCTGAATTAGAAATTGCATTTTTACAAAATCCTTTGTCAATTGATGCGCACATAAATTTTTGAGGAGCACAGCTCTAGACAATATCAACATTTGGCATTTAAGTTATCCTGATTTTTTTTTGGTTTTGTGATTTTAGTCTCTTTTCATTTTGTAAATTTAATTTTCTTATGCATGACAGATATACATTCTGTAGAATAAAACAAACCAGACCCTCAAATTTAAGTATATTATATCTTGAGTTTTTTTTAAGTTCTTTGAAATCTTGATATATTTCTTTTTTCCCTAACTTTACCACATGAAATTCTAGTCATCCTTCTAATAATACTATTAAAGTTGCTAAGAGATTCTTTTTATTTTTTTTTCTTTTAAATTACTAACCGAACAGAACTTAGCTTAGTTTTTTTGGCAAAATTCATGCATCAATTAGGTGAAGTTGTTTTTCATTCTAGTGTATTCTAAAAAATCATTATGCTAGTATATTTTTTGTTTTAATAATAACTTGTGTAATATATTAAACAATAATAAAACACAAACCTTTTTCTAGTCCTTAGACACTAATGCTGTTTTAGAGACTTACACACACGTAAGTATTAATGGTATTCTATAGTACTCATCGTAGTTTTCAATTTCATCACTTGCTCCTGAGATTCATGCTTCTTTTGCCTCATTTGGTCCCTGTCTCCATTCAGTGCAAAAGGTGCAACCAGATTCTTCTGTGTTCCCACCTTGATTTTCCAGACACAGGTTTGCTTTCTTGAGGATTTTCTATTCCTCAGCCAGCGAAGTGAAATCCATGTTTCCCCAGGCCAATAGTGCCTGGAGGGTTATAAGATCAAAATAACAGGAGTTAGATGTACTTCCAAATACATATCCCCACCTGACCTATGGGAGCTTTAGTCCACATAAACATTTCTTCCAAATAGTTCTGGGGGCCCAGGAGAAAACACGCTGTATTTTACGCTCAGAGCTACATCCCTTGAACTTGATATTTTGCTTAATAGAAAGTTGGTGCTTACATATGTTATCTGGCCAGCATGCTGACCGTCAAGGTGAGGTATCATTTTGTATATACTAGCTAACTGCCCCTATATATAATTTCATGAGTTTAAGAAACTCACCCAATTGATTCATAAACAAGTTATTTATGAATCTTGAAAAGATGACTCAGGCCAAGAACAATTTCTCTTAAGGCTATAAAACATTACAGAATAATTATGACATTCATTACTGGAAAATACATTGAAATATCATGGTATAGAAAGGGTAAGAAAGAATCCAGTAAAGCACATGCTAACCATGGTTATAGTTATAAATTTGTTTAAAAAAATTACTCTTAGTTGATATTTATTGAGCATTCACTATGTGCCCTGCCTTATTTGCTCCTCACAGATTCTTATGAGTTAGGTAGAATTACAATTCCATCTATAGAAATAAAGAAGTAGATGCTCACAGAAATGAAGTGATTAGCTCAAGGTCAAAAGCATGTGAAAGACCTCGGATTCAAATCTAATTTGCTTGATGAGAACA
Organism: Puma concolor; assembly: GCF_028749965.1. NCBI lineage: Eukaryota > Metazoa > Chordata > Mammalia > Carnivora > Felidae > Puma > Puma concolor. The sequence continues at coordinate 137,702,672 of NC_141674.1, read as the reverse complement.
CTGACCTCTTGACCAACTGTAACATTCTGTTTATTTTTGAGACAGAGAGAGGCAGAGCATAAGCAGGGGAGGGCAGAGGGAGAGGGAGACACAGAATCCGAAGCAGGCTCCAGGCTCCGCGCTATCAGCACAGAGCCCCACGCGGGGATCGTACTCACGGACTGTGAGATCATGACCTGAGCCGAGGCCAGACGTTTAACCGACTGAGCCACCCAGGCACCCCTATAACATTCTGTATCAGAGGAAACTATTTGGTGATGTGTTAAAAATAAGAAAGGCTTCGTGGTGGGAATGTAAGCTGGTACAGCCACTCTGGAAAACAGTATGGAGGTTCCTCAAAAAACTAAAAATAGAACTACCCTATGACCCATCAATTGCACTACTAGGCATTTATCCAAGGGGTACAGGTGTGCTGTTTTGAAGGGACACATGAACCCCCATGTTTATAGCAGCACTATCAACAATAGCCAAAGTATGGAAAGAGCCCAAATGTCCATCGATGGATGAATGGGTAAAGAAGATGTGGTATATACAATGGAGTATTACTCGGCAATCAAAAAGAATGCAATCTTGCCATTTGCAACTACGTGGATGGAACTGGAAGGTATTATGCTAAGTGAATTAGTCAGAGAGAGACTAAAATCATATGACTTCACACATATGAGGACTTTAAGAGACAAAACAGATGATAATAAAGGAAGGGAAACAAAAAATAATATAAAAACAGGGAGGGAGACAAAACAGAAGAGAGTCATAAATATGGAGAACAAACATATGGGAGGGGTTGTGGGAGGGGGATGGGGTAAATGGGTAAGGAACATTAAGGAATCTACTCTTTAAATCATTGTTTCATTATATGCTAATTTGGATGTAAATTTTAAAAACTGAAAAATAAAATTAAGAAAAAAAAGAAACCCTTCATGGGAGGGGGGATGGGCTAAGGAATCTACTCCTGAAATTATTGTTGCACTATATGCTAACTAATTTGGATGCAAATTAGAAAATTAAAGTTAAATTAAAAAAAAAAAGAGTTTCAGTTTTGCAACATGAAAAGGGTTCTGAAGATTGAGTGGGCAACAATATGAATGTACCAAAAAGTACTGAACTGTACACTTGAAAATGGCTAAAATGGTAAATATTTTGTTTATGTGTTTTGCCACAATAAAAAGTTTTAAATAAATGAATAAATTAAAAAAAAATAAAAAATTAAAAAAAAAAAAGAAGAAAGCCTTCAGAATGTGCACAATCATTCATATTGGGAAGCTTTTCAGTGAAGATGCCTGAAATGAGGGCTTTACAGTTTCCAAGGATCCAGAATTCCTCTAATTCTGGTCCCTGCAAATTCTTACTATGAGTTTCTGATTTTGATTATTCATGATGTTTCCTTCTTTTTCTCACAGCACATAATTCAGCTTGTTGTGGGAATTAGTGGATCTCAGACCCTTTACAACGTAATCACCTTTGCAAAATAGGTCCCAGATTGTCTTGTTGTGCTAGAGCGGCAGACTTCACAGTTACTGAGTGCATCTACCATTCCCTTCTTCTCCTGCCCTAGGTCTTTCAGTGATATTAAGGCCACTGTAAACATTCCCCTCATCTCCAACTGCTCTTGATTTTATCCCAAATCATCAATGCTGCAACCAAAACTCCAAGACTCGCCACAGAGAAATACCATTTCCAATTCTGCTGCATTCCAGTTGTCAGCTGATACACTGCTCAGATGCTGTGACATTTTCATGCTCAATAGAAACCTTGAAGAGGGAAAAGCACCCCACACTCTTCTACTCACCCCCACCCCCTTTGATCCCACTAGGACAGAGGTTGCAAAGTATAATTGCCTTGGGCTTCCAAAATCTCTTAGAGATTCTAATGAAAGAGTTCTTTCAGCTTTTTGTCAATCTTTGCAAACTTCCCCCCTTTCCCTGGGAGCCAGGCAGGAGGCCAACAGAGCCAGAGGACAATCTGAGTGACCAATACCCAAATCCATACAGGATTCACAATTTCCCCTCTCTCCTAACACTGACCCATTGTCTTTGGAACACACTTGGGTGCCTCTTGAGAGTTATTTTCTTTTTCTGTATTATATATGCCAGTTGAAAGATCAAGGAAGGGCATGTAAGGTTGAGGTCTATGCTGCACTTTAGTTGATGGGAAGAATGTGGCTTGAGTGGGAGGTGAAGAGAATCTCTCTGTCATGACGACAGATAGTTTAAGTGAAAGCTGGAGTCTCAAAGATGAAGCAAAATTGGACTATAACCACAGGTTCTCAAACATAATTTTAGTAGTGGAACACTCTTTTTATTAACAAATTACTATGAAAAAAAATTCAGCATATGAAACATTTAGTATCAGAGTTCAGAAATATCTTTTCTAGTTCAGCAACCTCTTCTTGCTCACTACCAACTACCATATTCCAATAGGGACTACTCCCATATAAAGTATTATAGAAATGAGAAAAGAACATTCAATGGGAAATTATGATGCATCGAGAGTCATAAATTACCATGTCTAATTTTTATAGAGCCCTTTTATATATAAGAAAAGAGAGACATAGAGAAAGAAAATAAAACTGAATACAGTTTTGAATTGTCTTAACCATTATATTTAATCTCCAGATTTAACTACTCATGAGACATAAAAATTTTTAATAATTATTTAGTATAAAACTCAGTTCACTTTAGAAGGTGATACTTTTATTTATAGGCTATATGAGTAAACATTTAATTTTTTTTTAAATTTTTTTTTCAACGTTTATTTATTTTTGGGACAGAGAGAGACAGAGCATGAACGGGGGAGGGGCAGAGAGAGAGGGAGACACAGAACCGGAAACAGGCTCCAGGCTCTGAGCCATCAGCCCAGAGCCTGATGCGGGGCTCGAACTCACGGACCGCGAGGTCGTGACCAGGCTGAAGTTGGAGGCTTAACCGACTGCGCCACCTAGGTGCCCCAACATTTTATTTTTAATAAAGCTAAGAATATAAGGGTACCTCAAAATAGTATTTCTAGATCACATTTGTAGTCCCCAATTTCTCAGTTTTTTTACATTCACTAAATATATAGATTTCAGTGGAACATGTAAACTAAAATCAGTAGACCAGAATCTAGGCATTTGGAATTGACTTGAGCAAAGGTGCAATTCCATGCAGAGTGTACTGTTAAACTCTAACCCCTAAATGTAAAGTGACAGAAAGCTTCATGCTGTTCAGTCAAAAAATGATCACCTCAGCTCCGATTTTCTCTTGGTCCCAAATTATTTCAGTTTAAGTAACAGAAGGTCAACTCTTACCAGACCAATTTAAGGCAAATAGAGGTTTATTGTAGTAATATTGAGGCAGCTCACTGAATCAAATAAAAAGCTAGGGGAACTCAGAAAATACCCCAACAACCTCAGAAACAGGAGGCAGAGATTCAATACTGCTAAAACTACTTTTTTCTCTCAGTATTTTTCTCTTTCTTAATCTATCTCTCCTTTTTAAAAAAATATTGTCACTTCATTTCTTTATCCATTTTTACCAACTTGTGTAGAAAAATGTACTAATAGTTCTACATATATCCTTATACTTTGGTGCTAAAAGATGAAAGACAGATTTTTTTTTCCTTCAGTTTTACCAAAATGAAACATTCTAGTAAGGGAATATATATATCTGGGTTGGGTAATGAAACCACCTTTAAAAATTGCAGGGAGATGGGGAAATATGATCACTTCTACCCAACGTGAGGTTATGGTGTATCATTTCCTAGGTTAGAGGACCAGAGGTTGACATTTATAAATATCATGGCCTTATAATAAAGTAACGTTATTTCTGTTTTTCTCATCTTTGCTTCTATATTACTTCATAGTTTTATATTCTTCTCAGTTTAATTCCAAATGAAACAAGACTATTGTATCTGCCTACCATTTGATTCCTAAAAGTACCGTTTGGGGTACCATTTTAACTGCAGTTACCAATTTGTTCCAGGAATCATATATCATTTTCTCTGTGTGCTTTACTTAAATACAATATATATAGTCCTAATATGAAAGCTTTCAACAAATATTTTCATGCTGGGGACTTACATCACAAAAAACCTTGGTGGGCAATGCTTCTAAGTTATTAACATTTTCAACCTTATGTTTTTTGTCAAATCTTTGTCCATATGTCTAATTGTCATGGCAAATTATTCTTTTTTTAAATTATTCTTTTACTCATTCATGGTATTTTTTTTTCTCTCGAGATACTCTGAGTCTATCCTATATTTCCTCTCATAGATGTTTTCGAGAAGGAACAAATCAGAATACCATCAACGAGTAACATGTACTTTTTTAAATACTTTTTAGCTGTCTCTGTTTCTGTACTTTTGTTATTTAATAGGTATTAGTATAATGCAAGTTTCAATACATAACTTTCTATTCTTTTAGGGTTCAGTGTTATATTAGCTGAGTGTGGGATTAGCTGAGAATAGATTTTATAGTATTAAAGCAGTACATTTTTGGAGCTTACATATCCCATTGAATATTTTATGATTTCTCAGTATCATCTTTTGATAAAAAGTGTATTTTGTTGAATTTTTTTAAACAGAAAAACGAAAACAAGGCAATAGCTGATAATGTTTAACAGGAAATAGGAAAACAATATGTATGTGTCATCCACACACGATTAGGAAATATAATTAAAATTGCTTTTGAAAACTACACTTTATTTTTTCAACATTTATTTATTTATTTTGAGAGAGAGAGAGCATGAGCAGGGGAGGGGCAGGGAGAGAGGGAGAGAGAGAATCCCACTAACAATGCAGAGCTGTTTAGGGGTTCAGTTCCATGAACCGTGAGATCATGACCTGAACTGAAATCAAGCATCAGATGCTTAAGTGACTGAGCCACTCAGGTGCCTCTGAGGACTACACTTTAACAGTCATTCTGTTTCCTGAACTTCACCTCTTGAGAAATTTGTTGTATCTTTAAAAAAAATAAGTCTTAAAAAGAATCCTACTCTCTTTACCAAGATTCTGAAATATATACAATTAAACGAATTTAGGAGATGAGAAGAGGGTACACACTTCATCAAAAGTGTAATTTCTGGTGGATTTATACATCAGAGACAGAATGATGTCCTGGGAACTAAACTGAACCACTTTTTTTCAATGTAAAAGAAGGTAATGATAATACTGTGCAGGTAACCAACAATGTCTATCACTGGGAGGTAACAATAATGCTTACTTCATGAGTTACTGTATGAATTCAATGAGTTAGTATATGTAAAACATTTAGATTAGTACATAGGATGTATTAAGTTCTTATCCTTTTCATCCCCAAACAGAAATCATTCTGGCAAAGACGGAGTAACAGGGACTGGAATGACCCTTCCATTTCAAAAATACTATAACAACAAAGTCAGATAAAATAAATGAAGCAACAGTTTCAAGACCCTGGCTATCAGATGATGAAGAACAGGGATCCCTGAGAGATGCAGACCACACAAGAAGCCCTAAGTAATTAGTAATTAGTAATTTTCTGGCCACAGAGGGAGGGGAAACTGAGGCAGGGCCCAGAGAAATTGCTCAGCTGAAAAGAGATAACCGAGAGTTCAGGGAAACCAAGGCAGTTAGAGTTCACAGGACAAAATACCTGAAGAAGAAAGTGGAATAAAAAGAGTACCCTGAGCATGTGCAGTGAGTCGTCCTTCAGCTTGAGCAGAGCAATGAGTGCTATGTGCTTGTGAGAAAACCACCGAAGGCTGGAGAATTACCATCTTAAAGAATTAGAGGGAACACTGTCTGGCTGTACCCACAAGGCCAGGAGCAGTGCTTGTTTCCGTAGAATGGGCTGGAAAAACTCTTACTTCACAGAGCATTAGGGAGAATACTCAGGAAGATCTCACCTCAGTATTGTGGAATACTTATCCCCATCTAAACACTCCTCTGGATTTGAATAACAAATCATAAAGGTAATAATTGAGAAAATCAGATTTTTTTTTTCCAGATAAGTAAATTGCATCCCAGAACAAAGCACAAGAAGATTCATAAGAATGAAAAATAGCCAACATCCAACAAGGTAAAATTCACAATGCTGGGCATTCAATCAAGAGGCAATAAGGTGGCAAGAAAATATGACCCATAATGAGGAAAATAATCAGTCAATTGAAATGACACATATGAACACAGATATCAAATCATTAATAAAACCAATATTACAATAGTTATCATAAAACAAGCAATCATTATGACTATTTCATATGTTTAAAGAGTTATGTTTGAGACATGGAAAATATGAATGAAATCTCCAGAGTAAAAGCTGTAATGTCTGAGAGAAAAAAAAATACACTGGGTGGAATTAACTACAAGACTGGACATTACAGAAGAAATAACAGTGAATTTGAAGATATAGCAAGGAAAACTATCCAAAATAAAATAAAGGGGGAAAAGGACTTAAACAAATGAAGAGGTTATTAGTGAGCAGTGGAACAACTTCCAGTGGCCTAATATAAAGGTAACTGTTGCCCCGTAAGGAGGAGAAAGAAGAGAAAGAAAATGTATTTAAAGAGATAATGGCCCCAAGTTTTCCAAATTTAATGAAAACAGTAAGTTCACAAATCAAGGAAGCTCAAAGAACTCCAAACATAAGAAACATGAAAAAAAAATACTAAGGCATATCATAATAAAATTCTTCAAAATCTGTATAAAAAGCAACTCTTAAAAATATTCAGGAAAAAAAAGACATGTTACACAGAGAGGAACAAAGATAAAAATGACATTTTTTTTTCTGAACAAAGCAAGTGAGAAGATAATGGAACCACATTTTGCAGTACTGAAAACTAAAGATTGCTAATTTAGAATTTTAAAAGTGGTGGGCACCTGAGTGGCTCCGTCCGTTGAGAGTCTGACTCTGGTTTCAGCTCAGGCCATGATCTCAGGGTTCCTGGGATAGAGCCCTCTGTCCTTACAGTGTAGAGCCTAACTTGGTATTCTCTCTCCCTCTCTTTGTCTCTGTCCCTCCCCTGTGCGTTCACTCTTTCTCTCTCTCTCTCAAAAAAGTAAGTAAACATTAAAAGAAATAAAATTTCAAAAGGGGCATATATATTTTCCCAAACTGAAGGCAAATAAAGACATATTCAGACATGTAAAACCTGAAGAAATTCATCACCAGCAGACGTGCCCTACATGATATATTACTGTAAGTCTTTTAGAAGGAAAATGGTGGATGAAAATCGAGACTTACACAAAAGAATAAAAAGAAGAGAAAATGGTAACTATGTATGTAAATATACATATTTTTCTTATTATTTAAATATCTTTGAAGGATATTTGACTATTTCAATAAAAATAATAACTTATTGAGGAGCTTACAGCAGAAAAAGTGAAATGCATGGCAAGAGTTACAGTCCTCTGGGGAGACTAAAGAGTGTTTCCAGCATTAGCTATCCCAACCAGTAATGTGTTGGCCATAAAATTATAGGATAATGACTCTGAATGCCGGAGTTTTGTTGAAATTAAAAATAAAAGAGTGGAAATGGGTATAGGCATGGCACTTTGAAATCTTTGCCATACTGCCAGATGGCTTGCTCTAGGGCCTTAATAGTCATTTCACTTCTGCGTCTCAATATGTAAATCCCTAGAATGGGAACATTAATGCCATTAAAGTTTACTGATAAAATGTGTAATATTAACAAAAATCTATTATTTGATTCGTGTCTGCGGAAGGCAGAAGAAAGTGGGATAAGCAGACTATTACACTTTAAATGATGGTTCTCTAAATATTATTGCAAAGATGTGTTCCTTATGTCCTGAATCACAAATGCGTGGAGAAAGAGATCAAATAGAGAAAAAGGAGGGAAGATTTTACTTTTGAACTCTTGCACGTGGATGATTATAGGCCTAACTGGAAACTGTACAAAGGCCCTGCAATTATAGATTGATCTACCTGTATATTTTCAGAACTAAGTAATGTCTACCACTCCAAGGGGGGATTGAAAAAAAAGCATAATAGTAGTTTTTTAGTTATATACAAATGATAAAAGCAAAGACATCAAAGTGGGTAGCCTTTCAACTCATGCTCAATTAGAATAAAAGTTTGGTTGCTGTTTTAAACATTTATGACTAACTAACTGTGACAGGCTCTCAGCTTTGCAAACGGGATGATTTTCAGTTGACTTTTGATCTGACTGACAGTTCCTTATACACTTCAGTGTTAGTTTATAACACACAAGCCCACATCTGAATACACATGTGACTAATTAGGGACTGTTTATGGACCATCCACATAAATTTAACACACAAGAATGAAGGCATTTTTAACCAGAGGTCATAATTTTAATGAAATAGAGTTAATTAACAAAGGTGCTTGACCTAGTTTGTATTATTAAATTTAAAAAAATGAATAAAATCTGAAGTGTGCTCTTCATGCATATCTGGTGAACTATATTAGATCATTTTAAAAATTAATTTGTATTTATGAAACAAAATTTACTAGGTTTTTTCTTTAAAAAATTTGTTGCAATGTAATCAACTTATGCTACAGACAGTACTTTGGATCTTGATTTCTAAGAACTTTGTGTCTTGTCCCAAAAGGCATAATGTTTAGTGCTCTAAAGGTTGGATTTTACCCTGACTCTTAGGCCTAAATTCCAGCTCTGTCAGTGATTAGCTGATGAATTTATGCAAATTACTTAATATCATTGTGTCATAATTTTCATATCTGACACATGGGAGTAATAATAGCATCTACCTCAGAGTATTGTTGTGAGAATTAAATGAGTTAACACATGGAAAACATTTAGAAGATTGGTAGCACTTGAGGAAAGCTCAATAATTGCTATTTATTATTATTTCAGCAAAACAGTAACTATAATATAAACTGCTTATAGTGTGCTTTAGTGAGATATGTAGTGGTAATTCTATAAGGAGTCAAAAATAGTTCTTGGCACTCAGATTTATTAATACTTTATAATAATTATAATTATATTAATAATATTTTAAACATATAATAAATTTAGAAACCTTATTCCCCCAAATCAGTCTTTCATCTATTTTGAATAGAGGAGATTACTGCTCTCAAGAGTTGTCTGAAGAAAGCGACTACCTGTGAACTCAACGTGGTAACCTGAATGTCACCTAAAAGAGATGCTCATAATCGCCTACCATGCTGGGTAAGGTGGTGGAGATCCAGCATTTTAATAAAATTCTCCATAGATGTTTGGAGATAGTGGTGACCTTGACATTTCCTCTAGACCCATAAAGTTCTGAATTTTTGCTTTTGCATGAACTCATTTCATGTCCTGATGCTTAGTCTTTTATTCCATGTTGTATCACACAATGATAACTTCACTCATTCTAACTTACCTCTGAAGCCCATATCAGATTTTAGCCACTGAAAGTATATTTTACCTTGCTGGAAGCTGCCGTTTTCCCATCCCAGGCACTCACTGTGTTCTTCTGCTTTCTGTGGCAAGATTGTCTTTGATGATTTTGGAACTCACTAACCCAGACATAAGTGTAGTCCATGATTAGAACAGACCTAACACCTCTGGGGGTGACCCTCAACCGATGGGAATCAGGAACCAGTAGTCACAGGACTCCAGACTCCTGTGTTTCAGGGCAATTTGCACATTTCTCCCAGACCATGAAGGAATGAAGGCCTACTAAGGATCTTGATGATGTGCCATTATGCTGTTGTCCTCTTTCCTTTTCTCATTCTCCCCATTTCTTCACCTCTCCTTTTTTTATTACAATTTTTTAATGTTTATTTATTTTTTTGAGGGAGAGAGAGAGATAAAGTGTCAATGAGGGAGAGGCAGAAAGAAAGACACAGAATCAGAAGCGGGCTTTAGGGTCTGAGCTGTCAGCACAGAGCCCAATGTGGGGCTCCAACTCATGGACAGAGAGATCATGACCTGAGCCGAAGTTGGACGCCCAACAGACTGAGCCACCCAGGTGCGCCAACTTCTCCTTCTTTGAATCACATCTTAAATAAGCAAACTACCTGGACACAAGTATTTGTCCAGGTAGGCTTTACTTTTGAAGGAACCTAAACTGAGTCATTTTCCCAAATTCTCCTGGCACAAGCGGCTGGGTTAGGAGAATTGTCTTAAGGATGGGGATGAGAGTAGAAGTTTATGTGAAAGAATTTCAAAACAATTAAGTTTGAATAATTAGACATCCCATTTCTTAAAAATACTCAGATTCTTCTATGACTACAAACTTTGAATAAGCAATATTCCTCCACAGGCTCTAGTTTTTCAGCAAGCTCCATGACTTGTCCTCTTCTCTCAAAAACTCTCTCTTCTTTTACTCTCCTCCTTCCTGTTCTAATTCATTTTTACTTCACAAACTGAGCATTTTATCTATTACTTCTTTACCTGGTTCATAATAGAGTTTGTGTGTGAAGTGTTTCCTAATCAAAGCTTGTTATCACATTAGAGAAAATGTCTGGGGCCAGAAGGTGAAATGACAATGTTTTTCTCTATTTATACAAGCACTCCTTACTTAATGTACAGATTCTAATAGGATACCTAATGAAAAGAGACTATTTTTTTATTTTCAAGAGAAAATGCGAAGAGATACTAGGCAAATACAATGTATCATAGTGAAACAGAGATTCTTCGATTCTTCCCTCAACATGGAGCGTGGGATGGATCCCACTGCCTCATAGAAATATGGTTTGTCTTTACCAATCCTCTGTGTTATTTGGAAGTAAATTTGTTTTATTTGCATAATGGTCTCTGAGCTTCTTAAGAAGCAATGGCAAAGACCCTAAGCCATTCTTTTTTTTTAGAACCAATACTCATTAAGCTTCTCTATACATTGACTATAACGTTTCTAACTAATTTTTGCTGTCCTGGAAAGCATATTAAATCATTCGAGAAGAAATATTCATAGGAGAAGTTGCGATCTAAAGAGATTACCTGAGTTTAAAGGTTCATATTGGGTGAGGCAGAAGGCCCTGAGACTCTTGCTTAGTGTTTACATTTATGGAAGAATAGTAAACTTTTGAGCATAAACTAATATTGATATTAATTTAAATCTTAACTTCAGTAGCACACATTGGAGTGCCATTTGACCTGAGTAAGCACCAGAGCTAGTAATAACACAGTTGCCATTGAAAAAATGATCTTTGTTCTCTCTTTGTGAATGGTCTTCTCCCTTTCTCCATTCTGGTATTTGAAAGCACCGTTAAACAAGATAAGCAGTAGCTATAGTTTCTACTAAATATATAAACACAATTCATTAATTTAAAAACAAAATAGGATATTATCTTGTATCTCAAGCTAGTAGAGAAAAACACACTAGTGATTTGCAAAGGGTAATAGCTATGTTTTCATAATATTTACATTCTATTGTCCCAAGTGTTGAGTTGATATTAAAGACATGCTATGGGGCGCCTGGGTGGCGCAGTCGGTTAAGCGTCCGACTTCAGCCAGGTCATGATCTCGCGGTCTGCGAGTTCGAGCCCCGCGTCAGGCTCTGGGCTGATGGCTCGGAGCCTGGAGCCTGTTTCCGATTCTGTGTCTCCCTCTCTCTCTGCCCCTCCCCCATTCATGCTCTGTCTCTCTCTGTCCCAAAAATAAAATAAAACGTTGAAAAAAAAAATTAAAAAAAAAAAAAAAAAAAAATAAAGACATGCTAAATAATGAATATATAAGTAGAACATAGAAATAGGTCAACTGTGCTACCTTGTGCAAGTCTCATTCATAAGAGCATTAAAAAGCAGATGAATTAGCAAAGGAGAATGCAATTTTTGAGAAAAATTAAAAAGAAATCAATAGGGGGGAGCATGACAAGATCAAGCAAAATAGTCATTCAAAATTGAGAGAGTGATTGATGCTGTCACATGCTGAAGAGAAATATGAAAGAAGATTCACTGTAAGTCTTGATATCAGATTTGTGTATAAAAACAATGTGATGCAGTGGCAAAAGCCAAGGAAGCTGAAATCAGTATGATTCCTACAGTGAGCACAAGACCTTTGATGTTTTATTATCTCATTGTTCTCATCTGTATTTAGTAGACTTGGCATAAGGAGGTGATATAAATGAGATAATCTATGTATTTAGCATAAAGCCTGGGATACAGCAAGTGCTCTAAACAGATATGTTAAAATATTTAATGAGCTTCAGGAAAAGAGCTTTTTAAAAATGGTTAATCTGTATGGAAGTCATTGATAGGTGTTAGAATGCATCATTAGAAGTTATGGAAGAATATGTAAATGAGTTAGGGATGTAAGTTTCCTTAATAAATAAATAAAACCCCTCTTCCTTGCACTTTTGATTAATTAATAGTTAAAAATAAAATTGCAAGACCAAGGTGGAAAGGAAGATTTACATAGCACATATAGAGGAACGTGCTTTAAAAAGGAAAATGAATAGTTTTCATTGATGGAGAAGATGAAAGACAAAATATTTTACTGGTATTTAGTTCCTACTATCACACAGCAGTTGACATCAGACTTAATGACTTAGTATAAGGCTTGCTTTGGAATACAGTGTTGCTGGATGTTTGAAGATATTTTTAGGGCAGATCAGAACCTTTCAAAGGGTGAAAGGTTTACTTGGGTTCAGAATGAGATAATATATCTTTGAGAAGAATGAGAACAATGAGTACCATGGACAGTGTCTCCTCTATTTTAGACTTTTCTGTCCCACCTTCACTTTTTGTCATAACTATGTGCCATCTATTCTAGTTCTTATTTAATATCTTTCTTTAAATTAGTTCCTTTTCAAAATCTTAAATATTACTTACATATTGCCTATAGTCCCTAGCAATAGTATCTAAGGTATTTTTAATGTGTCGATTCTTTTTTATATAATGCATGTTAAAGTGAATGTACAATTATTTCAACTTTAAAATAATAAAATCTATTCATGCATTGTCTCAACTAATCTTGTCAACCATCAGTAGTAAGCTTGCTATACTTTGGGAAATAGTGCAATAAGGGATAGAATAGGAAAAGAAAAGAGGTACAAAATAATAAGAAATGAAAGGTTATCTTTGGGGCACCTGGGTGGCTCAATCGGTTGAGCGTCGACTTCGGCTCAGGTCATGATCTCACTGTTCATGAGTTCGAGCCCCGTGTTGGGCTCTGTGCTGGCAGCTCAGAGCCTGGAGCCTACTTCAGATTCTGTGTCTCCCTCTCTTAAATAAAAACATTAAAAAAATAAAAATAAAAAAAGGTTATCTTGGGTCCTTTGTGACTAAATCTGTAGAACTGTGGGGTATCTGGGTCAAAAATTCTTTGCTGACTCAGAAAAACTCTTCTTATTTTCAGAAACATATGAGAACCAGGAATGCAGTACATTCCCTTGTTACACAAGCCTATATAGTAATATCCACACGTTGCTTGTGATTTGACTCCCCTCGTTTGTAAATCTTTAACAAACATTTAAACATAATTTCACATATATAGTAAAACTTTGGATTGTGAGTAACTTGTTCTGTGAGTGTTACGCAAGATGAACAAACATTTCTAATAAATTTTAGCTTGATAAACGAGCGATGTCTTGCAATATGAGTAGTACATGATGCCAAACATCACATGATCACAACTGAGCCAATGGATCTTCTCTCTCTCTCTCTCTCTCTCTCTATTGCTGCAGGATTGTAGGTGATCATCTCCCATACTCGATGCTCGGTCTCAGGCCATGGTGTTTGGCAGAAATCAGTGATTTTTCAGAATATTGGAAGGTGCTAACAACTGGCGCTAGTCTATTTTTTGTCACTTCAAAGCACTTATGGACAGTTTTTGCTTTTCTATACAATAGTAAGTTTAGCAATGTTTTGCTTCATTCTAGGTCATAGGATAGGTTCCTTGTTAAAGCTTCGTGAAGAGAAAAAGATTCCATTGAGCCAACAGAGAGCAGAGATTCCGTTAGTGATAGTGAAATTCGTCCTACATAATAACGCTCCTCTCTCTTGTCTCCTTCACATCAGCCACAAAGGTTTTCAAAGGTAAGTACAGATCAATTTGTTTATTTTTCCTTATATTTTATATGTTCTTTATTGTTTTGTATTATATTACAACATTTAATCATTTTTATATGAATATTTTTGTGTTGTGAAACAAATCATCTGAGTTTCCATTATTTCTTATGGGAAAATTTGCTTTGATACACAAGTGCTTTAAATTGCAAGCATGTTCCCAGAATGAATTATGCTCACAAACCAAGGTTTTGCTGTACTTTTAAATTCCTCCTTCAAAGTTTGGGATTTTCAAATATGAGTGCTTTATTCAAAGCTTCTGACTTTGCTATAATTTTGAGATAGAACCAAGTGAAATAAAGGAAACCTTGCTTATTAAGACCACTTTTTAAATTTTATATCTCGGGATATTTTACATAGGTAATATTTTAGGACCATGCACTATAGAGCATCTGTGGAACGTTCTGAGAATCTGCAGTGTAAAGTACTCAAATGTCTGAGGAACTAATAACATTTTCTTGATAAAATAATGCTTTCATGTCACATAAAATGAAACTGTCAGCATTTCTTTGTAGGTTTCTCTCAAGCTTAAGAGCAGTTCCTTGACAGTTCTAGAATTGCCTTTAAATATCTTATTGAAATGTAGATTAACACTGTAACATCTTATAATGGTAGGAAAACCTTTTCCTTTTAAGACTTGTAGATAAGCAAATATTGGTATTAACATTAGCTGCTATATTTTAGGATTTTCCCCCCAAATGTTGTTCTTCCCCAGGACCTAATATTTAGATTCATTTTTAAAACAGAGCAGATTACCTAAGACTGGGATGTTGATTTTGTAATAAAAGGCACTATAGATAGATATGTCTTTAGAACATCAATTTTTACTCTGCAGTCATTATCAAAATCAGGTTAAGGATAAAAGCATTGCTCCACCAAATATCCAGACGGTCAAAGAATCTAAAATTGAAAAAAAAAAATATAATACTCCATAAAATTTTAACACAGTGTATAAATTTAGCAATACTCAATAAATAAATATTTATTTATTTATTTGAGATTGTAATCGAGTCTATGATAACACAAGTAGAAATAAAAGTCAGAGCCCTCACATTTTGGAATTGCAATGTTTTCTCCGCAGGCTATTGACCTAGTTGCCCATCATTACCTATACCACGCAGGTGAGTATCGCAAGACAGAAGGCCCATCTTCTGCTTCCCCTGCCCCCGTGGCCTGTAGCACCTGGCTTCAAGATTCTACTTCCTTTCATTCTTGAAGTCTTGAGGTTGATAATGTAAGTAATCTTATTACTCCCATTAGCAGTCAGGATATATTGATCACATCTAACACCAAGTAAAGACCTGGCAAAATAGATTCCCTAAGTAAATGATTCTTAAGTTTTTCCTGGAGTAAATGCCAGAGGTTTGATTTTAGTTTATCACCTCCATCATCGTTAACTAAATTGTATAATATTTAACAATCAGTTAGGATTGAATAAATATAAAGAGTAAATGATATGTAATTATTGAATACTTGTTCATGTCCAGAACTGTGCTAGAAATCATGAGAGATGCAAGGGACATAAGACATTGCTTTGCCTTTGTGGAAAATATAATCATATTGGAAAGATTAGATGGATATACTTCATTTCAATTAGGGAACTGTAGAATAAAGCAAATTATCTAACCCTTAAATATATAGTAGAATAAACAGGGATAGAAGAAACAGCAATATCAGTAATGACTGCATTTGTGAGGAGGTAGAAATTAAATAATTCAGAATCAGAATTTGGGGGCATAATTTTTCTGCAAATCTTAGTGGTATTAACTTAAGTATAACAGTCACCTATTGGGGACTCTAATAAAGAAATACCTCAGGTTTTATAAATTCACTAATGAAAACATGCCACTACAGTTTCATATGTATCTTGTGGTTTGCAACCTCTAACTTTGCCAAGAATAATTATACAAATATTTGATTACAACCTAGGATGGATGTTAATACATACAGACACAGGGGACGGCAGTCTGCTAATGGAAATGCTGGAGATTAGGTGTTAGAGCTTGTGCCCTTTTCAAAATTAAATGCAAAAGATAAGAGAATTTCTCTAATAAATTGCTGTTTCCACAATTATTTTCAGCAAATTAGGGATTCTACTTACATTTCATTTTTAAGTGGAGGAATGAGATAAAATGTATAGCCATCATTCATCTCTATGCTTAAAAATAAGTAATTTTACATATATACATACACACACGCACACACACACACATACATTCCTTAATTACCACACAAGTTTATTGAAATAATTTTATTAAAAATACTTAGATATCATGAGAGTTATTCATGTCCCCAAAGGCTATAGCAGTTAACTAATTTATTATTTATGTATCAAAATAGTAGATTTTGAAATATGAACTTTCTTTGGCAAAAGTGGTGTCAGAAAATGTGTCACAGAAGTGGAATTGCTTCAATACTACAACGGGCAGATGCATATCAAATGTACATAAATATCTCAACACAGATAAGAAAATATTGGCTTTATATCAAATGAGATAGAAACAATTTATTTTTTAAAAATTATCAGAAATAAAATGGAAATAGGTCAGAGCAAGGTACATAGAACCTAAGGGCCTGTGATCTAAATTAAAAAAAAGCAATTTAATACTAAGATACTCAGTGAAATTCAGACCTCAGTCCTATGGCAGTTCTTAAATATATAAAAATGTTAAGTGTTTAAATTGTAGAAAAGAATTTTTTCTTCTATACTATCTGATAATGAGATGGCATTAAAGCACTTCCTTGGGAAGTATTTGCTCTCCTTAAATGCAAAGATGAGATGTGAACTGGTTCATCGTGAGGTTGTTCACGTATGAGCTTTTAAAAAGGAGAAGAGCAAAAAAAAAAAAAAAAAAAAAAAAAAAAATTAAAAAAAAAAAAAAAAGGAGAAGAGCTTGGTTTGCCTAATCAAGGTTAAATATGATATCTGAAAGGGAAAAAAGAACCGGGGGTGGGGGGGAGACTTAAAAACCTTGAGCAAAGAAACACATTTCATGAACACACTGTGAGTTTCTGTTTAACATATAATAACTTAATTAAATGGATGATTAATTTTACTGATTATTCTCTTTATAATCTAGAGTATTAGAAGATTAGTTATTCCAATAATTTATTATTATTATTATTTTAATCTAGAACACTAGAATCACCTGGGAAGCTTTTAAAACTACAAATCTGGGACACCTGGTTGGCTCAGTCAGTTAAGCCTCTGACTCTTGATTTGGGTTCAGGTCATGATCTCCCAGTTCGTGGGATTGAGCCCAGCACAGGGCTTTGCACTGACAGCACAGAGCCTGCCTCGGAATCTCTCTCTCCTTCTCTCTCTGCCCCTCACCTGCTCATGCATGCACTCTCTCTCTCTATCTCTCTCTCTCTCTCAAAATAAATAAATAAAACTTAAAAAATATATAAATCTGTCTTCTAAAATGTATTAATTCATCCAATATTTATTTAGCATCACTGTGTTGTAGTCACATTGAAGGCATAGGTAATGCCTTCCCTCATAGAACTCAACCTACTGTGGAAAAAGTTAAGAAAATAAACCTTTATTAAAAAAAAGTTATACAATTTTATTTTATTTTATTTTATTTTATTTTATTTTATTTTTTATCTATTTTAGAGAGAGAGAGAGCACAAGTGGGGGAGAGGGACAGAGAGAGAGAGAGAGAGAGAGAGAGAGAGAGAGAGAATCTTAAGCAGGTTCCATGCTCAGTGCAGAGCCTGATGTGGGGCTTGATGCCATAACCCTGGGCTCATGACCTGAACCAAAATCAATAGTTAGATGCTCAACCAATTCAACCACCCAGGTGTCCCTAAAAGTTATACAATTTTAAAACAAGGAGTTTAGGAGTAAAAGATAAATACTGACAGATATATTTTAAGCAGAAAAACTTCATATAGGTTTCATCCCAAGAAGAGAATCTTACTGCAGTAAAACAATGGATTGAGAATAGGTGTTTGTGACAGAAAAAGCAGGTGAACCAGTTAGTGGACCATTGCAATAGTTCAGGTAAGAAATGACAAAGGCTAGGAGAAAAATGGTGTGCAAAATACTTTCCGTTTATTCTGCCCATGCCTTATGACCCTCAAAATGTTAATGATTATGAATGATATTAAGGTTTTTTTTCCTTTTGTCTTTTAAATTCCACTTTGGTTTAGCTAATGGGAAAATGCCAGCCTGAGACTGGAGGTTGGCAACAGAATGAAATTCGGTGTTTATTCCCCTGCTCCTTCCTTACCTTGACTTCTGCTTTTCTGTCAAAGGACATGGTTTATCTCAGACATGTCTCACTATGGAGCTACCCTCTCTAGCTTCCAGTAACTGTTCCTTCCTCTTATCCCTTGAGCCTGCATTGTCAACAGCTTCCTGTTGCTCCTACCTGTGGGGTCTTGAAGCATTTCTGGTTGGTTTCCACAAACCTCATCCTATCTTTTAAATATGCTTTTGTTCATTGTTTTCTTCATATTACCCCCTTGAAGTGGGTCACTCCTTCATGGAAGGATCCTGAATTATACATGTGGCAATTGTGGAGAAGAGACTTAGGCACATTTGCATACATGTGGTGCATAAAAAGGACAGGATTTAGTGATGATTTATAAATGGAGAGTAAGGAAAAGGGATGAATCAAGGATGATTTCCAGGTTACTGGCTTGACCAGTAGGTGAATGGAAGTATTCTTTGCAAGATGAGAATTCTCATCTGTAGTGGAGAATTTAGGTGCGATGGGAGCATGTCAAGACTTCTTGAGTGGAATTGTCAAGCAGACAATTGCAAATTAGTCAAAATTCAGAAGAGAAGAGTAGGACATCAATACACATTTTGTTGAGGTAAGGGTATCAATATCATTTCAACAGAGTACAAAACTGAGCATGTAACAAGGTCCAAATCTTCATGAAGTTTATGGTCTACTGGGGAAGAGATCATGAAAAAAATAATAAACTACAATGTTAAATTAATGCTACACAATAAAAGTACAAGAAGGTATAAGATAATATAGAGAAGACAATATATTTCAGAGGTTGAGAGAAATGACAGCTCAAATTATATCCCAATAGAGACATGCTAAGTAGGTGAAAAGAAGAAAGAAGAATATTCTAGGCAGTTGAAATTGTATTTGTCTTAGATCTCTGTGGAAAAAAAGAACATTAGTTCATTTGAGAAACTAAAAATTGGCCAGTGTGGCTTGATATTAGTGAGCAAAGAAATAAGTAGCATGAGATTCGATTGCTGAGGTTGACAGAAAACCAGATTATTAGGTTATGCTAAAAATGGGTCTGTTAGTTTCTATTAGGGTGCTATTTGCTACCTAGGCATAAAGCAACTTAACTTTAATGCAAATCTTAAAATGACCTCAACTGTCATAAAAGCTTCATTATTAGATCTTATCCCATGCACATCAGATAAAATTGGGAAATTCAATATTGCTCAAATTATTTTACACTTGGGCCAATTGACTCTTCTATTTTGTACTAAAGCACTATTTGGTAAGGACATTGATTGGAATGTTTGACAAATCATATGGAAAACCAAAAATATGCAGGTCTAATATTTAGTATATCCTTAGATCTTAAATTGAACTTCCTATATTAGAAATTATTTTTTGGTTTTTCCTTTATGGACCCTTTCTCTTTATGACTTATTACATATGTAAAGCAAACCTATCATGTAGAAATATTGGGAATAAAGTCCTGAATATTCCTGAAAGCTTACACCGGGCATTTCCACTAGGATTTTAACACTACATTTAGTTACCCTAGTCTTTGTGTGAAGGCTAGTGCTTTTACTAGTTTAGTGGAAAATGTTCGCATCTAAACATCAGGTTGCCTGAGGTTACTTACTGTGGTACCCATAACGAATACCCAAGGAACAAATTATAGCTCTAGTCAAGGCTCATACAGTTATTCTTCAAGTGAAGAAAGAATCTTAAAGATATTTTCAAAAATAGGTAATTCTTACACAGCGTTACTATACGTGGGACACTGTTTTAAAGTCTTTATGCATATTGAAGCATTTAACCCTTGTAAAATCCTATGAGGAAGTGACTCTTATTATCACCACTTAGAGATGAGGAAACTCAACCACAGGTCATTACTTAACTTGTCTAAGGATGCACAGGCAGTACCCTGCAGCCTGAAAATTCAATGCGACAGTCTTGCTTTAGCATGTCACCCTTGCACAGGGGCCATGCTAATCTCTGCATCTTTCCAATTTCGGTATATGTGCTGCCGAAGTGAGCACAACAGTCTTGCTTTAGAATTCACCACCTCAGCTCTCACTGGTTGCTATTTTTCTTTAATGGAGGATCCATTCAGAGACATGTAAACTATCATATTATTGAATAAGTCTCAGGTCAAATTCTTATAGTGATATTTTCTTGTGTGGCAGTGTCAAAGAACTGAAATTTTGGCATTTTATACAAATGGATGAAACTGGTCAATGTTTTTTAAAACTAGGAATATGTCACTGCAAAGATAAAATGATATTTTTATCCCTTTTTCTTTTCAATTTAGAAACTTACAGAAGAGAACTGAGGAATGAATTTGAAGCTGTTGCTGGTTTGACCTAAATATTTGTTAATGAAGTCAAATGTAAAACTGACTCTTACTAGAATAGGTTTAACTATCTTTTAAATTATGGAGGGAGGGGCGCCTGGGTGGCTCAGTTGGTTAAACTTCAGCTCAGGTCATGATCTCGTGGTCCGTGAGTTCGAGCCCCGCGTCGGGCTCTGTGCTGACAGCTCAGAGCCTGGAGCCTGTTTCAGATTCTGTGTCTCCCTCTCTCTGACCCTCCCCTGTTCATGCTCTGTCTCTCCCTGTCTCAAAAATAAATAAAACGTTAAAAAAAAATAAATGATGGAGGGAATTCGGAAAAAAATCAAAACGTCCTGTCTATCTATTATCTATCTATCTATCTATCGTCTATCATCTGTCTATATCTCTTCCACGCACATTTCTTAAAATATTGGAATTAAATAAAATCTGAGTAGAATACAGCATTCGCAAATATTTGGCATTTTATTTTTGAAGAATCACATTCCAATAATTCTCTAGAGTTGTTCCTCGAGTTTAACATGTCTGTAAATAGCAGAAGGCACATAAGCTTCATTTTGTAAGATTTTCTTCCTGTCAAGATGATTTGTTTTGAGAAGCATCTGAGGGTCTACAGGCGACCCACCATTTTAATAACTCTGATTGTTCTGTGTATCATCAAGTCACTCCGTCCAATCTGGACAGTTTCATTTTATATAACTATAAATTTTACTCTCTAACTGTCATTATTATAAATTGATCTCAATAAGAAAATGTTCATCATTGTTAAGGGATGGAGGAAAAAGCTCAACACAGTATATATTTCCAGCAACATAATCACAACACTTCTAAGTATACAACTCTATGTATGATTCAAAGTATAGAATTTCTAAATACTATTTTGGCCCTTTAGATTTCCCATTTTAGTTTTTACTGTCAACATAAGTATAATACCTACTGAGCAAAGTGCCTCAACTGTAGTTAAGGATATTTTTGAAGGTTGTTGTCATTTGTAATTTCTTTCCTGTGAGATATTTTGGTGTTCAGAATTTAATTCTAGGATGGTGTGTCAAATATGAGGTTGCTGGCGACATAAATACTAACCCCCTACCCCCAATTCAATTTCAAAGAGCAAGTCAGGTGAGAATAAATAAATAAATAAAAGGTTTGGTTAATGTTGGACATTTGCTTGGTACTGTGTCATTCAAAACTCCTTCCATTTAAAAACAAAATTTGCATTGACATATGAATGATGTATAATGCAGCATAATTACTTACGGGGTCTTTGAAAAGAGGAGCCCCCTTTTTTCCAAGCGATTTCACTTTGAAAAGGAATTACTTCACATGCCCAACAAATACTATTAAAAAGCATTTTATGAGGTGTTTTTCTGCGCATATTTCTACACATGGACAGACTATTGTGTGTTCTAAAACCTGTATTTACATGACACACTTTTATGGTCCAATGGGCAAACACTACTTAGTCCTAAAATAACATCACAGTAATGACTACAGTCAAGACAGCAAGAACACTCCACCGTTATTATCCATATCAGACTGCACCAGATGGGGTATCTGTGGTCGAGTGCTGACAGTAGCAAACACTGAACAACTCTTCCTGTTATTTTTGTGTACTCTTAGGCACAGCAATCTTACATTCAAAATAAGCAGTGCATAAGTTCTTTCATTTCAGAGAAGTATATTGTACCATATATTCTTTGATTCATTTGAATCTAGGAGAAAAATAAATGGGATGGAAAATTGAAGATGACTTACATTAAGTGGGATTTAGCCAAATTTCACTAGGTCCGAGGCAGGGTTTCTAGCCTCAGTGGTATTGATCTTTTTTGTTGGATCATTCTTGTGTGGGGCTCTCCTGTGTACTGCAGGATGTTTAACGGTATTGTTGACCTCTATTGACTAGAAGCCAGTACCCAAACCCCAGAGAGTTGTGACAACCAACAATGTCTCTTCGCAGGGAATGAACTCTTGAACACACACATACTCTTTGAACTGATTAAATTATGTGGCTTGGCTTTGTCAATATCAGAGTTTAATCAGTCTCCAGATAGAAGATGTACATTTTTTTTCTCAGAGTATACTTCATTTATGTTTATTCGTTTGTTCCGTTCTACCTTCAGTAATGGCTAGAGTAGGTAGGAATTTTGTATCTGCAGTATTATTTCACACATTTTATATTGACAGCAAGAAAATAAAATGAGAAATATTGAGTCAAATAATACAGGGGGACATTAAAAAAATGTTTAATGTTTGGTTTTTTTTTTGAGAGAGAGAGAGAGAGAGAAAGAGGGAGAGAGCACGTGAGCAGGAGAGGGGCAGAGAGAGAAGGAGACAAAGAATCTGAAGCAGGCTCCACACTCTCTGGGCTGTGAGCACAGAGCCTGACTCGGTGCTCAAACTTATGAGCCACGAGATCATGATCTGAGCTGACGTCGGACACTTAACCGACTGAGCCACCCAGGTGCCCCTATAAGGGGGTATATTTAAGAGTGTTTATTGAGGAGGGGAATTGGCTCCTAGAAGTCTCCATTGGGTCACAGACTTCCTGGAGGCCTCCAGCTCTAGGTGAATCCCTGCCTAATGTTAGGGAAAATATTTAAACTGAGGAATCCTTCATGACAAAAGCTGCTCCCTTCTAAAATCAGTGGGATTTTCAGTTTCATTTCTCATCTCCTTATGCTTTTGGAATAAAGACACTGTTTCCAAGAAATCAGGTAGTTGAAAGGAAGAATAAGACAAGATTATTTACCACATCACTGATTGTAAACATGACTTGAATTGTAAAAATAAACAGAAAAGAAGTCAGAATCTTTGCTTCTGCTTCACTTTGGCTGTCCACCAGCGGGTCTAATTATCATGCTAGAACTGTCAATTCTGTCATTAGGTGTAGTCAGGGATTCATTGTCTTAGTTAATCGAAAATTAGGCTTTTCAGAGAGTAACCATATATACATAAATTATCAATTTTCAAATTGCTAGAATATAATCAAAGTGTACTCATTATTATGTTTTTCTCATCTTAGTTCTTTCTTTGATAATTTAAAAAGGATTTCAGGATATTTTGTTTGCTTTAAAGTTATTGCTATAAAGCTATTTTTCTGTAATTCTGTAGCTATGAAGAAGTGCCTTCTGCTATGGATCTCTGAATGATATAATGCCAGAAAAAGTAGCTTTTAACTTTCAGTATTGGCACCGAAATATTGGTAAGAACTAAATAAATACAATGGCAAAAATAATAGTCTATATTTTAGATACCATTGTATTATTTTTAATAATACAGTATCTAATGTTACAAATATTCAACAAATAGTGAAAAGTAAAACTTTCACTCATCTGTAGGTTCCTAGTAAGTGACCACTATGTATGGGTTAGCTGGCTCAGTACTATACAGCATTTAGTAAATAGAGAAAATTAGTATGACTATATTCAGGAAATACTTGTTTAACATTATAATTTTAATATTGAACCAATTTTCGGAATATATGTCATTTCTCCTTATTCAAAATTATTTAATGTGCCAAAGACTAAGCTGTCATTTTATAGTTCTCTGGACTTCAGTTATCCAACATAATTTGACCTGTTTATTTAGGATTATCCAGTCTTCTTGGAAACTAAAGTGTAAAAAATATAAACCAAAGCCCTGATGGGTTAGGAGAAAGAATAAGATTTGTTTGGATGAACAATCACCTCAATTCCCCAAATAAATATACATTCTACATTGAATAGGCTTGGTCAATTTCTATGCTGATTTTAATTTTTAATGTCTTTTTTTTTTTTTGTAGTTTGCAAAAATGTTTCTTTTTGCATAGAGAACAAAAGAAGAATCATCCTGCAGTTGATTTTTATAATTTCATCGGCTGGTAGCAGAGGACCAGTTGCTTGGTGGATAAAGTGTTGGCTTTGTATTCTAAAGGACAACTTCAAATCCTGTTAAGGTTATATTTTTATTAAAATTTCCATTAATTTTTCCATCAATGTGATTATAGATTAATATTAATTAATTCTTACCATTTTTTGAAGAAATAAATGGAGCCATATCTGATTTAAAGTTAAACAAGACACTATTCAAGCTTTCTTGGTAACCCTTTCCTGGGTTCAGAATTGGTTGGGGAGAAAGGGAATAAAATATCTTTAATGGCATTTTATTGAACTTAGCAATTTAAATGGCCTACCCTGATTTTCAAAGATATCAAATTACCATATGGATGATGTCTTTCTCATCAAATCTGGCTCTTAATGTTTACCAAGGAAATGACAAAGGTAATTTTTAATGTTGGATGTAGTACTTATATGTATAAATTGCTGATATTAATGAGAGTTCTGGGATGAGGTCTTTCTGTGCTAGAAACTGATATGTCAACAAATAGATTAATATTATAGAAACTGACAACAGAAACCACTGGCATTCCTTCTCTGGAGTTGTAATTTAGTATTATAGCACATGGAAAACACATCCTAGGAAGAGTATAATCTTAATGCTACCCTAGCAGCATTATCTGGAATATAAAAGTGGTCTACCAGGTATCCTATTCTCATTAAGGCATTCTAAAACACCTAAGAAAGATGTGAATGAGGACCTTGATACTGGTGGTACAGCTCTGGGTCATTCAGAACAATCCTTTCCAGACCCATGTGTGACAAAGGATTATTATAAGCATTGGGGAAGGAAATGTTATTCAAATGGAAAGGCAAATTTACCTTTACTGTCTAAGTTTTAGCCATTAATTTGAATGTCCCATATTCTGAAGTACTATAGGACTTAATAAAGTTCATACTGACCTCATCTTAATCATTTAACAGTGATGGGAAATTTGCAGTATTCTAGGATTTAGAGAGGAATACAGAACGAAAGGTTCGGAGCCTAACATTGTGATATTAAAATTTAAAGGGGAAGTCTAGGGACCATTATTTCTCTTTATCTTCCTTGCCTGTTTTTTGTTACTTGTAATGAGAAGAAAGGTTTTTAATCTCTTTAGAAAAAAGGACACAGTAAGAATATATCAAAATGTAATCCTGGACATGAACAATAAAACAAAACAAAACAAAATAAAACAAAACAAAACAAAAAAAGGCTGAAGCCCCAAACACCAAAATGCATGTGTTAATATTTTATGTTATATATTGAGCTGCTTTTACAATGAGAAAACTATTAGACTATTATTTAAAAAAAATTAATGTTTATTTATTATTGAGAGACAGACACAGAGTGTGAGCAGGGGAGAGGTGGAGAGGGGGGGAGACACAGAATCCAAAGCAGTCTCCAGACTCTGAGCTGTCAGCACAGAGCCCAATGCGGGGCTCGAACTCACGAACAGTGAGATCATGATCTGAGCTGAAGTTGGTCGTCTAACCAACTGAGCCACCCAGGCACCCCAACTAGACTATTATTTTTACTAACAATATTAACAGACAACATTTACTGGACATTTTCTTTGTCCCAGGCACTGGCAAGAGTTTTAATCTCATGGAATCGTCACAAGCACCATAACAGGAAGGTATTAATATATATTTTTTCATTATAAAGATAAGTAAACTGAGTTTTAGAGAGATTAATTAGCAAAGACTAAATATTTGTCAAATCATCAGAACCAGGCAGTGACAATCTCAAAATGTCAATGTAGACATTCTTAAAAGTAACAACTTTGTTGCAAAGAACACTGAAACTAATGTTTGCAGAAAGGAACACAAATTTGAGAATATATTAATTTCCCATGTCATAAGTTGGGAGAGGAAGTACAGAGTTGCTTCTTAAAGTTGTCTGCAGACAGGGTTATTACATTAAGAATAAAATGTTTTAGCAACCCATAGATTGACAGCCCCATGCAAAAGAGTGGAAAAAAAGATCTTCATGCCTAAATCTCCTCCAAAAACACGTGCATTCCATATGGGGCTGGGTGATCCAGAGCAGGGGTTCAGCACTTTTTCTTTAAGATTGGGTTTCATTCTGCTAACAGCATGTTGGCTGAGTGCCCACTAGCAAGCAATTAAGACTTTGTGCTTGCCTGCATTTTAGTAGCTCTCCTCATGAAACATGCAGCCACATGGGAGCAGAAGCTTTGCCAGCATGGGTCACGGTCTGGGAGCAGCATCAGGGAGCTCCTATACTCTAAGGACTCATAGTCTTCTGGGAAGTTGAGGACGGGATGAAGGATCGATTGGCTGTGCCTGTGAGAGAAGATCAAGAAGGGAATCATTAAGAAATGGGGGCTATGGAGAGACACCAGAAGTGGAGTTGGGAGAAGAAAGCAAAATGTTACCGAGGAACCTAAAGAGAAACAAGATAAATTTATCTTTAAAAATTAAGAAGCAACTGGGTTAAAGGAAAAGAAGACAAAAACTGGGTGGCCGGTGAGAGTTTCTTACAGCTGAACTTGGATCATGCCCTCATTAATTATATTTTTGTAAGCAACACAAATGCTGAGCACCTAAGATGTGCCAGGTAAAGGGCTGGGGACATTAAGGTGAGCGAGACATTTTAATGCAGCGATGAGTGAGGAAAGAGTCAATGGCTGACATAACATTAATATAGAAGGTTATGGAAATGGCAACAGTGTGGCCATTCTGCTTTCCTCTTCACAGTCTCCCTTTTCTTGTGCCTGCAAAGAAAGCATTTGACTCAGGTTGGCGTAAGGGGTGCGTAAAAGAATTAGAAAACTCTATACAAAGATGAAATAGACTCCTTGGGAGGGGGCCAGCTTTTCAAGTCTGAAAATATAATAGGCCAAAACAGTGATTTCAAATCTGATTGATTACTCAAGACCTCCTGGGCATGATTTTACAGTACAGATGTCTGCTCCCCGCTCCTGGAAGTTCTGGTTCAATAGGTCTAACCAGATATAGCCTCATGATGTAAACATTGCCCTGAACAATTCTGAAAAGAACTGATATCACAAAAACAGTATTTCCCTCTTCACAATAGACTTTGTTAGGTTAAAGTCAAAGGCAGAACTGCTGTCTTGCTGGCTACATCTGCATATAATCTGTACAAATCCAAATGTATAGAAAACTATCCTTCCAATTATTAATAGGGTCCTTTAGACAGGTAATCTCACTGGTGTAGATGAAAGCAAATTTATACAAATTATTTTCAGGATACATCTATTTTGCTAACTGGAGCATAAATATATATAATTGCTAAGTTATACTCCCTTACAATTTGGAAAGTTGAACATAAACCAGGTTTATATGGAGCACTAGTCTTACTGCAGACTAGGCTGTATGAGTCTTTAGATGACAATGCAAAAATTACAGCTTTCTGAAAGTCATGGTCTACATCAGAAAGAATTACATGCCCAAAGATCTGAGTCATAAGAATTCTGACTTTAAAATATTATTTTTAAATGTTTAAATATTATTTTGTTTATTATGTTTATTATGTTATTATGTTTATTATGTTTAAAATATTATTTTTTAGTAGTATAAACCTTTACTTAAAACCATAGGCAAATGCCTAATATATCAAAAAAGATCAGAGCAATTTAGGGGAGGGCCTGTGTTAGGGGTCCAGAATCACCTCTTCAGCCATCGTATTATCTGTAACAGGAGCTCCTGACATAGCTGTCTTCAGAATTCTGGAGTTGCAGAGAGCACAGATAGAAAGCAAAACGTTCCCCATTTTGAAATTTATTTCCAAGTAAATCCTCACAAATTGAACATCATAATGGATTCCAATAGATATGTGAGGCTTATCCCTAACTGGGGTTATGGGTTTGAGTTAAACCTCCCCAGTGGCTTTGGCCGTGCACGCGGGGCTGAATGCCCTCTGGGTCGATGTGGTGGGACACACAAACTGACATAAACAAAAAAATAGGGCCTCTTTGTCAAACGCAACTAGGTTTGAATCTCTCATCTGCATTTGCTAGTTAAATTACCTTGAGCAAGTTAGTGGAACTTCCTGAATCTTCTGACCTTTGCCTGTAGAGTGGGGATAATTTCTACCTTTCACTCTGATAGAAATTAGTCTTTAACAAAGGGACTGGCACATGCTGTTTCCTTTCCTTTATTTTTGTGAACAGGTCAGGTTAGGAATTTGGGAAATTGCTCTAACTCCTTCGGGCCTATACAGAGCTTTTTCTTTTCATTTTCTCTACACAGAATGGACTCCTTGTGGTACAAAAGAATTAATAATGGGCTTCCATGAGCAAGAAATTGCTACTACTTTTACTAAAGAACTGAGGAGAATATCTTATTAAATTCCAAGTTCTCAAATATGTGGGTCACACCTTAGCTTATAATAATTATTTACCATGGTCTTAAAATATGTTTATGTATTAATGATCACAGTAGGTAGATTTTGTTACAAATCACTGCATTTTCAATATGTTCAAGCAAATACACATCTCCAGCTGGTCAGATAAATCTGAAGGCTGGCAAATGGCAAGGGTAAAACTCGCTAGGTAAAGTATAGATTATCGTGTGTATAAGTGGATGTGCGTGTGTTGTGTGCGTGCACGCATATCCCCTGAGGTGTGCAAGAGAAACAACAATAACAGAAATAATGACTCTGAATGCCCCAGAGGTGGGACTTCCATCTCATTTTTGAGATTTCTTTTTTTTAAACTGGTCCAGGCAGAAGAAAGGAGTGCTTGCTTGCACAGCTGACTTCATGTTACTTCCAAAGAAGGTAGTGTGGTGACGCCTGGTGCATATAAAGTTTTTGTATAACGACCAGATTTTTCTGAAACATATATGCAAGGTAAGTGTAAACTGATGAAATTAAAGTAATTATTTACGTGTCTTCCAGGTAACAACATCACCTCTTCTGAGAAAAAGTGCCCCTGAATTCTGCCCTGTTAATGCACTCTGCGAGGATTTTGCAAGCATTCAGCGCAGAGAACCCAAACATTTTATTTTGGCAAGGGAAGCTTTATAGAAATATTTGCAATATTTTGTGCTAATCCCTCCACAAGTCACTTTGGTGTGGCAAATATTTGTTCAAGCCGACTTTACTACAGTTACAGAGTACATCAATCTGTTGTTTTAACCTTTAGAAAATAACCCTGTGTCTTCTTGAAGGAAATAAAGAGTCATTGATGAAACCTTTTAGGTTTTCAACTTCTTTGCAATAAGGTGCCTGGAAGAGCCATCAGCACGTTGTCTCCAGGGAATGGATTAGAGGGAATGAAGTGCATCTCTGCTTACTTTCTTGGCGCATCTGTGCATGGATATGAGGGACCCAAAAAGTAAATGGCGGTCAAAAGAACAAACACATTTATTAGAGCCGTTAGAAAAGGCTGTTTTGATATTTGCCAAGTTCCTTCTCAATAACATGTTTGGCAGCTACCAAATGACATGGCCTGCCCAGAGTTGATTTTGATGAAGCCTCTGGGATGTGTTAAAAAGTAAACCAGAGCAAATCACGTACTGGAAAGCATAACTCAATCAAGGAAAAATGTATGATTAAGGGTGACATGGGCAAGGAAAGCTTTGCCAGAGCTCAGGGTAAATATTTGTATCAGTGTGAAGAGAAAGCTTCGTGACGCTGATGTCAACCAGCTGGAATTTTCATTGTTTATAAACTTTTGTTGTTAGAGTTGAATTCTGGCAGAAAAGGTACCAAAGAAAGAACAGTTTCCCAGCATGAAAGTTTGAATTGTGATAAGGCAGCTTGACCAGATATGAATGCAACGATGCTAAGTTTCAGCCTCGTTTTCTTTCCAGGATTCTCGTGCCAAGAAACAACCTTCTTGCCTTAATCCCACTTTGGCAAAATTCATCAGGATTACCAAAAAGATGAGATTTTGCTTTGTTTTGTTGTAAGGATTCATGGCTTCTTCTTCCTTACCTTAGTAGGATGATCAGAAAATGGGTAAGAGTCTGAATGTTTTTTTTCCTTTTTTTTTTTACAGAAGAATATTGCCACATGAGTTAGATATTTTAATGATTGGAAATAAATAGCTTGGGATTGGAATGAAGTTTTTGAATAGTGTTCATCAACTTCATGAAGCTAAGCTGTTTATTTTTGCCTCATTATAGGTCATTTCATTACTTTTAAACTGAATATGTTTTAAGTGTTTATGTTTGAGAGAGACAGAAAGGGAAAGCCAGCAGGGGAGGGACAGAGAGAGAGAAGGGGACAGAGGATCCAAAGAGGGCTCTATGCTGACAGCACAGAACCCGACGTGGGGTTTGAACTCATGAACCGTGAGATCATGACCTGAGTCAAAGTCGGACGCTTAACCAGCTGAGCTACCCAGGCACCCTAGACTGAATAACTTAACAAGTTAAAAGATTTGGGCACTTTTATTTTTAAAATAAACCAACTATTTCTATTCAAAGGAAATCTGTATTTTCTCACTAAACTATGCTTTGTTGTGCTTTTTAGAACCTTAGAGGTAGCCAAAAGTTATAAATCAAACAATATCACAAGGACATGGGCTCATACAAGGATTCACAGTAGTTCAGAACAAGTAACTCAACTTTTAGGCACAGAAAGAGAGATTGGTAGAAACTGCCTCTTAACATAGCCCTTCCTCTCTGAAAAATAATCACATAGTTGGTGTTCATGTTGGCAAAGGAGGACACACTGAGATTTCCCATTTTCAGAGATGGACTTCTGCCAGAAACTTTCTGTGGTATGGATATTCTACAAATGACTCTTGCTTCTCCCTCCAGGTAGTCTGAAAGCTCCAACCTGAATTACTTTCAATGAGGGATGTGTAGTGAGATTCAATGTATAGGAAATAAAGAGATTTTCAAATTCCTATTAAGGTACCCTTTCTTTTAATAACTGCACGTTATTAGTATACTTCAATCTGATTGGCTTATGACATAGCACAGTTAAGACTTACATGGGTATGTTGTTTATGAAAAGGCTGCATTAATTCATTTAGGGAAAAGACCAAACTTGAGAGACCCTCCACTTACTCCCTCTATCTCACAGTAAATTGAAGCCTGGCCCTGCTGATGCAGAAACAGGACACATCACAAACATAAGCACATTACCCATCTGCACTAAGAATAGAAACCAAGCCCCTGCTGGTGTAATTAAGAAATCTTCTCTTCCAGTCCCTGGGCTTTAGAGACCTGCATCACTCACTCACTAACTCCAATTTAGTATGCTTTTCTGATAAGGGTCTTTGTAAAGTAAGGAGGGAGCTGAACATGAAAACTTTTCATTTTAAGTTTCTGAGCTAGCATGTCCCTCTTGTGAGTTACGCTCTCTGGGTTTCACTGGCCTAGACATCAGGTTTCAGAGGGCAGGTCTGTCTGGGGCATTGAGATGATGGCGTCTTTTCAGAAGGTGAAGACGTGCCAATTACTTCCACCTGAAGTTTGCGTATTTCCATCCCATTGCCGCACACTCACCGCCCATGGATCCCAAAGGAACACATAAAAAATAAACAGCATATGCAAAGCTAAAAATCCTACCAGGTGGGAGCCCTGGGTTTGGATACACTTAGATTTTGGTTATATTAAGTCACACACAGACATAAAAGTAGCCAACCTGTCCCTGAGCTATTTCTTCCTATTCTCTCTCTACCTCTCAATGACAGGACATTCTCTAGGTCATTCTGCATTGTGGATTGGGACCCTCTGGCATTATATTTTAATTAAATGGTCAGATTATTAATGCGTGAAAATCAGACACTGCAAATGTTGAGCTAACCATTTTTCATACATAATGTGTCCATATCAACATTATAACAGCCATATACCAAAGATTGACATGGTCACTTTTAAAGAAGGAGCCTTGATAAATATTTGAGTTAAAGATTCTTGGGATCAGGTTAAGGAACTAAGAGGTCAGGTCTCATGGTTGATTGTTTTCCTCTGCTGTGTAATAATAGAAAACCACTCAGACCCTCTGTTTGTAGTTCTATTCTAGAGGTACATGGAGGAAATAGTCAGACATTTATGGAAGGTATGCTAACATGCATTCAACATTTTGTTCACATGGAGAGAATTCAGAATAATTTTGACAAAACTATCCCTGGAGCTCAATGTCAGTTGCTTTGCTATCTCTTCTTCAATGGAATCCTCTCCCCTTATGTTTTTGAGAGTTCTTCCTCCCTTCATTTCAACCTTACATTACTGTGCAAGGTGCCAAGTTAATATAATTTTTTACCTTGCCACATTTTGATTGGTCCAAGTTCAGGAAATCAGAATCTCTCCTAGGCATTTGAGACAAGAATAAGAAATCCCAGCTCAGTTTGGATGCTCTCTTGAAAGGAAGACATGCAAACAATGGGCCTGTTAATGGCCTTGTACCTCACTGTAGACTTGAGAATGAGAAGAAGCCTGGGGCCCCTGGCTGGCTCAGTTGGAAGAGCATCTGATCCTTGACTCTGGATCTCAGAGCCATGAGTTTGAGCTCCACGTTGGGTATAGAGATTACTAAAAAATAAGTCAACTTAAAAAAAATTAATAAGTAAAAAGTAAAAGCCAGGCTGCCCCAAAATGAGTGGCATAAGGAGTGGAGATCAGCAAAGTATAAAGAGGTGGTTTGTGAGTCCCTGCTACCAGCTTACCCAAGCCTAGCTGTATCCCTCTCCATGAGATACTGCAATGCAACTAAAATTATGGAGAGACTTGTACTGTTTAAGTTAGCTCAGTTGGGTTTCTGTTAGATGTAACAGTGGTTGGGGTTTAATTCCTACACCCACTACCCTCAAACAAATGATAAAGGAATTTATTGACTGCCTAGTGTGCACTAGGCTGTTTACAATCATTATCTCATGTAATCCCTTTAGCAATCCTAAAACTTTAAATAGCCTTATTTCTTTTTCATAGCTGAAGAGACAAATCAGAGAGGTTAACTGTCTTATCCATGGTCACGCAGTTGGCAACCTCAAAGTGAACTCAAATCCATCCTTTTTCATAGTTGGCAAATGTTCTTAGAAATTTAGGTGAGGAAGAAAAGCTCTCCTACCTTCAATAATTCAATAATAAAGAATATAATAAATTTCTGAATGTCATAAGTGATACATGGTTACAGATAAAGGAATGTCAATTCAGGATGGAGTAGCAAGGAAAAGTGTCTCAAGATAGAACTCTCTAAGTTACAGAAAACTCAGCCAAACTCACCTATTGATTCAGAAACTTAATAGCCCAAGGGTCAGTCTTGTTTCACACACAACTGGATCTAGGACCAAAAGGAGCTCATCAGAACTCTTTGTTCTTTGACTCTACTTTTCTCTTTGTTCACTTCACCGTCAAGGACACCTTCATCAAGTAGTGTCCCTAAGCACGTTCCAAACACTTGCAAGGGCTACATACACACTACCAGCTTGTGTAAAATGGGGGCCCCTGACCTGAAGTCCCTTCCCCTTCCCACAAAGATGGAGCTTAGGATAGAGGCTGCTACAGGCCCTGGAAATTGACAGAAGGCTGCCTGGCAGAAAATTCCAGGGTTTTGGTACCAAGAGCATGGTATAGAAGGTAAGAAGTGGGCTTCAAGAGGCACATCTCCTTGGCTTCTCCAAGAAGGGCCCAGAAGGAGAGAAGAACAGCTTCTACATAGGAACCCCAGGTCCCCACCTCTACGAATGATACCTGGTGGCACACAGTAACCTCAGACTTACAACTACTTTATATAAAGTCCAGGCAAGAGATAATGAAAACAAACAAACAAACACAAAGTCTTAAAACACCCTAGAATTGAATCCTATTGGTGAGACTTGGGTCTCATGCTCATACTTGACACAATAATTATTGCCAAAAAATTGGACTATGCAAATTAGCCAGTGGTGGTTCTGAGAGCACATCTGGAGTCAGTACTCCAGAACTGTGGGGTCAGTACCACAGAAACATACAGCATGGTTATGCTACTATGTAAAGACAAGGGATGGGTGTGGGGCAAGCTATAGAACACAGCCTGACTATATAATGCTTCACAGGAGAATTATAACTTGAGATGGTAAAAAAACTATTATAGTAATATATGATAATATAATAATAATAATTATTTTGAGCAGTAACATAAAAATAATAGCTAGCATGTTTTGAGCAATTAGCATGTGACATCATTTTGTCAAAGGCCTAAAATGTATCATTTCATCTACCTAACAACTCTGATGTGTAGATACTGTCATCAGCTTCATATTATAAATGAATAAAGTAAGGCTTAAAGAATTTAAGCAACTTGCTTTATAAGCGTCAAAGCAGGAGTAGAACTCAGGGCAGTGTGAACCCAGTGTCACGTTACTAGCCCCTACAATACACATGGGAAATTTCATTTCTCACACATTTAGCCCTAAACATTGACATTATGAATAAAACATCTCACAAAAGTCTTGCAGAATTATGCTTCTCTGTCCGGAATCCCATAGCAAGTCAAAGGAGAACATGAGTGGGAAGATGTGTACAAGGACCTTTTCCTCTTTGAATCTGTCCTTCTGGGAGGTGTACATCTTAAATCCAAAAAAGTCGGTCTGAGTATGTAGAAGCTTGGAATCCTACCTTGCAGATCAGAAGTTGGTTTTCTGTCTTTTCATTATGATTTATTTTCTTCATGGTTTTGAGTTAAAACTATATAATAAATTGTATAATTAATTTTATTTGCCCAGAGAGCAGTATGGGTTAAATGTTGGTTGAATAAGCAAGGTTTAAAAGTTCTGCTAAACTCTTAAGAAGATATCATTATACCCTTTTGAAATTCAAAGCTGTGGGGGAAAAAATCTCTTTATTTTGTTATTATTATTTTTTAGTTTTTATCATTAATGAAATACTGGCAATATTTTAAAATCATTTTAAAGCTTATGCCAGTTCTTTTTTTTAAACATTAATTTTTTTTTTTTTTTTTTTTTTTTTTTTTGCAAGA
Source organism: Puma concolor (assembly GCF_028749965.1). Lineage (NCBI taxonomy): Eukaryota > Metazoa > Chordata > Mammalia > Carnivora > Felidae > Puma > Puma concolor. The sequence continues at coordinate 137,667,418 of NC_141674.1, read as the reverse complement.
AAGGGGAGAGAGCACCAGCAAGGGAGGGGACAGAGAGAGAGGGAGAGAATGAGAGAATCCCAAGAAGGTTCCATGTTCAGCATGGAGCCTGATGCAAGACTCAATCTCACGACTGCAAGATCATGACCTGAGCCAAAATCAAGAGGCAGACACTTAACTGACTGAGCTACCCAGGCACCCCAAAGTTATGTCATTTCTAAGTAGTTAATACATTCAGTGTCTCAGGATCAAATGATTATAAATGTACACATTGAAAAGTTCTTTTTTCCTCCCAAGGTCCCTCTATCCCCTACAGATCATCACTCAGTCACTTTTATGGGGTTATTGTACCTTTCCAATATTGCTAAAATTATATGTAAAACTAATCTCTATAGCCATTACAACTTTTTAAATTCTCCAGTTCCTTACCAGATTTTTCCATAAGGAAATATTGCAAAATCAGGGATTTCACACCATTTTAAACAAGCAAAGGTAAAAGAAAAAAAAAAAAAAGAAAAGAAAAAAAAAACATGAGTGGAGGAAATCCAAGCCATAGCTGCAGGTATCCCATACCATTTTCTCTTCCTTGAAATCTTGCAAAGTTGAACTCACTTATTTTTCCAAATATGGGAGTGATAGTTTGGGTGCCAATACTCACTGCAACTTCAGATACAAAAACATCTTCTTCTACGTCCAATGTCATGCCACCATGAACAAAACTGACATTTCTGATGGATCCAGGCATTCGTGGAGCAGCCAACTCCTATCAAAGTCTTAGGACAGTAAAGGTTAATGAAATAGAATCCCTAAAATGTGCAGTAAGGGGTCCCAAAAGCCATCATATAAAAAAAAGAATAGTATGTGAAATTTCAGCAGAAGGTAAACAAATGAGTTGGTGTTAACAACATGTAAATTTTGGTTCAATCTAGGAAAGATGTTAGTGGTCAAGGCCGATCAACACTGAGCACCTTTGCAGTTATTTGTTGATTTGATTCTTCTTCTACTGTTGTGTTGGTGAGGAAAGATAACTTTCTATCCACCCTTCTCAGTTCTCAGCTGAGATCCCTGTAATGAGAGACAGTTTGACAAGAGAAAAACATACCAGTGTATTAATGTATACCTCAGGTATGCATGGGAGACTCCAGGGGAAAAGTAACTTTCTCAAGTGGCTTAGAATTCAGGCTTTAATCACATCTTCATAGGGAAAAGTAAGGGGGGATGTAGGCCTCTTCGGGGAGAGCAAATGATTTTTAGGAAAAATGAATGGGACCTAGAAGAACAGATGAAAAGAGATGATGGTTCGTGATAGAGTCCATGGGTGTTGTGTTGACTTCTAGTTTCCTCTCCTGTGACAAATGTCAATCTTCCCTGGTTGAGGACTTTCCTGGGGAGGGATTTATGACCATTGAGTTCTTTCTGGAGGAGCTGTCTTTAAGCAGATAGGGGAGTTCAGGGACAGTATCTTTCTGTATTTGCTTTTTCAAGTGCCTATGGCTCAAAATCTTCAACATGCCAGGGTGCATACTTTGGGGTTGCATATTCTGCCACCCTTCACTTGATTCCAAAGTTCATAAAGGTGATTTTTTTTCACTGACGTAGCCCTGTTTCCTGACTGGCATGCGATGTTAAATAAATAAGGAATAGGCTGCCTGGAATAGGTGAGCCTTCATTTCAAGGGACCATTTCAAGGGCCTCCATATTCAAGCAGAACTCATACCTCCAGCCTGAGGGAAATTGGTGAAGATGCTGACCTTTACGGTTCCATCCAACCCCGTGATTCCGTGATTCGCAGGATAAGAGAATCAGTTACTGCTTGGAGTCCTCAAAGTAAAGGCAGAAAGTAGGTGGCCCAAAAAGAACCATTGGCTCAGGTCCTGCAGGTGGTGTGGGTGGTGAGGACTGTGCCAAGGATTGGGACCCTCTGGGAAATCACTGTTACTGCCATACTGCCCCAAAGTCAGGAGTGGAGCTTGGTGGCCGGATGGGAGTGGAGAAATGCATAAATAACATAAAGGTCCTTATATTGGCCACAGTGTTTTTGCGTTTTCCCAGCAAAAATGTAGAAGACCATGTTTCTTAAAGAAAACAAAAATGAACGAGTAAAAACAGGCAAATAGTCTTGGAAGCAAAACGCAAAACAAATAACATAAAAATGAAAAGCAAGCGAAGAAAAAACAGTGCTATCCAGGAGGAATAAAAATAGAGAGGGAAGTTGTAAACCAGCAACTAGGAGCAGCCTGCTGTGTTTTCTGAACTCTTGAGTTAAAATGTCTCATCTGGTATCTTTGCAATGTGGCAAGCACCTGTAATTGGTTTATCACTAAAAATCAATGCTGTTAAAACCCACTTGTCTGAAAAGGAAATCGAAATATAAGCTTGATATAAATGGGTCTTTATGCGATGGGAATTTCTTCATTGGTTATATGTGATTGGTTCTTGGGGATGGGCCTCACCTCCACATAGGGCAGGGAAACTGAGGGACGTGGGGAGCCAGGCCCCCGTGGGCTGTGCCCTGGGCCCTGGGTGGGCACAGGCTGGGAGAGGTGCTGCCACTCTCCGCATAGCAGCCCTGTCCCCACAGGGAGGCCGGCTCCTCCCCTCTGTTCAAGCACAGTGAGCTGCCCTGGCAGGTCAGTCTGAACCCGGAGAGGGGCTCTGCTGAACGTGCCGGACTGCAAACCAGCATATCGTGCTTGAATTTTTAGTCTCCACTCCTGTCTTGATTCTCTTGCAGCAAGCATTTCTCCTCTTATAAAAGAGAAAAGAAATAAAGCTGCAATTACTTTTTCACACCCTCTACTAATATGAGCCTAGCAAACACTCCCCTTTCCCCTAGACTTCAGTAAGCACAGATTTGGGGTTCCAGAAAACATTATTTTAAAAGGGCCATCATTATGTGGTGCTAGAAATTGAAGAAAGAAGACAAAAAAAAAAAAAAAAAAGTAGCTCCCAATTCAGGTTTTTGAAATCAGTCTTCTCAGAACACACACATTCGGAGTATTTAACGACTTGGCCCTCTGTGGCCTGTCAGTCCTGCTCTGTGGACTTGACCTTTGAGTGGCTAAGGATACAATGCTTAGGAGATTTAGGGTGCATGCGGAGAGAGGAACCAGATCCCCGAATCACAGAAAAGCAAGACAGCTTTATAACTCCCTCTGTCTCTCTCTCTCTGTCTCTCTCTCTGTCTCTGTCTCTCTCTCTGTATTATCCCCCGAAGAGGCAGCCCAGACAGAGCGCGGACACTGTTTCTGCACATGGCAGAGGTGGTCTGCCTCACATTTAGGCCTAAGTTCTAACAGCCAACTTGTCAATGAATGCCATTAGCACAGATGTGCCACAGGCACTCAGGGACAGAGCGGCGGGCAACCTCAGATCAGTGCGGGAAGAGCAGGCATCGGGTGGTAACAACTTTCAGTCATTACTGACCTGGGCTCTATTCAAACCAGTGACCTAGAAATGAAGGGCTCCAAATCCCATTACTAATTCCCCGAGCCATCAAGTCTCCCCTATGGCCTGGATCTTGTCCTGAAACCCAGGTCTCCTGTTGAAATAGCATTAGACAGCAGCCGCTGCGTTGGCAGGCAAGGTTTTTAAATAGAGGGGGGACAAAAAGAGGAAAATGTGCACATACAGAGTTGGCTTTAATTATTACTTTAAAGTTGTTCAGCTCCTTTAAACCTAAAAAACCTGAACCTTCTTTAAAGGGGAGAGCTTGCCAGGAAGTACAAGAATGGTGTTCAAACAAACACAGCCTTCTATTTCGTCTGAATGGGGAAAACACACATGCCCCCTCCCCAGCCGAGGAATAATGAGAGGAAACCAAATGAGAGGAAGTTGTTGAAAAGGAGAGAAAGAGATTAAATGAGTGTTGCGGGGATGAGAAGAATATTTACTGCCAAAGTAAGAGAAAGCTAAGTGAAAGCGCCCTTGAACAGCTCCCCCCTCTTACTTATTATCTCTGTGTCGCTCTCTCGCAATCCCTCTCGTCAAAGAGGGACAATTAGTTTTCAATCAAAAGTGGGATTTTTGTGAGTTGGGTGAAGCCCGCCGTGCAGAGCGAGCTGGCTCTAAATGGCATGTAAAGTTTCGTCTTTTAAGCCCCAAGCGCCAGCTTTACAAATCGTCCTGTAGATGGAGCCGCACTCTGCACTTCTAAGATCGGGGCCTCCACAATGAAGCAATTGTTTCCTGTCTCCGCTTAGCAATTCCTCCCTCTCTTTCGGTTCTTTCTGGTTGCATGTTCTATTTATTTTAATGTATACCTTTGTGTAAAGCCTGTCTCTGAGTGGTTAGATACCCTGTTGATATGTGGCCTTCAAGGGGGAAAAGGGAGTGCAGTCTATTCCCATGACATCCTAGGGCTTTGTAGAGCCAAAAAAACCTTCTCAGGAACACCTAATCCTTGGGCTCGGGCCAAGTACCACAATCCTTCTGTACAACTGACACGGGCCACTTGGGACACTTGAGAGCTTTAGGTGTGTCTGTCTGAAGTCAGCCCCGGCCAAGCATGAGGCAAATGTGCCCGACCAAAGAAAATAAATTATGTGGACTCCAATTTTCAGCAGTTATGAAGTATTAAATTACACATGCAAAGAATTCACTTTGGGATTAACCCTTTGGAACCGACACACAATCTTGTCACAGTGCTTGTGAAGGGAGCGTGCTCTGGGGAAGGCCTGCCTTCCCAGAGACACAGAGGTGGCTCCCCGGGAGGCAGGGACGCTCAAAGAACAGAGATTGTAATTGAACACAAATATGTTCCACTGCTACCTGGGCAGGGGGAGGGTGCGTGTTTGGGGGGGGTTCGGTCCTGTCTCTTAGGATACACTGCTCCCTGTAGACTGCAAGTTTGAGGGACACCGTAAAGTTTTTTCAGCTCACCGTGAATGCCACTTTCAGCACTTCATCAGAAGGCATTTTTATCATAATTCACACAGCCCCCGTAGCTGCTTCTTCATTCAGATTTGCAGAAGTGGTCGAGAGCCACTGGAACTTGACTGAAATCACAACTCCTGAACTCTTGAAAAGGCGTTTGCGCTCTGTGACTCAGTGAGCGATAGCAAAGGACATCCTGCCAGGCCCCTTCAAAGAATTCTGGGTTCCCCAGAACTATGTGAAGCACTAAGCTATTCGTACATGATGTGGCTGAAACTGAACACATAAACTCTGCAGTGGAAAAACAAAACACTGCTGTTTGTTTCCCTTTTAAAGCTATTTATTTACCAAATGACCACAGAAAGCAGATCTTCAACAATAACAGGAAGCAATCAATCTTGAAGAACTCAAAAAAAAAATTTTTTTTAGCAAAGTTAACTTTTCAGTAAAGTGCGTGTCTCAAGTACGCAAAGCAGGTTTGGGGGAAACATCCAGATCTTTCCCTCTTCTCTTCCTCTTTGTTATCAGAGAGCGTGTGATTTGCAGGAAGAACACTGTGTCTGGAGGCTGGCAAATTGAGTCTCCAAACAAATCCCCCACTTACTTCGCATGTGCCTCTTGAAAACCTAACTATACAAGCAGATGCTTGGGAACCACTGTGGAATTCATCCACTTGCCTCATTTTCAGCAGGAGGAAACTGAGGCTGGCAGAGAACACACAGGGGTTGCTCAAAGTCGCACAGCTAGGACTGGAAGCATCGTGACTTTTGGTGTAAGTTGTTTGCTTAAACAACAAATCTCTAATTGGGGAAACCATTTTATTTCTCTGTTCCTCAGCCGCTCCCATTGACACAGAAAATAACTCTTTTCAAATACCTGCTATTTTGAGTTATTTGGACTATTTGGGGACACATGTAGAGACTCACTAAATGAATCCAAGTGGTAACGAATGAGCACATGTGTGTTTGTATGGGTTAAAACCAGAGAGCCAGGGAGGGACAAAGAATGAGAGGGACAAATCCAGGCAGAGGAAGAGATAAAGTCCTTGCCACGGGAAGCCTGCTCGGTGGAGTAAGTCACAAAAGTAATAAAAGTAATTGCTAAGCGCCGTGAAATTAGACTGCTGCGTAAGGCTAAACCAGGGTGAACCAAAATTTGCAAAAGTCATGAGACTTTTATTTTCAACAGGTGGCATTTAAGAATGCAAACCATTGGCACCCAAATGAGAGTTCATTGTAAAGGGGAAGAGATGCGGGGATTTACACACTTGTGAAATCGGGGCTGAAAGACATTGCTTCGTGTTTGGGATCTACAGCATCCAGAGGAATGGCTGATTGGAGATATGCTTCGAAAAACTTCTCTTACTTTTATTGGTCATGGGTCATGATAAAAGAAAAGAAGAGAGAGAGAATCTGCCCCAAAAGGGAAAAGCCGACGGACACTGCTTGAGAACAAATGACTGTGAGCCAAAATCCCCAAATGAGGAAGGCAATAAAGCCATACAAAAGCCCGCCCATTGCACCCATCATGATATTCGAACCAAATTGCTTTGCCTGTGTCATATCCACCCTCATATATTTACTCAGATAAGAAAGAACTTTCTGCTGGCAAGCACCCCAAGTTTGATTTATCACTCACAATATGAGAAAGCTGCCAAGCAAGCTTTATAATTCCCAGTTCTTAAAATTATTATCATCATCAGGCGTGGAAATAAGGCTCGAGGTGGTAGGTGTGTGCTCAGTACTCCTGGCAAGAAGTTGGTTTGTTGAGGCTGGTTCTCTCTGCCAAAAAATGTATCCATGTCAGACCTCGGGAAATACTTCCCCCAAGCTGCTTGTTTATCGCAAGGATTTGGGCAGTGTGGCAGATGCTTTAAAAGATAAAGTATTTCTGCTTAACGAGGGCCATGGCCTAAACCATCTCAATAAAATGATGACCCAAACTACCTGGTCAAGAAGTAAAAATTCTCCTCCTCAGGTTTTTCTAAAAAGATCACTCGAAGTTTGTGCCATTCTGAACTCTTCCCCACGTGTTAGCTACCTGATTTGATCAGTTGGTGTCTTTGAATATCCATGGGTTAAGTGGCATTCAGGAATTTCCCCAGGGGGAGGAGTCAAAGAGGATCCTTACCCTTCTCCTCCCATCTTATCCTTTACAAGAAATGTGTACCTTAAAATTGGGAAGGTTTAGGGGCGCCTGGGTGGCTCAGTCGGTTAAGCGGCCGACTTCGGCTCAGGTCATGATCTCACAGTCCGTGAGTTCGGGCCCCGCGTCAGGCTCTGTGCTGACAGCTCAGAGCCTGGAGCCTGCTTCAGATTCTGTGTCTCCCTCTCTCTCTGACCCTCCCTCGTTCATGCTCTGTCTCTCTCTGTCTCAAAAATAAATAAACATTAAAAAAAAAATTTAAAAAAAAAAAAAAAAAAAAAAAAAAAAAAAATTGGGAAGGTTTAAGGGATGCCCGGCTGAGGCATTATTTCAGTGGGTGATGCAAGAAACTTAGTGGAAATCAAAGATAGGTTTGTAAAAACCCTGACTTCCCAGGCCTACTTTACCATAATACAAACAAGGCCAGACGTAGAATTGTCCCAGCTTAAGTCTTGATGGCATTCGTTTGAAAGATAATTTGATTTCAAGTGGCAGAGAGCCTCCCCCTGACATGTACACAATTCAGTGTACATGCATATTTCTGAGGTGAAGTTTCGGCCTGTTATCATTAAACATAATCTTTAGTTTCTCTTTTTGTCTCTTTTGTTTGTTTGAATATACAGTGAAAAATAGCTGTGAGAACTTTTTGGTAGAGTGCGCATCTGATTTTTTTTTTTTGAAACAGACAAAAGCATTTTGACCAATGTCTATTATGACAGCAGATTTTATATAAATATATGTGTAAAATAAGCTCATTTGCACATGGCTCAGGGGAAGCTAAACTCACTATAGAAACTTCCCTAATGTTTATTTCAGACTAGTTTCCAGATTTTAGTATGTGTAGAGAAAATAAAGGTAAGTGGATAATTATATAGGCAAAGGGCCTGTTACTTGCATTTGTCTTGCTATGTATGATGCACAGAATAGACCTACCGGCCTTCATCAGTCAGAGATTCAGACCTGCTGGCATTCTGTCGCAAGGCAGAGCCCAATAGCACAGTTGCTGCAAAATGTCACTGAAAACATGTGACTCTTAATACGCTTAAATGTATCTTTCTAATTATCATCTATCTATCTATGTAATCTGACCTCTACTATTTATAAATCTATCATTGTTTTTATTCATTCCAGAAAGGATGCAACACAATTTATATAAATATGTAAAATTTCAATGCAATAAAGTGAAATGAAAGATTACCTGGTTTAGGGAATAGAACAAAGGTAAAATAACAGAAAGATAAGATAAAGGCAGAAGTGAAGCTGGTACATAAAAATGTGTTCTTCAAGGTGCTTTACATTTGCTAGGGGTGTCTACTGAAGGAGATTGTTTTCGGAAGCAAATGTCAAAGGGGAGTTTCAAACTATTTTGTGATTCAGTGTCCATGATATGATAAGATATTTTCTTAGGAGAAACACAACTATGCATGATTCTAGGACCACAAAGAACTTTCTTTCATGGGGCCTTATAAAGAGTACAAGACATTCAACCAATGCCCACCAATAGCATAATACTAGAGCTCAACTCACAGAGAATACCTCCACATAATATCAACATACTTCGAGATGTAGCCACTCTTTGACTGCTTTGTTGAATCTTCCTTAAAGGACTCAACCATTGAAACTCTCCTTTTTCTCTATTGATTGTCATTCTTTTGGTGATCTCGTCCAATCTGATGACTTTAAATGTAATCTTTATAAGGACAACCATAAATATGTCTATCACAGGCTTCTCTCTTGAGCTCCTGACTCAACATTTCATGCCCAATAAGCATCTCAAATTTAACCTGGCCCCCTTCAAATGATTTTACCTCCAATATCTGCTTCTTCCCTAAGGTCACCTACTCAGGAAAAAGTAACTCCATTATTCCACCTGTTATGGCCAATAATCTTAAAGTTTTTCTTTATTCCTCTTTCTTTCATATTGCACACCGACTTCAGCTCAGGTCATGATTTCACGGTCCATGAGTTCAGGGGCCCCACGTCGGACTCTGTGCTGTCAGTTCAGAGCCTGGAGTCTGCTCCAGATTCTGTGTCTCCCTCTCTCTCTGCCCCTCCCCCACTCACGCTCTGTCTCTCTTTATCAAAAAATGAATAAACGTTAAAGAAATTTTTTTTCAAAGAAGTAGAATGAGCATTTACATCACTAAAAGTCAAGTCACAGAGCATGAACATTATGATTTCAACTCAAAAAATTTTAAAACACACATAACCAAATGCTTACCTTAGACATTTAACAGCAACACATAAAAATAACAACATTTTAAGGATAAAACTTCTGTAAATGAACATAAGCCATTTGCCCTCCAAGTTAAAGTGATTGGAAGAGAGGCACATTTGGCATTTTGTAGTTACGTTGTGGTGAAGGATCACTGACTATAACTCACCAAAATACATATGGTCATGTATGCATTTTCAACTGATTCCACATTAAATGACTACAAACTTAACACCTTAAAACAGAAACTATTTATTGTTGGAAGTTCATTGAACTCTACTAGACACTGCTTCCAGTCTCACAAATCCAAAATCAAGGTGTCAGCAACATTGTATTCCTTTCTGGTGGCTCTTGGGGCTCTTTCAGATTATCAGCAGAATTCAGTTGCATGCCGTTGTATGCCTGAGGCTCTTGTTTCCTCCCTGGGTATCCAGGGTTTCTTCCCAGTTTCTGGAGCCTATCTATATTCCTTGGTCTGCATCCCCAGTAATTTTAAAGTCAACAGTTGTCAGTTGAGTCTCTTAAGTGTTTCAAACCTCTCCTAATCTCCTCTTGAACTACATCTTCTTGACCTCTTTTTACCTCAACAGAATATGATTCTCTGCTTTCATTTTTATTTTATTTTTTTTAAGGAGAGAGAAGTTGAGTGAATACATAGATCTCCACTTTTAGAGGTTTGTGGAATTCTCACTCAGCTAATACAGGAAAATTTCCTTATCTTAATTTTTGTAAATTCAATTTTATGTGCATCGTCTATTTTGTCATATATGTTATATTTAACATATCCACACGTGAAACACCAGGGGGTGATGATCACTGGGCCAAAATTCTGCTTACCACTGACTATTTTAAAAATATAATTATAATTTTAATTTAGTTAATTTATTTTTTAAAATTTTTTAATGTTTATTTATTTCTGAGAGAGAGACAGATCATGAGTAGGGGAGGGGCAGAGAGAGGGGGAGACACACAATCCAAAGCAGGCTCCGGGCTCTGAGCTGTCAGCACAGAGCCCAAGGCAGAACTCGAACTCACAAACCCACAAACCGTGAGATCGGGACCTGAACCGAAGTTGGTCGCTCAACCGACTGAGCCACCCAGATGCCCCGATATAATTTTAATTTTAAAGGTCAATTGTAGCTCTTGTTTTTGAGGACAAGTTGCAATCAATGTTCATTTTGACTAGAAAACTTCCAGTTTGTGGGAAGACCACAATATCACCATATTGTCTGCACATGAGAAAATGTCTATTTCTATATTCTCAGAGCCAAAGATGAGTCTATGATTTTCCTTATGACCTGTAGTAAAATCAAAAGGGGTGGGAATAGTTTATTTCCAAGTTTATTTCCTAAGTAATTTCAGAGCAAGAGCTGACGTTTTTGTACATATTATAGCGTGTACATCACACGTCCTTTTTAGGATTCCAGAAAAGAGACAGGGCTAGATAATCTTGGAAACCAGCCTCAGTCCACTGGGCAGAGGCCTAAAACCAGCAAGGTAACTTTCAGCCATGCCTAAAAGTGCGACTAAATTTGCTTATGTGAGCCTGGTCTAATAATGTATGGCTGTTTGAGTAAGAAAACATATTTACTGCAAGTCTATATCCTCTGACCTAAGAAGAGTGTAAGAGGACACTTGACTGAAATTTTTGTTTAAGAGCCCAGAAATGAAACTTAAATCACTGGAATCAGTGGACTCAGATCCTGTAATGACAGGCACCTGACTTCTAATTCTAACACCTACTCTTTCCTTTGAGAAGTTTACTTCACTTCTTGGACACACTCCGTTTATACTCCGGCATACTTAAGGCTCTACTTCATCTACTTCAGCTTCGTAAAAAGGGAGAGGAAAACCAAGATTCAAACATTTTTGTGTATCAAAAATTTTGAATGAGTAACTGTGTAACATTCCCTTCCTCTCTTCTTCTCCCCTTCCTTCCTTCTCTTTTTTCTTCCCTCATTAAGTATTGATAAAGCACCTACTCTATAAGGATTGTGTTGAGTTTTTAAAAATATACATATGAAGAAGACATACTTCCAGTCTTCAAAGTGCTCACCATCTAAAGGTAATGTCAAAAGTATCTGGAGCACTACAGCAAGAGCACCTGAGCGTATCAGGAGATGACAAGAGGAGAAGGAAAGGTTTGAACAGTATTTTGAAGATGAATACAGGCTATGGAATGGACAGCCTAACAAAAGAACATCACGGGAGAGTACAGTGTGCTTAGGAGAATTCTCAAGATATGAGTGGAGCACTGGTGACTGAGAAAAGTAGCAGTAGTTGTGTCTGGACAGGTAGGCGTAGGTTTAATTAGTAAGAATAAATGCGAATATCTATACTAAAGTATTAGGCAATTAGGGTTAACTATACATTAAGGAATAAAAATGGATACAAGGGGAAGTCAGAGAGCATGGGAAACCATCTCAACCAGATGCACGGCAGGACTCTTTAGAAGTTACATTCAAGATATGAGAGCCAACTTAATGGTCCACTACTTTCTTTTTTTTTTTTTAATTTATTTTTTTAACATTGATTCATTTCTGAGAGACAGAGAGAGACAGAGTATGAGTGGGGGAGGGGCAGAGAGAGAGGGAGACACAAAATCCGAAGCAGGCTCCAGGCTCTGAGGTATCAGCACAGAGACCTATGCAGGGATCAAACTCACTGACTGTGAGATCATGATCTGAGCTAAAGTCAGACACTTAACCAACTGAGCCACCCAGGTACCCCTATAGTCCCCTACTTTCTGAGAATTCACCTTCTCTTTGCCTTTGCAATTTGCCTCATAGCAAGCAACTTCTGACTGTGTTCTCCTTCCTGCTTATAGCTTCCCTTTGCTTGTGTTACGCTCGTTTATATCTTGGCTTCTGCTAAATGGCTTCTCTTTAGGTCTTTGGGGTTCAATGCCACTCACTTGTCTGCATGTCTCTGCGTATCTCCCATGTTAAAACTCATCAGGAGAGGGAATGTACTGGGATTGGTTAGGACTCTGATTGCAACCCCAAGTGCTCCTATGGAGCAGAGATCTGAGGCCATCTCAGATCAAGTCACAGACCTGTCAGTAGACAACTGTTTTTATCACACAGCCAAAGCACAGTTGTGAGAAGCTACAGTTCAGGGACTGCCAGCAGCAGTGTTTCTCAAAAATGCTGGCCATTGATGGATTCAGAAAATCATTGAATAAATAAGATGCTAAGGGTTTGGCATTTCTTCTGTGGGTGATAAGGATTCATAAAGGGATTTTAAGAAGGAGAGTGAATTGTTTGTGTTGTATAATAGGAAGATCATGCAATAGGAAGGATGGTGTGGGTCTATAAAAGAGTAGAGACCATGAGAAAAGAGGAACAAGTTTAAGAGACTATTGCAATAGTTAAGAAACATTAAAGTTCAGACGCCTGGATGAAGTTGCAAGGTGAAGGGAAAAAGGGAAGACAGTAGGTGCAGGATTTAGAAATTTGTGCTCTGGAATCACACAGACCTGTGTTTGACACTGGCTCTCATAGATACCAGCCCTGTGACCACAAACAATATCACTTACCCTCTCTCAGCCTCAGTGTCTTCATGAGTAAGATGGGGATGATGCTAGGATATAGACTTGTGATGTTTTGGAGTTTCATAGGATTCTCTTTTTAGAAGCACTAGCTAAATACATAAGTGAACCTCCCAAAATGATATTTGGCATGCTCAGACAGATTTAAGGTTATCAATTATGGTATCAATAGTCTACATTATAAAGCATAATTCGAGAGCACATCATCACAACTACAGCAATCACTAAGAAGAAAAGCAAATATTGACTAACTCAGCAATACAGAGACTTTCCAAATAAGTGGCATGAAAGAGTAGGCTCAGAGGAATCTTTATCATATCTCATCTCTAACATGAAAATCCTCACATTATTCTGTCAATAGTGGTTCTAAACAGGTTACTAAAGCAGAAATCTTCAGATGGCAGAGAGGAAACCGTGAGAAAGACCTGTATTACACTGATTCCTCTTGGCTGACACACTTTCTTTTTCTTCATGTCTCTAAAGAGTACCCGAATTACAAATATTCTTGGTTCTCTTTTCCTTCCATGAACTTCCTTAAAGTTAAATCTATGTCTTTTTATTCAATGCTAATTTATATACAACCCTCTTTCTCCAGTACTAGATCAGGCATGGTGGTATCTACATCTTATAAGTATCAAGAAATATCCATAAGGCAAGCGGTCCAGTGAAAACTGATTTTTGAGTTTGAATCAGGTTAATAATGGAATATCAACACCAACTACAATACTTTGGTAATTTCTAGTGTCTTCTGTTGCACTAGAAGCATACTGTTTGAAGATGTCATTGATGTTCTTCCACAGGGTTGAATAATCCTCCTCCTCTTCCTCCTCCTCCTCCTCCTCCTCCTTCTAATTTAAATCCAAAATGTTAACATATAGTGTAACAGTGGTTTCAGGAGTAGAATTTAGTGATTCATCACTCACATATAATAGCCAGTGAGGTTTGAATTCTTCTAAAGAAAGAAGAAAGGTAGTTTTCAACTTCATAACTCTTTACTACCTAGGATTTCCCTTACTCTTTCATTCTCAGAATGTTCATTGCCAAGTAGAACTGCTGTAGAAGTCTTTTCTAGGAGACTTTTTATGGTATTTTGAGAAGGCAAATAGTTGGAGTAAATGATTTTTTGGCTGAACAGTTTGAGTTTGTCAAATACATGAAAGGTAGCCTCTAAGGAAGTACAGAGGCAGGAGTGAGGAAGGAAATGAGGAGGAACTGAAAGAAAGTGCTTCTCATGGGAATAACTTCTCCATTCAGTTGGATTCTTTGGGTCCTTATTGTCATTTATCCTCATTACATTTATGTCAACGTTATGCTACATTAGAAATTAATCACAATGGGTTAAAACAGTGAGAGCTACAATCATCAGGCTGAGTTCAAACTGGACTATAAAAAATAACTAAGCATTGTACTATAAGAAAAAATAAATTATTTTGGAAGGGGCTTTGAATACATACACAGCTTTTTTCTTCTATGCTTAATTAGTGCTTTTAGATCAAACTAAATTCAAAGTATCATTACTTTTCACAGGAGAAAATATCATTATGACACATTTAGTCACTTAGGTGGCATCTCCTACATTGTCCCAGGCACCGTGGTGAACACTGGAAATGCAGAAGTGAAAAATATGTAGCCCTTGCCCTCAAAGATCCCACTGTCTGATTCTGAACAATAAGGACTTAGTTATTTTTTACATATATTTATTTCCAATTTTGAATCTAAATAAAAATATAAAATTAGCTTCCAATTGAATAATTAATATTCAGCTGAAGTCATTATCGTGATAAATTAATAAATTGAAAACCTCCAAAATTATCTCTAGCAATTACTATTTCTGAAAGGAAGAAACCCAAAACTTTTCCAACTGTGTGATTATTCCTCAAGTTACTATCCTTCGGAATGGATTTTTTCATAGTGTATCACATTGCACTGATTTGTTCAATGAAGGTACAAAATATAATTGTGAAGGAAAATAACACGGACGAGATGAAGTAATGAAATTGTCTCTGTATAATTAAAATTAACAACTAAATGGTTAAAACTAAGTCTGGGCTGACATTCTGACTTGACTCATACTTAGGCTGTTTTCTGTCTGCCTCAATTCTTGGAGGAGGTCAATTACGATGGCAGGTGTCAGCTCAGGTTTTCGTAGCTTTAAAGAATCTTAGGTTCTTGAAGCACTTCTGTTTTCCTGATTGTGGCATCCTGGAGGCTGTAATGATTCAAATATTAATATTGGGCCTTCATGGATGTAATAACCCTGTTGACACCGAATCTCATAGCCGGCTGTGCCCTCAAATTAAAGTGGAATAGAATTCCAAGCCAGATGTTTGTATAAAACCCTTTGCCACAATTATGTCTATGTCTCAGGCAAAAAGTATTCTTTTGGCCCGCATTGCTGAGCTAACAGACTCCATTCTCCTCACCCCTTGCCTATGTTTCAGCACTGTCATGAGCCAGAATGTGTAGCTATTCAGAATTTTTTTTCTATTTAGTGTGAATAGCTGTGCTTAAACAGCATCTATTCACTAACTATTTATAAACAGTTCAATTCTCGTTCCCTCCTTATAGTCGAAGACCTCTATATGGAGAATTCCTGCCAAATACAAAAGTTTCCTTACCAGAGAGAGAAGGGAATTCAAAGCATAGATTCTTAAATCATGCATTTCAGTCAGCGTGGCACACATTTAACCAAACTACTGAGGGGCGTTATTTTCTATAATGACTAATCTTTCCCTTCTTTCCTGTTAGTAGGCACGAGTTGATTTTGATACTGTAATAATATTTTAAACAGGAATGTGGTTCTGTTGAGAAAAGGAAGGGAGACGGAAATTTTAGTAGATATAGAAACAGGAACATAACTTGTAAAAACTAGAGATACACAAAATTCAGAATATGTGAAGCATTAGCTGGGGCTGATTTAAAGGATAGAAATTATGTCAGAATCACACAAATCCAGAACAATAAGGTGCTTCAATAATCAATAAGAGGGATCTAGTGGTGGAAAAAATGAACATAAGAAACGTATTGAAAAAAATTGGGAGCATGAAGAAAGAAACTGGCATTTCTTAATCTAGAGAAGAAATGGTTTGAGGAAAACAATAGAAATTTCATCATATGAAGAGTTATTTTATAGATGATGGGGCCCAGATGTTTCCCTGTCCCCTTAGCTAATATGCAGTTATGTGACAACAAAAATTTTAGGTTAATTATTGTGGTTATGCAGACTGAGAAACCTTGAAATTGTTTATCAAGAGATGTGTTATAGGAAGATTTAGTCAGCCATGCAAATTGACATGGGGCCAGGTACCCACAGGGCCTTATTAAAATTAACCTTCGAACAAGAGGCTGAGATTTTGATGGCCTCAAGCATCACCGTTAGTTATGTATACATACGTAAAGTAAACATTTTTTTTAAAAAGAAAGAAATTTGATATCTATTTAAGATTATTCAGGATCATTACTCTACTGGTATCTCAGAATGGCCATTTTTCTCATGCACGTTTTCTGTTTTGCAGTGTTTCAGTTGAATGTCTCCATAATCCCAGATATTTAGGAATGAATTCCCATTTGGTTTATCTAGGTAGAGCCAATGTCTAAGTGAAAGTAAGAAAGAAGGTCACATTTAGATTAGTAAGACTTTTTAAAAAAAATTTTAATGTTTATTTATTTTTGAGAGAGAGAGAGAGAGAGAGCATGAACAGGGGAGGGACGGAGAGAGAGGGAGACACAGAATCCAAAGCAGGCTCCAGGCTCTGAGCTGTCAGCACAGAGCCCAGCGTAGGGCACAAACCCACGAACCATAAGATCATGACCTGAGCTGAAGCCAGACATTCAACCAACTGAGCCACTCAGGTGTCCCAGTAAGACTTTTTTAAGAATACGCAATCACTGAAATGTATAGGATAAACTCACTGTTACTTACAGTGAAAGACACTTTGGGCCCCTCATTATTTCATTTTGCCTAGAATGGTTCCTTTGTTATTAAAAGAAAAAAATTAAAACAATATAGCTATTCAGAAGAAACAATTAGGATAGAATAGATGATTTGAAGATGCTGATATGTTTAGCTAAAGGAGATGATGAATAGAATTCTTTTATCCCCTAACATTTACAAAGACATAAAATTCAAAATCATGACATAGCATGTATAATCAGAGGAATGTTCTATGTGCCAATTATTTATATCAAAAGTAACATTAGAAAGAACCATTTTTGGCTTGATGGAATAAGTCCATTCAGACCTATTCCATCAATAACAACAGAAATCTCTAGACACACTGTTTAAAAACAAACAACTACCTGAGGATACCAATAACTAAAAAAAAATAAATATGAGGCTTTTGGATAGATGACAAATTTGAAGCAGTCAATGTGGGGTTGAGTTTCCCTCTATTTTTCTTTTTTACCCATGACTAAAGCTCTAAAGAAATCATGTCCTTTTGGACAAAAGAAGAAGGAAAGGGGACTCAGAACCCTGAGAACCAGAAGATAGAGGTGGATCCCTGAGGTCTGAGATCCTGCAACGGGGATATACTGATTCTGTACTGAGAACACAATTTACCTCATGAACTGGGCATGTGTGAGGCAGTCCTAAACCTTGTGTCATAAAAGCTTTGAGAAGTAAGCTGAGATTTGAGCCACCCACACATGACTTGGAATGAACCTGATCTGTGAGCGCACGGATAGGCCCAAATTAACATAGTGAAGACTCAGAGAATGGAATTGAGATTTGAACTAATATAGTTCAGAGGAGAAGGGACAGAAATTACAGTCTGAACATAATCAGACTGATTAGTGACTAAAATAAAAATATCTACAATCTCTTGAGGATTATAACAAGACTCAAGAGTCTGCACAACATAACATTTGCAAGGTCCAGAATGCATTCCAACATTACCTGGCATGCAAAGAATAAGAAAGAAAAATGTGTCCAAATCCCAAAGAGGAAAAAATAAAAACACGCAAAGATGACTCAAAATCTAGAATTATCAGACAGAATTTCACAGCAGCTATAATAAGTATACTTCATGAGGTAAAAGGAAAAACACCCTTAAAATGAGTGAAAAGATAGACATGTTTAACACAAAAGTAAAAACTATAAAAATAAGTGAAATGGAAATTTTAGAACTGAAAAATAAAATATCAGAAATAAACTCACAGGATATACTCAATGCAGAATGGCAGAGAAATGAGGAAACTGAAGGTACATTGGTAAAAATGATCCTATCTGAAGAGCAGAGAAAGAAAATTTTAACCTAAACATAGACTCAAAGACCTGTGAGGCAATATCAAAATGTCGAATAAATATATTCGTGGAGGCCCTGAAGTAGCTCTGAGAAGAAAAAGATTGAGGCATAAAATGTATTTGAAGAGACAACAGTTGAAAATGTCCTAAATTTTGTGAAAGGTGTAAATTTACAAATTGAAAAAGCTTAAATAATTTCCAACATCATACACTCAGAGAAAACTGTGACTACATGTATGTAATCAAGCTACTGAAATTCAAAGACAATGGAAAACTGTTAAAACAGCTAGAAAAAAATAGCATATTAAATACAGGGGAAAAACAATTCCAATGATCTTGGATTTGCCATCAGAGGTAAGATGACAGCAAAAAAAAAAAAAAAAAAAAAAAATTAAATTGCAAACAAAAGGATAGTCAATCCATAGTTTGTTCCCATTAAAAATATACTTTAGGGAAAAAGCAAAATGAAAACATTCTGAGATAGTAGAAAATTAAATTAGTAGAAAAATAAAAACGAATGGCCACTAGATCTGTTCCATAAGAGATGCCAAAGGAAGTTCTTCAGGCTGAAGTGACATAATACTAGAGGAAAACTTGAATCTTCAGGAATCAAGAGGAACAACAAAAATGATATAGAGGGTGGGTAAATACAAAATATTAATTTTTAACCTCCTAGGTTCGTTAAAGAACATACGAATGACTATATTTTAGTTTTTAAAATATAATTTATTGTCAAATTGGCTTCCATACGACACCGAGTGCTCATCCCAACAAGTGCCCTCCTCTATGCCCATCACCCATTTTCCCCTTTCCCCACCCCTCATCCACCCTCAGTTTGTTCTCTGTATTTAAGAGTCTCTTATGGTTTGCCTCCCTCCCTCTGTGTTTGTAACTTTTTCCCCCTTCCCCTCCCCCCATGGTCTTCTGTGAAGTTTCTCAAGATCCACATATGACTGAAAACATATGGTGTCTTTCTCTGAGTGACTTATTTCATTTAGCATAATACCCTCCAGTTCCATCCACATTGGTACAAATGGTCAGATTTCATTCTTTCTCATTGCCAAATAGCAATCCATTGTATATGTAAACCACAAAGTGAAAATTACAACATTTCCAGGTTAGATTTTCAGTTTGTGTAAATGTGGCCTATTTGGCAACAATAACATAAAGGTCAATGTGAAGGAAGGTAGGGGTTCCCAGATTTCAGACTGTCTACAATTTATGTGAGTTTGTACAATATTGACTGTATAAGACTATAAAAGGTACTATGCATGCATATTTTAATCCTCGACGCATCTTTCTCTGTCATACACACACACACACACATACACACACACACACACACACACACTAGAAGGAGATACAGTACAAAAGCCAATATTTAAATTAAACAAATATTTTTTTAAAAAATTGAAATAATTCAAAATAAAGAGGAGAGAACCCAGGAACAAAAACAGATGAAAAAACAAAACAAAACAAAACAAAACAAATAAATTGTAAACATATTTCAAACATCTCCTTAATTACACTAAATTTTATGGTCCCAATACTTCGATTACAAAACAAGGATGAACAGGTTGTAAGGACAAAGCAGGACTTTAGTATATGCTGTCCAAAAGAGACATATTGTAAATATAAAGACAATGACAAGTTGAAATTAAATGGACAGAAAATAGTATATCATGCAGACAAATGGCAAGCATAAGAAAACTCAGTATTTTAAGATCAGACAAAATAGATTTCAAAGAGTACTGAGAGAGATTAAAAGGACATTTCATAATCAAGAAGACAGAAAAATTATCAGTGGTTATGCATCTGAAAATAGAGGCTCAAAATATAACAAAAAATTAGAGGAAAAAATGGAGAAACAGTCAATTGCACAATCATGGCAAAGAATATTAGCACTTATGTAATGAGGATTCTGACACCATTTTTATTAAGCCTCACCCCTTTCTTTTCCCCTTGTGCACCACACTTGGGCAAGCTGATAAGACAGCTTGGATATTCCCTCCCTTTGCCCCCGTGGGGAGACTCAACTCACAGGAGGCCCTGCTCACCTGTAGAAACTCCCACCTCAGGTCCCAGGCCCTAAACACATGAAAAACCCAAACCACTCTCTTTTTCGTGGTCTCTCGAAACATTTGGATTTGTTTGAGACACCTATCCTGACCCTGTCAGAGACCTCAATTATGTAATTAATAAACTGTTTATACATGTTTAGTGTATGTGTGGCACCATCAGTCACCATATCCAAAGCAAATTTTGGTTGGGGGAGAGGCCCATCTAACTCTGTGGGTGGCCATTACAACCCATCTTTCATCAACTAACCACAAGAAGCCTGAAAATTGGGTAATTTATTTCAACGACATCTTTCCTATTTTCTGCCATTGATTTCACTAAAATTAATAAAAGTTTGCCCTACAAAGACCCTATTAGGAAAATAAAAGGAAAAGTTATAGATTCAGAGGAAATATTTACAACACATTTATGAAAGAAAGGGCCTGTGTTTCTCTATGTATAAAGAATACTTACAGTCTAATTTTAAGAAGACAAGCAATTGCAAGAGAAAATGGGCAACATTTTGATACTGAACAACAACAACAAAATTATCAATAGGCAATAAGCACATGAAAAGATGTTCTGCATCGATAATCATCAAGGAAATGCAAATATCAATCACAATGAGATACTAGTAGACACCCACTAGGAAGCTAAAGTTAAATATCCTCACTGTGCTTATTATTGGTGGGAAAAGGAGGCAAACAGAATTTTTGTACTCTCTTGGTGGGAATATAACATGTCACACTCCTTTGGAAAACACTTTGGCTGTTTCATAAAAAAAGTTTACCATGCACTCTACCATGCACTCTGCACTTCTCACCATTTGTCCCAGAGCACCAGAGATAAGAACATATGTCCACACAAAGTTCTGTATTTGGATGTTCATAGCTGACTTGTTTGTAATAGCCCAAAGCTGGGAACAACCTTAATATCCATCAGCTGGTTAATGGATGAACAAATTCTGGTATATCTGTCCAAGGGAATACTACTTTGCAATAGAAAGGGGAAAAAAAAAATCTGTTGATATACATCACCCCTTCAAAATCATTATGTTACATTTAAAAAGATTGTTTTTAATGTTTATTTATTTTTGAGAGAGACAGAGACAGAATGCAAGTGGGTTGGGGCAGAGGGAGAGGGAAACACAGAATCTGAAGCAGGCTCCAGGCTCCGAGCTGTCCGTACAGAGCCTGACGCGGGGCTCGAACTCACAAGCTGTGAGATCATATCCTGAGCCAAAGTCGGCTGCTCAACCGACTGAGCCACCCAGGCACCCCTGATTATGTTATATTTAAGAAGCCAAATGAAAATAAAAATGTATCTAATGTGTATTTTTAGCTATGGAAAGTCTTAGATCATAAAAATGAATCTATAGTGACAGAAAGCAGGTCAGAGTGGGAGAAAGAGATGGATCGGAAAGGGGGAAGTTTTGGGGAGTGATGGGAATATTCATTATCTTGATTGTTGTGATGGTTTTGTGGTTGGATACACATGCCAAAATCCATCAAATGGTGCCTTTTATATATGTGCAATGTATTGTAGCTTACATGCCTCAACAACATACTGTATTTTTTTTTAAATTTTTTTTTTTTTCAACGTTTATTTATTTTTTGGGACAGAGAGAGACAGAGCATGAATGGGGGAGGGGCAGAGAGAGAGGGAGGCACAGAATCGGAAACAGGCTCCAGGCTCTGAGCCATCAGCCCAGAGCCCGACGCGGGGCTAGAACTCACGGACCGTGAGATCGTGACCTGGCTGAAGTCGGACGCTTAACCGACTGCGCCACCCAGGCGCCCCAACAACATACTGTATTTTAAAAAGTGATGTTTGATGAAATAATGGATTATTAAGCTTCGGGTTTGATTGTGCATTAACATAGGTAGGAATACCAATTGAGTAATATTTGGGTTAAAGTAAATTACTAAAGTGATGCACAGAATCAATGATTATTATTTTTTTTCAATATATGAAGTTTATTGTCAAATTGGTTTCCATAAAACACCCAGTGCTCATCCCAAAAGATGCCCTCCTCAATACCCATCACCCACCCTCCCCTCCCTCCCACCCCCCATCAACCTTCAGTTTGTTCTCAGTTTTTAAGAGTCTCTTATGCTTTGACTCTCTTCCACTCTAACCTCTTTTTTTTTTTCTTCCCCTCCCCCATGGGTTCCTGTTAAGTTTCTCAGGATCCACATAAGAGTGAAAACATATGGTATCTGTCTTTCTCTGTATGGCTTATTTCACTTAGCATAACACTCTCCAGTTCCATCCATGTTGCTCTAAAGGGCCATATTTCATTCTTTCTCATTGCCACATAGTACTCCATTGTGTATATAAACCACAATTTCTTTATCCATTCATCAGTTGATGGATATTTAGGCTCTTTCCACAATTTGGCTATTGTTGAGAGTGCTGCTATAAACATTGGGGTACAAGTGCCCCTATGCATCAGTACTCCTGTATCCCTTGGGTAAATTCCTAGCAGTGCTATTGCTGGGTCATAGGATAGGTCTATTTTTTTTTTTTTAATTTTTTTTTTCAACATATATTTATTTTTGGGACAGAGAGAGACAGAGCATGAACGGGGGAGGGGCAGAGAGAGGGAGACACAGAATCGGAAACAGGCTCCAGGCTCTGAGCCATCAGCCCAGAGCCTGACGCGGGGCTCGAACTCCCGGACCGCGAGATCATGACCTGGCTGAAGTCGGACGCCCAACCGACTGCGCCACCCAGGCGCCCCAGGGTAGGTCTATTTTTAATGTTTTGAGGAACCTCCACACTGTTTTCCAGAGCGGCTGCACCAATTTGCATTCCCACCAACAGTGCAAGAGGGTTCCCGTTTCTCCACATCCTCTCCAGCATCTATCGTCTCCTGATTTGTTCATTTTGGCCACTCTGACTGGTGTGAGGTGATATCTGAGTGTGATTTTGATTTGTATTTCCCTGATGAGGAGCGACGTTGAGCATCTTTTCATGTGCCTGTTGGCCATACGGATGTCTTCTTTAGAGAAGTGTCTATTCATGTTTTCTGCCCATTTCTTCACTGGGTTATTTGTTTCTCGGGTGTGGGGTTTGGTGAGCTCTTGATAGATTTTGGATACTAGCCCTTTGTCCGATATGTCATTTGCAGATATCTTTTCCTATTCCGTTGGTTGCCTTTTAGTTTTGTTGGTTACTTCCTTTGCTGTGCAGAAGCTTTTTATCTTCATAAGGTCCCAGTAGTTCATTTTTGCTTTTAATTCCCTTGCCTTTGGGGATGTGTCAAGTAAGAAATTGCTACGGCTGAGGTCAGAGAGGTCTTTTCCTGTTTTCTCCTCTAGGGTTTTGATGGTTTCCTGTCTCACATTCAGGTCCTTTATCCATTTTGAATTTATTTTTGTGAATGGTGTGAGAAGGTGGTCTAGTTTCAATCTTCTGCATGTTGCTGTCCAGTTCTCCCAGCACCATTTGTTAAAGAGACTGTCTTTTTTCCATTGGATATTCTTTCCTGCTTTGTCAAAGATTAGTTGGCCATAAGTTTGTGGGTCTAGTTCTGGGGTTTCTATTCTATTCCATTGGTCTATGTGTCTGTTTTTGTGCCAATACCATGCTGTATTGATGATGATAGCTTTGTAGTAGAGGCTAAAGTCTGGGATTGTGATGCCTCCTGCTTTGGTCTTCTTCTTCAATATTACTTTGGCTATTCGGGACCTTTTGTGGTTCCATATGAATTTTAGGATTGTTCTAGTTTCGAGAAGAATGCTGGTGCAATTTTGATTGGGATTGCATTGAATGTGTAGATAGCTTTGGGTAGTATTGACATTTTGACAATATTTATTCTTCCAATCTATGAGCACGGAATGCTTTTCCATTTCTTTATATCTTCTTCAATTTCCTTCATAAGCTTTCTATAGGTATTTTATGCTTCTTGGTGCAATTGTGAATGGGATCAGTTTCTTTATTTGTCTTTCTGTTGCTTCATTGTTAGTGTATAAGAATGCAACTGATTTCTGTACATTGATTTTGTATCCTGCAACCTTGCTAAATTCATGTATCAGTTCTAGCAGACTTCTGGTGGAGTCTATCAGATTTTCCATGTATAATATCATGTCATCTGCAAAAAGTGAAAGCTTGACTTCATGTTTGCCAATTTTGATGCCTTTGATTTCCTTTTGTTGTCTGATTGCTGATGCTAGCACTTCCAACACTATGTTAAACAACAGTGGTGAGAGTGGACATCCCTGTCGTGTTCCTGATCTCAGGGAAAAAGCTCTCAGTTTTTCCCCATTGAGGATGATGTTAGCTGTGGGCTTTTCATAAATGGCTTTTATGATCTTTAAGGATGTTCCTTCTATCCCGACTTTCTCGAGGGTTTTTATTAAGAAACATTGCTGAATTTTGTCAAAGGCCTTTTCTTCATCGATTGACAGGATCATATGGTTCTTATCTTTTCTTTTATTAATGTGATGTATCACATTGATTGATTTGTGAATGTTGAACCAGCCCTGCATCCCAGGAATGAATCCCACTTGATCATGGTGAATAATTCTTTTTATATGCTGTTGAATTCGATTTGCTAGTATCTTATTGAGAATTTTTGCATCCATATTCATCAGGGATATTAGCCTGCAGTTCTCTTTTTTTACTGGGTCTCTGTCTGGTTTAGGAATCACAGTAATACTGGCTTCATAGAATGAGTCTGGAAGTTTTCCTTCCCTTTCTATTTTTTGGAATAGCTTGAGAAGGATAGGTATTATCTCTGCTTTAAACGTCTGGTAGAACTCCCCTGGGAAGCCATCTGGTCCTGGACTCTTATTTGTTGGGAGATTTTTGATGACTGATTCAATTTCTTCACTCGTTATGGGTCTGTTCAAGCTTTCTATTTCCTTCTATTCCAAATTAGGAATTTGTCCATTTCTTCCAGGTTGTCCAGTTTGTTGGCATATAATTTTTCATAGTATTCCCTGATAATTGCTTGTCTCTCTGAGGGATTGGTTGTAATCATTCCATTTTCATTCATGATTTTATCTATTTGGGTCATCTCCCTTTTCTTTTTGAGAAGCCTGGCTAGAGGTTTATCAATTTTGTTTATTTTTTCAAAAAACCAACTCTTGGTTTCGTTGATCTGCTCTACAGTTTTTTTTAGATTCTATATTGTTTATTTCTGCTCTGATCTTTATTATTTCTCTTCTTCTGCTGGGTTTAGGCTGCCTTTGCTGTTCTGCTTCTATTTCCTTTAGGTGTGCGGTTAGATTTTGTATTGGGGATTTTCCTGTTTCTTGAGATAGGCTTGGATTGCAATGTATTTTCCTCTCAGGACTGCCTTCGCTGCGTCCCAAAGCATTTGGATTGTTGTATTTTCATTTTCGTTTGTTTTCATATATTTTTTAATTTCTTCTCTAATTGCCTGGTTGACCCACTCATTATTTATAGGGTGTTCTTTAACCTCCATGCTTTTGGAGGTTTTCCAGACTTTTTCCTGTGGTTGTTTTCAAGCTTCATAGCATTGTGGTCTGAAAGTATGCATGGTATGATTTCAATTCTTGTATACTTATGAAGGCTGTTTTGTGACCCAGTATGTGATCTATCTTGGAGAATGTTCCATGTGCACTCTAGAAGAAAGTATATTCTGTTGCTTTGGGATGCAGAGTTCTAAATATATCTGTCAAGTCCATCTGATCCAATGTATCATTCAGGGCCCTTGTTTCTTTATTGACCATGTGTCTAGATGATCTATCCATTTCTGTAAGTGGAGTGTTAAAGTCCCCTGCAATTACCACATTCTTATCAATAAGGTTGCTTATGTTTGTGAGTAATTGTTTTATATATTTGGGGGCTCCTGTATTCGGCGCATAGACATTTATAATTGTTAGCTCTTCCTGAAGGATAGACCATGTGATTATTATATAATGCCCTTCTTCATCTCTTGTTACAGCCTTTAATTTAAAGTCTAGTTTGTCTGATATAAGTATGGCTACTCCAGCTTTCTTTTGACTTCCAGTGGCATGATTAATAGTTCTCCATCCCCTCACTCTCAATCTGAAGGTGTCCTCAGGTCTAAAATGAGTCTCTTGTAGACAGCAAATAGATGGGTCTTGTTTTTTTTATCCATTCTGATACCCTATGTCTTTTGGTTGGCGCATTTAGTCTATTTACATTCAGTGTTATTATAGAAAGATATGGTTTTAGAGTCATTGTGATGTCTGTAGGTTTCATGTTTGTAGCAATGTCTCTGGTACTTTGTCTCACAGGATCCCCCTTATGATCTCTTGTAGGGCTGGTTTAGTGGTGATGAATTCCTTCAGTTTTTGTTTGTTTGGGAAGACCTTTATCTCTCTATTCTAAATGACAGACTTGCTGGATAAAGGATTCTCGGCTGCATATTTTTTCTGTTCAACACATTGAAGATCTCCTGCCATTCCTTTCTGGCCTGCCAAGTTTCAGTAGAGGGATCGGTCATGAGTCTTATAGGTCTCCCTTTATATGTTAGAGCACGTTTATCTCTAGCTGCTTTCAGAATTTTCTCTTTATCTTTGTATTTTGCCAGTTTCACGATGATGTGTAGTGCATAAGATCGATTCAAGTTACATCTGAAGGGAGTTCTCTGTGCCTCTTGGATTTCAATGCCTTTTTCCTTCCCCAGATCAGGGAAGTTCTCAGCTATGATTTCTTCAAGTACATCTTCAGCACCTTTCCCTCTCTCTTCCTCGTCTGGAATACCAATTATGCATATATTATTTCTCTTTAGTGCATCACTTAGTTCTCTAATTTTCCCCTCATACTCCTGGATTTTTTTTTATCTCTCTTTTTCTCAGCTTCTTCTTTTTCCATAATTTTATCTTCTAGTTCACCTATTCTCTCCTCTGCCTCTTCAATCTGAGCCTTAGTTGTCTCCATTTTATTTTGCAGCTCATTGATAGCCTTTTTTAGCTCCACCTGGCTGTTCCTTAGTCCCTTGATCTCTGTAGCAAGAGATTCTCTGCTGTCCTTTATACTGTTTTCAAGCCCAGCGATTAATTTTATGACCATTATTCTCAATTCACTTTCTGATATATTGTTTAAATCATTTTTGATCAGTTCGTTAGCTGTTGTTATTTCCTGGACATTTTTCTGAGGGGATTTCTTCCGTTTCGTCATTTTGGCTAGTCCTGGAGTGGTGCAGGACTGCGGGGCACTTCCCCTGTGCTGTCTTGAATAACTTGCGTTGGTGGGCGGGCCACAGTCAGACCTGATGTCTGCCCCCCGCCCACCGCTGGGGCCACAGTCAGACTGGTGTGTGCCTTCTCTTCCCCTCTCCTAGGGGCAGGATTCAATGTGGGGTGGCGTGGCCCGTCTGGGCTATTTGCACACTGCCAGGCTTGTGGTGCTGGGGATCTGGCGTATTAGCTGGGGTGGGTAGGCAAGGTGCACGAGGGCAGGAGGGGCAGGCTTAGCTCACTTCTCCTTAGGTGATCCACTTCAGGAGGGGTCCTGTGGCAGCAGGAGGGAGTCAGACCCGCTCCCAGAGGGGTGGCTCCACAGAAGCACAGCGTTGGGTGTTTGTGGGGAGCAAGCAAGTTCCCTGGCAGGAACTGGTTGCCTTTGGGATTTTGGCTGGGGAATGGGCGAGGGAGATGGCGCTGGCGAGCGCCTTTGTTCCCCGCCAAACTGAGCTCTGTCGTCCGGGGGCTCAGCAACTCTCCTCTCCCTCCCTTTGTCCTCCAGCCTTCCCGCTTTCCGAGCAGAGCTGTTAACTTATGACCTCCCAGATGCTAAGTCCCTCTTGCTGTTGGAACACACTCCGTCCGGCCCCTCCACTTTTGCAAGCCAGACTCGGGGGCTCTGCTTGGCTGGCGGGCCGCCCCTCCACCCCGGCTCCCTCCTGCCAGTCCGTGGAGTGCGCACCACCTCGCCGCCCTTCCTACCCTCTTCTGAGGGCCTCTCATCTGCGCTTAGCTCCGGAGACTCTGTTCTGCTAGTCTTCTGGTGGTTTTCTGGGTTATTTAGGCAGGTGTAGGTGGAATCTAAGTGATCAGCAGGACGCGCGGTGAGCCCAGGGTCCTCCTACGCTGCCATCTTCCCCTAATTTATCCAGAATCAATGATTATTTAAGTGAGTTTCTTTTTTAACCACCTACAGGTGCTAGCTTTTGGAATAGCTAAACAAATGGAAAATTATTCTCATATGTTGTTTGCAGTTTCTGAGATACAGATTATATATAGACAAATACTTATACCAAATAGAAAGATTAAGTCACACTGTAACACAATCCTGTTTAGGTATGAAGTTCTGTCAGAGAATGAATTCTAGAATAGGTTAGAGGTAGTTGTAGTTTATTGGAAAGATAAAATCAGAAAAGTAGAGTTTTAAAGTTGAGGGACTGGTTAGGGATAATTCCGTGAAAATTTTTACTCTCTCTAAGTCTTACTTTTCTTATCTGTACATTTAGCATAATACTACTACCTCTCAGGTTTATTGGGCAGACAAAATTCTTGCAGTGTTTCTGGAATATAGATAGCATCCCACTAGTGCTGGATTATGCTGCCATTCGTTGAGTGTTTGGCACTGAGTCACTTGTTTTACATATCTTAAAACCTCCTTACTAGTTATAATTTCATAGAGCTCTAAACAGAGTCTCAGAGAGTTTGAGTGATTACTATAGCCTCAGCAAAGCAGAGCTATGCAGCTTGACTCCAAAGCCTTGGTGTTGATCCATTGTGTAAAAAGAATCTCACTGAGGAGTGCTTTCTGGGAAAGGTGACTAGACGTGTATGAAAGACAGTAAGGAGAGCATTACTGGGGGGACAGAAATTATTCAAACCTATAAAACAGACTGAACAAGGCTTAAGACAGGGAGTGTTAAAAGTAATTTTGTTTAAACCAGTTCAGAAATGGATCAGTTTAGGGGCACCTGGGTGGCTCCGTTGGTTAAGTGCCCAACCCCTGATTTCAGCTTGGGTTATGATCTCACGGTTCCCGAGTTCGGACCCTGTGTTGGGCTCTGTGCTGACAGTGTGGAGCCTGCTTAGGATTCTCTCTCTCTCCCTCTTTCTCTGCCATTCCCCCATGCTTGTACTCTCTCTTACAAAATAAATAAACTTAAAAAAAAAAAAGAAATGGATCTGTTTACAGTGCTCAAGAAAATGAGATCTTCCACTAAATTGTCTAGTTAGAAATAATTGTTTTTGCTTATAATTGTGTTTCAGTGCCCCTTCTTGTTTTTTTAAATTTTTAAATTTTTAATTTTTTATTTGTTTAATTTTTTTTAAAATTTACATCCAAGTTAGTTAGCATATAGTGCAACAATGATTTCAGGAGTAGATTCCTTAATGCCCCTTACCCATTTAGCCCATCCCCCACCCTTCCAGTAACTTTCTGTTTGTTCTCCATATTTAAGAGGGTCTTATGTTTTGTCCCTCTCCTGTTTTTATATTATTTTTGCTTCCCTTCCCTTATGTTCATCTGTTTTGTATCTTAAAGTCCTCATATGACTGAAGTCATATGATATTTGTCTTTCTCTAACTAATTACGCTTAGCATAATACCCTCTAGTTCCATCCATGTAGATGCAAATGGCAAGATTTCATTCTTTTTGATGGCCAAGTAATACTCCATTGTGTGTATATACATATATATACATATATATATGTATATACACACACATATACATATATATAGTGCATACATATATATATAGTGTCCCTTCCTGATATTTCAGGAATAGGCAAAACTGAAAATAATTGTAGGAAAACTCATTCTACATGATATCCTCTGAAGGAGTGACACAGTACTGTTAGAAAAAAGAGGTGTATTAGAAAAGAGGATGCTATAATGACAGTAACTACTTAAGGTGAGCTTAAACTCCATTTTGATTTCAGTATTTTCACATTCAGCTTCTTCTTTTAGCCACCTTGGTCTTTCCAATACTATGTTTGCAGGAAAGACTGAAGTGGAAAAATGGCTAAACAATTGGAGTTTTTATATTCAAGTTTTTAAGGATTTATCCATTTCCCTTTATCTGAAATGAAATCATTTTTGCTATTGTTGTGATTACCTTTATTTTGAGAGGTTGACATTGATAGTAAAACCTTGAAATAATTACCTGACATATACATTATATACAATTATAGAGATATAACATGTTATATTTTATATATATAAAATATATTACATATAAATATACAATTTGAGATAGATGGATAGATTCATATACGTATACATACTAACGTATAGACTAATTTTTAATAGCAAAGTCTACAATTAAGGCAGCTGTCAAAGGAAGCAGAACAAATAGATCTAAAAAATATGTTATTGCTGCATTTTTATCCAGTCAGGGTCACATATACCAGGACTATTTGGTTCCTACAGCATCACCCACTCTACATACCAAGTGGCTTGCACTGAGATATAATGGGCATGTTCTCTTTCCAACACCATCAAAGAATTGCAACCCCTGTGATAAATACTTAAACAATGCAATGCCTACAACCCCTGTGGCAATGGCATATACAGCAAAAAAGCAGGCATAGAGCCTCAGATGACACTGAGAGTCTGACAACTGACATTTACGACGATGTTAATGACTCACAGTTTTCAGATCTACCTATCATGAGAGCCTCCAGTGATGCTGCCACTTGCATGATTCATATGCTGTCTTCCCTAGGAGAGTGTGGGAAAATGCAGCCTCATACTGCTGGAGAAGTAGGGGCCATTCAACTCTGCCAATCTCTTGTGCTTAGAAATGTTTTGTAAAAAATTGGGTTGCAATAACTCATTTGCGTTTTTCCCGCTTTGTAGTTTAAATTAGAATACAACGGAAGG
This sequence comes from Puma concolor, assembly GCF_028749965.1. Classification (NCBI taxonomy): domain Eukaryota; kingdom Metazoa; phylum Chordata; class Mammalia; order Carnivora; family Felidae; genus Puma; species Puma concolor. Next base: position 137,636,570 of record NC_141674.1, on the reverse strand, counting down.
GACATTTTGTGGGTTTTTTGTTTGTTGGTTTTGGGAAATAGGGTACAGACATTAGTAGAAATCAACATGATCATCTGTAGGGGGTCTGACATTTCAATGAAAATATACTTGTAGGAAACTATTCTTTTGTGTTGACAATTCTTGGGTTTTACTTGACCCCAAATTCTTATTGCTAGCCAGAGGCAACATTAGTTTGTTATCAGGACTTAATCTTTGGCTTCCTTTCTGAGTTTTTTTGTGACAGTAACTTGTAGTGATCTCAACGGGCTCTGGTTGTATAATCATATTAAAATTCTGAGATTTTTGTATATTGTGGGTATGTTCCATTTACAAACCTAAAATTCCTGAGTGATAATTTTACTAAATGTATTATTCGTGTACTTCATGTTTATTTCAGACTAATATAAATTTTAAAAAATTAAAGTAAAACCATGAACAACATATGCTTCACCATATTTTCATGATACCAATAGATTAGGTAAATATGCATTGTTCCTAATAAAAGCAACAAAAGACACCATTTAGAGAACGACTGTTATATGTTAGACAGTTTGCATGTATTTTCTTCAATTCTTACAATGATTTTTTTTTTTTTTTTCAACGTTTATTTATTTTTGGGACAGAGAGAGACCGAGCATGAACGGGGGAGGGGCAGAGAGAGAGGGAGACACAGAATCGGAAACAGGCTCCAGGCTCTGAGCCATCAGCCCAGAGCCCGACGCGGGGCTCGAACTCACGGACGGCGAGATCGTGACCTGGCTGAAGTCGGACGCTTAACCGACTGCGCCACCCAGGCGCCCCTAATTCTTACAATGATTTTTAATTTAGGTGCTTTTATTCTTATTTTACAGATGATGAAATTAAAGCTGAAAAAAGCTAAGTAATTTGCTTAAGTCCATATAGCTAAATAGCAGTATAAATAGAATATATACCTAGTTTTATGCCATTCCAAACCTGTGTGGATTATGTTACATCCTGTGCTTTCCTCTATACCATATAAAGTATTGTAAGGTGTAATATGAATACCATATTACATGTGTATATATTGAAAAGCATGTATTTTCACAGGTGAAATATGTTCTGTCCCAGCATTGTAACATGGAGAGACTGGAAATTAAAACGTGACAAGGGTATTTATTAAAATAAAAACCTAAACATTGCCAGTTTAACATATACATAATATAATTGCAATCCTTATAAATCTACTACATAGTACATCCTAGATTTGCATAGTTTTCAATAACCATGTTAAAAAATGAGCTATTTGCTATATTTATTACTTTTATTAATTACTTACTTTATCTTTATACCTTTGAGACATCCAGAAGTCAGTTACTTATAATTCGATTTGGCTTATTTTTTCTTTTGATATAATTAATAATGACAGGGTTTCCCAAAGAGTTATATTTCTATTATAATAAAATATTTCAGAACTCCCAAATATTCAGTAAGATTAGACCAGATATTTAACCTATATCACTTTCTTGGTCAACCAGACACATCTTTTGTGTTTCTAGAGTTTAAGTTCTGATACACAAAACACAGCCTGGTCATTTGTGCTTTGCATGAAATTTGATCAAAAAATTGAAACCACCAAGTAGAACTTAGATTATTTTACACTATCTACTCTGTTCTTTGTTGGGTGAAGGGATGAGAAACAGATTTCCATATCTGGAGATCCATTTCCCCTCCAAGGATAGAGTACATGGTATAACGAGGGCTAAGTCAAATGAATTCCTTATTTTTACACATTATTAATGGCTCAAAATCATACCATATATTATTTTGCTTTATGTTTGAACCATGATTTTATTTATTTTTAAATATATTTTTCCTTTGTATTTTTCATTTTTCTCAGTGGAATCACAATAACATTTGTTTTTAAATTTCATCTTATTTTTATGAATTTCCACTTTCTCATTTATATTTTGTGTACTTTCTATTACTCTGGAATATTTTCTTACTCATTTTTCTACTTGTTTTAATCTGGACAATTTTTTTTCTCTAGGCGTACACACCTGACATGGTAGGAATCCACTCTTTCTTAGATCACATATCTTCCTATGTCTTCATATATCTCCCCTTTGGACAAAATATTGCTTCAACAAACTTTTAAAATTACTTGGAAGGAAAGCCTTTATGTGTTCTGATTTCTAGCTTACAAAAATATAATAGTTTTGCTGGGTATCAAATACTATGTTCAAATTCACTTTCCTTTAAAATTTTGTAGAATTTGCTTCACAATCTCTTAGAATCCAAAGATGTGATCAAAAAGTTGGTGATGTTTCTGATTTTTGTCTAAGCTACAGGCTTCTCTTTTCAATAAGAGAAGTCTCAATATGGATCTTTTATGTTTTGGTAGGCATGTTGTGAACCTTTCCGAATTGGACATGTGCCCTTTAGCCCTTGGAAAGAGCTCTGTCTGTTCAATGTTTAATCCTTTTATGGTGCTCTTTTGGCCTATGGATATTATACCTTCTTAAAACTTTCTTAATATAGTCATCAAAGTTTTTTTTTTTCAACTTGTCATTTTTAAGTTTCCAGAATTAACTTTTATTCTTCAAGTTGCAGTTTTCTTGCTTATTTATCTTTGAATTATTCTCCATTTTGCTGGATATTTTCATATATATGGAAATTCTTGGCTCTGCATATGTATTTAATATTTAAGGGTTGGGTAGCTCATGTGTGTTTTCTGTGCTATTTTTTAAAATTTTTAAAAAAATTTATTTTGATTTTTTAAATTTTGATTTTTTTATTTTTTAAATATATGAAATTTATTGTCAAATTGGTTTCCATACAACACCCTGTGCTCATCCCAAAAGATGCCCTCTTCAATACCCATCACCCACCCTCCCCTCCCTCCCACCCCCCATCAGCCCTCAGTTTGTTCTCATTTTTTTTAAGTCTCTTATGCTTTGGCTCTCTCCCACTCTAACCTCTTTTTTTTTTTTTTTTCCTTCCCCTCCCCCATGGGTTCCTGTTAAGTTTCTCAGGATCCACATAAGAGTGAAAACATATGGTATCTGTCTTTCTCTGTATGGCTTATTTCACTTAGCATCACACTCTCCAGTTCTGTCCATGTTGCTACAAAGGGCCATATTTCATTCTTTCTCATTGCCACATAGTACTCCATTGTGTATATAAACCACAATTTCTTTATCCATTCATCAGTTGATGGATATTTAGGCTCTTTCCACAATTTGGCTATTGTTGAGAGTGCTGCTATAAACATTGGGGTACAAGTGCCTCTATGCATCAGTACTCCTGTATCCCTTGGGTAAATTCCTAGCAGTGCTACTGCTGGGTCATAGGGTAGGTCTATTTTTAATTTTTTGAGGAACCTCCACACTGTTTTCCAGAGTGGCTGCACCAATTTGCATTCCCACCAACAGTGCAAGAGGGTTCCCGTTTCTCTCCTGTGCTATTTTGCAAGTAGATAAATTTTGTACTAATCATCTCCCATTAGTGGGAAGTATGGAGTAACATTCTCAGCTTTTGTTTTGAGTTGAGTGAGCAGTAAGCCAGCTTTCAGACTGGAACCCCTATAGTCCAAATTGAAGAAGGCCTTGAATTGGGTAAATAGCTCTGATGCTAAAAGTTTTGAAGCTATCCAAATGAAGCTGACAACACTTCTTCCTTGGGTATCTTGCATTGCATTTATTACTGTTGGGGAATGTCATCAAAAGGTTGTGGCTACCAGTTGACTTGTGAGCTTGGTCTGGATGACTGAAAGCTCCTCACCCCTTCCCCTGTCTTTTGAATGTGTGTTTCACTTGTTTTTCCTGTTCCTGAAGGCTGATCCAAGGTAATAGTTTGGGGTGTTGAGAACACCTGCATGGCATACATGACTCAACCTAGTTAAGGTCTATATATAAACTTTGAAAATGTGAATGGCAAATGTGGTGATCCATTCATCTTGCTGCCTCGTGTGTCGGTCTCCTTTGTCTATTAAAACTGTCATCCACAGCACTCATCATTAGGGAACTACAAATCAAAGCTACAATGCAATATCACCTCACACCTGTCAGAATGCCTCAAATTAACTCAGGAAACAACAGATATTGACAAAAAGTGGAGAAAGGGGAACACTTTTGCGCTGTTGGTGGGAATGTAAACTGGTGCAACCACTCTGGAAAACAGTATGGAGGTTCCTCAAAAAATTAAAAATAGAATTACCTTATGACCCAGCAATTACATCATTAGGTATTTATCCAAAGGATACAAAATGCTAATTCAGAGGGGCACATGCACCCAAGTTTATAGCAGCACTATCAACAATAGCCAAATTATGGAAAGAGCCCAAATGTCCATCAAGTGATGAATGGGTAAAGAAGATGTGGCATGCATATATATATATATATATATATATATATATATATATATATATGTAATGGAATCCTACTCAATTATGAAAAATAATTAAATCTTGCCATTTACAACAATGTGGATGGAACTAGACTGTATTTTGTTAAGCCAAATAAGTCAGGGAAATACAGATACAGGATTTCACTCATACATGGAATTTAAGAAATACAGATGAACATCAGGGATGGGAAGGAAAAATAAGGTAAAAACACAGAGAGAGGCAAACCATAGGAGTCTCTTAAATACAGAGAACAAACTGAGGGCTGCTAGAGGGGAGGTGAGTGGGAGGAATGGGCTAAATGAGTGATGGGCATTAAGGAGGGCACTTGGGATGAGCACTGGGTATCATGTGTAAGAGATGAATCACTGGATTCTACTTCTAAAATCAAGATGACACTGTATGTTAACTAATTTCATTTTAAATAAACAAAAATGAATTAAAAAAAATAAATACACTACCACCCACCAACCTGGAATGGCTTCACTCTCTCCTTGTCCTATATGCTCTGTTGGGGAGGTGGAGTGCTGGTTTCTGATTACACCAGGGAAGCTCCCAAGAAGTTTGAGAACCAATAGTCACATCAACTTTTACCAAGTCTTTCCAGCCAGAAATACATCCCTCCTGCTCGCTTCGCATTAGAGTTGCCTAGTTTGCCCTAGTGTTTCTTTGATCCATCTCTTCTTGTCAATTTCTGTTATGACTATCCAGATTTAGCTGTATTACTGCAGTAACCTCCAAACTGGTTTTTCTAGCTTCTGTCAGTCTCTCCTAATGCATTCTTTACACTACCATCAGAGTTACCTTTCTAAGACCAGAGCATATTATTCTTGCTCCAAAATATTTAAGTGTCCTTCATGTCCTCAAAATGAAGTCTAATATTCATACCTTGACGTATAAGAATTCCCATGATCCTAAATGTTTCATCTCTACTTCCACATTTCTTTCATGCAGCCAATTCCTAGTGGTTGACTTTCCTGTTTGCAGTATCTTCTTTCACACTGTATACCATTCAAATGCCAGCTCAACTCCCTCTCGCTCCCGATAAACCTTGACTGAAGTTTATCTTGCCCTTTCTAATTTCATGTTTAGCTTTGAATTTCTGATTCTCAAATAGGGATGATTTTGCTCTCCACAGGAGATTTGGGGATGTCTGGAGACATTTTCAATTGTCACGATTCAGGGGGAAGTGGAGAGAAGAAGATGTCTAGCAACTAGTAAGTAGAGGCCGGGGATGGCAATCAAATGTCAGTAGTACTGCAGTTTAGAAACATTTCTTTACTCTATCACTTGTTATAGTCTTCTTTAACTCTAATTATGTGTGACACACTTAAGTCTTTCACTAAAATATAAGCGCATTTAGAGCAGGGGCTGAGTCACAGCCTCTAACTTCCCTTATTGCTTAGCACAATAATTTGGAGGAAAAAAAAAAAAAAGGAACTAAGCATATGCTTGTTGAAATGTGAACCTCTACAAACTGCTTGATATGTTCCCAATTTTATGGTCTCAATTTTCTTCACTTTCTATAAACTTTCTCACCTCCATACAGTTCATTGATTACATGTGTCTCTATTTTTTTTCACACGACTTTTTGCTTACATTGCTATAGTCTTTCTAATACTATATTTAAATGTTCTTATTTACTCAACAGTTTTCTCACCATACTATAAGCTCCTTATGGACAGGACAATATGCCTTCATCAGGGTAACTACAACGACTAAGGCAGTGTCTGGAGGAGGTGGCTGGTAATTAAATAGAACTATTGTAGCAAATAGTTTTAAGAAAAGAATATGGAGCAATTTCTACTGTACACAGATTTTTCTATAGAGAAAATTACAACCTTAGACATCAACGCAAGCCGCTGCTTATACTTAATTGCATAAGAAAAAGTGAATGTCAGATGGACCCAGGTATTCCCAACTTGGGCATTAGTGATCATAGCTACTTAGATTTGTTGACAATTTGACAGGGCATGTCTTACTTCAGCATTTCTCAAACTATACTTGGTGGACCATGAGTATCAGAATTGCCAGACAGTGTTATATAAAGAATAATAACTTAAAGTCTCTGGAGTTGAGGGCCAGAAATCAGCATTCTTGATAATCTCCTTGAGTGATCCTTATGCATACTAATACTTGAGAACCACTGACTTTTTCATTTTTTTCCATTTGACATAAACAAGACTATCCTTTTTCTTACCACTTACGTTATTTCTACAATAATGTCAATAGTAACTAATCTTTAGTGGACCTTTCCTGTATACCAAATATTGTGTTAGGCACATTATGTGTTTTATATAATTTAATCCTCACAACCCACCTATGAGATAAATTCAATTATTGTATCTATTGTAAAGATGTGAGTATCCAGGTACAGAGAGGTTAAAGTTATTTGCCTAATGTCACATACAGAGTAAGTTCCAGATACGGCTTCAAAACTCACGTTTTTAAACATGATGCTTTCCTGCCTGTGCATCTTTTGAAGATTGCTTTTTTTTTTCCCCTTTGTTGATCATGAAGTGTTCTGCAGTGTGAGATTTCCATTTCGCTTCAGACAGCTCAAATATATTCAGAGTTGCTTCATTATTTGTGAATAAAAAGATTAGTGGATTTTCCAAAAGGCATATTCTATCTAGAGGGCTGGGTTAAGCTCTTATGTTTCAATATCATTAATTGATGAAGATTTTCCTTTCAACACATGACGGAATCATTAGTAAATATAGATTTAAGACTGCTGAGAAAAGTTAGCCTATCACAGTTCAGCAGTTTGAAGAAAACTTGAAAAATGAAAGCCTTTTAGACATTACTGCTGGGGTGACATGAACTGGCAAGGCTGTTGTCACCTGATAATGCATTTCTAGGTGTGCTAAGTTTTGCAAAGGCCATTGTGTCCTGTGGTGATGATGGCTTGTAGTTAAATTGCCCACCGGGCAGCCTTGCGAGAAATTGTCCTAGATCATGTATAGAGCAACACAATTAACATGCTTATTCCAGAGAAAAGCAGGGGGAATACAACCTTTGATGGTCTCATTTAAGAAATAGTTTTCCCCTTGGCTGAACACTCCTCAAAAAGCTCCTTTCACCACTGCTAAAATCCAAGAGCTACTTCTCTGACAAATACCTGGCCCTGCAGCAAACCAGTAGGCTCTTGGTCTAGGGAAGGGAAGGAGAGCAGACACAGATGATGTCACCCTCTATTCCTACCACCTGTTTATTGACTTGGAAACACAAGCTTGTTTGTCTTTATCACTGCCCAAACTGTTCTTCATCTAGTATTTTTCTTGGCTGCCTCATTCTGCTCTCTCCTCACTGTGTAGTGTATGATTGTAACTAGAATTCCGATGGCTCTCATTTTACGTCCAAACAGTTCTAGTTTCCCCTTACCATATGGTCATCCTGATGTTACCATTTGCCTCAATCATCCTTTTTGTTGCTGCTTGAACATCTTAATTGATCTCATGAGCTATGTTAGGGATTTATAACAGACATCAGTATAATTCATCTCACACACATGGCTTGGGTCTTTTTTTCTGATTGGATGTGCTCTATATATACATATTTACAATTCTTTAAAACCTCGGGTTCACCTTAGTGATAACATAAATGAGCTTTCAAGGGCTACAGCTCACCAGAGGAAACAATTACCTGTGTCCCCCTGTCTGACATGGTATTTTCCATTTCCCTGGAGTGTTTGGTGTTTTAAAACATACTCAAGACTCTTTGTCCTGTTTAAACAAAGCGGTAAATACACTTGGCTTTAAAAGTTTTCTGGAATAAACTATGAATCCTTCTTTTGCTAGGCACCCACATTGTCTTTCTTACTTTCTCACTCATTCATTTTTATTATCAGTAAGATACTCAAAATCATTTAAAAAATGTGTTCAGGATCTCTTTTAATCATCGGAACATTGGATCTTTCCACTTTTATAAATGATTTTACATCTCTTCTGAAGCCTGCCCTTCATTCAGTTACCCCTCTGTTGTCAAAGTTCTCCAAAGTAGATTCCTATAGCTATGTAAGCTCACCCCCAACACACGCATACACACACACACACACACACACACACACACACACCCTTGTAAACCTGGTCGAGTGAAAACTAATAGTAAAAACTGAAAAGATAATTTACACATTATTCTGTATGGTATCTGTTAGGCCTTGACAAGTGGGTGTCAGTTTTATAGGGGAAAGGTAATTGGCAAAGGTTATTTTCAACATCTGGGAATTGGGTCTATTTCAGGGAAACTGTCAAGTGGACAAATGCGATCTTTGGTACCAGTCACTCTCCTGTGCCTTGTCATTCTCTATCTTAGCTAAAGCAGGCATTATCCCTGTATGTTTCCGCTTTCTTAAATTATACACCACAGATATAACCTAGATGTTGTGCCTTATCTGGATACATTTACTTTTGAAAAATGACTTATAACTGTGAAACAAAAGTATTTATCTGCAGGCAGAATTTTGAAGAAATTATGATGACTATGATGTCTTCCTTGATGGGACCACTGAATGATGATCTGATCACTTAAAATCATGTGCCTGTGCATGGTTCCTTACAGAATATCAGACAGATTTCCCATCTGTGCCTCAAAGGAGGGCTGCTGGATCTGTTATAATCTGTAGCCAGACCTCTCAAGGGAGAAAACAAAGTCCTGGATGTTCTAAATAAATAATACTAAAATGAATCTGAGGCATCACGAAGCCCACAGTTTTTTGCTCACATGGTGTTAGTCCACCAGGAAATTTCAGTGAGTAAATCACTCTCAATAGGTAATAGCCCATGGAAGCCAATTTGGTGTGCCTGTGAGATTATACTCAGAAAGCCCAAGGAACCAAACATTGCAACTTTGCGTGCCATGTTTTACTCATTTATGCAATGGAACATGTTTCATTCAAATGGCTTCACTTGAATAAATGAGTACAAGTGCACACTGACGCTTATGCTTGATTACATGAGTTGGCCAAGTGATTTAGCCTCTCTGTGCCTCAGTTTCCTAACATGTGAAACTTTATTTTTATACTTCTCTAATAACAGTGTCCTGAGATGGATGGAAAACACCCGTTGTGACTGGGCTTTATTCTAGGCCATGTTTCCCCAGAGGAGCACTGGATCACCATTTCATTTTGGGGGGCAGAAATGCTTAGGCGGCATCGTTCAAATTCTAACTCTCCCACTTACTAATTCTGGATTTATGGGAAAAACACTTAACTTCTCAGTTTCTACTTCTTTAAAATGGGGGTAGTATCGATCTAGGAAGGTTTTTACGAGGACTAAATGGCGTCATAAATGTGCACAGTGCAGTGTTGGGTAGAGTGGGCTTTTATCAGACGTCACATCCTTTCTGATATAGATGGGTGTGCCAAGGATGAATCTTTCTCCAAATGAATACTAAATCCACAGGCAGTTACAAAATGCCCAAGGACACTGCTATTGCTGTGAGTACAATTCTTATAATCTGGAAACAACTACATCGAAGGTTATAGAATTGGTATATGTCCTGGAAGTGAGACTTAAGTGAAACAGAAACAGAAGTTTGAGTGAGAAGCTTATAGTGGAAGAGTTGGGAAATCAGTTTGAAAGATGCCAAGGGCAAGAGATAAGAAAGAGGGGTGTTAAAATATGCATAAGAAGGTAAGAATAAAGAAAAAAATGTGCTGTTTAAGGGTGAAGGAGATGTCTCATTCTAAATGTAAGGTCCTGTAAATCTTTTGAAGGCTACAAAGAAAGTTTAGGCATAGACACAGCTTTCAATAATCTCAAAGGTGGTAGTTTGAGAGTAGAGTTTGGAATTATTCCAAATGGTGGGCTAGTTTTAAAGATTGGATTAACTAAAAGGTGACTGTATTAGAGGGTGAGACCTTGGGCAATGAAGACACATAAGATGACCATATAGAGAAAGAGTCATTTGGAGTCAGGCTGGAGTTAGAAACTGTGACCTGACTAATAATTCCTCAAAGAGAACCAGAAGGCCTGAAGATGACAAGGACAAAAAGATGGAGACAGTGGCATGACTGGAGGGGGTCATCTTCAAAACAACTCAAGATTTTAAGTAAATACAAAGGAACAATGATTGGGTAGCAGCAGGAGTCACTCCCACAGAGGTGATAATTGAAGCGGGACTGGATGAGATTGCCAAGGGCTAGAATAAAGAAGAGGACTTCAAGAATGAAATCGTCACATGTAGGCCAGTGCAGACTATGCAACTGAGTCCTGTCTGTTCTGTGCAGTGGACGGAGATGGACACTGAGCCTGAGTTTTTCATGTGGCTGGTGCGCTGGCACAGGTGTTTGTCAATGGTTAGATACCTATTTGCCTAATATCCCTACACCATCCTGCCATATGAGAGGGGGAAAAATATGTAATTGTTTCTTAAAATGATATAGGCTACTGGGCAGTTAGTATTCATTTCTTTTATAGTTTCCTAATTCATAAGGGCTTACCTTTCATTGAAAGGGCCTTTGCTCTAGAGCCATTGTCATCCATTGGTAAAGAACAAGGTCCACTGGTAGGAAGGAAAACTAGATGCAGAAGCTTGTCCAGATGGCATAGAGATGTCTTCTCCTTACTCCTTACTATGTAACTAAGATGCATCTTTAACATGACACTTCAAAGCTGTTTAAATATATTTTGAGCTTGAAGTATCCATTAATGATTGCATTTCATTCTATGGAGTGTTAGAGAGTAACTTTATTGCTTCTATCATGATTCAGCTATAGAAAAATATTCTCAAGTAGCAAAGTTAGAATTTTTGGAGTCCTATATTAGTTCTTTGGCATTTTCTAATGTTAGTACAGAAAAGGACTAATACTAGTTTGTTCAGAACCATTTCTATGAGGGAAACAATACTGCTCAAAGTTCGCATGAGGATTCAAGATTTTTCCATGATTGAGGAAATTCTACCCATTTCAAAACCTTTTTATTTAGCTTGAGATGCTGCTGAAAACAACAAAAATAGCTTATTGGGTGCTTATGAGTCATCAGCTAATGTGCTAAGAACTTACCTGAATTATCATAGGTAAACACAATTCTATTATTGTTAGAAGATGCCCATAACTGGGACAATTTGGAGAGTGAAAGGGCAAAGTTAGAAACAATTTCACAGGCACCTATGCTCCCCTAATTATATCTACATCTAATTACCAGAGTTTGCAGACATTGTCATAGCTAATGCCACGGGCATGATTATTTCATATTTTTAGTAGTCTACAAAATTCAGGTTTTAATCTCCTACCTTTGTTTATTTATTTTTCTATATGGCAGTTAGCTTAATTCTTTAGACCTAGTAGTAACAGCAAAGTTGATCTTGAGAACTGAGTCATTTCCAGTTTAAAACGCAGTAATGCCCACTCAGTTGAGGATTCCCCTTATATCCCATCTGGTGTTTCTTCCTTTCTACCCAGAGTGTTCTAAATCCCAGAAAGTCTGAAGTAGTGCTCTACATTGTGAATAGATACCTTGGTAGGTCTCCACTGATGTGCTGGCTGCCCTACAGTCCTAGAGCATAAGCTTCTGTCCCCACTGCAGTTGGTGAGTAAACAGAGGTTTCTCTATACCCTGCATTACCCATGCAGGTCCTTCAGAGCGCTCAGTGACTGAACTGTGAGCACCACTGTAAGATCCTCTCCCACTCTGGCTCTCCTCCTTAACTCTCCAGGGGCTCAGAAACTGTGCTTTTGTAACACCACATTGCCATACATGGCTGACCTCCGGGGTCTCAGACTCAGAGCCCTCTCCCCACCCCCTATCATTTCACCTCTATGAGGCATCAAGCTTCCTACAATTTAATCTGGGAAGTTAGTTCAAACTCCTACTTCTTTAGTATCTTCCAAACCACTTGGACTTCTTGGTATGTATCTCTGAGATTTGGCCCGGGGGTGAGAGTTGCACATCTCAGATATTCAGTCTCTGTTTATTCCTACTCATACTCTTTTCAATATTAATTCCTCCGCTGGTCAAATTTTTAATATTCTTCTACAGCCTCCAGAAATATTCTCTTATATCTTTCTGTATTCTCCGTTTCCTCCACAGTTGGTAGTTTAAACTCTATTTACCAACTTTTAACAATTTTTATTTATTTATTTTTGAAGAGAGAGAGAGCACACACACGCACAACTGGGGGAGGGGAAGAGAGAGCTCTAGAGACACAGAATCTGAAGCAGGATCCAGGTTCTGAGCTGTCAGCACAGAGTCTGATGTGGGGCTTGAACTCACAAACCATGAGATCACGACCTGAGCTGAAGTCGACACTTAACCGACTGAGCCACCCAGGCACCCCATATTTCCCATTTTTAATGCAAAACTAAAATTTTATAATTCTAAAATAAATCTCCCCTCCCCTGCCATCTTTAGCTTAGTTCTTGCAAGCTAAAGTGATTTTGTATTGGTCTTATTCCCTGTGTTACAAATTAACAGATGTCTGCAAAAGAACTTAAAATAAGGATCTGACAGATTTCCCTGTGTTCTTGTGTCTTCCTATCTATAAACTAAGAAGGCCAAGTTGTGTGGAGAGGCTTGGTGGTGGAAGAACTATAGTGCAAACATGATTTATTGAGAATAAAACAAGGCATAGAAATTTTTAAATGTTAGTCTTCTGCTCCAGTAAATGGCATATTTAGGTTTAGAGGCCAATAATCTTACTCATGACCACTATATGATACCATACTGCTATGCTATGTCAGAATATTTTTTTTTCCTGTGTGACATTTATTTGTTTAAGTTTTTAAAATTTAAGTTCAAGTTAGTTAACATATAGTGTAATAATGATTTCAGGAGTCGAATTTAGTGATCCATCACTTACATATAATAATCCAGTGCTCCTCCCAAGAGTGCCCTCCATCACCCATTTAGCCCATCCCCCCACCCAATATCTCTCCAGCAACCCTCAGTTTGTTCTCTGTAATTAAGAATCTCTTATGGTTTGCCTCCCTCCCTGTTTTTATCTTACTTGGCATATAGCCAGGAAATGAATCTTCTCATTTCTCAACTGATGGGGTTTTCCATTTGTTCAACAATTATTTGTTACACCTACTATGTGATATGTACGGTGCTAAGCATGTGATACAACAATTAACAAAATATATATAGTCCCTATCCACAAAGAGCTTATAGAATGGTAGATAAAAATAGATTAGAAATGACCAGCTATAATATTTTAGGAAATAAAGTTATCCTGGTATGACTTTGGTGTCTTACAGTTTGCCTATTAAGCCTGTGAGAGACTAGATGAGTTGAATTTACTGGGAAGATTCAAGTGGACTGAATTTTCATGAACATCTTAAAAATTGTATTGATCACTTAGAAATATTTTATTATGTAGCAAATTGTAAACATTGAATGATTGCAATCTTAGGTTCAGGGGTGGTGCTCACAATATATATACTAATATTAATACGAAAGTGAAGGTAAGTAAATTACCCCAGGAAAAATTTGTAAAGAAAAAAGAAAAGAAAAACAGAATCTGAGTCCAAAATTATCAGGCGCTTCTGTTGGAAAAGAATATACAAAAGCACATAAGTGAAAAAACATTTTGTCAAAGAGCCTTAGCCATTCTGTGAGTTTCTCTACTCTTCCCAAAGGGGCAGTTGAGTCTTACCTTCCCCTAAACCTAGAGAAAGGGGCTTTGTGGGATGCATCTCCCCCGAGAAACCAGGGAATGTTTCCTTTGGTTTTGGATGACACAGAGTACTGACTTACACCTAAAATACCAAAAGCAACCTTTGGCAACAGGAGAGACTTTGGGATTTGTTTGGATTACAGAGTTTATTGGGGCAAGAGATGTATTTGTATTTCTGGGGTGCCATGCAAAGAGATTGCTTAGCTGGAGTCATTTTAAGCTCTGCCAAATCATGTCATGGGACTCTAAGAGCAAAAGTCTGTGGGAATAAGCATTATTGGAGTAATGAACAGAGATGATCCCTGGGAAGTAGAACAATCTCTGAAGAAGCCAAGAATATGCTCATTAGGAAAAAGGATTCACCCTCAGATCCTCCAGGCTCTGACATAATGAAACTAGATTACAGCAGTATCCATCATCAACCAAATAAGGATCGTTCCTGGTTTTTCCTTTTATTTCTGCTCTTGGTACCTGCTTAGACCCTCCCCCGCCCCAAGTGTTTAAAATAACAACTAGAAGTCAGAAAGGGAGTAAGTAAACAGGAATGGAGAGAAAAAGCCAAATCTCCCACCTCCACTCTCCACTAAGTCAAGTTTAATGATAGTTTCATTTCAGGAGAAGTTAAGAATGTTATTAGATGACAGTCATGTAAAAAACTCGAAACAAAGCAAAAAAGGAAAACGGACCTGTTTTAGGCCAAGATTATTTCTGGGATTGCAAGGGTAGTTCAATATTCACAAATCAATCAACGTGATACAACACATTAATAAAATAAAAGATAAGAACCATATGATCATTTCAATAAATGAAGAAAAGGCATCTGACAAAGTACAAAATCCATTCAGGATAAAACCCCTCAATTTGGGGCCCCTGGTTGGCTCAGTCAGTTAAGTGTCTGACTACTGATTTCGGCTCAGGTCAGGATCTCATGGTTCATGAGTTTGAGCCCCACATTGGAGTCCATGATGACAGAGCAGAACCTGCTTGGGTTTCTCTCTCCCTCCCTCTCTGTCCCTCCTCTGCCCTCTCTCTCTCTCAAAATAAATAAATAAACTTACCTCAACAGAGTAGGTTTAGAGTGAACATACCTCAGCATAAAAAGACCATATGTGGAAAACCCACGGCTAATATCATCCTCAATGGGAAAAAACTGAGACCTTTTTCTCTATGGTCAGGAAAAAGACAGGGATATCCACTCTCACCACTGTTATTTTACATAGCAATGAAAGTCCTAGCCTCAGGAATCAGATAACAAAAAGAAATTAAAGTCATCCAAATTGGCAAGGCAGAAGTCAAACTGTCACTATCTGCAGATGACATTATGCTTTATATGGTTTACACCCAGAGAAAGGGCAAGATGGCAGAGTATATATTTAAAGGACTAATGGGAGATGAAAATAAATAAAAGCTGTGGTTTGATTGCATCGGAAATTACACTTTTTACACTTGTTGACTACATTTGGTGATGGCGGTGGGGGTTGGTATCAAGGAAGTTTCAAGAACTGATATACAGAGAGACATTGGACTCTTTTATATATGAACACAGTGTCTCAACTGGAACTGAACTAGGATGAATTCGATTTTAGTACTCTATGACAATTATTTCCAGAAACTTACCATTGTATTGAATTTCTTTTGAGCAAGGAACAAATATAGCTATCTCTCTGTAAACGAGTTTGTAATAGAAATTTGATCTTTTGAATCATTGAAAAAAACGTATTTTATTTATTTTTAAAACATTTTTTAAATGTTTATCTATTTTTGAGAGAGAGACAGAGCGTGAGCAGGGGAGGGGCAGAGATAGAGGGAGACACAGAATCCGAAACAGGCTCCAGGCTCCGAGCTGTCAGCACAGAGCCGGATGTGGGGCTTGAACTCAGGAGCTGTGAGATCATGACCTGAGCCGAAGTGGGACACTCAACCGAGTGACCCAGGCCCCCCTATCTTTTGAATCATTTTATTGATATGCTCAAATTGTAGGAAATTCTAACGAACACAATCAATTAGCAGGGAGCTTATTACCCTCAGTTAGGGCCCATTTTCATATCCACAAAGCTCCCAAAAGCTAGCCCGTGAAGTGCAGCACATACTCCCACACTTCTGGGAAACCATGAGGCCATGGAAGAAGAGCATAAGATACTTTTTCTTATTAATGTATTCAAAAATAATAGGAAATACACACACACACAGAGACACATTTCCTATTTACATGTATATATGCAGTTAGGGCATTCTAGGAGCAGTTGTTAATTTAATTTACAATGTTTGGCTCCCTTTTGAAACGTTTAGTGAAAAAATCAATGCCAGATAAAATTTCAAGCCTCAGAATTAATATCATGAGCTGTAGGACATTGGTAGCTTCCTTGATTGTTCTGAACTTTACATTTTCTTTAGTAAAATTGGCATGATTAAATAATAATGCCCAACGTACAGAGTTGTTATAACAATTAAACTAACTGAGAAAGAAAAGCCCCTGGAATACAGTAGGCTTTCATTGGACTGTAGTATTCTTTCTTATCTCTCTTACCATTATTGTAGAGTAGAAGGGAAAAAAATGGAACAAAAATACGTGAACTAGTCAGACAAAGACAAATACTATATGATTTCACTCACATGTGGAATTTAAGAAACAAAACAAATGAGGAGGGAGAGAGAGAGAGAGAGAGAGAGAGAGAGAGAGAGAGAAGCCAAGAAACAGACTCTTAACCATAGAGAACAATTTGATGATTATCAGCTGGGAGTGGGGGTGGGTGGGTGAGATAGGTGATGGGAATTAAGGAGCCCACATGCCCTGATGAACACTGAGTATGGAATTTTGAATCACTATATTGTATGCTTGAAGCTAATATAACACTGTATGTTATCTATAGTAGAAATAAAATAAAACAAAATAAAGTAAAAGAAAATAATAAAATAAAACCATGAACTAGGAAAAGGGAACCTTCAATTCCTTGCTACCTCCTACCCCAATATTTCTGTTCAGTGGATCTTTCTTTCCAATTTTCCATGGGTTCTATTTGTAAGGGCTCTACCCTGGTTACCCAAAGCAAGTCATATAGTTTCCTTCTGGAATAAAATGTGATAGTAGGCACACTGGCTAGTGGTGTCACATGATTACAATGGGCATCATTAAAGTCATCAGAGTTGAGTTACTCAAGGGCAAGTTTTTGTCTTTCTTTTTTTTCTTCTTACTTTCTTTTCTTTTGGAAAACATCTTTCCCATTTTTGACTCACCTTAATATTAACCAAAGCTATACTTCTCCCCACAAATGTGTGAAAACGGATGTCAATATCCTTTCAGTTCATTTCATTCATGTTTTTGTATCGAATGTATCAGTCTGGCAAGCTATACGAAAAGAACAATGTGAATGAGGAAAAGTGAAGGCCAGTAAAACGTAAAAGCCAATAAAATGGAAAATATGAAATACGGCAGGATAAAACTTACTATCTCACCCATTTTATTAAGGGGACCTTTGGCTCCTAGTAAGAACTTACATTGGTAGAAGACAAAAAAGACGCTGCAAAATAGTAATCATTAGACAAAATGAATCTTAGCATTAACTTTAGGGGCAAAAATTTGAAATAGCTCTCTTGGATGGAGATGCACTCTTTTTTTTTTTTTCACTTTTGATTTTATTGGGCCTTTATTGATTGATAGCATCTGATGAGCATATTATGAATTGCTAAGAAAGCACTAAAGGAATGTGTAGCTTTCCAAGGTTTTATACTGACAGTATTTGCTCAATGATTTCTATTTTTAGCTTAGTGCACTTAAAGAAGTTTTATCTAGAATTCCAAGAATACATTTGAAATATGTACTTTAAACGTTGTGTAGAAAGTGGAAGGTGGTGTATCTTACAATTAAGAACATGAATTTGGAAGGTGGACAGTCCTAAATTTATCTAGTTCTGTCATGAAATTGCTGCCTCTTCTTTAGGCCATTTAAAAAAAATAATGTTTATTTATTTGAGAGAGAGAAAGAGAGAACATAAGCAGTGGAGGGGCAGAGAGAGAGGGAGACACAGAATCCAAAGCAGGCTCCAGGCTCTGACTGTCAGCACAGAGCCCGACGTGGGACTCGAATTCACAAACTGTGAGATCATGATCTGAGCCAAAGTTGGACACTCAACCAAGTGACTCAGGCACCCCTAGGCAATTTTTTAACCAATCTGAATCTCTGTCTTCTCATGTGTTAAAAAGGGGCATTTTCTCTTTGGTTGAATTGTTGAGTGAAATCAATGCAATGGTGTTTGAAGTGTTCAACATGAGGCCTGCTGAATTAAAGGCCTTAAAGCCTTTCTTAATAAATATCACTTCATCTAATATAAATAGCTACCAGTTTTTGTACAAGGATATTTTTTAGGCCTGTTACACTAGATCCTCAAGAACTTTTTAAGATCAAGAGCAAAATAGGATCACCATCATGCCTGGGGCACTATGTAACATACTGGAAAGAGAACAGACACATTTGCTGCTTCCTAACTTAGATGCATAATCCTGGAAAATGACTTTCTACTCTGATCCCCAATTTCCTCATGTGTAGAATGAAAATAATATCCTTCTCAAGGGATTGCTGTTAGAATTAAATAAAGGAATACCTCTCAATGACAAAGTACTTCATAACTGGTAACAGTTATCATTAGAAAGAATGATATGCTCTCTTAATACAAATAGATCTCTGATCATAGTACTAACATAAATCAGACTTTAGTTTTCAAATATTGTTTCACGCATACCATCTCACTTTATCCATAGGACGACTTTAAGAGTTGCATGAAAGGAATCATCCTTTATCTTTTAGGTAAGAAATCTGAGGTTCTAAGAGTCATGTTACCTCATACTGCAACCTAAGAATCAGGTTTCTAACTCTCCACCATCAGATGCTTTTTAGGATAACGTATGGCATTCCAATTTCAGAATGGCTAACTCCTCTTACATTTTGGTTCATTTAAAAACTCTAAGGCCACCCTCCACCCCATTAAAAAACAAAGGAAAAATCACAAGATTTGTTTAGATACTTCCCCTCAAAACTTAGTATCATATTTTGATTAAGAGTAGTTTGTGAATTTTATTAATTTCAAAGGCAATGTGTCTGGAAAATTATTAAACCTGACTTTGTTTTTATTTGATGAATAAAATGACTTTGAAGATAGCCATAGTATGATTTTCCAACTGTATTTTGTGTTTTACAATAGAAACTTGAATGTCCCTGTGTTTTTCCACTGCAGGTGAATTTGATATTCACAAGAATGAGGAAACTAATGGTTCTGATTAGAGTAAAGCAGAAAGTGAGGAGGATGTGTGAACTTCCCCACACAGACATTTAGCCAGATAATTTCAGCTTGGTGTCTGCTACTTTATTTTATTTAAAACAAAATTGGCTGTCTTTCTGGAAATCCATGACTTAACTATGTACTTCAATCTTTACCTGGACTAATGTAATTTTCATATACCTAAGACCAAGTTAGTAAGGGAGGATGCACACAAAGCATGCATTTTCAATGAACATTACTGTGCTCCTTAACCCCAACACTTTCTGATCCTTGGAGGGGTCTCCATAGTAATATCTTTGTATCTATGCAGAATAGACGTTTTATATGGAATGGTTGGCGTGCATTATTTCATCATTTTTCAAATGCGATCCATCTAACAAATGTTATGTGAAAAGGGAGTATTCAGTGATCAAAAATATTTGCGTGATGCTGGGATAAATTATCTAAGTTTCTAAGCAGGGGACAATGTTATTAAAGATGGTCAATATTATTTGACTGGGAATCACTCTTGCATAAAACTTTTTTTTTCTTTGTAGTTTACTATGAGACATACTTCAGTACCTCCATGGACTTGCACAGTGAAGATTTTACTTGATGGTTCTGTATCTCACTTTCCCACCTTCTGTGTTGTAAAACAGTTGTGGAGGATGAACTCTTCTGAGTTCATCTGGGAGTTTACCAGTTTTAGCACTGAAAGTCCTTCATTCCAGAAAAGTGCTAAGGTACACGCACCCTGCGCTGGTTAGTCACTCTTGTCCAGCTTGATGCCTAATATGCCTTGATACTTCTTCTATCAAGAGTCAGAGTCTAAGTTCCTTTCTCTTGAATGTGGGCTGGCTTTAGTGCCTTCCTACATAACTTCTGAGGTTAGAAAAGAAGAGGTAATACATGTCACTTTTACTCAGCTTTCTCTTGTAGGACATACGCTTTTGGAATCCCGAGACACCATGCAAAAATTCTGGCTCTCCTGAAGCTTCTGTGCTGCAGAGACCACGTATAAATAGCGGGATTTCAGAGGCCCATCTATTCCATTTCAAAATCTTTGAGTCAGCTTCCCCAGCTCAGGTTCTAGACACATGAATGTCCACTCAGACACTCTAGGATGATTTTGGCCCCAGCCACCACTGACTGAAAACATGCAAACCTTCAGCAAGAGCGGCCTAGCTGGGCATAGCCAACCTCTAATAATGTAAGAAATATGAATAATAAATGAGAATTGTTCCTTTCATCACTAGGCTTATTACACAGCACAGATAACTGGAACAAAACCAAAAATGCCATCCATTCTGTCACCTTGAGGAGATATTTTCCAAGTTACCCAGAGCTCATTAGGATCACTAAATAAATGTTTAACAAATATTTATTGAGGAAATATCACTTTGTAAACTGTAAGGTATAAACTCATACATGAAAATACTTAATAGCACAATTATAGTAATTCAATATTTAAAGTGTATTATTTTTATGTATTTATTTGTTATTTATACGCTTTCTAAATGTGTGTATATGTATATGCATATATATACATATGTCTATGTATATGTATATGTATATATTTAAATGTATTACCTTAAACTTTAATGCATCACTTTAAGTTCTTTTATGTTACTACACAATAAAAAATAATTTATTTTAAATAGCTACGTAAGAAATAAAGAGGAGAACAAAAGAGAAAAAGGAATTGAAGGGAAGGAAATAAAGGCAAAAAGGGAGGAAGGTAGGAAAAAAAGAGTGGGAGGGAGGAAGAGAAAGACACAGGAATCTCACCCATATAGTCAATTCTCAAGAGAACCTGAAAAAATATGCAGAAGGGATCTGATGAGACGAATAAAATTTACAGAACTGTTTTTACAGTTTTCTAGAAGTTGGTTTAGACGTGAATTGTGTTAGTTCATTCCCCCCGAGCATTTGGATTCTCTGACATTAATTTAAACCACCAATGTGTCTCCTCCGCTTCTGTTTCTACCACGACCAATTATGTGTTATTTCTTTTTCTTACTACCCTAGCTTCTGCTTACCTATTAGGTCTATTTACTTATAGCTTTGGCTTCCTAAATGTTCATGATCTCTTGTGGCCTCTGTATCCTTTCATGTTCTTTTCACATGTAACTTAGATACACATCTCCCTGAGAGAAAATCTGATTAGTCCAATTAATGACCATCACCTACATTTGATCCTTCATGTCAAGCCTCCTCACACCCCTCACACGATCACTGCCACACCTAGAGAGTGTCTGCTGTTGCATCACATGCCTATTTGGCCCAATCAGCTCCCGTCAGAGAGAGTGAGGTTAACTCTACATCACACGGACACTTACGACTGCTTCCTTAACGGTGAGCTGTTGTTTGGATGGTTTTGAAGAAGGAGCTGTAGAAATGGCAGAGTCCAGGATCAGCCTTGAAAACAAAGCATCACATCTCTGGCTTACATGTCTTTCCTGCTATCACCACCTGGGTTATCATTATACTATCTTGCATTAAATTAAAAAAAAAAAAAGTCTCCTGAAACTCCCCTTGATTCTAGCCTCATCTGTTTCTAATCTGTTTTGCATAGTGATCTAAGGAATAAAAAATCCAATGTAATGTGTTGATATTGTGTTCCTACTTCAATCTTTAATCATTGAGGAATTCATGTTCCTTATCATAGTTTAAGGCATCTTTCAAAACATAGCTCTTTACTATCTCTCAAGCTTTATCGTTTTTTTATGAATGTTTGCCCCATCCATATTAAAGTGCAACCATTCACTAATAACATCCTGAGTCTTGATGCCTTTGCCCACAGTGTTTTTTTTAAATACCCCAGTTTTCTTTCCCTTAACCCTGAGCGAAAAAATTCTTTAAAGCCACTATCAACTGCCACTTTTTAATGAAAATTCCCTGGATTATCGCATTTGAGAAAGACCTTCACTTCTTTAAAGTCCCATACTTGTTTTAAGAAGTGGTTATATTTTTACAATTATATAATATGTCATTCTTCTTGATTACAATAAGGTTCTCAAGGACAGTATTTTTTACAACATTATTTGTCCCCTCTCCTCTCTTATCAAGGCACTCAAAACAGGGCCATGAACTTAATAAGTGCAGTTTGTTAAATAAATGTATTATTTAGCAAGCTCAAGAGAAAAGGTTAGTCATAGAGAATAAAATTAGGGTGTCATAAGCAAAAATTATTAAAATGTTTAAAAAATGAAAAGACGAAATGATAGATGAAGGTACTTTAGGTTAACATTTTGAGAATTTGTGTTTGGAGAAAATGAACTTAGAGAATTTAGGCTAATAGCCAAAATATATTTAGTCATTTATTTGTTCATTCATTTATTCCACAAGTATTTTTTTTATAATTACTGTATTAGAAATGTGGAAATACAGTAACAAACAGAACAGTGAATGTCCCTATCTTTAAGGCACTTGCATTCTGTCAAGGGAAACTAAAATTAAACCAGCAAAATAAGCATATAATGCAACTTCCAGTATTAATGAATTTTATGAAAGAAATTAATTGGAAAAGAATGGGCTTATTTTTGACATGCAAGGAAAACTTTTATCTCTCTATCTCTCTATCTATCTTAAGAGAAATGGACATCTGGACAGGGTCTGACAAAAGTCATAGAGTTGCTCTGCAAAGGTCTGAGAGAAAAGATTTCTAAGCAGAAGGAAAAAGCAAAGCAAAAGTTCTGATGTAAGAAAGGCAAAAAGGCCAGTGTGTTAGAGCAAAGTTAAGAATTGCAAGGAGGAGTAAAGAGGGACAGTTCGAGTAGACCTCACAGGACACAGGAAAGGCTTTCGATTTTCCTTTAAGTTTGATGGGTCATCTTCGGAGAGTAGTGATTCCTGGAGACCCACAAATTAATTTATAATTTTAAAAAATAACTGACATCTGTGTAAAGGATACCTTGTGAGGACTAAGAGAGGAGGCAAGAAGGACCAGGTTAGGGGACATTCCACAGGCCAGAGGAGTGATGGGGATTTGGATGATTGTGGCAATTGTTAAGAAGTGGTCATATTCAGGATTCATTTTTAGAAGGAAACGATAAGAGATTGATTATAGAGCCTCCAACTATCTTTACCAGGGTAACTTATGGGTACTAAAATGTAGCAAAATTGAAATTCTGGTATGTTTTTATTTTATTTATTTATTTAAAAAAAAATTTTTTTTCAACGTTTATTTATTTTTGGGACAGAGAGAGACAGAGCATGAACGGGGGAGGGGCAGAGAGAGAGGGAGACACAGAATCGGAAACAGGCTCCAGGCTCTGAGCCATCAGCCCAGGGCCCGACGCGGGGCTCGAACTCACGGACCGCGAGATTGCGACCTGGCTGAAGTCGGACGCTTAACTGACCGCGCCACCCAGGCGCCCCTGTTTTTATTTTTTAAAAAAATTAACAAAGTAGTAACACATTAAATAAATATAAAGTGATCTTACAAATCATCTATGAAAACATCTTAAAGAACACAACATTCTGTTAAGCTTCAATTGATTTTTTCATGGTAAAATTCTGTGTATACAGTGAGGTATGTTATTTTTTATTATAACGTTTTACTTTTGAAACAGATATTTTATGTTATTTGGAAAATACATGGCTAAAATTATTTGTATTTGTCTACATTTGAGAAACCTTTAATAAACTAAACTAACAATTATTGTATGCAAAAAAAAAGCAAAGGACACTATATTTTTATACTTGCTTCACACTGTTTGGATTTAAGGACATTCATTTCTTCAGACAAAATGGGTGTGGATTTCTTACCAGGAAAATGAATTGGTGTTACCACAATCCGCTAAGTATTTTCTTTTCATGGTGTCTACAAGAATTTTCCCAAACTACGTCCATTATCTCATGACTATAAATTCAAGGGGTTGTTTTCCCTTTTTTCAAACATGTTCACAATACAAAAAAAGGATTGATAATAAATCATTTTTATTACTCCTCTTTTCATAAATATGAATCCTAGTCAACAGAATGCATTTAAATATGTAAGATAGCAATATTTTTTGTAAATACATATAATTTCCTGTCACACATAGGTTTCCAATGTTGTTACTTTTTCAGACACAGTTTTCACCCCCTTTTTTCTCTTGTTATCTGACAATTCCTCAACTTTGTTTTATAACTTCTCTTTTTATTGATTAGCTAACCTTTTTATCTTTTAATATTTTTCCACGCTTTTCTTATTCATAGTTTTATTTTACTTTTCAGTTCTTTCTGTAAGTTTCTTCTTGCCAGTTTTAATGGTCCACAATTTCCAATGGAAAGTCTGCTGCCAGAACCTTCCTTCCTCTGGTGTTAATGGCTGCTCTTGAGAACCTGCCCTGCCCTCCATCATCTAATTTGAGTCGATGAGGGGGCAGACAAAACAGATGGTTGGCACAGGATGGGATGATTCACTGTTTGAAATCACGGTGAAACATTTTTGAAATTGGTGAGGGAGAGGGAAGCCTGACATTTGACAAAGCCATGTAAAAATTGCAGTATCCAGACGAAGTTCAGTTTAATTTTGACTGTTATTTTCCAGATGTACTGATCATATGATTACAATCTTCAGATTACTTCAAGAATATACCTTTTCCCAAATGCACTGTATTCATTTCAGCAAAATGAGTTTATAGCGAGTGCCAATGTCAGAACTATTCTTGAAGTTACCTTGTCGCCTTGTTTCTTTGTGCCTTTTAGAACTTACTGAATACCTCCTCTACCTTCATTCTGTGAAGCTTACCTTCTTTGCATAATCTGCCTGAATGTCAGCTAACTGATTTTTTCACAGTTTATGGACATAATGAACCGCAAGCTACTTTGTAAGGGAAGAAGTGAACTATATATATATTTCATTTGTATTCTCTTTATATTCTAGTGCCACAAATTTATGACATGAGTCTATGTAATTAGAAAAATGTTTATCACAGAGAATCATTGTGAAAATATAAAGAGAATGATAACTACATTTAGCATACAGATATTTAGAATTTAAAATACCTCTTTGTTATATGAAGGTTTGTTTAAAAAAAATTTAAATGTTTATTTATTTTGAGGAGACAGAGACAGAACATGAGTTGGGGAGGGACTGAGAGACACAGAATACGAAGCAGGCTCCAGGCTCTGAGCTGTCAGCACAGAGCCCTACGTGGGGCTTGAACTCACGAACTATGAGATCATGACCTGAGCCGAAGTTGGACGCTTAACCTACTGAGCCCCCCCACCTGCGCCCCCCCCATATAAAAGTTTCTTAATTGAAATGAAATAGAAAAAAAGATATAGTAAAGCCACCTTGATAAGATGATATTATAGACCATGCTTTCTAGATAGAGGCAATATCACCCCTAAGGAGGCAAAAATGGATCTTGGTGTATAAAACCTGTAGATATTGCACTATTGTGTAGCTCTCCCAAAGGCTACAAATTTATGTAACATGATGTTACAATTTTATGGGATGTGAGATTAGGAAAAAAAATATTTTGGAAGATTCTTCAGGGGAATTGTAATACAAATACAAACAAATAAAACAACAAAACTTTGAGAAACACTGTTACACACAAGTCAAAGCTTTCTTCCTCCCAGTGTGATGACAAATGATGGTTCTGTGATCCATCTTCCAAGTTATTTTCATGAATCTACAATTATAATTGACAAACTTATACATTGAACATCAAATAATATTCAACAAAGCCATGAACTTACTTGCACAAACTTTTTTGCAAAGGAAACATTTAAAGACTGAAATATACTAAACATTTGGAGATAAAAGGATCTAATACATAGTACTAAGGAAGCATAATGGGCAGTGTTTAAACTATAGACATATACAGTGTCCTGCATATAAAGTTTTTTTCTCATGGTTGTATTTTTACTTTTTTATTTAAAAATAATCTTGTTTTTATTTAAATTCAAATTAGTTAACATACAGTGTGATATTAGTTTCAAGTTACAATATAGTGATTCAACACTTCCATGCAAGACCGTGTGCTCATCATGCTCACCACAAGTGCCCTCCTTGATCCCCATCACCTATTTAACCCCTCTGCCCACCCACCTCCCTTCTGGTAATAATCAGTTTGTTTTCTACAGTTAAGAGTTGGCTTTTTGGTTTGCTTCTCTCTCTTTTTCCATTTGCTCATTTTGTTTCTTAAATTCCACAGGTGAGTGAAATCATATGGTATCTGTTCTCTGACAGACTTATTTTGCTCAGCATAATACTTTGTAGCTCCATCCATGTTGTCGCAAATGGAAAATTTCATTCTTTTTTATGGTGGCGTAATATTCCATTATATATGTGTGTATGTATATATATACATGTATATACATGTATGTATATATGTATGTATAAAAATAAATTTTCCCAAATGCACTGTATTCAGATGAAAAGAAAGAGGGAACCAGTGATAACAGGTGAAAGAAGAAATAGGGATAAGAAATACTTGAAGACTGGAACCTAGGTGGCTCACTCCATTAACCATCTGACTTTCAATTTTGGCTCGGGTCATGATCCCATGGACATGAGATTGAGCCCCACCACATCAGGCTCTGTGCTGGGCAAGGAGCCTGCTTAGGATTCTGTCTTTCTCCTTCTTCTTATGCCCCTCCCCTACTCATTCTCTCTCTCCCTTTCTCAAAAAAAAAGTCACTTAGTAAAAAATAAATGTACCAACCACTTAATATATATGTATAGATATAGATATAGATATAGATATAGATATAGATATAGATATAGATAGATATAGATATATCCCACATCTTCTTTGTTCATTTATCAGTTGATGGACACTTAGGCTGTTTCCATGATTTGGCTATTGTAGACAATGCTGCTTTAAACATGAGGGTGCATGTATCACTTTGAATCAGTGTTTTTGTATTCCTTTGGTAAATAATTATTAATGCAACTTCTGGGTCCTAGGATAGTTCTATTTTTAACTTTCTGAGAAACTTCCATACTGTTTTCCAGAGTGGCTATACCAGCTTGCATTGCCACCAACAGTGCAAGAAAGTTCCCCTTTCTCCACATCCTTACCAACACCTGTTGTTGCATGTGTTACTGAATTTTGCCACTCTGACAGGTATGAGGTGATATCTCATTGTAGTTTTGATTTGCATGTTCTAATGATGAGTGATGTTTAACCTCTTTTCATGTGTCGGTTAGCTATCTGTATATCTTCTTTGGAAAAATATCTACTCATGCCTTCCGCCCACTTTTTAATTGGGTTATTCTTTTTTGGGTGTTGAGTTTTACAAGTTCTTTATATACTGTGGAGGTTAACCCTTCATCAGATAAATCATTTACAAATAACTTCTCCCATTCCATAGATTGGTTTTTAGTTTTGTTAATTTTTTTTCCATCATTTTATTTTGATGACATTCTAATAGTCTATTTTGCTTTTGTTTCCCTTGCCTCAGGAGACATATATAGAAAGAAGTTACTATAGCCAATGTCAAAGAGTTTGCTGCCTATGTTTTCCTCTGGGATTTTTATGGTTTCTGGTCTCACATTTAGGTCTTCAATCCATTTTAAATTTATTTTTGTGTTTGGTGTAAGAAAGTGGTCCAGTTTCATTCTTTTGCATGTTACTGTCCAGTTTTCCAAACAGCATTTCTGAAGAGAAAGTCTTTTCCCCATTGGATATTCTTTCCTGCTCTGTCAAAGATTAATTGACCATGTAGTTGTAGGTTAGGAAGGTTTTTTAAAGGCCGCTCCACACGCTATGTCCCTGAAGGCATTTCTTAGGACTACAGCAGTTGTGGAAGAGAGTTATACCTTCTGAACTTCCTTTATTGCCAATATTAACATGATAGCAAAATTAATTAATGTAATAGCAAAAAGAAAAAAAAATGAGAGAAAAGAACAATAAATGTATAGTGGCTGAGTTGTACAACTGTGCAAATAAAAAGCATATATATGTGCACAACATGCAAATCAATACCTTACAATACTGTGTGAATAATTTTATTATATGTTCTACAGGTATTTTAGTCAGAGACCAACACAATTTTGGATGTTACAGAAGCAGTTCAAAAGAAAGAAAATATGATGAAAATCATTCAGCATTTTCAGTTCAATAGTGAATTCAGGGTAATAAATGAGATTTTAAGAAAGAAATTATTGATGACCTACTAAAACAGTCTTTCCAGAGTGGTTGGGCCAAAGCTAGATAATAAGGGAAGAGCTATACATGCTTAGCTACATCTACTGTGGCCCTTATCCGTAGTACCCTAAATTTTGTTGATATGTTTTAGTCCATTTCCAGACCATAAACAACATGATGACACAACTTGATTGTGTTTTGTCTTATCAATATAGTGCCTACAACCACGTATAGAAAGTGTGTGTGTGTGTGTGTGTGTGTGTGTGTGTGTGTTTATGTGCTAAACAGATATTTAGAGAACTTAAAGAAGTTTCATAGGAATGAAGGACTAAATGTAGCCTACCCTTTCAATAAATTAGTGATAGGGAGAGAAACAGAATGTGTATTTGAGGAATAGTAGGAGATAAGGAAATTAATTTTAAGATTGCCAGTGTCTGGAACCTCTCCATGAAGTATTAGACAGGTTTAATATATAGTATGCTGTGCCCAATTTGCCTCACATAGCTTTGGAATTTAGTTTACATTTCAAAGCAATAGAAAGCTATAAGGAATTAGTGATATAGTCAGGGTTAATACTATAATTAAATTTACTGCTCAGCCAGCTAAATTAGAGTACAAATATATGTTCATCTTTTCTTTTTGGAACACCATTCTGTTATATAACTTATTATATTCTATGCATTTCTTATCTCTTTTTATTGATTGTGATATTTGGGGGAACATTATTGGTTCTTAAATTAGGTTAAAAAGCAATGGATACTGCTTTACTTAGGCAGATTTATACATTTAATTTTTAACATTTACATATTATGTTTTTTTTTTTTTTTAATTTTTTTTTTCAACGTTTTTTATTTATTTTTGGGACAGAGAGAAACAGAGCATGAACGGGGGAGGGGCAGAGAGAGAGGGAGACACAGAATCAGAAACAGGCTCCAGGCTCTGAGCCATCAGCCCAGAGCCTGACGCGGGGCTCGAACTCGCGGACCGCGAGATCGTGACCTGGCTGAAGTCGGACGCTCAACCGACTGCGCCACCCAGGCGCCCCTACATATTATGTTTGTGAATCATAGTGTATTTGTGTCCCCAAATTATATCAATCATAAGGTATTGTCAAGTTTATTTAGAATAAACTATGATTAAGATGTTAAAGAATCTGAGAGAAATTTGGACAAATGCAAAATCAGAAGGCATAAAAACTGTAAGAGAAAATTCAATAGAAATTCTATAAATGAAGAGCATAGTAACAGATGTAGAATGTCTTCAGTAAGCAGTAAATATAATCATAAAGGTGTTGTGATTAAGAATCAATGAATTTGATGATGGGTCAGTATAAATTATTCAAACTGAAAATAAAGATAAAAATAGTTTAAAGAAAAGAAGAAGAGAAAGGGGGGAAAACAACAACAAGAACATCAGAATAGAACATTCATGGTTTGTGAGGCTTTATAAAATATTTTAACATATGGACAATTGGATCCCAGAAGGAGAAGAAAGAGTAAACAGAAGATAGGAAATACTTGAAGACAGGCTCCTGGGTGGCTCAGTCCATTATATGGCTCTTGATTTGGGCTCAGGTCATGATCTCATGGTCATGAGATTGAGCCTCACCATGTCAGGCTCTGTGCTGGGCATGGAGCCTGCTTGGGATTCTCTCTTTCTCCTCTCCCTCTGTCCTTCCCCCACTCATGCTCTCTCTCTCTCTCTCTCTCTCTCTCTAAAACAAAACAAAACA
This sequence comes from Puma concolor, assembly GCF_028749965.1. Classification (NCBI taxonomy): domain Eukaryota; kingdom Metazoa; phylum Chordata; class Mammalia; order Carnivora; family Felidae; genus Puma; species Puma concolor. The sequence goes on along the minus strand of NC_141674.1, from coordinate 137,606,516 downwards.
AAACAAAACAAGAAAAGGCCACTTAGTAAAAACAAACAAATAAATAAATAAATACACCAACTGCTTAAAAAAGAAAGAAAGATAGAAAGAAATACTTGAAGAAATAGTGGCCTAGAATTTTACAAATTAAATGACAGACACAAAACCACAGATCAAAGAATCCCAGAGAATACCTAACTGGATAAATTCCAAAACATAACCAGCCTTCAACATGACACAATTAAATTGCTGAATCCAAATGAGAAGCAGAAAATATTGAAGGTGTGCCAATAGAGGAGGGAGGAATACATACAACAAAACGAAACAAAATAAAACCAAATAGCAAAAAATAATAGTCTTCTCTTTGGAAACTATGGAAACCAGAAGATAATAGATTGACAAATTTAAAGAGATATAGAAATGATGAACCCAGAATTCTACACTCAGAAAAATTATCTTTCAAAAATGAAGAGACAATAAAGACTTTCACAGGCAAACAATCCAAAGCAGTTCATTGCTAGCAAAATTATTCTATAGGAACTCTTAAAGGATATTCCTTCGACAGGAAAATTATGAGGCCGATGACATGGATCTACACAAGAAAATGAACAGCACTGAAAACAGAATAAATATAGCTCAAACTACATTTCTTATTTTTCATTTTAGTTTCTCTAAAGCTTAACTGACTGTGTAAAGGAAAAAAGTGGCAATGGTGTGTATAATATAATTAATATATAAAGTGTAACAAAAATAGTACAAAGGATGAGGCAGGAGAGGAGGAATATGTGATTTTGAGAACTTTACACTACAGTGGATACTATCATTTGAAAGTAGACTTTGATTAATTAAATATGTATACTATACACCTTTAGGGAAACCACTAGAAAAAATGCAAAACAAGCGCATAAATAGTAAGTCAATGAAAGAGATTAAATGAAATCACACATCTTAACAGAAAAGAAGGCGGAAAATGAAGTAAAGACACAATGAACACGTGGACAAATTGAAAACAGTTAGCAAGGTAGTATACTTAAATTCAACCCTATCAGTAATCTCATTAAATATGAATGATGTAAGCACGTAAGTTAACAGAAGGAAGGTGTTAATTTGGAGAAGAAGCAAGACCCAACTATATGCTGTCTGTAAGAAAACTGCTTTAAATGGAAATACATATTAGATAGATTAAAAATAAAATTAAAAAAATAGATTGAAAATATTAACCAAAAGGCACTTAGGTAACTATTTTAATTTCAGGCAAAGATAACTTCAGAACAAGGGAGGTTATCAGGTATAAGGAGGAACATTATATAATGAGAAAAGGTAAAATTCTCTAGACATACTAACCTAAACCTTGATGTTCCTAACAACAGAGCTTCAAAATATATAACACAAAAACTAATGGAACTGAGGAGAAAAATAGACAAATTTATATGATTCTAGTTGGGCACTCAACACTTCTTATCAGCAATTGATATAACAAGTAGTAAATTATGGTACAAAAAATTCACTAAAGGTATAGTAGAGCAGAATAACACCATCAAACAGTGTAAACTGATATTCACTACAAATTTTACCCTACAACAGAGGAAAAATGTTTTCAAATGCAGACAAAACATTTATTAAGGCCATATTCTTTACCATAAAACAAATCTGAACATATTTTAAAAACCAGAAGTTAAGGTTGGTTAAGAATCCAACTCTTGGTTTTGGTTCAGGTCATGATATTACGGTTCATGTGTTTGAGCCCCACGTTGGGCTTTGAGCCTGCTTGGGATTCTCTCTCTACTTCTCTCTCTGCCTCTCTCCTGTGCTTGTGATTTCTGTCTCACAAAATAAATGAATTAACTTAAAAAAATTAAACCAATGGTTTAAAAGAGAAAATATCAGACAAGCCCACATAGACGGATATTCTACAAAGTACCTGACCACTGCTCTTTAAAATGGCAAGGTTGTGAGGGACAAAGAAAAACCAACAACCTTTCACAGAAAGGAGAAGACTAAAGAGACATGATGACTAAATGCAACGTAGTGTCTTGGGTTGGATATTAGAACAGAAAATTCACTGTGGAAAGACTATAGTAATCTGAATAGAGCCTGTAGATTAGTTAATAGTATTAAACCAATGTTAATGTCAATGTTTTGATAAATGCACCCTGCTTATGTTACATGTTAATACTAGATAAGACTGAATGGAAGATATGACAATTCTCTGTACTATTTTGACAACTCTCCTTTACATTTAAAATTATTTCAGTAACAATTTCTAAAAAAAATTTTTTTTAATTGTACCATGTCCTTAACAAGGCCCCTCTGGTCAGTATGTTCTTGTTCTGTTTATGTAACAGCCTGGCATGCAAATTTGTCCTGAATATTATTAGGATATCAACTATAGTTTATATAGTTTCATACAAACAGAATTTCATAAAAGAATATGAAAGATTATACTTTGAGGAGTAAATTTTACTAAAAGCAATTTCTTCATTTAAGATGAAAATAAATTTTTTTAAGTTTATTTATTTATTTTGAGAGAGAGAGAGACAGAGAAAGTGAGCAGAGGAGGGGTGGAGAGAGAGGGAGAGAGAAAATCTCAAGCAGGCTCCACACTGTCAGTGAGGGGCCCGATGTGGGGCTCGAACCCATGAACCATGAGATCATGACCTGAGCTGAAACCAAGATCTGGACACTTAACCTATTGAGCCCCCCAGGCACCCTCATATGAGAACTTTTTTTTTTTTTTTTTTTTTTTTAAAGAAACTTTTTTTTTTTTTTAATTTTTTTTTTTTTTCAACGTTTATTTATTTTTGGGACAGAGAGAGACAGAGCATGAACGGGGGAGGGGCAGAGAGAGAGGGAGACACAGAATCGGAAACAGGCTCCAGGCTCTGAGCCATCAGCCCAGAGCCCGACGCGGGGCTCGAACTCCCGGACCGCGAGATCGTGACCCGGCTGAAGTCGGACGCTTAACCGACTGCGCCACCCAGGCGCCCCGAGAACTTTAAAATATAAAATGTTGCTTGTGTCACTATCCCAACTGAAATTTACTCTAAATTGACACTAATAAAAAACCCTTATTAATTGGCTAGGTTATTTTTTCTTTTTTGTTTAAAATAATTAAAAATTACTTAAAGAAAGTTTTAATAAATAAGTAGCAAAGATAAATTCATGTAAATATGTCACCAGAAATAATTTAGTGTTAATAATTTTAATAATCATAAATTTTTAACTGATTCATTCAATTATAGAGATCAACACCCATTTTTATTGTATCCAAAATGTCAGTTTTATTTAATAGCCCCAGATAAAAGTGTTTTTCTTGACTGAGTAACTCTAAAACTGATCATAATGTATGCACAGGTTGAGCTATTTCTATATAGCAATGCAATTTCAAAGTCAGAAAAATTGGAAATGACCCTCAAATCGAATAAGATATTTTTATTTTAAAACAGGTGAAAAGATTGGGGTTCAGAAAGATTAAGTGACTGTCTAAATGTCACATTGTTATCAAGAAACTCAGAAGAAATATCCAGTTTTTCTGACTCCAGAACAGTTGTCTTTTTCATGCTGCACTAGGGAATGTCAAAGAAAAATGAATCAACAGGAATCAAACAAAAGAAATCAAAACAAGCAAGCACACAGATCCAGAAGGTAGAACATTCTGTGGGAAAGCTGGCTTAGGCTCCTCATGAGAAGGGAGCTTTATTAGATTACATGCTATTTAGGGGAATAACAATTAGAAGCAGTGTCTGGTCTGGGACTGTGTACCGACCTCAGGAAATGTTCATATTGTCTATATATTAGATGAAATGATAACTTACTGAAATGAAAAGATTGAGATCAATGACTGAAAAATAAAGATTACAAAATGAACACAATATCTTTGCAACTTTTTTGTAACCTAAAACTATTATAAAATAAAAGCATATCAAAAAACTATTGGAGTTACATATGTTTGTCATGCATCTGTGTGGTTGACATGTAAATGCATACAAAAATATACACTAAAATATCAGCAGACATAATTTGTGGGTAGTGAGAATGTAATATTTTCTCATGCTTTATTTTTGCTTGTCTAAATACCATGAATTTGTACAATACATATTTATGACTTCTGTAATAATACAAAGTTATTTGTTAAATGAAACAAAATGTCTCAAATTACTTTCAAACAGAAAAATGAAAACCATCAAAAAATAACTTGCATGCTTTGTTTATGCCTGATACAACCAATAAAGAAAGTGAAAATACCTCAGATTCTCTGTGTATATAGAGTCCACGTTCACCAATTATTTGTATTCTAAAAACAATTTTAGAAGACATTTTAATCTTTCATACTCAACTCCTACTGATATTAACAAAATGATAGCAAACCATTTCCGCAAAAGTCAAATTATAGATATCAGTAATAAAAATTCAGTTCAAAAGTTCCCAGAATGCAGCCGAATTATTCAATTCAAGTAAATTGATTACCCCGCCCTAAATCTATATAGTTCAATGAACATGTTCAATAATACCAATAAATTATTTTTAGCTTTGAAATTATCAGAATATATATTAGAAGCACTAAGAAAAATATTGTGTTTCTTATTCTTCCAAATGCTGGTGTTAGCAATTCAACGTAAAGATAAAAAATATACCATTTTTATGTTATTAATAATTGTGATATATGTGTTTTTAAGCTTTTTCTGAACTTTGTAACTTCTGTAGAAGAAACTCGACCAGTAATAAATTAATACAGAAGTACTTTTAGATTATACCATAACTGACATGATAAATAACTACTGAAATGGATAATTCAAACTTTAAGAATTTATATTTTGTTTTTTCTGACACCAGCTTACAATCTTCAAAGTGGCTTTTGCTATTTAAAAAATGTATTCTGGATTTTGCAATGTATTTCTCGTAATGTATAGCTTTAAAACGAATCACAGAACAATTCCAATTTGTAAGAAAAATACAGTACATATTTTGTGCCCTAACAGTTAGAAACCTCAAAGCCTAGAAAATACTGAACATAAAAAACAAGTTAATAATTTTATAACACAATCAATTGATCAATTCATAGAGTCTTTCTTATCTAATCTTTCTGACAATGAAAAATGAAAGAACTATCTGGATCCTGTACCACTCTCACTTAAAGTATGCTGTGGAAAAAGCTGTCCCATTTTCCCACACTTAATAGAATTTATTCTTAAGTCAGTTAGAATGGAAAGGAACAGGAAAACTGCTGGCCTAGAAGCCAAAGAAGATGATCCCAAATGCAATTACACTTAACAGTATTTCACTCAAAGTTATAAAATATTCTTCTATTTGTAAATTTGATGCATATTTGCTATCTATATATAGTTTCCAACAATTCTGCAAAAAGAAAAAAAAAAGAGAATACTCGCAAAGAGGAAAAGGAGCAAATGATATCATGACTTAGTCGGAGACTAGTTTTAGAAAATAAAACAAAATAATTATTTTATTATATCAGATATTGAGTAGAATGTAAACCTGGTAATTTTATGTTTAACTTGAATAAATATTTCAATACGGGTCTATTTTCTGAATTTTTCAAAGTTTTATATGTGACGATTTCTTATATCAAAGTTCTGTCATTTTGATGAAAAAATAGATCTAATTCATTCTTGTCAATTGTATTTTGTATATCACATTTTTAGACCTTGTTGAAAAATAATTTATATTTTATCACCACTTAGATTACAGATATATTCTAGTCCATGTTGTAAAAAATATGGATTTTTTTTGTATTAAACTGACCTCAACATTAAACACATGCTTTTGAGTCTTATTTTATACTATGGCAGATGAAATATCTATAAAAGCCCCTTCCATATAGTCCCATTAAAAACAGTAGATAAAAAAAGAAATTTTGTGTGTGTGTGTGTGTGTGTTTATATAGGTAGAAATTAAGGTTATTTGTTAAAAGTCCAAAATAACGGAGAATGTGCATACCATTAACAAAAATAAATACTGATGCCACAGTTTGCCATGAGAATATACTATATTTCCTAGTGGCTTGGGGCAAAAGAATACTGGGTCATAGGTTTAAATAATAATGGAAAGAGACTGAGAAATTTTAAGATATATCTAACTAAAGCTCCAGAAGACTTGAGACAACCAAAGAGAGGCACTATTCAAAACAATACCTGGTGAGAATTTTCTTGAATTAATACAACTTAGCCATTCTTGGGCTCAGGAAGCCAATTCAACCATGAGTTGAAAAAACATGGAGAAATCTGTATCTGCACAAATCATTGGAAAACTGAAAAATAGCAATAAAGAAATAAAAAATTAATGCAGCCAGAAGAAAAAATGAAGACAAACAAAAAGTAAGTGACAAGAACAAGAGTTGAGTTTTTAAGAGTAAAAATGGAAGCAAGACAACTGATTTTGTATTCAAAGCGATAAAGTGGCAAATACACACAACTGTTTATCAGAATTTTATGCTTAGTGTTGTGGGTTGAATTTTGTCCCCCAAAAGATATCTTGAAGTCTTAAAATCTAGTACTTCAGAATGTGACCTTATTTGAAAATAGGGTCATTGCAGATTTAAATATTTAAGTTAAAATGAGGTCATACTGGAGTTAAGTGGGCCCTTATTTCAATATGACTGGTGTCTTTAGAAGAGGAAAAGAGAGACAAAGACACACCAGAGAGAATGCCATGTGCTAGTGGAGGTAGACTTAAGTCCCATAGCTGCAAGCTAGGGAGTGCCAAGAATTTCAGGTAAACCACCAGAACCTAGGAAGAAGCCAGCTCACATTGTGTTTGATAGGGTATAGAGCAAGCATGGCCCTTCTGACACTTTAGGATTTTTAGACACCAAACTGTGAAACAATCAACGTCTGTTGTTTTAAGTCACCAAGTTTGTGGTACTTTGCTATAGCAACCTTGGCGTACTAATATACCAAGATAAATTACATTTTAGGGATTTGTGCACAGACACCTAAAAAACAGGAAAGAAAATTACTTTTGAAGGAATGTGAGAGAAGTAGTAGGGCATTAGCCAAGAATTTGGTAAATTTTATGTCTCTGAAAAACATTGAGTATATAAAAAACACCAATGTTGGGGCTCCTGGGTGGCTCAGTCAGTTGAGTGTCTGACTTCGGCTCAGGTCGTGATCTCGCGGTCTGTGGGTTTGAGCCCCGCGTTGGGCTCTGTGCTGACAGCTCAGAGCCTGGAGCCTGTTTCAGATTCTGTCTTCCTCTCTCTCTGCCCCTCCCCCACTCATGCTCTGTCTCTCTCTGTCAAAAGTAAAGAAACATTAAAAAAAAAACAAAACAATGTTGTTTACTTCCAACAACAAAAAAAAGATAAAATGTTGGATCACAATAATACAGAAGCCACTAAGGGTGTTTTTAAATTAAAGAATACTTTTAAAGTACCTATATTATTTGGGAGGAGGGTAAAAATATTAGCTATAGAATTTGTTTAGTTGAATTCAAATGTTGTTGAGAAATTCTATAAAAAGAAAAGTGTAGGGGCGCCTGGGTGGCGCAGTCGGTTAGGCGTCCGACTTCAGCCAGGTCACGATCTCGCGGTCCATGAGTTCGAGCCCCGCGTCAGGCTCTGGGCTGATGGCTCAGAGCCTGGAGCCTGTTTCCGATTCTGTGTCTCCCTCTCTCTCTGCCCCTCCCCCGTTCATGCTCTGTCTCTCTCTGTCCCAAAAATAAATAAACGTTGAAAAAAAAAAAAAAAAAAAAAAAGAAAAGTGTACTTTACAAAATAATATAAAAAATATAATAGAAAATAATAGAATAATAGAATACAAAATAATAGAAAAAATAATGAGAGAGTGATGAGAGGAATATCAATTAATCCAAAAAGGGATTAAAAAATCAATAAACCTAGCAAAATTTAAAATTGTAGGCAGTGCTAAATAAAATATAAATCCAACTACATCAATTTTAGAAGACAAGCTTTATCAGGTGGGTTTCTTTGTTTTAAAAAGCTATAAGCAGTTTGTGTTAAAGTAAAAGCACAAAAAGACTGAAGGTAAAAATAAAGCAAAGGATATACTTGTGCAATATTAACTATAAGAAAATTGTCATTTCTATATTAGTGTCAGATTAAATTCATCAGGAAGTAAAGACAATTCTAAACAGGTACATACCCAAAACCAAACTTCAGAAATGGACTAAACTACAAGGAAAAATAAAAACAAACAATTTTGCTATCATATTAGAAGATTTAAATACATCATTGTCATACACATCACTCTGATATATCCAAAAGACAATAAAAAGCAGTAAGAATTTTAACATCATTCCACTCTTAATGGATTGATCACATGTCAAACATTACACCAAAGACACATCCTCATCAATCCACAGAAAATTTTTGAAAATTGAAGACGCATTAAAGATAATAAAATAGTTAAAGCAAAAATAATAAAAATAGATTGTGAGGTTTATGAAATATATAGGAGATGTATAAGAACAAGAAGACAACAAGGAAAGGTTAGACATTTACCCTTAAAATATTATTCTATGCTACATGGAGCATTATAATATTGTACATAGACAGACCATGGGGAGTTTAAGATGTGTTTTATACCTGTACAGCAATTACTAGCAAACTAAAACAAAGAAGTAAAGCTAGTAACCCAACAGAGTAAATAAAATGAAATCATAAAAAATACCCACTCAATTCAAAGTAAGGAAAACTGAAAAAAATAAGAACAAAGTAAAGACAAGTAAACTAGAAAACAAATAGTAGTAGCATAGATTTGAACCTAAGCTTACCAAAAATTGCATTCAATGTAATGATCTAAGCATCGCGTTCGAGATTATAATGCTGGAAAAATGAAGAACCAATTATATGCTTTTTTATAATACATGCATTTTAACCATAAAATACAGGTAGATTAAAGAAAAAAGAATAAAAATAGATTTAGTGTTCATCTCCTGACTATATGAAAGGTGAAGTGACTGTATTAATACCATGCAGTAAGACTGCAGGACAAGGACTAGTACCTGAGATAAAAAGATTGATTATATTCTGTATTGTTTATTTCTGCTCTGATCTTTATTATTTCTCTTCTTCTGCTGGGTTTAGGCTGCCTTTGCTGTTCTGCTTCTATTTCCTTTAGGTGTGCTGTTAGATTTTGTATTTGGGATTTTTCTTGTTTCTTGAGATAGGCCTGGACTGCAATGTATTTTCCTCTCAGGACTGCCTTCACTGCGTCCCAAAGCATTTGGATTGTTGTATTTTCATTTTCGTTTGTTTCCATGTATTTTTTAATTTCTTCTCTAATTGCCTGGTTGACCCACTCATTCGTTAGTAGGGTGTTCTTTAACCTCCATGCTTTTGGAGGTTTTCCAGACTTTTTTCTGTGGTTGATTTCAAGCTTCATAGCATTGTGGTCTGAAAGTATGCATGGTATGATTTCAATTCTTGTAAACTTATGAAGGGCTGTTTTGTGACCCAGTATATGATCTATCTTGGAGAATGTTCCATGTGCACTCGAGAAGAAAGTATATTCTGTTGCTTTGGGATGCAGAGTTCTAAATATATCTGTCAAGTCCATCTGATCCAATGTCTCATTCAGGGCCCTTGTTAAATAAAAAAAAAAAAAAAAAAAAAAAAAAAAAGATTGATTATAATGATAAATGTCTGTATGGGTCTGTTAACAGAGCTTCAAAATAAATGATGCAATGACTGAAATGATTTTTATTTTTTATATTTTTTTAAACGTTTATTTATTTTTGAGACAGAGAGAGACAGAGCATTAACAGGGGAGGGGCAGAGAGAGAGGGAGACACTGGAATCTGAGACGGGCTCCAGGCTCTGAGCTGTCAGCACAGAGCCCGACACGGGGCTCGAACTCACGGATCGTGAGATCATGACCTGAGCCGAAGTTGGACACTTAACCGACTGAGCCACCCAGGCGCCCCTGAAATGATTTTTTAAAAAATGGAAACTATTATATTTGGAGATATTGACACTTTTGTTTCAGAAATTACTAGTTTTGGGGTGCCTGGCTGTCTCAGTTGGTGCAGCATGCAACTCTTGATCTCAGGATTGTGAGTTCAAGCCCTACATTGGGTGTAGAGATTACTTAAAAATAAAATCTTAAAAAAAAGGAAATTGTTGGTTTTAATAGATAAAAAAAAATCAGTAAGAATAAAGAAGATGTGAATAATATTAAAAATCAACTTGACTTGGGGCACCTACATAGCTCAGTAGGTCAAGCATCTGACTCTTGATTTCGGCTCAGGTCAGGATCTCACATCAAGCCCTGCATCAGGTTCTATGCTGACTGCTTGGGATTCTCTCTCTCCTACTCCCTGGCTCAGGCTCAGTCTCTCTCTCAAAATAAATAAATAAACTGTTTCTTTTTAAAGTTTATTTATTTTTGGGAGAGAGAGAAAGAGAGAGAGGGAGAGACAGGGAGAGAGAGAGAGAGGCGGGGGAGGGGCAGAGAGAAGAGACACAGAATCTGAAGCAGGCTCCAGGCTCCCAGCTGTCAGCACAGAGCCCGATGCAGGGCTTGAACACAAGAACTGCGAGATCATGACCCAAGCTGAAGTCAGATGCTTAACCAACTGAGCCACCCAGGAGGCCCAATAAATAAATAATAAATAAACTTAAAAAAAATTTTTTTTAATGTTTATTTTTGAGACAGAGAGAGACATGAATGGGGAAAGGTCAGAGACAGAGGGAGACACAGAATCCGAAGCAGGCTCCAGGATCTGAACTGTCAGCACAGAGCCTGATGCAGGGCTCGAACTCACAGACCGTGAGATCATGACCTGAGCCGAAGTCCGACGCTCAACCCACTGAGCCACCCAGGCGCCCCAGTAATAAATAAACTTTTAAAAAACAAACCAACTTGATTTAATTAACATTTATAGAACACCATCAATTTTACCCTCTAAAACCAAAATTCATATTCTTTTCAGGTGCACATGGAACTTTCACCAATATAATCTATATGGTGGACCATAACAATAAATTTAAAGAATTTATGTTATACAGAGTAAGAATATAGAGACTACACGCTTTCCTCTAAGACTGAAAGAAGGTAAGAAAGACTCATCTTATTACTTGTATTAATTACTCTACTGGAAGTCTTAGCTTGTGTATTAACACAAGAAAAAGAAATAAAAGACCTATACTGGACCAAAGGAAATAATACTGTATTCACTTGGAGAAGGCATAATCTTGTCTATACAAAATCCTACAACATACCACTGGAACTAATAATATATCAAAATGATGGGTTGTAAGGTCAATGTACAAAAAGCTTAATTGCATTTCTATAATTTAGCAATGAATAATCAGAAAATAAATTTTTAAAATAATTAAAATATCAAAAGGAAATGATTAGGGATAAATTTAACAAAATACGTGAATAACTTGTATCCCGAAACTATCAAGCAAATAAATGTTCCATGTATTGGAAGAATAAATCTTAAAATGCCAATTCTCTAAATTATTCTGTTGATTTAATGCAAACTACATAAAAATCCCAACAGGTATTATGTGTGTGTGTGTGTGTGTGTGTGTGTGTGTGTGTGTGTGTAAATTGAAAAGCTGGTTCTAAAAGTAAAGGATACAGAATAGCCTAAGCAAAGTTGAAAAGAAGAACAATTTTGGGGGACAGATACAACCTGATTTAGCAACTTTCTAAAAAGCCAAGTTAATTATGACAGTGTGATGTTGACAATGGATATTCATCAATCTAACAGAATATCTCTAGGATCAATTGATCTCTGATGATGGTGCTGAGGTAATTCAATGGAGAAAAGAGTGTTTTCAAAAAATGGGCCTGGAAAACCTGGATATCGAACTGGAAATAAGGTAAATCTTAACTTTTGTTTTTATCCATACACAGAAATTAACCCAAAGTGGATCATAGAACTAAAAGCAAAAGCTTAAATCATAAAACTCTGGAAAAAACATGAGAGAAAAAAAAATGTCTTTATAACCTTAGGGTAAGTAAAAATGTATTTGATAAGAAAAGTCATTAATCATTAAAGAAAAAAAGGTAAATTGGACTTAGCAAATTTAAAATATTCTGTTCTTCAAAAAAAATTACTCAGAAAATAAAAAGAAAAGCCATTGCCTAGGGAAAATATTCACAGTACATATATCTGACAAAATTTTATACCCAGAATATGTAAAAAAGACAAAGAATCTTTAAAAGGGCAAAGTATGAGAAATAACACTTCACAAAAGAAGAAATACAAACAGCAAATAAGCATGTGGAAATATGATCAACATCATTAGTCACCAAGGAATTACAAATTAAAACCAAATGAGAAATGTCTATGCACTCAAAAGAACACTGAAGACAAATAAACAAATAAAACAAAAAATGAAATCCTAAAATCAAGTAATAGAGAAGATGTGGAGGAACTGGAAATCTCATACATTTCTGATGGAAGTTCACCCATTTTGGAGACCAGTTTGTCAAGTTCTTATAAAATTAGACCAACAGTTTTCATATGACCTAGCAATTACACTTCTGGGTATTTACCTCACCTAAATCAAAGCATATGTCAACACAAATAAACTTGAAAATGAATATGCAAAGAGACTGTGTTCATAATAATCAAAACTGGGCACAGCCCAGACGTCTATTAGCAGATAAATGGATAAACAAACGGTGGTAACTCATACAATGGAAGACAATGGAATTTATTGCAGCTCAGGCACAAGAAAGGGGCAACTACTGATACATTATGCAACATGGATGAATCTCAAAATCATTAGCCAGACACTAAAGAATATATATACTGAATGATACTACAGATGCAAAAATTTAGATGAAGCAAAGTATTTTGGTGACAGAAAGCAAATCAGTTGTTTCCTGGGGTTGAACCGGGTAAAGGGAATTGATTAACTTGGGACCCAAAGAAACTGTCTGAATTGATGAAAATATTCTCTATTTATTGTGGTAATGGTTGTTACACATGTGCACATTTTTTCAATGCTTAAAAAGGGTTCCTTTTCTTTTATGTATATTATACCTCAATGTAGTTGATTTTAAAAAGTAAACACACTGATATGAAGAAAGTCTTTAGAGATTGATAAGACTTGGTATCGTTCTGTCTGTTCTGAACAATTTAACAATTGCTCTGGACCTTAAGTGTCCTAAGATCTTACCAATTACATTCAGATGAAATACAGTGATGCACAACACATATAAGGGGAACCCAATAAATGTTGACTCACTTTTTTCATTCACTCCCCCACTAACTTATAAAAATATTCTAACCATGGAACTTGTGGCTTCTACACTCTTGTGATGATTTTCTAATAGATTTATAAGTCATTTATCAGGCCATTAGACCCCAGTCTGTGCTCTCACCATTAAAAACAGCGTGTTTTTTTTTTTTTTAACTTCAGAAAGCATTCTTATAATCAGTAGATTCTATCAGCCAGCCAATATTTATCTAGGTAGCAAGGATTTGTTGAATTGATTCAAATTTTGATAGCCATATTCTAAGACGTTTGAATTTAGTCATTTACTGATTTTAAAATTTGCCGTTAAATATTTGCTATACCTCTGGTAAAGTTTTCTGTAGTGAAAGGATGAAAAAGACATGGGTACACCATCATATAACTAACATTTCCAAAAAGCAACTGAAGATATGATGAAAGGAATCAAACAGGATAATTTTTATGGTAGGATAATTATTTGAATGTTTTCTGGGTAGCAGTTCATTTATCATCCAGTTACTTCTGAATGTTTCTATGCTTTTCACTTAGTAAAAACAGTCAACAATTTTTTGGAGGGAAAAATTAGGTTAATCTCTTTTTGTCTGTTTGTTTCATGAAGAACAAGCAACACAATAGAGTATAGGTTGGTCTCACCATAAATTTAGTATTTATGTGTTTATCTATATCTATTTTCCCAAACATGCACATAAAAAAGTAAAACTGAAATCACATAGATCATTGCATATATTACCAATTTTCTAATTTCCTACAGATCAAAGTAGGTCTTGTTTGGTTCTACTCATATCAGATACTAGTTCTTAGAACTGGAATGTTACCACTAGTGGCCTCAGCATAAAATCTCTTTTCTTTAATCCATTCAAGTTAGTCAAGTAAAGTCAAAGATTGTTTTCCCAAATTACCTGGAGAAAATGTCTTCACCCAAAATCAAACTTCTGATCATACCAGATGCTAATAGTCCCAACTGCTTTTCAGTAAGAAATACATAAACAACAATAAACATATGCGTGAGTGTAAAGGGTGTTCCTTTTACAAAGATTTAGATTTCAAGTTTTAACCTTTGTAAATTTCAACTATTGAAAAATTGATTCGCTTTACCACATTTCGAAAAAAAAAAATCAAAGTTCCTGTATGTGAATGTTAAAACCTGTGATTTCTCAGATGAGTCCATGTTTACCAGAAGGACTCACCCAGGAAGGCCAGCTGAACATCCAGTGTACTTTCCCCTGACTGTGGTCAGTGAATCAGCAAGTGTTATAGGAGTTCAGGGTGAAATGCCAGGTGCTATTTCAACAGTGCTTCTTTCACAACATCTAGGGTGGGGTCACTCCGTTAGGCTCTGATAAGGTTACTGGAACTCAGTTCCTAGGGTAGTCAAGTTAACATCCTCTACCCTCATGCTCTCTGAATGTAGAAGGTAGTCACAGAGACCTGGTTCCCTTTTTTGGGCAAAAGGCTACTCAACCACAAACTGCTTATTAAACTCTGTCTGGAAAATATTATTCACTGAAATTATGTCTCAATAGCATAAAGTTTAATTTTGTAATTAACCAAACCATCTGTCATTGCAAGGCTCTCTTAAGGCCATCCAAATGGAAGAACTTTTACTTGTAGAACCTTGCACAGAGTGGTGTTTTTTTGTAATGAGGGAGAAGGAAACGGTATGAATTTTAAATGATGGCTGCAAATAGATTGTCAACTTTTTTTTTCTGCCTTTGATGACTTACCCAACTCAGAACAAACCAATTTCCTAAAGAAAATCTACATCTTTCAGTAAACAGATTATTGCCCTTTCCATAAAATGTTTGGCTCTCTACTTCATAAAATAAAGTTCCTCTGAACATAGATGTTGTTGCAGCAAAGCCTTGTCCATCTGTGTTGTCAGGGTGTGTGAATACTAGCAACATTTCTTTGAAAACTTAGGGATAATTACTAAACAAACAACAATTAGTATTAATCAGTTATGTAATTTATTCTTCCTTTTAGATTTCAAGGTTTTCTGTCTTATTGAATTTAGAACACATGCAAATGCAGAAACATCAAGGAATCAGATATCTAGAAAGGATAAAACACTGTCAGTTGGGGGTGCTTGAATCAGGTTGGCATTTGGTTTGGATCTTTAATGACTCTTATGTCACATATTTTAATCTGACACCATCCAAACTGCTCTGAACCAAAAGCTCAGATGAAGTCTAAAAGATAAATTTGTTTAACTTTTGTGTTTTTATTTTTGGATAGACATGAAAAAAAGTATCAAAAATTTAGAATTTTTAAAGTTAAATCATACATCCATATCTTTATAATCCTAATATATCTACCCCAAAGAAGTCATGTGGATGGAAAATTATTCAATACACAGAACTCTTTCCACATCTTACCAGTTTATATCATTAAACATTGAGACTACATAGTCCATAGGAAAGAAGGAAGGTAGGAAGGAAGGGATGAAGGAAGGAGAGAAGGAAGGAAGGAAGGAAGGATTGAAACTGTTTTATTGAATAAGTGCCAGAAAAATAGTGGTAATCCCTATATATTGATTATTGGGCTTTTCCACAAGACTTTGTCCTAGTTTTAATTAATACCTGTATAGAGCTTTCATTGTCAACGGGGAGATTTGGTCTTAGATTACCTATAACACATTAAACTTAACCCTGTAATGCCACTTGCATCGATCCTTTACTCCAGTAACGTGGATGGACAGCAATGCAGTGTGGACACTGAAAAGTTGGTTTGTAGGGATCAGCTATGTTCTGATGAGATCAGTCTGGCTCTGCAACCTGCATTACAAATGACCGGTCCCAAGAGAGTGGTGATGTCATTATGCCAACACCATCACATCTCGGTGTTGTTATACTGAGTCAGCCGACTGTGGCCCCATATTGGTCTGGTGTCTATTTTTCTGGCCTAATACCAGTTTGAAATGTCTTTTTGAATAAGTAATGTCTTCAGCTATACTTCTCTTAATTACTTAGTTACTCTCTGAGAATGTTACCTAGATATTGACTGAAAATTATATGACTTGATCTCAAATAGAACATTGTAGATTTTATCTTTTTAAAGCAAATACCGTTGCTAGTATTCAGTTATAACTATTTCAGTAAGTAATCTATATGTCTACTTTTCTCCATAGTTAATCTGTGGCCAGAATATAATTGCCCTAAAGGCAGAAGTAGAAAATAAAGACATTAATCATTCCTAATTTTCAAACTATTTTAACCAATAAAAGAAAAAAAACCCAACTAATTCATGCCAGATTGTGGGGATATGTACAATGAATATTTCACAAACTTCAGTGAAGATAACTAGAGGAAAGAGCCCACCAAGATTAATACAATTATTGAATGTGTTATAATTTCTAACTATACACACATATTTGTTTTTGCTAGAACATAGCTTTTGAAGAAAACCCCAAATTTGAATTCTCATGCTGTGTTTTCGGTTTTTAAATTTTTTTTTCATGATATCTATTTGCCTCTTTGAAGTACATCTATAATGATATCCCTTAGGTTTGGAACTTAGTTTTAAATAGCAAATAAAGATCTTATGAACTTGAGCAAGATGGTCAAACTCTTTAGCTTTGAGGCTTACTAAATTATTTTCCTAAAAATCAAGTAATAAATTAACAAAAATCAGGAGATAATCCCACTCAGTATTAAAATTAAAACGTACATAGCACACATTAAAATTAAAAGAAGTTATTCGGTACCTTAAAGGTGCATATTTAAGACTTCCATTTGTAATAATTAAAATGAAAATTAGCAATCCAATACTCATGAAGAAATTTCTGCTTATTTATTGGTTATCTGAGAGAACTATTTTGAAAAGAGAAAATCTTTCCCAACTCCCCACCCTACCTCTGTCCCTTTCAGACTTAATCCTTGGTAAAAAATAAGACGAACAAAGTAGTAATCCATTATGATGTTAGGTCAATTATTCTCAAGTAGAAGAATAGTTATAAGAAAAAAAACCACATTTTCACATCTTTTAAATGCTTATTTTGTCACTTTACAACATTCCCAACTTATCCAGATTAAGCAATTTTCCCCTTGTGTTTTTAACTATGTTTTAAGATCGTGTAAATAAAGTCGCAAATCTGCATAAAGGTAAAGAGATTCTATCCATTTGCACTAGAGTAAATAAAACTTTGGGAAAAAAATAAAGATAAAAAAGTCACACAGGGAAAATAAAATTATTGTTTAAAAATATCTCTTTTCATTATCGAGTTATATATGCCATAATTAGCAGCAGCCCTTATGTTTGTAAAATTGGTACAGATTGGGCTGGTTATATGCTACTGAGTCATCTAGTTTGGGAGTTTACCAGTAACAAATCACTACAGTTCAACCCCCTTGCTCTACCTCCACACATATTTGCAAGTAGTTACAATCAGAACAAAAAACAAACATAATAGAGTTTTGAATTTGTTCAAGATTGAAATATCACTAATAACCCAGGCCCAAAGTAGCATATTATATCCCTTAATGCTTTTCAATTTTTCTGATTCCTATAATTACAATGTTCTATCAAGACAGGATAGAATGTAAATCAAATTAAGTTAGCCAAATGGAAATTTCAGAATATTCAAGCCAGTTATGAGGGTTTCTTCTAAAAAACCACCAATAAGCTTATTATTTACTAAACTGGGAAGGAAGAAATATTTTCATATTGATCTTCTATGACATTGACTTTGGTGCAAGTTATTAACCAGCAAAAGTGATTGTTTGTCTTAGGCTTTTAACACCCTATTTTAATTTCAGCAAGGAACTCAAAAAAATTCCCAATGCTTGATTGTTTGTTTCTTAAATTTTAAAAATTTATCTTTAATAAAACCCAAGACCTGACTTTTTGTTTTAGTTTCCAAAAATAAAGCACAACAAAAATAAACTTAATAATTTAATATTTATCTAGAGAGAAATAATATTTAAAAATTCTATGTTCAGAGATAATAAATTTGTTTTAGAATTAAGGAAATTTATCATAGTTAAAGTAATTGTGAGAATTAAAATGATTAATTTTCTGTTGTAGATAATTCCTTGACTATGATATTCAACCTTTTTAATTGTGTTTTTAAAAATATGCTTTCAGAGTTTTTAAGAGGTATCCTTTTTCTTCTGAATACTTTTTGTTCCTGAAGTCTTTCTTACTGGAAAGAGAGGGTGAAGGGAGATAAAAGGGAGACACAGACTATTATATGCAGGCCAGTTATGAGAGACTTTCCCCAAAGTCTTTCTCCAAAGTCTTGACTTAAATCATCAAGTCATTTTGATGATTTAAACAACCTACTCAGGTAAGGTATATATTGAATACAGCTAAATTTACTCCTTCCATCCAATGTAGATCAAACAAACCATGACAGTTTACATATTAGTAAGAAAAGTCAATGTAGTATCTTAAAATGAGTGGAGTGGGCTTCACTCTCTCTAGTTAACAGGTTTTGTTTTTGTTATTGTTTTTTGTTTTTGTTTTTTGATATCCTGGACATGACTATGAAATGTCAAATTGTCTACGCTATTTTGTGAACCTGGGTCAATTTGCATCAGTGATATTTCATTATAGACTCCATTTCAAAAACAGTATTGTATATTTCCCCAGGGAGATTATTATATTGATGGCTTATATATCAGGCATCAATGACCCTACATACCCAGGTCTGGCAGTATGAGAAGCATTCTTTGTTAACACACTCTACACATACTGCAGTGAACTAAAATCAGTCTCAGTCTCCTCATCAATAAAATGGGTGATCTTAATTCCATTGAGACCTATGAGTGGAAGGGAAATTAACCTCGTTTTATGTATAGTTCCCATATAATAGGCAGAGAGAACAAGCAACTATATATATTAATTCTGTTATGTATCCTCTTTCTCTTCCACCGGCAACTCGTAAGCAAACTAGTTGAAAAGTAGAATCCTAATTTGACTGCATAAATTAATGTGGGTTTACCCTCAGGTGGTAAATTCCAATTCTAACAACTCCACCCAGTTTGCAAATATGGCTAAGAAGCTTACTTCTTTTTTTTTTTTTCTTTACTTGTTCTGTTCTCTCCATCCACCCCTCATACCACCTTTCCCAAATTAACACCTCCTACCCCAACTCCAAACATTCTGGCTCCTCTTGATAGCTTATACACTCTGTATCAAACACCTGTGTGCAATTTGTTCCAACAGAAAACACGATTTCTCTTCAGAAGCAAATAAAGCATATGGCATTTGATTCTCTAAGCACACTCTCAAATATTTTAAGCAACTTCTTGATTTTCATAATTCCGGCTTCTGAAGTGCTTCCTTTTTTTTTTTACCTCAATTTCAAAATTACTAGGTATCATATGATTATTGTAAAGCTGTGCATTTTGCAAATCAACCTCAATTATTATTAGCCTTTGCTTTTTCAGCAGGAGAAATAAATTCCCCACAGTGGCCATTCATTTGCCTCTCAGCATGATCTCGTCCCTAAAGAAACTTGAATCTGAATCTACTTCCTCTTTTCTGGTTGGAAAACAAATGTTTGATTCGGGGCAAGCATGTATAGGAGTTTTATGTACACATACAGGTAATAGCATGTCCCCGGCACCACTTTATCCATTAAGGCAATTTCAAATTCCCAGGAATGGGTCCTGTTTCACAGGAAAGCAAAGCGCTGGGGATTAGTAGGTAAGCAATTTGGAGGACTTAGGCAATGCAAGTACTCCCAGTAACTGGCTGCACTCTGCCCTCATTCCTTCCCTGCAGCTAGAAAGACTTGGGGGAACATTGCCAACCCATTAGCATTTCCAGAATTGAACACACTTTCTTGGAAATATTCTCTTCCCAAGATAGTATTATTGGAATGATAACAAGAAATATTGAGCCCAACTTTGCCGGCTCACTCCAGGGTTGTGGGGAATACAGTGGTTTCACAGATCTGCTTCGGAGTCACCTATGACAAAAAATCTGAAAGATTAAACATCTGTAGTTCGCCAGCTATTTTTGTTTTTGTTTTTGTTTCCCCTTGATTTTCTCCTGCCAAGGAGTCTGTGCAGGCACTGGTAAAAGGTGGCCACAGCCCCATTATAGCCTTCATGCCCCTATTCTGAAAGTCTCCTTTTACACAGCATAGCTCAGAGGTGATAATCTCATCACAGGTCTCAGGTTGCTATGACTCTTAACACAAAGAGGAAAAGAAAAAAAAAAAAAGAGAGAGAGAAGAGTATAACAACATCATACTTAATTGAAAGTGTAGTGGCCAGTTCTGTAAGCAATAGTAAAAGAAAAAAATAAAGAAAAAGAAAAAAAAAAAGAAAGAGAAAAAGCCTTCTCTGTCCTAGGGAAAGAAAGATTAAATATTTAAATAAGATAGCTAATAAGATGGCTTACAAAATATCTTTTGTCTTTCTTTCCCTTGACAATTTTCATTCGCCCCATTCCCTCTATAAAGACATTATGACTTTGAGTGGGACCTGCTTGAAATAAGCCATCCTAAAGAGAAATATGTGATCAATCTATGTTTAAAGACCTCCAGCGGGGCATGATTACACAATAGACTGTTTGCATACATTGCAATAATTTAGACCAGTCAGTTGTTCCTTTTATTTTTTATTTATTTATTTATTTATTTATTTATTTTTAATTTTTTTTTCAACGTTTATTTATTTTTGGGACAGAGAGAGACAGAGCATGAACGGGGGAGGGTCAGAGAGAGAGGGAGACACAGAATCGGAAACAGGCTCCAGGCTCTGAGCCATCAAGCCCAGAGCCTGACGCGGGGCTCGAACTCACGGACCGCGAGATCGTGACCTGGCTGAAGTCAGACGCTTAACCGACTGCGCCACCCAGGCGCCCCTCCTTTTATTTTTTAGATAAAATACAGTATAAGTGTATTTCATGTTTACAATAAAGAATACAATGTAAATAGAGTCCTCTGGAATTGTGCAGTGTTGTGGTCCTCAAATTGTCATTTGTTATCTGTGTTGATCTCTTCTGAAAACACTAGTTCAACTGTACGATCTCTGGTACATCATGGATACGCTGTGTGAGAAATGGATTCATTTCAAAACCCCCTCAATCAGAGAAAGTTTAAAAAATGTGAAACAAATCAGTAATTTTAGGTTCTAGTACACTTGTGAGTCACATTATTCCCACAGTAGAGAGACAGAATGATCACCTTGACTCTTTGTCTTTTGTAATCTTCCAGAATTATTTGGCATGAATTGAGGCACCAGGCCTGTGGATACCACCTAATCCACTAAATCTCATTGCGTCAACTGCGAGGTAGACCTCTGCTCAAATGCTTAATCCAGAATTTCCTTTGCCACAGCAAACTTTGATTCTCTCTGTCCTACTGAGTTTATAACTAAGGACCATTTGAATATACTACTGCTGCTATTTGTAACTGTCTGGCAGCAATTACACGAATTCAAATTGACCAGCAGCTATTTCCATTCTTTGGGGACACATGGTGGAAGATGATGTATCTGGTCACTTGAAGAGTTTTCCTGTTTTGATTCCTATGTTAATAGGAAATGTAAAACAGCACAGGGCAAGTCACATTGCCTACATGTCACTGGACCTTGTGTGAAAGCCCGAAACCTCTTTTGTCAATTGGCTAATTAGCTTATTTCTCCACAGATTCTCAGCTACATGATGATCGGGGTTGACGTACCCATTTCTCTGTTTATACAACACCCCCACACACATCTGTCATCCCCATCCTTCGCAGCTTATTGAGACTCCACAGCCTTGTTTTCCTGAAGAAACTACTTAGTGAAAGCAATATAGAACAGTATGGTGAACATGAGGCAGAGAAATAGAAGACAGAAAATCACACTATGCACTTGGGCTCTGAAAGGTCATTTAAAGTTTAAAACATTCACTCTTTCTTAAGTTGTATTTGGTAAGTTGATAGATACAACTAAAATGACTCAAGTTTTGACCAAAACTATTTTTCTGTCGTACCTTCCTCATAGGTTGTACTCATTTCCAAAATCTTATCTTGGTTACTCTAGTCAATGGACTGACTGGAAATGACTCATCAATAGCCACTCATGCAGGTTTCTTCTGGGAATTTACTTTAATGAGTCAAGATAAATGTGGCAAAATATGTTATTAGCTAGAGTTATTATCTTTATATTGAACAAAGGTCTAGACATGAACACATAGAATCATGTCTGCTCAGATGATAGGTTTGCTGAGAATGAGGACGTGTTCTGTATCCCGGTATTTTAGTATGTTTTTTTTTAATTCCCCCATTTAATAGGAAGGAATTTTGCACCAGAAGGAGAGATAAATACTAATGTTCTGACTCAGGAGGATCAAGACCTTGAAATGAACCAATAGCAGCAGCAAAAACAAAAATACCTGTACTAGAAATCTCAAGAAAAATGGTTTCTTTTAGATGATCGTGCCACGATTCTACCCGTCATATTTGCAGACAATTTTCTTTGGAAAAATTCCTTCTTAGTGGTTGTAAAACTACCTAATATGTGACCTAAATTCATGATAATACCTTTTGAGAACTTTTTACTGGGCCAAGTTTTTGGCCATAAAATAATATAGTGGCTTTAGAATTTGATGGAATAATGGAAAGATCAAAAAATAGGATATACCTTTCCTTGTATATTGACTGTGGTAACTGTGGCCAGTTGTAGTTATTTTTTAATGGTCTCTTAATTGTATGGTTTATTTCTTTTGTGAAATAATACACAGAATCAGGTTCATTAAAAAGCATTTTGGAAATATTTTATTGAGCATTTACTATTTTTAAGTATATTCATGTACTTTATTATACTCCATTGTACTTCATAATACAACAAAGAGGTCAAAATTATTGCGCCTGAATGTTTAGCCTTCGAGAGACTAAACCTTCAAAGTCATACACAATTAGGAAATTATACAACCAGAACTTAAACTCAATTCGCACTGGCACTCAGGCCAGTGTTATCTTCATTACATAAAAAGGAACTTACTAAAAGTCATAGGCATAATCTTAGGACATAGCTCTCCTTTGCTCCTATAAGATTTGAGATTTAAAAACTTTTGTTTTTTTTAAAAAGATATCTCACTGTCTATTATAGATTGAATGCTTATGTCCTCCCCGCCCCCCCAAATTAATATACTGAAGCTCTAACCTCCAAGGTCACGGCATTGAAAGATAGGGCCTTTAGGATTAGGGCTAGATAAGATCATCAGAGTGGGCCCTCTTAAGGGGATTTGTGTCCTTCTAGGAAGACATACCAAAGAGCTTGCTCTCTGTCCCCGTATGCCCATATAGAAGAGGCCAAATTAGCACACAGGGAGATGGTGGCTACCCACAAACCAGGTGAAGAGACCTCAAAATGAAACCTACCTTGCTGGCACTTTGATCTTGGGCTTCCCTGCTCCCAAAACCATGAGAAATAAACTTCTATTGTTTAAGCCACTCAGTCTATGGTATTTTATTGTCATAGCTTGAGCCAACAAAGACACCATCTTATATGAACCAAACTGACTACAACTTCATTTTAAGAATTAACACGGAAGAGAGGAGGCTGGTGGAGAGGAAAATCCATTTCCTTCTGTCTAGGGGCAATATGTCCTTTATTGAATTAAAAGGTATTACTACTTGCTCTATTTACTAATCACTCTTCTCCTAACCACCATCTCTAAGTCTAGGGTTTATTTTCATGATGTTCATATGTCTTAAAATATATCCAGCCAATGACATTCTTATATATTTTTAAATATTGAAAAATATTAAATCAATGTCATTCTTATACCTCCTTGCCTTATTCTCGATTTGTAACCAAATATGAAACTCATATATCAGAATAATTCCTGGGTTTTTGGTTGGAAATGATCTCTTTTCAGATTTTTTTCTCCAGCTACTAACAATTTAAGAAAATAATAACACATCAACTTATGGCATTGATGAAAAAGTTAGCAAAAGCCTGAGCTCTCTTCAGAATATGAGAGACAATTTGCATGTAACTATTTTATTCATATGATTTTAACTTTCAAAATAATGATAGACTTCAACATTCAAGATAATTTGTAGGAATTAAGTACCAATCATTCATTATTTAGAGTAGACTCAGCTCTTTATGGTAACAGGAGTTGAAAAAAGTAAACAATGCAGCAAATAGAGCCTATATTATCCTTAAAAATGATCATGTACGTTTGCTAACAAAAGCTTTATAATTACAACCCCAGAACCATCTCAAAGCATCCTATCATAAAATCAATAAAGTCAATATTATAAATTTTTAGAAACAAAAGGAAAACAAAATTAGAACACAAACAGAAAAGAGCTGGAAACTAAATTCTTGAACAAAGTCATGCTAAATGAGAAGGTGGGGGCACACTTGGATAATGATGCTGTTCTCACCAGAACAGGCATCCAGCATATGAGAAGAAATGCTAACCGAAATGACAGGAAAAGCTTTGCTGAGCAAGGAGGTATGATGCACCGCTCTCGTATTGCTCAACTCTTTCTGGAGTCCCACTTCCGCTTCTCTTTCTCCAAGTTATTTAAAGGCTTCAAAGTAAAGGATGGACAGTCCGCTGATATTTTCCAATTTAGTTAGCAGCTCATTAAATAGACAACTGTCAATTAAGAGTGCTTAGCTTCTAAATATGCATTGAATTTATATTTAAAGGATCTGTCACAGCATTGTAATCACATGGGGCAGTCAGATGGCACATTCCAGGTTCCCTGAACAGAGTAGCACACTGCCAGGGGAAACCGGAGAGGCTTGACCAGATTCCACCCAACTATACATTATTCACTCATCTTCTAATCACAGTAATGTCTGGTAGTAAAAGTAGTTGTGTTCAAATATTGAAAGTCAAGAAAAGTACTACACGGGGAAAATTACATTCACTTCTGTTTATTAATTTTTATTAATTTTGAATATGGTTTTTATTATTAAATCTCTTCTCTTTTAAAAAAATATGTGATTTCTACATCAAAACACTTCTGCTTCCCAATGGTCAACATTTTTTCCTCATCAAAATAACAATTCCTGGAATAGAAAATAGCATGTACTTTCTTCTCAAACCTTACCTATTTTCCCTTTCCTATACTATAAAGCTGTGAATTGATGTCTTATTATATATATAATGCATACTTTGTTGTTTCTTTTAAACTTGAACTTAGACCAAATATATTTATATATAAAAATATATGTATGATGTCACAAAGTGATCCAATAATATAAAACTTACATGGGTGATTCTTTTTTTACTGTAAATTCAGGAGGAAGGTTTTTCTTTTCCTAAATATTATTCAATGTATTAATGTGAATATTTTGTTGCTTAGAATGTAGAGCAAAACAAACAAAAAAATCCATATTGTATAATTGTTTCAAAATAAAGTGAATTCAGAGATTCTGGAAGAAGCAAGGCCTTTATTTGTCAAAGTAGAGATGACTTTGCTTAACTTATTCTACAAATGCTGATCATTGTCACTATTTTTTTTTTGATGAAGAATATAAGTAATTATAATCATAATTGAATAATACTGAGTTACTTTGTAAAGAATGCTTCAACTTCTATTAAAACTTCTTAATGAATGTGTCTACAGATACTCAGGTGACATAAATGGAATGCAGGGATATGGAAGTTTGGGCCCCATCCCTTAGGGAAGCTGTGTGGGACTTGGGTAGGGCCAGATGTCTTGAGCCGCAGGCAGCCTTCGCTTTTACCCTAATCTGCCACACAGATACCATTTTCCATTTTGTTGTGTTTTGTTTATGCTGTGAAAGGGGTTTGAAAATTGTACTTTTTTATTACAAAAAATATCTTCCAGACCAAATCTACCTTAGTGGGAGGAAATTATTACACCTATAAGTATTTAAATGTCTTCATTATCCTAGGTTAGCCATGAGATTGAAACAACTGTGTCTTTAAAACTTCTGAACTTACTTCTCTACTGACTTAACCTCTTTGACAAACTTGCATGATATATCAAATGGTCTCTGGAAATTTTCATGTAGGCACCATCCTACCTGCCGATGTCTTGATCCCTGTTGTTTTTCACACGCATTTACCTACATCAAGTTTTATTCCATCAAATCAGAGTCCTCTGGGTGACTGACTAGTAATTTGACAAACCATTTGTGGTTAAGTGGTTTGATGTGTTAGCTTATTTAGATAACATTTGCATTTTAACAGGGACTATCAATTCTGCTGGATGGTAAGTCTGATGCTTGTTTGTATACCACTGGACAAAATGCCTAGTGCATAGCTAGGACACAGTTTTGTTTGTCTGCTTTTTAATGAATTAGTCAATGCACTCTAGCAGATAAAGATAATTGCAACAAAATTGTAAGATCCTTAGATTCATAATAACTGGTTGTGTACCTGTCCCATCCACAGGGTCCTCAGTGTTGGTTTATAATAAGAACATTTTCATGGCGGAAGGAAAGAGAATTTACACGTTTGGGAGATAAAGATAAGTAGTTCTTAAGCTATCATGTCTAGACTGGACAATGTGAGTGAAACGTTTCTTAGACATTCTCCCTAAGTGATTCAGATTCACAAGAATAAAAATTGTGTTGATCTTTTTATTAAGAGTAGCTTTGAAGGGTTTGTACTGTGCATAGAACCAGTAAAAGTAAGACATGTCTATTGGTGATGACATAAGAAATCTTTCCCCTTTTGTTTCTTTGCTATTGTGACACATTTTATTTTGAAATTAAACTTTTCACATTTGGATGGGAACAAAGTTTGTTCTTTAAATTCTGGTAAGGAAAACATGCAGAATGGCTTTGGATTAGAGGACATAAGGTATTTCTCTCAGTAGCAAGCCAGTTTTCGCGAGGGGGCGGTGTGCTCCCAGAGCCCATCTGCATGTCTGTGAACAGACCTTCCACCAGGTGTCCACCCCAAGCACACACAGATGTAGAACAAGGAGAAGGTGTCCCCAGTGGAGAAGAGGAATGGCCCTATGATAAATTACAGAGACATGGTGTTCTAGCTAGAAATTTCCCCAAATTAACAGGAGAGGGAAAGCAAATAACACTATGAGTCATTATACACAAAGCATCTCTTAAGTATAGGTAGAATTTCAAATAAAAATGGATTTATCAAGATTGTAACTATTACGTATCATAGTCATTGTCTTTAGCAAGATGTGATACATCAAGAAGTATATGGTATAATTTCTGCCTTTGAAGACTGAGCAATCTATTTAGGTATAAATATGCTATATCGTGGAAAGAGAGGAAAAAAATTCACTTTAGTAAGCACTTAAGATAGAGTTCAGTAGGTGGTGCCATAGAATTGTGTATAAACATTTCTCCTTAGGTGGCAGGAATTACTAAATGCTCTTGGGAAGTAAAGCAATACATGCATAATAGCAGAATGGACAACTGGGTGATGGTAGGTAGTGGTTAGGAACATAAGACCTGAATTTAGACCTCAGGTACAAGTTCTGATGTCACCACTTATAGAAAAAGAGAGCATTATAGAGAGATGAAAATTATCAAGGGAAATTAGTGCAGGATCTAGGAGTCGTAATAAATGGCCCCAGAGAACTAGGCAATATTTGGGTCATGGCCTTCAATTTGAAGTTAGCCAAATATTTTTTTTTTTTTCAGAAGACAGTGGGGAGCCATCAATGGGAGAGGTTTTTTGAGGGGGATGGAGTACATAAAGACGAGAGCAGGTGATATCGTTAGACCTGAACATAGGAGGTCCACACTTTAGATGACCTCATATATCAAAAACAGAGAACAGATAGATGTATCAAATTATAGATGAGTGCTTCTGATCCTCAGCAGTAGCACAGTAAGACCCATACCCTGAAGGTCCACTGTGTAGCCCAACTGTTCTGGTCTCTTCCATAATTTGGCCTTATGTCCTTGAAATCAAAGCCAATTGCAACTAAATTTCCTAAAAATGCAAGGAGGTTACTCCTGCTGATACCAGAGGATGGTGTTTCAGAGAGTAGAAAGCATGAACAATGGACACTTGGTGAGAGGAAAGACAAACTAATTAACTTGTCAAATTCTTCCTCTCAGAGAGCATATATGTGATAATTTTTTTGTACAAAGTATTGTTTCCCAGGGATGTCATGTCCATTTTTGTGTGTTTCTTCATGTTTTAATTTGAAGTTCTGGAGAGATTCATGAATTACCACAGTATTTGAGACAGTTAGCTCTATAGCTGAGGAATGTTTTTTGATGTTAAACAAATGAGAGTTCACTTTTTTATATGTAGGTCCAGAGGTAATATGGTGATGTATGGTACCACTTCTTTAGGTTGGGGTTAGGTAAGCACAGAATGGAAGAACTGTGATAGTTTAATTTTTATAAATTTTTGTAATTAAACTTTCAAAATTGAAATAAACAATTTTTGCTTTATTTAAATAAGTGAGCTTATATTTAGTAATTACAACCTATATTTGACTTTTAATTTTAATAGAGGACTTTGACTGTTTAAGAATAAAAATATTCTTGGGATGTCTGAGTGGTTCAGTTGGTTGAACGGACAGCTCTTGATCTTGGCTCAAGTCACGATCTCACAGTTTGTGGGTTCGAACCCCATGTCGGGCTTTTGCTCTGACAGCTCTGACAGACTGTTTGGGATTCTCTGTCTCCCTCTCTCTCTGCCTCTTCCCCACTCCACTTGTGCTCTCTCTCTCAAAATAAATAAACCGACATTTTCAAAAATAGAATAAAAGTATTTTTGAAAAAATAGAAATCTAACTATTTATTTTTGCATTTCCTTTTTAAGAATTTTGTAAAATGATATACAAATTCAGTATACAGTGAATTGATGGCATTTTATTTCTTATCTTTTACATCAATGTTGCCATTAGAATTAAAATTATATAAAAATCATGACTATAATAACTTAGTAATTTAGCTGAAATTAAGAAATAAAAATAAATAATGTTGAATGAATACTTTAATTCATATGTCTTTCTTTTATTAACCATATAAAGTTTACCAGTCTATCATGAAACAACCAGAAATTCAATAATTAAATTTTATCTTTGATCTTTTACTTATTTTCAGTCATTAAAAAAATAGAACTTTATAATATTTTAATTTCATCTTGATGAATGCATGTTTGACAAAGATGGAGACAAATTTTATTTAACAACTTTTAGCTTGACTTAAATCTTTTAAAGATTTAGACACTGTGAGCCCTCATATACATTTCTGCCTTAGGCTTTGTGAATGTAGACATGAGCTGATAAGAGTAGAAGTAGTTAAGAAATATTTGAATTAAGTACATTTTAGTACCAGTAGTACTACTAATAATAATTCATAATAAATAATCCAAGAGTACCTAATCAAAAATGTAAATGTATTGGTCCTTTTAACTGAAGAATTTAAAGTTATCAAGACACAGTTTCTTCTTTTAGTCTTTCATTCTCTATGTTGGTTTTGTACTTAGGTTCTTAGTGGCACAGTGGCCTCTATATTCCAGTCCTACATCATCCTCTTAGATCTAAGTCCAGTAAGAAGAGGAAAACTCATTTCGGGTTGTTTCTGTATGAGTCCAGACATTTCTCTTATTAGACTCTCTTAGTGAAGATATGTCTATTGGCTCAGAACCAAATTTCTAGCTTCACTCCTGAAACCCAGTTGGAACACTAGGCAGGCAACACTGACTAGGGTGGGAAGTGGTAAATCCTTAAATAAAAGTAAAGGACAGCTGTTAGGAAAAGGGAACAGGACTACAGGGGAGGCAAGCAATTATTGCCCACCGATTGCATTGGTTACAGACTGATAAGCAATTATGACAGAAAGAGCAAAGTTGATAAGGGGGAGGTGAGGGGAGAGATTTAAGAAATATTAAGTAAATCTAATGTATTATAATCAATGCAGATATTTTCTAATATTGTAAGGGAAGTCCTCCAAGACCTTCAGATTTCTCTTTTCAGTAATAGTACAGTTTCAGATAGGAAATAAAGAAGTAGTGAGTTTGAAGGGAAAATGATGGGGTCAGCTTTAGATACCTAGAGTGTGGAGCAGTTCCTAAGATTTCCAAGAGGAGATGGGAGATGGGCATATTCCTGAGATCAGTTGAAAAGTTTCCCCTGGAGTTATACAAGGCAACTATGCGAATAGATTGTCTAAACAGAGCGTGAAGAGTAGAAACAAAAAGACCTGCAGGTGAAACACAAAGGACAATCGAGGTGGGAGCAAAGAACGAAAGGAGCCAAAAAAGTATTTTAGGAGAGAATGGAGATGTTAACACGAAGAGTGAGTGTTTTCATAACAGCAGTGGCTGATGTATTCAAAAAGTCCAGGAAGATAAAGAAAGGAATTTTTTGACATTGGCTTTGATGATGCCTACTGTAGTGGAGTGGTTTGTATGGAATCATAAGACAGTGGATTGAGGAAAGAAAGGACAGGGAAAGGGGAGCCTGGGTGGCTCAGTTGGTTGAGCATCTGACTTTGGCTCAGGTCATGATCTCATGAGTTCGAGCCCCACATCAGCCTCTGTGCTGACAGCTCTGAGCCTGGAGCCTGCTTCGGATTCTGCGTCTCCCTCTCTCTCTGCAGCCTCCCTGCTTGCCTTCCATCTTGCTCTCTCAAAAATAAAAATAAAAACATTAAAAACATTTTTATTTAAAAAAGTTTTTTTAATGTTTATTTATTTCGGAGACAGAGAGAGACAGAACATGAGTCCGGGAGGGACAGAGAGAGAGAGGGAGACACAGAATCAGAAGTAGGCTCCAGGCTCTGAGCTGTCAGCACAGAGCCTGACATGGGGCTTGAACTCACAAACCGTGAGATCATGACTTGAGTCGAAGTCGGTCGCTCAACCGACTGAGCTACCCAGGCGCCCCAAAACATTGAAAAATTTTAAAAAGAAAGGACAGGGAAATAGTGGAGGAATACAAGAAACTGCTGTTACAAAGCTTAACTGTGAATGAAAATAGAGGTTTATTGATTATGACTTTTGACATCTGCATTATTTAGAGGTACAGGCCCCTGGGTGGCTTAGTTTGTTAAGTGAATTGTTTCGAGGGCTAATGGGCAGCATGAAGAACAGGAACATGGAGAGAGGAACACATGGTACTCTTATAAACAGGAGACAGCAAACATTTGTTACAGAGGAGAAAAAGAGGGGGATTTCAATAACATTCATGAGACAACAAAGATTGGACCTTGAATGGGAACCCCTAATTTTAACAGCAATCTTCAAAACAGATTTATCCTGCCTTGCATTGTCTTCAAAGCATGTTTGGGAGGGAGAGTGCACAAGAGAAGGTGAGGTGGATCTGGTGAGGTTTGAGTGGATCTGGAAAAGGGATATAACAATTGTAGATAACCTGCTATGTGTCGGGTATTTTACTAGCCACCGTATGTGTACGATCTTGTTAAGCCTACACAAAAACATTCACTGGTACCTCTATGATCTGAATTGAAAAAGAAAGTGAATAATTTAACATAGCTCATGGTAAAAGCAAAAATCAAACTCTAGATCCTGTATGACTATTCCTCTAGTTCTCTGATATGCTTATCAAAGAACTAAATCACTAGTATAATGTTCAAATAGGAACAATAGTTTAACTTCTACTTTATATTGCTTTTACCAAGAGAAACATGAAAGGCAATAATGGAAGAAAATTTTAGCCTGGTGGTAGCCTAGTGGAGAAACCTCTTTAAGTCAATATATAATGACTGAGTTCAGATACTTACCAAGGACATATTAAAAGACAAGTTGTTCACCCAAGTTAAAAGCAATAAAGTAAGCTTCCATGTGTATTCAGGGATCAACAATGAAAAAAATATATTGCTACCTAATTGCTATAGACTGAATGTTTATATTTCCCTAAAATGTATATCTTAAAACCTAATCCCTACTGTGTTGGTATTTAGAGGTGGAGACTTTGGGATGTGATTAGGTCTCAAGAGTGAAGCCCTCTGAATGGGATTAGTGTCCTTATAAAAGAGGCCCCAGATAACTTCTTGCCCTCCCCTTCCACCACGTGCATACACAGCCAGAAGCTGTCTGTGAGCCACAGAATTGGTTATCTGCAGACACCCAGTCTACTGTAGCCCTTATCTTGTGTTTCTTAGCCTCTCGAACTGTGAGAAAGAAATATCTGTTGTTTATTAGCCATGGTACCCTGCTATAGCAGCCCAAAGGGATGAAGACAGTAATCAATATTATTATCTGTATTTTATTAATTCTAAGAATAACTTCAAATTTTCTGAATGTCTGAAATTGAGATTTTTACAATTAATGCTAGGTTACAGTCATGGTGTGATTTAGAATTGATAAACGGAATGGGAAAAGATATCTGCAAATGACATATCGGACAAAGGGTTAGTATCCAAAATCTATAAAGAGCTCACCAAACTCCACACCTGAAAAACAAATAATCCAGTGAAGAAATGGGCAGAAAACATGAATAGACACTTCTCTAAAGAAGACATCCAGATGGCCAACAGGCACATGAAAAGATGCTCAACGTCGCTCCTCATCAGGGAAATACAAATCAAAACCACACTCAGATATCACCTCACGCCAGTCAGAGTGGCCAAAATGAACAAATCAGGAGACGATAGATGCTGGCGAGGATGTGGAGAAACGGGAACCCTCTTGCACTGTTGGTGGGAATGCAAATTGGTGCAGCCACTCTGGAAAGCAGTGTGGAGGTTCCTCAAAAAATTAAAAATAGACCGACCCTATGACCCAGCAATAGCACTGCTAGGAATTTACCCAAGGGATATAGGAGTACTGATGCATAGGGGCACTTGTACCCCAATGTTTATAGCAGCACTCTCAACAATAGCCAAATTATGGAAAGAGCCTAAATGTCCATCAACTGATGAATGGATAAAGAAATTGTGGTTTATATACACAATGGAGTACTACGTGGCAATAAGAAAGAATGAAATATGGCCTTTTGTAGCAACGTGGATGGAACTGGAGAGTGTGATGCTAAGTGAAATAAGCCATACAGAGAAAGACAGATACCATATGTTTTCACTCTTATGTGGATCCTGAGAAACTTAACAGGAACCCATGGGGGAGGGGAAGGAAAAAAAAAAAAAAAGAGGTTAGAGTGGAAGAGAGCCAAAGCACAAGAGACTCTTAAAAACTGAGAACAAACTGAGGGTTGATGGGGGGTGGGAGGGAGGGAAGGGTGGGTGATGGGTATCGAGGAGGGCACCTTTTAGGATGAGCACTGGGTGTTGTATGGAAACCAATTTGACAATAAACTTCATATATTGAAAAAAAATAGAATTGATAGGTTAGATTTGGTAATCTTGAAAAAATTAATGTGGTAGGCTACATTTAATGTTTAATTTAAAAACATATATAAAGAGAGATAAGAATATAAAAACTAAGTTTCGGTGGGTCCCTTTTATTCAGTCCCACAAAAGAGAATGTTTTTGGATCTGGGACACGTCTTCCAAGTTCAAGATTCCTGCCCTTCTGACGCTGCTTTTTCCATGCTCAAGAATAACTTACTGGTAATTAATTTGGTTTCGTGATTACGCTTATACAGGGACTGTTCCTGGAAGTAAACAACAGTGTTCTAGCCCCAGGAAGGGAACTAGTTCATGTGGTAAATGAATAAATTTGGGGACCGATTTATATACTAGTCAGATAAGGTTAGTTAACCAGCCCAATAAAGTAAATTATGTCATTTCTAAGCCTACCACAACAAGCACGTTGATCCTACCTCTAAGAATTTACCCCAAACTGAGGCACTAGTTATTGGATAGCTCCCTAATGTCTTCCTCAAAGCGTACCCACAGAAGGGTCGAGCAAGTAAGATTCTAAGCTGCCCTCAGACAGCAGCACTTTTATACTATTTCCCATTTTCTTTTTGTCTCTTACAATCAGATAACTCAAAATGTCTTTTGTAACTGAGTCATTTCTAAATAAAACACCAAAAATATATTTTTAGAAAATCCTCTTAAAAAGAGTCTAAAACACAACTCTCCACAATTCAGAAAAGAATTGTTCTCTGTATGTGGAAAGAAAAGACACATAATTTGTAGACAGTGATTCTTTTGAATTACCAAAATTAGTCAAGGCCAAATTTTCTCAAGAAAATGGCTTTGGGAAGAAAAGAAGAATACCCAATTTGACAATTTGTGGTTCAGAACCTGTTGTAGATTAACAGCCACTTTCAGATTATTTTCTACTTAACTCTTATATAAATAGTACCTAAGAGCTATAGAACTGTGGCTCATTAAATAGCTGATAAATCTCAATAAATGTGATTGAAGATTTAATTAACTAATTTCATTTTAGAGAGAAAAAGAGAGAGCACAAATGGGGGAGAACCGCAGAGGAAGAGAGAAGAGAATCTTAAGACGAGAGAGACTGAGCATGGAACCTGACGCAGGGCTCGGTCCCACAACTCTGGGATCATGACTGAGCCGTAATCAAGAGTCGGATGCTCAATCCACTGAACCAACCCAAGAGCCTGAGACTTTACTTTTAATTGAAAAACAATAAATACATGTTAAAAACAAGGAATCTTCACTTGTGTAAATAATATGAAAATCTTTATCCCTTTTTCGCAGATAAAGAATCAATGCAGAAGCATCAGAAATGCATACACACACATAATTAAAGGTTAATTAGTTACAGATACAATATAATAGAATACTGTGGAAAGGTGAGTTAAGGTGGAATTGTCTGTATATAGGAAAAACAGTGCCTTTTTTTCTAAATATATTATTTATTAGATAATTTTGGATACGTAGATTTTTTTTTCCTTGAGAACATCCAGTTTTAGAAAATGGCATTTCAGATTTTCTCATTGGTTGTGTAAAAGTACGTCTGTTGGCAGTTCTTAGCCTTTTGAGAATAAAATGGACTCGTGTTGGAAGTTTAAATCATAAATCCGTTATCAAAGATAACGAATTGCATTACAACCAAAATTAAATACCAGTTTCCAAATGGTTAAACTATTTGAATATTAAAGAGAAGGAAAATAAGAACTTAAAGTGGAAGCAGAGGTTGGACACGGTACAAAATTTACCATCCAAAATGAACTCAAAATTGCTAACCGATAAATTGTAAAGGAATTGAAGTCAACAAAATGTGAACAAAGAAAGTGTCACCTCTTTGTGATGTTGTTTTATAGAGATCGATACCAGTCAAGGCCAGGATAGAATTAACCAAACCCTAATAGAATGTTGGACGCACAAAATGAAAGTGAGAATAGAATCAACTGTAAATATTTCCACTTCCCTAAATATCGCTGTCTAAAACTCCAGACAACTGAGGCCAAATTATTCTAGTTTGCACCCGGAATATCCTCTATGGCACATTCTGTCTGAATCTACATTTCAAGGGACCATGTTTTACATCTGCTTCGATAATCCTAAAACAATGGGAGCAGCATTAATCCAACTCTTCCTACGTGCAGAACACTGTGGTAAACATTGTAGATGTACCATATTGGCTATTTTCAGGACCACAGTGGAGAAACAGAGGCAAAAAAGAGAGCAAGTGATTTAGTCACCAGTTAGAGAACTTAGTAGGTGGCGGAGCAGCCAATGCCACCACGTCTGGCTGACTCACAGGAGCAACAGCAAGGACACACTTCACTACACTAGACACACGTGAAAAGCTGATCCTAAGAAAGATTCTTAAGGAGTAACAGTATGTCGTCTTCCAATCTGCAACATTTAGAATTTCCAATGAAAGTAACACACTGAGTTGAAGAGGGCTGAAACTAACATGGAAAATATTAGAGTCCAGCATAAGACATTAAGATAGTTCAGTAATCTTTCATGGTTACCAGAGTTAAGGGCAGCTGAGATATCTAATAAGATGAGTACAGTCAAAGACCCTATTTCAGAGTTAATAGGCAGATCATTACAAGCTTTGACCAAAGCAGTCACCATACTGACCTAATCAAAATCCAGAATGAAAATTATCATAAAGTGCATGATGAACCAATTAGCCTGGAGCTGGGTTGCTTCTATCTGCTCAAGTATCTCAGCTGGGAATGGTAAATTAAAAACTAAAAGGAAATGAAGAGGAAAAGGCACTGGGAGACAGGAGTATTAGGTTAAATTCTGGGCCCCTATGCAAAAGTCTCAGAGAGACATCCCTTATGCTTTGTCTCTAGCAAAGCAAATAAACACATACAGAGATCTCTGGCCAAGAGCAGGTACCCCTGTGTGGTCCTCCACCAACATCATGGGAGTACAGATGGTATATGGACCCCACTTAGACAAGTAATAAAGAAGTGCCTTTCTCCACTATCTTAATATACAGTACCACTTATGGAAAATAGTTTTAAAAAATAATGTAGAGATGCCGTTTTAGAGCTTCAAGCTGATGGAAATTGTTAACAGGAGCAACCAGCTCATTTGAACCGAAGATAACAGAAATTTAGCTAGAACCCTGTCCAGAAATGATAGCTTCCCTAACTTCCGGAGTTTTCTGTGTATTCCCAATTTGGTCGCTTTTTATCTATGTCAAATCTGAAGGAAAAACTTAAAAGTAGATTTTGGATGAAAACCAAAAGAATAAAAAAAAATTACAAGGTTGACATGTCACTTTTCTCTGAAGACTTTCTTAGATTGGGAGACATCAAATCTAAGATCTGTTATTAACATTAGAACAATGTTTCCATTTCTCTAAACTTTTTTAAATTGCCTTCATGCAAATTTGGACAGCAGAAAAAAGCAATATTACTTAGAAGTGACAAGTCATTTTCAAAAATACAACTCAATTTGGTCATATTTAATCTCAAATTACATTAGGTTCTTTTAGAAAAATAAAAAGTTAAGTTTCAATGTTGAAAATGGGCTAAAACTATTTAACAGAAAGTACCCAGGCTTAAAATTAAGAGAGAGAAAGAGGGGGGAGAGAGAAAGAGAGGAAGAGAGGGAGAGAGGGAGAGAGGGGGGAGGAGGAGGAGACAAAGAAGGGAGGGAGAGAGAGAGAGAGTGTGAGAGAGTGAAAGAGAAGTGGAGGGGGAAGGGAAAGAGGAAGAGGGTGGAGGAATAGGGCTGGGGGGAGAAAGAGAGAGAGAAAGAGAGGCTCTAAATGATTTGTGACAAACAGTTCTTCCTCCTGAAACATTACTGGCCAGGAAAGAATTGTCCTGCTGCATGAATATTTTAGTTTGTTGAGGACATGCACACACGTGTCTCTGAACCTGGGACTGTTAATCAATATCCCCAGTTTCCCATAGCTGGGTCCTTTAATTTATCTCCAGATGGTAAATTCCAGTTAAAGTTAGTATAATAAAATGGCATGAGCATTAGAGTCAGACACACTTAAGCTGAAAACATAGCTTCACTGCTTGCTAATTATGTGATTTCAGGCCAGTTACTGAGTCTCGGTTTGTCAACTTATAATTATGGGAATATTATCTAATCATGTGGCTATTTTAAGATTCCAAAGGAACTAGTAAAAACTCTTAGCATAATGCTGGAATCCAGTGGCTGATGGAGCGTGGCAAGGAGATGCATCGTGTTTCCTTATCCCCTTCATATGCAGCATAGGGAACTGGTCGCATGCATCTCAGTAGAAAGACTCCAGACACTGGAGAGATGGTGACGATTTTCGGTAAACAGATAAAGCTGCAAATGTTCAACAGTGAAATGGAAGGACTGATCAGAGAGAAGCCAGGTTAAAAATGGGCAGCTTTGTACCTGATTGGATGGGAAAATGGTAACTCCAAAGAGGCCGGAGTTCTTGCAGATTGGCAGATGGCCCGGAACCAGGACTCCTACAGGAGAGTGAGAAAGGTTTTAATTTAACATTTGATTTAAAGGAGAGACTCCCCACAGCCACTTTTTTTTTTTTTTTATCAGAGTGGCAGCTCATTTGGGACCCATTGGCAGGAATTACAGTACATCTGGCAACTATATACTTCATTTGGGAGTGGTGGGTGAGGGCATTCGGGCACTTAAGCTTCACAAACCCAGGGAGCATTACCTTTGCAGACACTGCACCAAAATTGAAGCCAGGGAGGGGATTCTGGTCATGGCATTTCAAGGCATATGACAATACAGCTTTCTTTTGAACATCTTCGTGGATCTGGTTACTCTCAAATAATTCATGTGCACACACACACAGGCTCAAAGATGAAGCCATTCTGGAAGCAAAGTAATTGGCAGATAAATATTATTGATTGCATTTCACCAAGTACCTTGAGAACATGGAGAGTGCTGGTCAGACTGAGAGCACTGATTGCATTGCGCGCCTGGCTCTGTGGATGTTGCTGTTCTTCCCTGCTTTGCAGAGTTCTGCATCAAGTTATTTCTCCCTTCCTTCCTCCCTTCCTCCCTTCCTCCCTTCCTCCCTTCCTTCTCCCTTCCTTCCTTCCTTGTTTCCTTCCTTCTTTCCTTCCTTCCTTCTTTCTTTTTTTTTTTTTTTTTTGTCAGGAAAAATTATGAAAGTGTCACTTTCCCTTTGCAGTTAATTCAGGAGAGATCCTCAATTCGAGCAGGGCACATTTTCATGCAAATACAGCAGCACAGTTTTCCAGCCCCCTAATAGCTTCTTACAAATGATGTGCCATTACAACGAGGTTTATTTAAACAAATTTAATACATCTTTAATCAAGCTGGAGAGCATTTTCAAAGGTCACGCTCCAAATCAGGATCACTGTACTGAGCTTATCAAAGTATTAGCTTAAGGGGGAGGGAGAATTATTTCTTGGACAAGTAATTTTAGGCAAATCTTTATTTACATTTTTATTCAGTTATTAAATTTTATTCCTTTCCCTCCTCCTTCTAGTCTCCATTTATGAACCTATAAGAAAGTCTGCAAATGGAGCTATAAGCATATCACTGCAGTCAGTCCTTCTAGAGGCGACGCCTTTGAAGACAGAGGGTCTAAAAGGCAAGGACAAGAGACCAGGCATTTTCAATGTCAGAGATAATCTTTTAGTGCCTCTAAAGCATCCTTCCCAAAGGTCTCACATTAGGCTCTGTATATATTGCTGAAATTCTAATGCACTGTTTCTTCAGTGGATAAATGAAATAGACTTTGAGAGTTGCCTTAACCTAGACCTTCATTCTTTCCCCTTCTTTGTCTCTCTGTCACTGTCTCTATCTCTCTTTCTTTCACTGTATGTGTGTGTGTGTGTGTGTGTGTGTGTGTGTGTGTGTGTGTGTAAAACATACATGGGAACACATATTTACTGTCCTCCATTAATTATTCCCATAAGAACTAATATGAGTATCCAAAATTCTTCCTGACTCTTGAATCTTTAACATGAATATTTATGGAACAAAAGAGATTTGCGTGGTGCACCTACAAAAAATAAGTTTATCTTTGATACTAAATCTTTGGACAAATGTCAGTAACAGCAACCACCATATGCAGTCATGATGACAGAGGAAATGTCAGTGTTTTCAGAGTGTGAGCTTCCATTCTATAAAATTCAACTCTTTATCCCAGTATAAAAGGAACTAATGAGGCCCCAAGATTAAAGAGGAAGTGAACTCTGCAAAACACACACACACACACACACACACACGCGCGCGCGCGCGCGCGCGTGCACGCGCGCGCGCACACACACACACACACACACAGAAACAGCTGATGGGAAGAGAAGAGTTACTCCTGAGGATTTTAATGCTCATTAGACTTAGGAGCTTTGAAACTTCTCAACAACATAGAAATGAAACAGAGCATCTGAAAAGACAACCCTGAGATAATGAAAAGATCATGCAGCACTGCTATTGAATCTATTTTGGGGTCTTAGCTCACCACCATCAGTTGCCTCCAGGGTAAAGAAAACTGGGCACCAGAGCAAAATAAGAAAATCACAGAGATGATTGTTTTTGCAGACCAGCAGGAGACAAAGCACTGCCCCTCTGCATAAATGACACACAGGTAACACAACACAGAATGTGGCACTTCGTAGCTCAGGGCAAAGGGAACAGTACGTAGGTAGAAAATAAGGGAAAGAAAATAAAATGGTATATGGCTTAGGATACTAGGGAATTCGTATGTAATCAATAACAGCAGAAGAAGGATCAATAAACAGTGATTTGGGGATTTGGGTTGATTCACAAAGAAATTATTGAATGTCTTATTATTAAGTCTTTGGTGGCTTAAAACACACAAATAAACAAAAACCACACACACACACACACACACACACACACACACACACACACGCAATAAAATAAATTAAAATAAAATAAACCAGCTAATGCATACAATGAAAAGTAAGTTAAATCTGATTCTCCCACAATTCCAAAGGCACAAAAAGTCATTTTCAAGGGATGTGTGGCAAAAGGTAAAAAAAACAAAGATGAGTTTTAGATGATTTTATATCTCTGGTCCATTCACAGTGTGTGCCCTTTCAAAAACAGTGATGAATTAGGAGAGTAGGAGAAGTTACCTCAGCTTGAATAAGTGATAGCCACTCTTTTCTGTAATTTCCGGGCAAATTTGTATCTGACTTGATGATTCTATACCTTACATTAGCAACTTTGCAATAGCCCTATTCACAGTATCCCTAACTTACCTGCAAAGGGTGAGTGGCCACACACTGCCTCCCCCAGGAAGCATGGTTTCAGAGTAGCCCTTCTCTTCCTGAACCAGAGTCTGGAATTGTAGGAATATTGGCACAAGACTTCCAGTGTCTGTGGTGCCAGCCAGAAACCCTACCTTTGCGCATGGTGTGGGTGTGATGTGGTGCAATTAAGAGTCGTTCTCAATTTTCCCTGCAGATGCTATTCACCTGCACAGCCTTAGAAATCTGTACATCCTGGTGTCCGAACCCAGAGACTTTGACACATTGGATCTGGTCTAATAAATGGCATCTATAATTTGGAAGTTTCCCAGGTGATCTCTGTAGGAGAAAAATAGTGGAATCCTGCAACTTCCAGCCATCTTCCTCATTCATTTTCTACTATGTTATTTAGTCTCTAAGCTTCAGTGTGAAAGATGGAGAACCATTCATTTGTTCCTTCATTCTTCCAGATTTATCATGTGTCTACTATATGCTTTGCATAAATGAACAATTCCTCTAGAAAATTTCAGTCTGGTGAAATAGACTGACTTAAATTTGGTAGATATGTGTAAAGGCCTAGGAAAGCTGCAGCTACTAGTGCTCTCCAGGGATGGCAAAGTTGATAACATTTCACAGATCAAATAATAGTAGCTAGAATTTAGATCATGAATATACTTTAGCCAGGAAGAAGAAAGGATGTTTTAGCAAGAAGGAAGAGTGTATTTAAGACATGGAAGCATGAAACACATGGTTTTTTAAGACCGGGGTCTGGAAAATAAAGTTTATGGATTAAGGAATGGGGTAGTAGTGGCAAATGTGACTGGAAAGACAGTGAAAACTAAATTTTGAAGATTCTGGAAAATCATGCTGAGGAAATGGATTTTTTTTTTCTTGTGGAAAATGGGTTACTAGCTTTTTCTTGGTCTATTTTCAACATAGAACTCACACACACACACACACACACACACACACACCCTCCCCCCGCCCACCGCCACACACACACACACACACAACAGGCTTATAATTCCAGAGGTAAATTTGGTATCAGGGTGGAGGAGGTGACAGGGACAGGAAAAGTGATTAAGAAAAGGGTACAAGAAGGAAAATGTTTGGGACTCACTTCTCAGGAAAAATCAGCAGATCATGCTGACTAGGTCTAGGTGATAAGAAAACATCAACGGCTGTTTCTTCATGACCAGGGTGAAGACAGAATAAAATTATATGCAAAAATATTTTGTAAATAGGAAAACACTTTCAGTGAAGAAAGTCATAGTAGAAATATCTAAAGACACAAACATTGATCCAATTACTCAACTTAATAGTTTGAAAGATGATATCACTGGACGGTAAACAGAATCCATATCATTTAATAAAATTAAAAGAAGGATGAGTTGGTTCTGTGAAACAGGTTTTTTTCCCACATTTTTGGGAAGAGGTAGAATTTCAAGGACTCATTTTTTTTTTCCAGCTCTAATTTTCCATTTTAGTCTTTACAGGCTTAATTTCTTTACAGGCTTTAATTTACAATGGTAAAATTATTTTTCAAGTTCCTATAGACTATGGCCCAATGAATTACTGGATGAAATGTTAATTATGTTACATTATTAATAGAAATAACAAACCCATGATGTTCAACTCTTGAATAAGGGAGTGATGTGGTGGGGGGCAGGGTTTCACTGTGCAAAACAGAAGATACTTTCTCTATAGTGTCTCCATGTATTTGTTATATTTAGGTGTGGATAAGGGTGCAAACAGAACCGAAAATATTGACTACAAATTTACCTTATTTTTGTTGTTTCCATAGACTTTATCTTTCATGGAAATTTTAGGTTCAGAGCAAAACTGACCAGAATGTGTGTGTGTGTGTGTGTATATGTGTGTGTGTGTATGTATTTATATACATACATATATATATATATATATATATATATATATATATATATATATACACACACCTCTAGCCCCCCCCCCACACACACATGCATGGCCTCCCCTACTATCAATATCATTTTTTACAATGATAAATTAAATTTGTCACAATGACTCCACATTGACACATCATTATTACCCCAAATACACAATTTACATTAGGGTTCACATTCTATGTTATATATTCTATTGCTTTTGACAACTGTATAATGATCTGTATCCAGAAATGCAGTGTCATAAAAATAGTTCCACTGCTCTAAAAAGATTTTGTACTCCACCTAGTCACCCCTCCCTTCCCTCTAAGCCATGGCAATCACTGATCTTTGTACTGTCTTCATAGTTTCACCTTTTATAGTATGTTATATAGTAGGAATCATAGAGTATGTAGCTTTTTCAGATTGGCTTCTTTCCTTTAAATATGCATTTAAGGCTTTTCCATATCTTTCCAGGGTTCAATAGCTCATTACTTCTTAGCACTGAATAATATTCCATTGTTTGGATGGACCACAGATTATCCATTTACCTACTGGACGACATCTTGGCTGCTTCCAATTTTTGACAATTATAAGTAGAGCAGCTATAAAACATCTGTATGCAGGTATTTAAGTCAGTAGAACTTTTCAGCTCATTTGAGTAAATACCACGGAGAGCACTTGCTGGATTGCAAAGTGAGAGTATGCTGCTTTGCAAGAAACAGCCAAACAGGCTTCTGAAGTGACTGTATCATTTTGTGTTCCCACCAGCCGTTAATGTGTTTCTGTTGTTCCATATTTTTCTCAGCATTTGGTGTTATCAGTGATTTGGATTTGGAGCAGTCTAATAGGTGTGTAGTG
The DNA here is from genome assembly GCF_028749965.1 of Puma concolor. Taxonomy (NCBI): domain Eukaryota; kingdom Metazoa; phylum Chordata; class Mammalia; order Carnivora; family Felidae; genus Puma; species Puma concolor. The sequence continues at coordinate 137,563,198 of NC_141674.1, read as the reverse complement.
TAGTTCATTGTTATTTTAATCTGCAATTCCCTAATGACGTATGATGTTGAGCATTTTTTCATATGCTTACTTGCCATCTGTTTGTCCTCTTTGGTGGGGCGTCTGCCCAGGTTCTTTTGTTCACTTTTAATCAGGCTGTTTGTTTTCTTATTGTTGAATTTTAAGAATTCTTTGTATATTTTGGACAACAGTCCTTTATCAGATGCATCTTTTGCAAATATTTTCTATCAGTCTGTGGCTTTTCTTTTCATTCTCTTGCCAAGGTCTGTTGCAGAGCATGTGTTTTTAATTTTAGTAAAGTACAGCTTATCAATCATTTCTTTCATGGATAGTGCTTTGGTGTTGTGTCTAAAAAGTCGTCCTCATACCCAAGTTCATATAGATTTTCTCCTACATTATCTTCCAGGAGTTGTATAGTTTTGCATTTTTTTTTTGAGTAATTCTGTGAAGGTTGTAATGTCTGTGTCTAGATTCATTTTTTACACATGGATGTCCAGTTGCTCTAATCTACTTTTGCTCAAGGAAATGAAAATAATTTAATCAAGGGTGGGTATTATGTTATTTAAGAAAGCATTATTATGAACCCCGTTTTATGTGTGGAAGGCCCTTGGGCCCAGTCTGGAAACTGGAAGATCAGAAAAGGAAAATTAACAGCATTCTGGGAAAGAGTATAGAGCCATATCTATGAAAGACAAGTAGCCTTGTCAATATCTTGCCTTCAGGAAATTGTTGATCTGTTATAGAGATTTTTATCTTATTATCTGGGAGAATCATTGTTTGCCCTTGGGAAATGTGTGTGTTCTGTTCAAAAAATTGCCCATGAGAGTCTAGAAGTTAGCAAATACAAAGAGGGAGCATACACTGGACTAAATAAATCGGTCACTTAAAAAAATATTGCTGAGAAATGCCATGTACTACATGTCACCCTGGCATAGGAGGGAACCAGCTTCTTTTGGTACACCATCATTGAGAACAGAGTTGTATTTACCTAAAGAAAATTGAAAAAGGTGCTTTTTAGGAGATATTGGAAGAAGGTAAGGCTCCAGAAGGAAAACAAGGTCAGGAACAAGGATCTGCTAATGAAGAGACTACTCAGTCAGGTTTCTGGTTTATAATTGATGCAGGTTTAACAAAACAGTTATTTTTAAGTAGTGGGTGAGTCTAAGGGAACAACAAAAACCTAGAAAAACCTGGGAGGGCAGAACATATGCAGCAGAGCAACCGCCTGTGTTTGAGTGTGAGTGTGTGTGTGTTTGTGAGTGTATGTGCTGTGTGTGTGAGACAGACAGAGAAAGAGTGTTTGAATCTACCAGCAAGTTTTCAATGTTGTCATTTCCTCTATTTTCTCCTAATTTTTCATTAAAGTATATTTCCAGTCCAGTACTTTGGCCAAAATTGAAAGAAGAATTCTGTATGAAAGGGATGGCCTAACCATGAGAAGCTTCTGCTCAGGCAAACTATGAACCAAAATATACTATGAATCCTGAAATTCCATTGACCTTCCATGAAGTCAATGATGACTGAAGACCAAGGCATGGTAGGTAGGAATAGCCAACGTTGGAAGCAGTGCCGGATAAGTGGACTCAGAAGTGGAGGTGAGACTACCCTCTTCAGCATGTTTTTTCAAAACATACAGAAAAGATGACTCTTAGGATAAACTTTATGAATATTTTATTATAACAAAATATTTTGAAAGTATCTATAATCACTAGCTAGTAAAAATAGCCCCTTTTACTTATTTCCAGATTGCCTCGTATGAATCCTTGAGGAAGAAGTTCCAAATTTATTTTGACCTTTTGATTACTTAAGAAACATTCACCAAGAACATTTTGCAGCTTTCAACATTTCTACAAAAACATTCACTTGAATCAGAGGGAATATTCTGCAAATTGACTCCCAGGCTGATTTCCCACTATCATTTAGAATGGATTTGGGCCAACTCCTTCAGCCATTAGCTATGTGATACAAATCGATTTTAATAATGCATTACAAATACAAATAGAAATGATTATTGTGTGGGTATATGTTTTGAACTGTTTGCCATTTTTAAGCCAGGTAAGGGAAAATTCATCCCATTTCTAATTTCTGCTATTTAGTAATTACATCCCTCTGACTTGTTTGGTTCCAGTTAGATAGCAATTAATAAAAAGATGGACTCTTTTTTTCTTGGAAGAAAAGTATAGCAAATACCTCTTGAGAAAAATATATCATGCACAGAAAGTCACGAGTTTGTCAGGAAGAGGTAATTTATTTCATATATAATGGGGCATAATATAAAAATGAGTGGAAGCATCTTTTACAAAAATCTTTTGACTTCCTGTGAATATTAAATGGATATACATTTATTTCTAAGACAGTGTTTCCTTTTCCTTTTTTTGTGCATGCTGACACTAAATTTCATTGCAGCCCTAGTAGTCTGTGTAATTGCATTCTAATTCAAAGTTTTTACTACTATTAGTCAAAATTAGCTATATATTCTCCCTATATCATAGGTATATAGGATAATTTCTAGGTCTTATGCTTTAATCATAACTGTTTATATTGGCAGTTTTAGTGGTACCTTTAAGAAAACATCTTATACAAACGCATATGCACACACGCACACACTATATACTTACACTTTCAAATCCATTGTATTGGCAATTAAAAGTCCCAGATTCATATTCTAGGTCCTCTAATGTATGGGATTTTGTCTCAGATATCAAGGAGTCTTCACTAACACAGGATCTACATGCTAATATAATTGTACTACAATTTTAAGAATAAACATAACTCTTTCATATAGTCATTCATACTGTTCAAACAGAAAATTGCTAAGGAATTTTCTTAAATAGTTTTTTGATATTAGTTTACAAATATCTTCAAAGCTCAAAATTTTATTTGAATGTACTTACATTAAACCACAGAGAGATGTGTATATATTAGTTTTTGTTTTAAAATAAAGATATTTTCAATTAGTCAAATATAATACTGTATGATTACTAATTATTGCACTGGTTATTCATATGTAAAATGTAATCAAAACTTTACTGGGAGAACTAATCTGAGTTAAATCACTTTGATGTAGAACATTTAAATAAACAACATTTATTATTCAGTATTATTTATGCTTTATGCAGCAGTCTAAATTTTTCTTAGTTTTTGACTTCGAATATATAATATATTACACACACACACACCCCAAAATGATAGTTCTTGCTTGTAGCCATTAGCTATGGTCAATTTTTATTTTGTTAAAATATTCTACTCTCTTTCCAAATTAAATGTACTCTCCTTTGAATGGATATTGTTAGAAGAAATGTTTTCCATTCTCCTACACATGGATGTGAAAAATAAAACTAATTTAGCGAGAACAATTCCACAGCCCAAATCTGAAATAAGCAAGGCAAATGCAAGATCTTAAAGTAAACTGATTTATTTCGTTCAAATCGCTATTTAGTTCAAATCGCTCAGAAATAGTGTATGTGAAGGGACACTGCCATAAATGGGAATGTTGTGAAGACTGTGACAGTTTGTGGCCCAGAGCTCCTGAGCAAAATGATCCACTTTTCAAAATAGAGGAGAATCAGGCCATTTGGCTTACTTTTCCCTTGAGATAAGTGTTCTATCCTCCTGCTAAAAGATCCTGTGTAAAGAAATATCACAACTTCCTTCAATGTTCTTTTCTTTGCTTAAAAAGTCTCCAAATCAAGAAGGGAAAAGTGACTATTTTTTTTTTCTTTATAGCATATTCAATTTCAAAAATTTTGGAACAGGACCCACTATGGAAAATGTTCAAACTTTATCCTCTTGATAGATACTAGATAGATACTTCAGAGTGAGATCAATATGTCCTCACATTTAAATAGAACATCCCATTACATAGAGCCAGGCTGTCAAGATTGGATTGCATGTATAATCTTCTTTAAAAGAACTAATGCTTCCAAATGAATACGATGAAATAGAGTAGAAAATAATATTCTCATTGCCAATCTATCATTTTCAAGTAATACCTAGGCAGTCCATCAGCACCAAGAAGATAGGGACATCTGCTACATTTCTGAGACATTTCTGAGACAGCCTCATTTACATATTTGTAAATATTAAATATAAATTTAGAAATTGATATTTCCTTTCTCTTCATAAATGGTCATAATTCTTTGATGAAATCTGAATATACTTGAGATAAACGGATTCCTCCTCTGGTTCTCTTACACGCATAGCTCCTTTTCTTGTCCATATTGTAACATTCTGTGCTATGACAGAGTATACGTGAAAAATAAAGATGTAAATGTTTTTCTTTTATTTTGCCTCCTCTATTTAGTTACTGAGTACGTCCACTATAATGTTTTGTCCAGTGTTTTGCCTAAGTACATTAGTGAGACATTGATTTAGTTTCAGGTATCTAATAGATAGCTATTGGTTATTCCATTTTACTGTATTTTCCCAGCTTCAGGTTTATAGGAGATGTGAACAATGCAATAGAACATATTCATAAATTTAGTTAATTTTCTAAATTCTAAGCTAGGGCTGGCTCTCTGCCCCCAAAAAACATAAACTTTTTTCTGGCCATTGCTCATTGAGAACATTCGTTAACCAATAATTAATCTATCTGAGAAATTATGGTTATAGCACATTCTCTGGTTCCTGTTTTCTTACTTCTTACTGATTCTCTAGCCTATAGATCAATATATATCAATGCTATTTTAAAATTCATTTGTTAAGTAAATACAAAAGGATGTAATTAAATAAGATATAAAATATGAAGGTAATATATATAAAATAAGATATAATAAAATATGAAAGTCAATTTGTAAATGAGTATATTCCACATGTTCACTTGTAGATTGGCTGTTTGTCACTAGCTACATGTTTTTCTATAGAATATAGTTGTTAGGTTCCCAGGCTAGCCCACATATAAATCATGTTATTTAATCAATGCTAATCATACCAACCTTAGTTCTTGACAGCAGGGGTCCTGCTATTTCAGGGAAGAGGAGAATGAGGAGGATAATGAAGATAATTCCTCCCCCTTCCTCCCTTCTTTCTTGGATTCAAAGCTGTCTTGATTCTTTTTCTGGAATATTTAATTTAAAAAACTATACCTTTACACCTCCCTTTCTGCATCTATCTCTGATTTAAAATAACCCTATCTACTGATTCCTAAACACTTAAATATACTTTCCATAGCTAACATTTTTAAAGCTCTTACTATTTGCCAAGAAGAGTTAAAAATGCTTTATGGATATTGTATTATTTCATTGTAATCACAACTCTGTGAGGTGGGTACTGAACTTACCACCATTTTACAGATGAGAATATGCAAGTAGAGTGGGATTTAACTATTTTTCGCATGATGAGAAAGTGACAGTGTCTGCTCCCAAGCACATTTATTTCATGCCAAACCCCATCCCAGTGTGGCCCCACATCCAGATCTACCCATCACAGTGCTTGCCCCCTCTTTCCCCTGGTTATCCCCCACCATCATACTTCCCATTTGTTCACACAACTGATCTAAGCTAGGACTTAGTAAGGAAGCAATATTCATATTTGATAATCATGGTCTCTTCTAAATCTTCTCCGAGGAATTAAAAAAAAAATACCATTTCTAAATTTAGATAAATATCTCATGGGAATAATTTCCACTGAAAAGAAAAGTGAAGGAAAAGACAGCATCCTCTTTGGGTGAGTGAGGTGTTATTTGTTCTGAACTCAGTTGGCTGCCCTCCTCCTTCTCACTCGAATTCTCTCGTTTCTCTTAAAAAAATATTTTTTGTTATGGAAATGTAATCTAGCATCTAGTCATCGCACGAAATTTAGAAAATAAAAAAACATCAAACGATTTTTTAAAAAGTCATCTTGGGGCGCCTGGGTGGCGCGGTCGGTTAAGCGTCCGACTTCAGCCAGGTCAGGATCTCGCGGTCCGTGAGTTCGAGCCCCGCATCGGGCTCTGGGCTGATGGCTCAGAGCCTGGAACCTGTTTCCGATTCTGTGTCTCCCTCTCTCTCTGCCCCTCCCCTGTTCATGCTGTCTCTCTCTGTCCCAAAAAAAAAAAAAAAGTCATCTTGAATCCTATATAACAGAGAAATCAAATAAAAATTTCGTGTACATTTTTTTCAACACTCATCTCCTATATTCAGTCAATAGATACACAACTGAGAAGCTAATAACAAATTTCTTTCTTTTTAAAACATAACATATAACATTGGTATTTTCCCAAGCCTCGACCACATTTTGTTGCTATAATATGAAATATAGAATGAATGGGTCATCACTCCTCATATACTCTGAGAGGAGAGCATGGAGCTCAGGCTGACATCTATTGGTCATTTGTACACAGGAATTGGTAATGGAGGGACTAGCTTGCAAACGGAACATAAGTTGGATTTGTAATGCAATTATATGTATAAAAATGTGTAAGTGAGAAAGTTTATGTCTCAAGCTAAACAAAATTTACTCAGTTGTGGTGGGGTTACTGACAGGCAGTGTAAATGGCTTGAATAACTGAAACTCAATTGGATTTCTTTCGAACTTGAAAAGTTTAAGCTTTGTGAGTTTTTTCCCTCTTAAATATTTCGAGATCTAAGAGCAGGTTTTGTTGTTGTTGTTGTTTTGTTTTGAAAGCACAATACCTGTATTCTTTAAAATTTATATGTCTGGCAGAAAACTTTTTAGTCCTCGGCATCTTTTATAATTGCCAGTGGGAAGGCAAACCAACGGTGGGTGGATCGTACAAGGAAAGATATGAGAAAAGAACAACTTATGTCCTAACACTTACCAACCAATTAATTTTCTTTCTTATCAGACTGGAGCTAACGATGTTCATTCAACAATAAAAAATTTTCATGATTATTTTTCCAGAATGATTCAGACTCTGATAATTCAGATGGTTGTGCTCTTTCTATACTTTGATATCTCAACATGTAAGGCTTTGATATCAGAACGAAAACTACTCTGTGTGCACACTGTCACAGATACAACATTTGAGAAGGTTAAGTACAACTCGGGTAACTGAGATTGACCAAATGTTTTGGTTTCACGTCTGATGCGGTTACAGTAGCCTGTTCAATTACCAGTCCTTGTCTTGATCTGTATGAGCAATGGCAGTATTGAATCCACTATTCAGATGCAGCTTCAGGACTATGACATCTTGACTCTATGGAAAATTACTCTCAGCTTTTAAAAGATAATAGAACTATCAAATTAGCTAGTTCTCAGATCTGCCCATTGTCCAGTGTTAGAAATTTTATCCCCAAACATAGGACACGGATCCTTAAAAACCAACTGTAATATAAAAAATGTACAGATAGAAAAGTCCAGAATTAATATTTACTATGTATATACAAGAAAGTCCATAGCAAAGATGAAGAAGACTCCAAATGCTCTCACTCTCTATTCGTTTATTTCATAATATTAAAAAGTGGACAGTCACTTTTACAAGACTTTAGCTATAATTTGAACTGACATCCTTATAGGCAAGTGCATTAAAATTTAGAAGAAATTCCCAAGAGGAATACTCACAAGAGGTAATATATATGTATATTTCTGTGTATACATATATGTATAAAGGAAAATGGGTAGGTCAGCAAATGCAGGGAAATATATTCATAATAATTAAATGCTCTCTTCTCTCACTAACCATTTTCTTTTACAGCTGAAGTATTTGCTTAAGAAAGCTGATTCAAAAAAGGGGTAAATGAACCTTGTGCTTTTGGTAGCTGGACTAGTTTAGCTTATCTCAATTAGAACTAGTAAATAATTCTCCTCAGCAGTATGAAGAAAATCCAGCTCAGTCTCTTGCATTGTAAATCAATCTCAGGTTTAAGAGAAGGTGCAGGCTTAAAAGTTATTACAACTCCACTGTTTTCTCTGATAAATTACATGAATAACATTTGAGACAATGCATTGTTAAATATTTATGTCTAGTACTATAGAACCAAGAAAAGCACAAGAACCCCTAGAAGAATAAATATATTTACCTAAATAAATTACTAAGACAAATATACTCCTATGTGCTCTGTACCAATAAACAGTAGGTATTCACTAAATTGTAGAATATAAATGGTTCATTTCCTCTAAATGTACACTGAAAGATCTATAACATGTTACACATTTCCTGTGCTTTGCATATATATTTCAATATTCATCATGAAAAGCCTTGCTTATGTGTCAATATACATTACTTTGCATACATTAAGAAAGGCTTTTTTTTTTTTAATTTTAACATTACGGATGCTTTTTATATGGGGGAAAGCTTAGGTCTTATTTCATGATTAACCCTTTCACGGCTCATCCTTTTTTCTCTACATGACATTTGCACAAAATGAATTGCTTGCTTAGACACAGCTAACTAAATAAAAGCAGGCCAGAGCTGATAGTATGAAAAATGGATTTTCATTACTGTTTCATTGATTCTTGTAAATAAGGGCCTGAGGCCTGCTCCGAAAAGGCTGCAAACAGTAATAATTTAATCTGAGGTGACATAGACCAAAATGTATGTGGACAAAAATCATCCTTGAATATTAAACAACAGCCTCAAGACAGAGAAAAGTGTTGCAGGCGAATTTAAATGTATGCAGATCGGTGGGTAACATATTTAAAAACAGAAATTAAAGATTCCTGTCATAAATCACATTTGCTGCCATGGATATGCCTTGTTATGCTGGCGTTTAAGAAAACCTGAAAGGTTAAGGCAGTTGGTGCATTAAATCGTACAAGGATAATTAATACTTTTCTTGTGGCTATTTATAAGAAATGGAAAATATAGTCAGATCAGCTGTGGCACTGTAGTAATTTGAGGGGGAAGCAATGAAAGCATGAGTCAATAGTTTTAACTGGACAAATGTCAAATGCTTAATGATGCAGGATCCCAATTTGGAAGCTGTTTGAAAGTTGTATATTTTTAAAAATGAGATAAAATAGTTCATTCTCATGCTACAAATATAATTTGTTTGCCTCTCATCCTCTTCATACTGACCAAGAAAAAAAAATAAAGCAATTTTTCAAATGGAATTCTTTTGGGGGTAGTTATTATGCCTTAGTCACCTGTACTGTAGATGCTATATGAAAACAAATAGCATTTCTGGCATCAAGCATCATAAATTCAGCCTTTCGCCATGTCTTAAAAAATAGCAATGACATGAGTTTTCAAATGACTAATTTACTTGTCTCATCAGGAATTAGATTAGTAATAGCAGAGGACCTGCCCACTACTTTCTCAGAGAAAAATGTACCTTTGTCACTCAATGAACTTGTGTGTATGATCACTCTATTATTTAAAAATCTTCCTATCATTATCTTGTAGGTTTTCTATACTCTGAACTAAAATCAGTGCTTTCTATTACTATCAGTGCATTATGAAAATGTCCCCTCACAGAAAGAAGGCATATCGCACCAAATTCTCAGGATGTGAAAGGGCCATTGATCTTTCAGTGCGCTGCTACCTGTATAATATTCCTTTGGGCTAAGAGAAAGTACAGGCTGGCCTTTAGAAATGAAACTATTCTCATTATGGATAAAATAGTTTTATAATTATAGGTGCATTATTTGTGCATAATATAATCGAATTTACAGGGTGTTTTATACTTTAGTTGGTTTTAAATTAACAGTGGGGTTTGGATATATCGCAAGGATAGGCCCATCATATTTTAGTACAAAATTAGTATGAGATAAATAAGGATAATTCTTAGAAATCACTGATATTAATTATATGCAGAATCTTCTCTAAAAAAATCTATTAGTTTTTTTTTGTTTGTTTGTGTTTTAATGATTGAATTCAGTCTAGGTATCCTTAACTGCAAAAGATCAAATAAGCATTTAATACAATGGCCTTTTAAATATCTTTTATATAAACAAGTAGCATGAAGTTAGTTCTGGGTTTTGCTAGACTGTGCCATCACTGAATGTTCTCTGTTGGCCTGGAAAACCAAACAATCCGTCAAGACCTTTATTATTCTTTAAATAGGGGGAGTTAGGAAATGTTGTTCATTCACCATTGTTAGTTAACACTGAAGCAAGGTGACAAAACCATTTTCACATTAACACTTTCACTCAGTATTGAGGTCACTGCATAGGGCAATAGTTATGTACACCATCTTTCAATACACTTACACAAGGCAGGACTCACCCATCCTTTTATTCTTATTGATATTCAGCCTCGGAACAAAACACTCTATGATGATTTTGAGTGAATGAGACTTCTCTTGCTAACATCTGCAGGTCTGTAATTCCTTGAGTCGTTTACTCCTCCCGGTGACTCAGTATCCAGAGACATTGCCTCATAGGTAGAGGGTGAACATCAATACATCTGGCCTGACAAGTATCTGTGAGTAATGTCCCCATTGGCCAATAGTCCTCCCATTTTGAGCAAAAATGGTGTGGCTTCTGGGGAAAGAGACTGGTTTAATATCACAACAGCCTTCCTGACTAAGCATGTGAATTCAGAGCACGTGATCTGGCAGCCTCTGGAAGGGATCCGAAGCCCTTCTAGCAGACTGAAACTGACAACGTCATAAGAAGAATGACCTCACACACTGGCCTCAGAAACCATGAATTAAATACAATTTCTTTTTTTTTTTTTTTTAAGATTTATCTATTTATTTTTGAGAGTGAACGAGCATATGCCAGCTTCAGTGGGGAAGAGACAGATAGATGGAGAGAAAGAGAATCCCAAGCAGACTCAGTGCCATCAGCTCAGAGCCCAACTTGGGGCTCGAGCTCAAGAACCATGAGATCACGACCTGAGCCAAAATCAAGAGTCAGATGCTTAAGAGACTGAGCCACCCAGGCACCCTTAAATATAATTTCTACTTATAGCCAGTTGGTGCTGGGCCAGATTCTTATTGATACAAAGAAAAGAATGCTATGGATTAAGTTATAATTGAAATAAAAATGATTATCTTTGGTCATCTTTTCTGTATTTCTATAGCCTGGGCCTTAGTCATTAATAATCTTTGTTAATAATTAAAATCATGATCACCACTTTGGTGATCAATTTAAAAATTATTTGGCAGATTGCTTTAAACCTAAATGTAAGGCTATTTTCAGTTTGCAAAGTTCTTTTTAGCTATTGGTATTAAACATACATAACACATTTCCCTGGAAGCAGATACATCCCAGCTGTTAGGGATAAGATAGGAAAAACAGACTAAACATGAATTGCAAGTGAGAATTTTTCTTGAAGAGAAAGCTTCTGTAAGTTATGCTGCAGGGTGTTGGATCTAGGGAATAACATTTTATGCCTTGCTATCACTATTGCAGAACAACCAAAACCTTTGCAAGATGTGAAACATTTCCTATGTAATAGTAGACTATTATCTAGATTATTATCAAGGGTGGATTGGCAGGATAGGAACACAACTTCAAAGTCAAAGAACAAGCACTTGCAGTTCTAGAAATAGTTCTGATTTATATGCCGATAAAATATTCTAAAGTCTACAGGTACAATACTTATGTCACCATTATAATCTACCGAAATAGTTTCAGTATGAGCAGAGAATTAAAGAAAAAATAAAACAAGCTCACCCGCTAAATAAAGTAAGAAGAAGAGAGAATAAAATGGGAGTGATCATAGACACTAATCTCTTAAGAGCTGTAATGGCTCCTGTGGGTCTGTTATTGCCTGCGTAATAAATATATCTACTGTGCAGGAGCATTAACCTCTGCAAAAATACCATGAGGATATGTGTAGCACATGGACTTGTAAACATTAGTGGCAGCTGCAGTGATATATAAGTGTACAATGAAATGACTCCAAAGTAGCTATAATGTCCTATCATGGCAGGCTTGGTGAACGCCAGTGCATTTACATGATCAAAGAGACAAATGAATTGGCTTTAAATGTATCATTAGTTGTGAGCTTCACAATTCGTCATAATTGACACTGCCTTTCAATGTCATGCAGAAAAGCACATTAAAGCTATGGAGAAAGCTATGGCTTTAAGGTTTCCATGTTGATCTGAGCATTGGGTAGGAATAAATAGTGCCATTTTAGAAAATTACAAACATGCTTTACAACTGCACTCAATGCAAACTTTAGGGGAAATGTATCATTTAACCAACATAAAAAAAACCCATTATATCTATCTTAAACAATCATTGGTTATAAGGCACACTTAATAAACAGAAAATGACACTACGAGAGAGGGAGGTAGTAGAAATGTTCCATTTTGCTTAGGTTCTGGAATGTGATTTCCCATAGTGACCCTAATAAATAACCAAGTGATCTTAAACATCCCTTAGGCATGCTTTTTAATCAAGTAATTCCACTACTAAAAACACATGATTCCTATATCTTGTGTAAAGATCATCTGAGTTATATGTAATGAAAAAAATTAGAACCCATATTATGTCCATTTAAATACTTTAATGTTTAAAGTATTATCAGCTCTAATACTTTGAGTTTTCAAAGAATATTTAATGACTTAGGGGTGTACTTTAAAATAACAAATAAATAAGGACAAGATACAAGGACAGAGTTGTATTGCTAATTTTGTAGAAAATATATGTATCTGTATTAAAAATGTTATAAGGAAATATAAAAATATATTAACAGTGGCTTAATTTATGTATTTGGGATTTTTTCTATTAAATTTTCCTTATTTTAAAATTTTATCAAAAAATTCCTTGCATAATAAGGACAAAATTTTAATTTATCATATTTTCTAAATAAAAAAAAAGTTGAAGGACTCATTCAATAAAGTAGTGATCAAAAGCCATTTCAAGGTAACTAGGATCTCTTTTCAATCTATCTTCAGATCAGTTACATTGATTTTCTTTCTTTTAAAGCAGGGTTTCATTAAGGAGTCCTCTTGGAGCTTCCTATTTCTATGCAGTGAAAATGAGAGGTAAGGAGAGATTTTCCAATATAGAATTATCACTAAAATGCATTTTAGAATGCAGGAATATTTCTTTTTATTAAATCATCCCAGTAAATATTCATTCAAGTCTCAGTTACTTCACATCACTCTGTCAGCTAGATAAACATATAAACATTACATTAGTCATATTTCTTGACTTTAAATTTGCCTCAGGTCAACTCAAGACTATTGAGTTAGACCAAGAACAGGCTCCTTTTTCCTTTTTACACCATTCTTCCACCCATATTGGTGGATAATAAATGCAGACTCGACTTCTGAACATTAGTACTCAAGTGTCTACTCATCAGCCACATTTTGAAATCCACTACATGCTGCAAAGTTAAAATCGATCAAACTCTCTTTAGGAGTCCCTCCAAAAGCTGCCAGCAATTCAGTAGCCTCACTATAAACTGGAATATTATTTGTGACTCCTCCTCTTTATCCTCACAAATGACAATCTCTCAGTCCTGTAGGTTTACCACCTACTAGGTCTTTCATACATTCGCTGCTCCCCATCATTTCTACGGCTGTCCTAGCTCTGGCCACCACCATCTGTCCCCAGCCTTGTAATCATTCTCTCAGCACTCAGGGTGAAGAGACTTGTTTCTGTCAATCCATTTTCCCATTGCAGACAGAGTCACATTTCTAAAACTCTAATCTTGTCACGTCATCCTCCCACCACATCAAACCCACAGTCTTTAAGATAAACCCAAAGGTCTTAGCACAGCATCGAAGTTGCTTTGTGACCTTTCTCCACTCCTCTCTCTCAGCTTATCCTTCTTCATACCCCTTTGTTCCTTCTTGGGCTCACATTGCTTCCTAATGTATGGAGAACTAATATAACATAGTATGTCAAATATACTTGAATGAAACTTTTAAAAAAGAAACTGCAGAAGAAGAAGAAGAAGAGGAAGAAGAAGAAGAATAAGAAGAAGAAGAAGAAGAAGAAGAAGAAAAGAAGAAAGAAGGAAAAGAAGAAAAAGAAGAAAGGGAAGGAGAAGGAAGGAAAAACAGGGAGAAGGAGGGAGAAGGAGAAGAAGGGATGAGGAGGGAAAGGAGGAGGAGGAGAAGAGGGAGGAGGAGGGGGAGGAGGTGGAGGAGGAGGAGGAGGAGGAGTGGGAAAAGGAGAAAATTCTACCATGCTTTTTCTTACTTCCTAGCTTTGGCACATGCTTTTCCTTTGGTAGGAACTCTCTTCTCTCTGTCCAATCCCCAAATTCATTCCTTCAATTAGGTAAGCCCCAGGTAAAATCTAGATTTCTTTAGATTTTGTTAGATCCCTCATTTACTTGCTTCTATTTCATCGTTTTCTACCCCGAATATGAGACTTAACCCATGTATTGAAATTGTGGAATAATTTGTTTTCTCCATTAAACAATATGCTCTGTGAGGGTTGTAAAGGCATATGCCATAATCAATGTTATGTCTGCAGTTCTTAGCCACATTTCATAAACATAAGCATTTCATCTTTTCAACAACTCCATAAGGAGGTGTTAATATGGCCATTTTACACACGAGGATGCTGAGGCACTGAATGTTTAGTTTTTCTCAAGGTCAGATAGCTAGTGCGTGCTTATATTAGGGTTCAGTAGCTACAGTAATATACAAACCCAACATTTTGAAAGGCTTTCTATACAAGACATGTATTTTAAATTTTGAAATATCTCACCGCAGTTCCAGGTCAGTGGTGAGTTGAGGATGGGAGAACTGTCTTCATGAAACGAGGCTGATCAAAGTTCTGCTAAACTTAAACATGTTTTCCATGATGATTTTAAAAGATGACATCCAGACAATGAAAGGATAAACCTGTATGGGATAGATGTAGATGTCAAGAACTCTGGTATGTGGTCATCCTAATAGCAAAGGACACTGAGAAATATGCTCAGGATAAAAAAAAAAAAAAAAAAAAAAAAAAAAGCACATGGTGCTTGGTGAGTGGTTTGCACTCTCTGCAATGGGTGCTGAGGCTAGGTTTGAACCCAGACAGCCTGACTCCAGAGTCCAACCCTTAAGACTCTATCAAACATTTTCTGGAATGTGTGATGCCTACTTAATTCATATTCTAATTAGATGTATTTAGTATGTCTTTTTTTTTAAGTTTATTTATTTATTTTGAGAGAGAGAGAGAGAGCATAAGCAGGGGAAGGGGCAGAAAGAGAGGGAGAGAGAATCCCAAGTAGGCTCTGTACTAACTAATGTGGGGGTTGAATTCACAAAACCCATGAGATCATGACCTCAGCCGAAATCAAGAGTCAGGTGCTTGATTGACTGAACTACCTAGGCCCCCACTTTCAGTATGCTATATACTGCTATATGTTTGCTGCTAAAATAAATACACATTGTATTTTTTAATGTTTGGATTCAATTTGACCAGCTTTTTGTTCCTCGTGTATTTACAAAGCAAATATCTGGCATAAATTGTTCTGAATATCTAATGGAAAGAATTGGTGATGCCTTTGTCAAAACTCTATCTGCACCCTGAATAACTATTTGTGACTGTATAATAATAATTATATATTTAACTACGGACAAGGTATTTTTTCCAGTCTTCCAAGGATATTTGACTAAATCCATGAAGAAAACCAGTTGACCAGATTTAATAACAGTATTTAACACCAATAGATGGTGGTTTAAGGGACAAACCCATGGGAAAATTTTGTTAGTGACATAAATTTAATCATTATTAGTTAAATAAAATCTGAGGGAGATTTTCCCTGGGATACCACAAGTACCAAAGATTATCAAAAATACAGGGGAAGGGAAAGCAAAAATGACAGATATTTGACCTATAAAGTAGAATATCAAAGAGCTTATCTGAAAATGAGAATTTACCTAACTTTAAGGCAATTACAAGCAACTTAAAAATTAAAAAAAAAAAAAAAGTCAGGTTAAAATGTTCCTCTGAGAACAACAAATATTTGCTGGTGGGTATAAAAAGACAATTTAGGAAATGAATTGTTCATGGTATAGTTTTTGATCAGATAGTTTCGATCATATAGAGATATGGCTTCTAATCTGTACTAGTTAATATACCTGTGAAATTAATGATGTCAATTCTTAGTTGCTTAAAAAATGATTTTACTTTTGGTCATAATTTCATAGATGGTGGTCAGACAATTCAGATGTACTCACCGGACAGTTCTTGCATGGGTCACTTGTATAATTATTGGGAATGCAGTTATTTGAAGGCTCAGCTGGGTGGAACATCTAAGATGGCTCACTCATGTGGCTGGCAGTTGGTGCTGACATCGGCTGGGAGCTCAGCTGATGTATAATTTGGAGCACTTATATGGGGCTTCTTTAGCATGGCAGTGATAGAGTGGTCAGGTTTCTTATATAAAGGCTGGCCTTCCCCGATCAAACATCTCAAGATAGAGTCACATAGGATCTCATCTGTTGTGTTTTATTTGTCACAAATAAGTCACTAAGGTGGATCCTGATTAAAGAGAAGGGGGCACAAAACCTCCCTCTCAATGGGAGGTCAAACAAGTTGTGGACATCGTTTAAAACTACCACAAATTTTGATTCTAACACTAAATCTCTCGTCTTCCACCACCTTCTCCTCCTCCTCCTCCCCTTCCCCAACTTTTCCTCCTCCTCCTTCTTCTTCTTCTTCTTCTCCTTATTATTATTATAGCAATAATTTTAGGGAAGGTGGTAGAGGACTGAGTAGATAAGGATAGATCTTTTGACAATAACTCTATAATTAGGAAATTTTTCCTTAATTCTGAAGATCCACATACTTGGCAGTTTTCTTTGACAAAAAAATTTCCCATTTTTTGATCCATACCATGTAAAAATGGGTAAATATGATACACTGATCAAATTAAAGATTTTTTCTCATGGTAAGCCCCATTCTTTGCCAAATTAACTTAAACTATTTCCTCAGAGATGGCTCCCTCTGTACGGATTCGAAGCGGAGCTTATACAATTTTTTTTTTTAGATTTTTTTTTACTCTCTCAAGATTTCCCATCACTTTGCAGTCTTTTTTATTAAAATGAAGTGTAAACCATTATTTGTTCTTAATAAGTTATAGATTTGGGTCTCTGGGTTCAATATTTTACAGAAGAAACTAGTAAATTTCAGGTTTTCCTATTGAATATAATTCTATGACATTTACATAAAATGGACACTTGCAGCTTACCATAGTCAGAGATTTACTTAGACTCCTTAGGAGGGTAGGAACCAACTTTAGCAGCACAAGCTATGGCACATACATTTGACTGTGTATTTATCAGTATAACTGGAACCATAAGACATTAAATTGGCTCAGAAACCTGATCTACCACTGGTGCTAGACGTCTTGATGCCAAGACCCTCTGGCTTCAGGGAATAAGTGACTTGTGCAGGACACCTGAACCCTGTCCTTGTTCTGACCAGTTCCCCCATGCTTGAGAGGGTGACGGCACCACACACAATGGTCAGTTAAAATCTCAGACCCCTAGCAAAAATGACTCACTCTTCTTTCTGAGTCTCCCAGATATTCTGTCTGTACCTGCACTCTGTCTATACTTTTAGTAAACTTTGCTCTCACTTCAAAAGAAAATCAATAAATGATCATATCATTTGATTATCAAGAACTTTGAGTAGTTTTGAGATAATGGTTTTGATAACTGGTAACCAATAAAAAGAAGCAGAGCTTATTATAAAACCCAGCAATAACATTCTTTGTCCTTCAGAGTGTGTTTTGTATGGCGACAGATAATTTTCAACAGATATTTGACCGAGACAAAATTATTTCATCCAATTTGTTCATTTTTAAATATTTAAAAAATATTAGCTACAAAATTAACCACGAAGATTCTTATGAATATAGTTAAATCAACCGGAGGTTTGGGTGGAAGTCTATTAGCAGATGGAAGTCTATTAGGAGAAGATGATGAAGCATTAAATGAAAATGTTCTTTGGGGCGCCTGGGTGGCTCATTCTGTTGAGTGTCTGACTTTGGCTCAGGTCATGATCTAATGGTTCCTGAGTTCGAGCACCTCATGGGGCTCACTGCTGTCAGCGTGGAAGCTGCTTTGGATCCTCTGTCTCCCTCTCTCTGCCCCTCCCCGTTTGCACTCTCTCTTGCAAAAAGATATAAAACATTTAAAAGTAATAAATAAATGGAAATGTTCTTTAGAAACATTACTGTGGCACCTGGGTGGCTCAGTCAGTTAAGCATCTGACTTGGGTTCAGGTCATGATCTCATGGTTCGTGGGTTTGAGTCCGGTATTGGGCTCTGCTGTTGTCATGGAATCGCTTCTGATCCTCTGTCCGCTCTCTCTATGCCCCTCCCCGACTCGTGTGAAGCCTGTTTTGGATTCTGTATCTCCCTCTCTCTTTGCCTCTCCCCTGCTCACATTCTGTCTCTGCCCTTCCCCCACTAGCACAAGTGTGCTCGCTCTCTCTCAAAAAAGAAACTTTTTTGTTTTGTGTGCTTAACCCTTCCACTGCCCCCCCCCCCCAGTTTAGCAACCTCTAGTGAGGGTTTGAAATACCTAGGACATACTTATCCTATAAACTATTCATTATCTATCTGAAATTCACATTTAACTCAGTATCCTGCATTTACTAAACCTGACAACTCTAGCTGGGAGGGAAGAGAGAAGAAATAGAAGAGAGAACTCTAAAATATGAAAAATAATATTAGGCCCTTGCTCGTCAAGAGTTTATATGTATCTAATTGGTGGTTAAATTTTTTGTTGTTGTTAGATTTGGTTAATTACATTCATCTCATAACATTACTGATGGTCTAATCATTTATTAACACCTTCTCTATTAATAACATTTAGGTTAAATGCTATGAAGATTTTCTATAGACTAAGAAGTAGCTTTTCAATGGAAAAGGAGATCAGTTCTTGGAGTAGATTTAAATTTATTCTTTGTGAGAACTCCAGCTTTGTAACACTGTCAATGAGTGTTAATTGACTGCATTCTATAAACCAGAAACTGTTGTAGAATGGAGCTACATCAGTGCGCACACACACACACACACACACACACACAATTACGTGTGTAATGAGTCAAGTGGTCCTGTGAAGAAAAATAAAAGAACACAAAGTACAGGGGAGTGGACAGAAGGGATGAAGTATATAGATAGAATGATCAGGGAGTGCCTCTCGGGTAAGAGATACTTTTAGTAGAGATGAAAAACAGTGAAAAAGACATAAGGGTCATCTCAAAGAGAACTCAAGCCCAAGGGTCTTGTCCTGTTGCAGCAGAATTTTCAGTTTCCTGCAAAGCTTGCTAGTTTCAGAATCCCACCTGTTCTTCTTGTCCCCTTCTCCCAGAGTAAATAAATGCTCCATCCTTCACATGAAGCATCTTTTCTTATCTACTGTATGAAAAGATGTTGGGCCCTGTCATTGGTATGGACAGAAGGAATTATCTCAAGATAGCTGTCTTCTTTGGCACAAAAGACTCACTTGAAGGACCAGACTATTTTGTAAAATATCTTAATATTTCAGGCTTCTATTTTTTATTGACAGATGTTTCCCCCCTCCTGGCCCCGATAGCAAATGAACTAGGTTTGTGTTTTACTGTAATTCAACTTTGAACCAATACACAATGTTTTTACATAAATATACTTTCTTTATGTCCAATAAATTAATTTCATTCCATGGTTCTCTACCTTGCAGCTTCTAAAATTTTGATGACCAGGCCTTATTTTAAAACCATTTATATTAGAATCTGGGGATAAGAAACAGGCCTTGGTGTTAAAACACAATAGGGCAAAACAAAACACAATGAAACTAAAATTTGCCACATTACTCCAGTATTAGTCGAGGTTGAGAGTCACTGCTATATTACATAAAACACCTGCAAGTTAGAAATACAGAGAATACTATGTGGCAATGAGAAAGAATGAAATACGGCCTTCTGTAACAATGTGGATGGAACTGGATAGTGTTATGCTAAGTGAAATAAGTCATACAGAGAATGACAGATACCATATGTTTTCACTCTTATGTGGATCCTGAGAAACTTAACAGAGAACCATGGGGGAGGGTAAGGGAAAAAAAAAAGTTAGAGAGGGAGGGAGCCAAACCATAAGAGACTCTTAAAAACTGAGAACAAACTGAAGGTTGAAGGGGGTGGGAGGGAGAGGAGGGTGGGTGATGGGTATTGAGAAGGGCACCTGTTGGGATGAGCACTGGGTGTTGTATGGAAACCAATTTGACAATAAATTTCATATTAAAAAAAAAGAAATACAGAGAATATTATCGCACCTTCTCCAGTTCCAACTATTGCTCAGGGGAGAAAATTGGAGCCCAGAGGAAGGAAATGGTTTGCCCAAGGATACAGAGTAAACAACCACAGCAGACTTTTCTGAGAGGAAGTAAGAGCTGATGAGTACCCATGCGCTCTTCAGAATGGTGGTGGTGTGAAAAAATGGTACAGAGAGGGAAGAGACTACGTGAGGAGGTTTCAAAGATTTTGAATGGTATCATTGCTGTGAGCCCTTTCCTCTGGTCTCCATGCCCTTGAGAGATGGCTGGTGAAGATGCGAAAGTCTTGCCTTTGGAATTCATATGATCTAGCTCCACGAAGAGAGGAGCTTAACCATAGGAATATGAGCAAAGTTCTTAAATTGCCCTTGTCTTGTCTCTCCTTCTCTCCCTTTACTTTCTTCGGCATTTTCTTTTCACTTTTATTTTCTTCTTGTAAAATTTTTATGTGAAGGTTTGGGAAATACTGTAAAATTTGTAAGAAGCAAATTACTAATAAATCCATCTCAGTACCTAATGCTTGCCATTTATGTTCAACATTCAACCTATAATGGCTGAATGAAAAAATAATGCAACCATCTTGAGTAACAAGAGAAATTCACCATAAATTTCCCCCCCTATCTCTTGGCTCAAATGATGCCAATATTTGATGATAAAATCTGTTTTTGATCCAGGTGACAATTATTACATTATTGTTTCCAGCATTTGTTTAATTTGCTATAACTAAACTACTGCTGGCTGCTTATACATTTTTTTTTTTTTTACCATTAGGATTAAACATTTCTTCAAAACAGAGTTTCTTTGATTTTCTTGATCTTAATATTTGTTGAGATGTATCAGTCTGTAACCCCGAATTTTTTATCATTCCAATAAAGTTTGTTCTTAAAAAATAATTTGGTCATTGCTCCTGATTTTTGTTCATATTTGGGCTTTTGTTTTATATTTTATTACCTCTATCGGTATTTGATTTTTCTATTTTTTTTTTCTCTTTCTGTTTTGGTTTTCCTCTGAGTCTTGGTCAAATTCCTTGAATTTGACTTCTATACATCAGTTTTCTGTCATATCTTTTGAAACCCGTTATAGTTTCAATTAAGCTATCATATTTCTCTTTCTCATGCAATGTTTTTTGATTTTAAATTGTTTCTCTTTCACATTTCCCTCCTCCATGTAAATAAATAAAATATTCTCTCAAATCTTAATGAGATCATAAATCAGAAAGCTCCTAATATAGTGCTTTTTTAAACATTCTATTGTGTGGTTTTTAGATTGCTTTGTTGTGTTTTTACAGTATATCTAT
Source organism: Puma concolor (assembly GCF_028749965.1). Taxonomy (NCBI): domain Eukaryota; kingdom Metazoa; phylum Chordata; class Mammalia; order Carnivora; family Felidae; genus Puma; species Puma concolor. The sequence continues at coordinate 137,541,849 of NC_141674.1, read as the reverse complement.
TTCGTTGAATCAATTCCTCTAAGTATTCAGGAATGTCCTCTTGTTTTGACATAATGCGTCTTTTTATAGAACTGGTAGTATTTTTTCTCTGATACTCAGTTAGAAACTTTCTGTTTGTTCTGGCTGCTAGAGAAGGAAGAAATCCTGCCATATTGGGTTTCTAAAATGTTCATTGAGACCACATCCTGTCCTTTTCCCTCACTGAGACTGTGAACGGAGTTCTCTCAGCATTTTCTCCACTCAGATCCTGGCCGCATTGCTCTTTTGGGAAAACTTTGTTGGTGGGAGAGGGTCAGAATCTGACCTCGATTCCCTGATGTGTAATGAGGGTGAGGAAGGTGGGGCAGATGAGTTTGCTAAGTAACACTTTTTGATAGCTTACCATTGACGAAGGACCAGGCTGATCATTTCTTTGTCATTTCAATCTCACAAGTCTGTGAGGTAGATGTAAATATAATCCCTTCCCATTTTGTATATGAGAAAAGTGAGGGATAGGGATTTTTAATATTTCCTCCTAAACCATGAAGCTATTGAGTGAAGAGTCTGGATGGAACTGACATTCTTACTCAATTAGTAATTTCCTCATTAATTATTTAATTAAAGTCCTTTGAACTTGAAGGTATGAGACTATTATCCTTTCTATTTTGTCACCACCGAACAGTTCCCTCCATTTTATGTTCTACTAGCCATTCTCACTGATCTCTTTGAAGTGTAAAGGTAGAGGACCAAGTACACAAAAGTCATCTTTCCCAGAATGTACAAAAGAATAGGCACTCAATTACCAGTTTCTCTGACGTCATAGATCTCTTTCCTTTTTAACAGTGTAGGAAAACTTGAAACCATGACATTCTAAAAGGCATGACCTCCAAATTGTTTGATATCCAAGTCCTTTCAAAAACCTTGATGAGAAAATAATATTAGAGAGATACAACTTAAAGACTGATTTTATAAAATCTCAAGGCTTCTTAGCTCTTTATTTCAATGGCTTCAAAAACTTGGCTACGAAGCATTATTTCACAGGATTAACTGTCATTAGGTGACATTAATACCATTTTCAAAGGATTTTGAGCACTTGCTTATTGACCACCATGTAACGAATATGGCCTCAACCCGTCTCAGGAGAATTGGATCATTGTAAAATTTACAAAGCAGCAGATCATAAAAGCTTTTGTTACTCAGCATACTAAAGCACAGTGGCTTCATCAAGGTTTTTAAAATTGTTAAAAACAGCTAATTCATAACAAAGTGAACATAACACAAATACATTAAAAAGCTGGAAATTGTAATAATATGGAACGTAGCAGGCAAGTATAGTAGTAAGTTTATTTGAGAAAAGAGTGATTCTGGGATGTTGGAGCCAGAATACTCATTTTATATGGCCATCAACACCTACCTGAGTGCTTTGCCCATAGGAAATGCTCAGTAAACACTTTCCCAACAGGTGATGAAGTAGTACTATAATCAGTGTCCGGAGGAAGATAATTAAAACGGAATGCTGCATTGATTTTTCAGTTCCTGTCTGGGGAAATGCAAGTCAGAATGTCACCAAAATTGTATGCTGGCATTTGAACTTCCCATGACACCTAGAGATTTTGCTTAAGTAAAACCTAAGCACCCTTTTCATATGTATTAAATTCATGTCCTTCAAAAAATTAGAGTTGAAAGAGTTTTGGGAATAAAAATGGTAAACAAGTATAATGGATTACTATTATTCACAGGCACATTGTAATTTGGGTATTTCAGTGTGAATTTTTTAGGTGTTTATTTTAAACTCTGCACTTAATTTTTTTTTTTTAATTTAGCATTGTCATTATAGCATTTTATTTTTTAAAGTGTTTCTAGGGGCGCCTGGGTGGCGCAGTCGGTCAAGCGTCCGACTTCAGCCAGGTCACGATCTCGCGGTCCGTGAGTTCGAGCCCCGCGTCGGGCTCTGGGCTGATGGCTCGGAGCCTCCCCCGTTCATGCTCTGTCTCTCTCTGTCCCACAAATAAATAAACGTTGAAAAAAAAAAATTAAAAAAAAAAAAAAAGTGTTTCTACATCTTTCGTCCTACAAAGACATGCACATTTCATTCAGGTCACATATTTTCAGCAGTCCATGTGTAAGAAACAGTAATTATCATGGAGCAAAATCAGGGCTTTTTGATATAAGTCTAGTGGGATATTTTTCATGAAATAAGAAGTATGCATTAGAGGAACAATAAACCCTTGGACAGGGGCAGGAAATTTTGCACGTATGGGTGAGTGGATGTAGGTGTGCATGTATTTATGAGATAACATATTTCCAGTTGACAACTTTTAAATATTTCTGTACAGCTTCCTGGTTTATTTTCACCATATCTAGCCAGTGAGTGACCAAATGGCAGTTTTACTATGGCTGTGTCTCTGTCATCAGTCATTTCTTTTCAAGGCTTTCTTTCCTTTTTGTGTATGTACACACACACACACACACACCATATACACATATATATTTTATATACATATATATTTTATCATACATATATGCATATATATATATATATATATATATATATATATATATATATGTAAAATAACCTCCTATTGGGGAGTTTTATACTATTAACCTTTCTTAATCTCATAATAATATCAAAAATATTTAACAAGTCAGAAGTACCAATTTCATTTTCTGACTTTATTCCATCTACAAAATAACTTCTGAACTTCTTTTCCAAAATTCACAACTTCTTCAGATATGACCTCAACCTTTTTCAATTGCAGAACTATCAAAATGCAAGTGAAAACATAAGAATGAAAACATATAATTTTGAGCTTTAAGTAATATATTTTTACTAAAAAATTTATACCTGAAAGTATATAGAAAACCCAATATTATAGTTATATTGAAGATGTCCATTGAATTTTCCATATGCTATATATCAATATATGTTCCATTTATTAAATGGTAGAAGTGAAATTAGTGAATAATTATTAAGTACCTTTTATTGAACATATATATCTTGTTAGAAAATAATTTCATAGATACAGTAGTCTCCCCTTAACTGTGGGTGATATGTTCCAAGAACCCTGGTGGATTCCTGAAACTGCAGATAGTACCAAACCCTGTATGTATTATGTTTTTCCTATACATACATATATATGATAAAATTTAATTTATAAATGTATATATTTTGATATTTGTATAGTTTTATATAAACAATAATAATAAACAAATAGAACAGTTATAACAATAAATGATACAAAATGTTATGTGACTGTGGTATCTTTCTCTCTCTCTCTCTCTCTCTCTCTCTCTCTCTCTAAATGTCTTATTGTACTGTACTCATAGTTCTTCTTGAGATGATGCGAGATAATAAAATGCCCACATGAGGAAATAGAGTGAGGTGAATGATGCAGGCACTGTGATGTACCCTTAGGCTTTACTGACCTTCTGACCATATGTCAGAAGGAGGGTCATCTGCTTCTGGACCACATTGACTGTGGGTAACTGAAACCACAGAGAACAAAACTGTGGATAAGGGGGACTACTGTATATTAATTCCAAAATTATGGCTTTCCTCTATCACACAAGGGACAAACACATATTGTGACTATCCCCTCCCCAATGAAATACCTCAATTACCACCAGTGGAGTGTCACTGATGCTGCAGGAGGATTCAGTGAATGCAATTTTTTTCTTTTGCTATTTTTTAATAACCTTCATGTTTAATATTAGACAAAGGGTTTTAGAGTTTGATGGCCTGGTTTAGTTCTCTGGCTTCCATCTGGCAGTGTGATCTTAGGGAAGTCATCCAAGTTCTCTAACTCTGAATTTTCTCTTCTCTAATCTGGGGATAATAGTAATGTCTACCTCCCACTTTCATTGTGAGGATCAAATGAAATAATGTATAGAACAGGCAAAACAAAAAGAGCCACTCAAGTGTCTGATGAAAGTGCATCTTTAGCAGTTACTTTCAGAATTGTTAGATATTAATAATCTCTCATATTATATTTGTTATGGCAAAGTACAGAAGTAAAATTGAATGAGATTATAGGCCTCTTGTCCATCTCTATCTCCTCCTACACCCAAAAGTTCATCCCAGTTCAACACAGTCAGTTGTTGAATGCATTTTATATGCCAAGCATAATAATAAAAATAATAATAATAATAATAATAAGCAGTGTTTTCCTTCGGATGCATATAGTCTAGTAGAAGAGGGGCACATGAGAAGTTAATCAAAATAAAATAAGAGCTAAAATAGTTTGATGCACAGTGTGTTAGATGTGTAGAGCAGGGCAGGGTCGCATTTCACTTATCTTATGATTAGAGGAGTTTCCTAAAAATGACAACTGTGTTGAATTGTTGACTAATAGAGTTATGATGGAGATTAGTAGGAAGTATTTTCCAGGCAGCAGGTGCATAAGAGCACAGGCAGAGAAGTGTGGCTAAGTACAGAGTGTAAGTGAATCTACAAGCAATCCTTTATTATGTGAAAACAAATGAGAAATGGACACTAGCCAAAAATAGGTATGCAAAAGAAGAAGTGTACTAAGCTACGGAGGCCCTATGAGCTTACCTTTTGTCCTCTGCAAGTAAGAGCATAATCTGTTGGTACTAGTGGTGGCTAGATCCTTGAAGAAGCTGGTGAGGAACACACATGAATAGAGCTTAAAGTGAAGAATTGGGCTGTCATGACTGTAAGTGTGGTTTCTGTGTTGATCACCTGAGTTCAAACTCTGACTCCCACTCTTTCTAGCCAGGAAATTTGAAAAGCAATTTAGTTAATCCCTAGGGGCATTAGTTCTATTATTTGGAAACTCTAAGTAATAGTTAATATTATCTATCTCTAACTGGGATCCCGCAAAGAGTTAATAAGCTGATATACTAAAGCATCCCATAGTAAGCACTCAGTAAATGCTATTATTATTGATATTGTCTTTAAACCAAAAGAGTTCACTTAGGAGATGACGCCACAAGTTCATATGAGAGATGAAGGCCTAAATTAGTGCAAGGATGGAGAGAAATGTCTGGCATTTGGGTCAGGCAAACAATCGGATTTCAATGCATGTTACATAATGCATAATATAGATATAATATTAGATATGTGGTAATCATATAACATACTTATATAATTAAAGTGCTTCTTTTTTTATAAAAGTAACTACACAATTAGCCCATAGCTAGACAAAAAGAAAAAAAAAAAAAGATCAACTTTGATTTTTTTGCTTTCTCCACGAGATTGATTGGTATGTTAGCATCTGAAAGCTTTGGTACAACTATGTTTATTGCAATTAGCCTAAGATTTAAGAGGTGCAGAAAGTAGAGGTTGATTCGAAAGGGCACATGCACCCAAATATTTATAGCAGCGTTATCAACAATAGCCAAATTAAGGGAAGAGGCCAAATGTCCATCTACTGATGAAAGGATAGAGAAGAATGAAGAAGATGTGGATGTATATAGGAATATTATATAGATATAATATATATAATATCTATATTTATATATATATAATCTATATAATATATATAATCTATATAATCTATATAATAATATAATATAGATATAATATATAGATAGAGAAAAATGAAGAAGATGTGGATGTGCATAGGAATATATGTATATAGGAATATTATTCAGCAATCAAAAAAGAATGAAATCGTGCCATTTGCAGCTATGTAGGTAGAGCTAGAGAGTATAATGCTGAGCAAAAGAAGTCAGCCAGAGAAAGATAAATATCTATGACTTCATGTGTATATGTGGAATTTAAGAAACAAAACAGATGACCGGGGGAGGGAAGAAAACAAGAGAGGAAAGCAAACCATGAGAGACTCTTAACTATAGAGAACAGGGCTGATGGAGGGAGGTGGGTGGGGGAAGGGTTAAATGGATGATGGGTACTAAGGAGGCCCTTGGGATGAGCACCGGGTGTTTTATGTAAGTGATGAATCACTAAATCTTACTCCTGAAACAATGTTACACTGTATGTTAACTAACTAGAATTTAAGTAAAAATTTGAAAAAGAAAAAGAATAGAGTTTAGAAAGATATTTAAACTTTATACAGTACATTTAAGATGTGCTGTGAATCAATAGGAGTAGAAAATGTATGAATAAGTGGTTAAATCCTTTCATCTCCTCTGTAAACGACAAAGTAAGTCGGGATAGGAAACTGCTATATTATCCCGAAGTAAGTCGGGATAGGAAACTATTGCTGAAGCACTGACAAGGTGAGGGAGAAGTTCCCCAAACACACCAGCAGGGTATTTTACTCTGTAAATTCACTGTACTTTCAGTTGGGAAGCAGATAATTGTGCTTTTAAAAACTACATCGGTATGAATAATTCTCATAATCTGGGTTCTTTATGCCCTCACTTTTCCATAAGTCAAATTTGAAACAAATTGCCTGTGTGTATTCCTCCCATAGTGACACATTGCAATTCATTGAAAAAAATATCGTAAGGATTTGCCATTTTAAAGCACTTGGAAATGATAAAGAAATATTCTGCCCTGTAAGTTGCTTATATACCTGGACTGGGGACAATGTTCCACGTGGTGAACTCTTAAAAATCAAGAACTATGTTTAATAACCTTTTTATTTATCAGATGTTGGCAATAATAGATACTCAATGAAATTTGACAAATAAATGATTATGAGGTATTGAGGAAAGTAGTTGTCTTTGGGGTAGAGGTACAAAGATAGGAAAGAGTTCCAAATAAGGACACTGTGAAAGTTTTAGGGAAGAAAGGGCATATGAGCTGCCTTGACTGGGGAGGAATCCAGCAGGGAAACTGCATGAGGAGAGGACGTGTCAGACTAGCACATGCAAAGACACCTATGTGGGATTACACATGTCGTAATGTTCAGGTGTTGGTACCCCAAAAAACAGATGGAAGAAAGATATGAAAATGGACTTGGTAGTGTAGTCAGAGATCAAAATGCAGTCGAAAGGATACTGAATTTAAAAGCTGAATCAGAACACCTGGGTTTAGTATTCTTGCCCGCTGGGTGTATTTGGATTACTCCCTAAAGTAATCAGTTACTCCCTAAAGACTTACTGCTCTGCCCACTTTGTAGAGCAATTTAAAGATTCTAGACAAATGTTAAAGGAGCATAGCTTTTAGAGACAGACTGCTTCAAATCCTGGCTTCATACTTAACTAACTTGGGCAGACTTTCCTCTCTTATTTGCAAAGTGGGAGCAATAGTAGTAGCCGCTTCACCGAAGTGTTATGAGGATTAAATAATATTATCTAAGTAAAGCACTCAGGACAGTGCATGGAACATGGTGAGTAGTGCAGTAAGTATTGGCTGCTACTACTACAAAATGAGACAATACAGGCAAAAACTCTCTCTGATCTATCAAGTAAGGCATTCTTAGTTCCAACCAAATACTTAGAGGAATGGTAAGTTGCATTACCAGATTTCTTACTTAAAAATTGACTTTTTTTTTTTACATAGAAAGCCTTTTGGTATGTTTAGGGTTTGACATCTGAAATATTGATCCACACATAACTGAATAACAAGTTGTAAAATGTGAGACATTCCTACACTAGGTAAGAAGGTAACTATAAATCAGACAGGTTGCTGCAGTTTAGTGCTTTCTGTTTGATATTTTCAACTTCTGACACCAAAATAAAAACATTAAGAATCTTGAAAACAAAACAAACAAACAAAAAAAAACCCAAACAAACAAACAAACAAAAAACAAGCAAAAGAGATTGGACTTTTGAAGAAAAGTGTTTTTTTTTTTTTTTTTTTTTTTGAAGAAAAACAGGACCTAATCTGTTCTGTACTTTAAGATGACTTTCCTCAAAATAGCTTACAGATCCTGTATAGAAGCCAGGATTCAAGCAGATGGATGTGCAATGGAAAGTTCTCCATCATAAAACACACACACACAAGCACACACACACGCACACACCCCACAACACATACCTACATTACTGGATAAAATAAAGTGTTTCACAGTAAATCAACTGAAAAACATAGAAGAGGATTTGTAAGTTTGAAAACTCAAACCAACATTGGTTAAATGACCTGCTTTCTCTCTATAACATGAAGGCAATGCTCAACCTTTCTTTGTGTTTTTGTTTTGTTTTGTTTTGTTTTGTTTTGACCATAGGACAAAAGGCTGTGACTGGTGTCCTAAGAAAGATTCTCTCCTGAGTGGGTTATGCACAATTTTTCAATGCACTTATTGTCATAATGGTACAACTGTCATTCCCATTCCATAGACTATATTACAATGTTGTGTTGTTGTTTGTTGTTAATGTAAACAAATGCTTGTGTCAATATTATTAAAAAAGATATTCTCTGCACTTCATAGCTGATTGGGAAACACCGATGTCCCTTGCCTGCGGATCATTGCCTTATAGTACTAAAATGAAAAAAAAAGTCTTTTAAGGGAAACTCAACTTCTGTTTTTATTTGACTACTGGGAAAAAATGTTATTTCCTTAAAGTACTAGACAACATCATTTTAGGAACAATCCCTCTGATCAGAATGGAATTGGGAATCCCATTAATATTAACAGGCCACAATAAGAGTTTAGTGTCATTTTCAGGGTCCCTGTATAAACTCATGGATTCTTGGAAGCAAGTACAGTCATGTTGAACGAATATTTTTCATCTAAGTGGGTAGATATCAAAATTAAATACCTAGAATAAGTATGATATTATCAGAAATTTTGCCTCATGTGTTTGTCTGGTTTTCTGAAAATAGGGAGAGTGATTTTTTTCCAAGGGGGGAGAAGACAAAAAAATGTGTATTGGAGCCCAAAGCCTTATTTGCTGTGAAAATTGCAAATGTTTGCCTGGAGCAAATATGTGAAAATTTGCAATTTGTTGTAGGTGTGGAATTTTGCTATTTTTCACAGTGGAAGAACTGTTCTGTGTAGTTTGCTTTTTTTTTTTCCTCCTAGATGTGTGAATTCTTGGAGAAATTCTGAGATCTACGCATTTTGATGCCAAAGATGGCAAGGTGAACAATTACTCTCAATAATAACTCAAAATTTCGCCATGTGATTCAATGAAATTTTTTTTTCAAAGTTGAATGGTAGCACTTCTTAAGAGAAAGAGCACTCAATCATGTATTGAGCTTCCATACAGCACGAAATTCTCTATTATTACCCTTACATAGGAGTACATTAATGTGTAAAATAAGAGATGGAGTGTCAGTGGATTAAAAGTCAGTCAGTCCCTTATAAATGAGGGACCTCCAATTCTAATGTCAATCTTATGTGTACAAAATTGGGTTCAGATACCACGTAGATATGAATCAATTTGCTAAACACAGATATTTAACAATTCCAAACTTATGTAATAAATAAAACTCCTAGTTATATAAATATATAATGTATGTTTCACTTAGAATTGAAGACACATGAGAGAAAATTGTGAAATATCTGCATTGTCTTTGCAGCCAGTTCCTAGATATTGCCTGCCCAGACTAGCCACTGGGAAGGCATGTTGAAGGGCCCATCCATCCCATCCTTCACACATGAAATGTTCTGTCCCATTTCTCTTGCCATCAGGGACACCTGTTCCTTTCGCATTCTAAAATTATAATTAGCTTCTTTCATTAGGTAGCCTGTGTTTTAACAGATTTCCCAGAGCTCTCTTTTTCTTCCTAGGTAACATGTGCCTTTTAGAGTTCTTCCAAAGGAAAAGGAGGACATTATATTTCTCTGGGTTAATGGAATTCTCTAATACGTAGGAAGCAAGGCTAGATGGTTTGCTTTACAGTTACCTGATTAATCTACTCAATCAAAGCATGTCTTAATTAACAATATAGTATGTGCATAAGATTCTGAAAGGCTAGCTTACCATTTGAATTAGGGCTTAGGTTGCTTTTCATTTTTCAAGTAGCAAAATCACTAGGAGCTGAAAACCTTTGCAGACTATTTCCCTAATCTTCCTTGGACTGCGGCAGGAAGTTATTTTTGCTTTGTTTGTTTCCTTTGGTTTGAGTAAGATTCAGTACTTTCAAAGCTTTTCTTAATATCTTGTAACCTTAACACAGGCACCTTGTTTCCTTCATGAATTTCTGAAACTTGCAATATGTATTTCTATTTCCATGGGACTAAAGAGAAAACTCGCCATAAAATAATTCTCAGCATATGTGCATAGGGTAAAAATGGTGGAGAAGTAGAGGAATCATCTATTTAGAGACATGCTACAGTTTTCTTTCCTTTAAAATAGTAGCCTAATTGAACATACTACTTAAAAATAAATTCAGTCAAACTGAACTATAAAAAGATTACAAAAGTAAATATCAATTACGATGTAAGTTAATGCTAATGAAATTAAAAGAATTCAAAATTAACATATACTAAAAATAAAATAATTTAAAATTAATATACACTAAAAATAATCTTCCCGTTAAAATGAAACAAAAATCAAAATTGCAAGGCTTATTGCCATGTATTTCACTGTGGAGAATGCTTCCGAAAGTTTAATTCTTTAGTGAATTTCATTTATAGATGACCATTCTAGCGAAGTTTTCTACTTGCCAATAAACACCAAGGAATGTCTCCTCTCTATGTCCAGAACAGATTGCTACCCCTTTCTTATCTGCCCAATTAGCTTTATAGGCCTCAGCTATCACCAGCCTAACTACCTTGGAGCTCCTAGATGAAAGTTTCTTATCCTAGGCAGTTCTATTCATCAGGAATCTAGCAAAACGTAGGTTTGAATAGTTTCCTATGAAACACCTCCCACTCAACTGATTTGTGGTCCCTAATGAACCATAAGCTGATGGACAATTATTCATTTGGCTGAGGCCCATGGAACATTTTAAGGGTACTCGGGATCTCATAAGGCTGCATATGTGACTTCCATTTAAGTTTAGATACAACATTTTTGACACAAGCAAGAAATATAACAAGACTTTGACTGGAATCACTGTGAGAGAACAACTTTGACTTGAAATCCAACTTCTCTGTGATTGCTGTCTAGATAAACCAAAAAAATAATAAGGGTAAATATTTCCTACATTTAGAAAAGCAACACTGAGTTACATTAAATAGAAACTCTTCAGCTCTAAACCATAACCACAGTGTATTATCACTAGGAGGGCACTGCATTTTGTAAGACCTTAACATATTTTTTAATTTTTGCAAAACTTTGAAGTATTTTTATAATTTATTTAAAATCAAAATACCTAGAAAGAAAAAGTAACAGTGAAAATTTCTTTCTCAACACAAAATAGAACAAGAATATAGTTTGCTAAATCTTGCGATTAAAAAATATGCTATTTAGGGTTAATAAAGTCATCGAAGCATACTTTCTGGTGAGCACAAGTATCTCTGGCACAATCCATTTTCAGGCAACTAAATGACCAGAAATCTTTCTAAGGACACCTGGGTGGCTCAGTTGGTTAACTGTCCGACTCGTGATTTTGGCTCAGGTCATAACCTCACGGTCCATGAGATGTAGCCCCGCGTCAGGCTCTGTGCTGATTCTCTGTCTCCCTCTCTCTCTGCCCCTCCGTCGCTCATGCTCTCCCTCTTTCTCAAAATAAATAAATAAACTTTAAGAAAGTCTTCCTAAAATGGGAGGATGCATGTTTAGCAATGGAAGACATCACTTAAAATTTGTATTGCATGGGGTTACTTTTAGTTTCATCTGATGCAGCATCCCTGGTTAAAGCGTGAAGCACAAAGATGAACAACAGAGCAGAATGAGAAGCATCATCTCTTAAAAAGTTAGGGGATTTCTTCCAAAGCATCCCTTCTATGGGAGCAGGCCACGGACCTGAAGAGTTTCCCGGTGCAGCTCTACACTTGGGTCTAAACACAGATGCTTGATCGTATCAGTTGAGAAAAAGGATTGTTGTTGTTGTTGTTGTTGTTGTTGTTGTTGTTTTCTTTTCTGTAGTTTGAGAGTGAAGACACTTTGTTTTAAGGCTATGTGGCCGGGTCACTATCATAAATTTAGTCTTGCTGCCAGTGAAACTTACTTACTAAAATAACATTTGTTATTGATTGATAAATTGAAAAATATAAGGCTTTCTTCAGTAAGATCTCCCTCTCCCTCACCCCCACAGGCTACCAACATTAAATGACAGAAATAATAGTGTGTGTCCCAGGGAACATCAACTTTGTAAAAGCTGAAGAACAGAAGGAAGAAAGAAAGTGGGATGCAAGAGAATGAAAAGGGCTATAATTTTTTTTATTCTTATTCAGACATGTATTTTGACATGCTTTAGGGCTTAATTTGTGAAATAAAATCTACCTTTACATGGAAATGTTATGTAGGCAGATATTCTGCTTTAAGATGATTCATGCAGTGAAACAGTTTCACTAGTAAGGAGGTTTAAAGAATGAAAATATCTGGATCATCTCTAAAACCTAAAAGCTTGACTACCCATTTCCCCCCACCCAATTTTTGAATTACTAACTGATAGAATAGGCTGCTTCAGAGAATGATTATAACATCCATAATATTAACTTGACTATCTGCTGTTACATCCAGCAATATTAACATCCAGCAATATTAACTTGACTATCTGCTGTTACATAACTGACTTAATGTTTAATGAGATCATAATAACTTGCCATTTTTGCAGATGAAACATGATATGGTATTGTCAGTTTCATATAGATCAACATATGTGGGTTGTGTGGTTTTCTGTTAACAGGGAAACACACGGATACTGAGCAAAACGGAATCTGGCTGATAATTTTCTTGAGTTGTTATAGGACCTTCGTTTTTTCAATGTTTGTTTGTTTGTTTGATTTTACTTTTGAGAGAGCACAAGAGGGAAAGAGACCGAGAGAGAGGGAGACAGAGGATCCAAAGTGGGCTCTGTGCAGACAGCAGTGAGCACAGCCTGAGGTGGGGCTTGAGCTCACCAACAGTGAGATCATGACCTGAGCCAAAGTCAGGTGCTCAACCAACTGAGCCACTCAGGAACCCTGTTATAGTACCTTCTAATATGATTTCCAGGTTTTTTTCAGAGGTAATTGTCAACATGGTTTGGTTAAAGGTAATTCTTTTATTTTCTTTTAGCACACATATTTCATTTAACATAGTAGAAATGCATAAAAAGTGAAATAAAATAGAAGTTATAAAAATCATTCTCTTTGGTTTACCTTCTAACAACAAAGTTGTGATTTCAACGAGTCTATTTAGATACAAGTTAAAATTGTTTCTGCCATTGGAAAAAATAGAGAAAATAATTTTGGTTTTAAAATATTATAGTTATTTAGGTTTTTCATTTTATGTGAAAAAATTGCACTTTGATGAATTCTTACACTATTATATGAAACAGAGATTTGGCAGTTAGAAATTGGAAAATATTTAAAACACAAAGAGAAAGTTATCTTCTTTTTAAAATTTTTTTTAAGTGCTTATTTTTGAGAGAAAGGGAGACAGAGTGTGAGTAGGGATGGGGCACAGAGAGAGGGAGACACATTATCTGAAATAGGTTCCAGGCTCCTAGCTGTCAGCACAGAGCCTGATGCGGTGCTTGAACTTCCGGACCATGAAGTTATGACCTGAGCTGAAGTCGGATGCTTAACCTACTAAGCTACCCAGGCACCCCAAATGATATCTCCTAAAATAGATCAATGAATGTGAGTCATCATAAGCTAGCCACTTAATGGGATATAAATGATTTCGGGTTTCTAGGTTTGAATCAAGTCAACAGGCCCAGGAAATCAACCAATCAAAACAAAATTAAGAGGGGTCCCTGGGTGTCACAGTCGGTTAAGTACCTGACTCTTGATCTCAGCTCAGGCCACGATCTCACAGTTCCTGAGTTTGAGCCTCTCATGGAGCTCTGTGATGAAGGCACAGAGCTTGCTTGGGATTCTGTCTCTCCTCATCTCTGCCCCTCTCCCGCTTGTGCTCTCTTTCTCTCCCTATTTCTCAAAATAAATAAATAAATTCAAAACAATTAAAAAACAAGTCCAGTCTTTATATTACATTATACTGTAATCCAGTCTATACTACATTATGCTCATTCAATTAATAATCAGTCAATTAAAAAAATCGCTACTTGTATATTCAAATATGATTATTCACTTTTGAGACATTTTTAGTATTAAAAAGAATTTGCCTTAAGAAAGTCTTTCTTATGACCACTCTCTAAATATTTGAAATAGTTCATATGAACCCCTTTCTTTTTCAAACTCACATTCTGCAGTGAATATACTCAAATATCAGGTATAACCAAGAATGTAGATGCACCATTGAGCCTGGTCTGGTTGGCTTTGCAGACTCAGCCTTATTTTAAGTGGCACTGGCTACCGATAGGAAATGCTCAAAAGCTGAATCTGATCCAGAATCTGTCATGAAGAGAAAAACACCTGGAGATAAAATGTTTCTCTAGTCCTGTTCTGATGGAAAACAACCAGAGAATTCCAAATATGGAAATGGCAAAGGACAAAGTCCAGGAGGCTCCTGTTCCTAGCTTTGCCTCTTTCCCCTTTGTACCTGCCCGTCCCCTTGCGCACTCCTCCTACCGTGGAACCAACTAGTGTCTTAACACCTCCATGTGCCACCATGCATGGAATTGTACTCTCGAGAAAGAAGCTGAAACAAGTATACAGCCTGCAGATAGCTCTCTGTATCGCCTGTATATTTTAATAATAGTGATGGTATTTTGAGGAATATTAATATCCCCATCACCAAATGATGTTGAAGTCAAGAGTGATGATTTACTTCATCCAAAGTCTCACAGAGATTGAGTGATGAGACTTAGATCTCAGTTCAAATCCTGTGGCTCCAAATTTATCATTTTTCTATTCAATAGTCATGTCTCTTTAAGTAATCCATTTATACCGAGAGGGGAACAGATTGATAAAGATTTAAACAGTGATTACTGAAATTACCTAGAGAACTTAAAAAAAATTAATAAAGATTCCTGAACTCTGGTTTTAGATGCTGTATTTCAAAAGGTCTACGGGTTTGTAAAGTGTCTGGGTTTTTTTTTTTTTTTTTTAACATTTATTCATTTATGAGAGACAGAGTGTGAGCAGGGTAGGGGAAGAGAGAGAGGCACACAGAATTCCAAGCAGGGTCCAGACTCTGAGCTGTCAGCATAGAGCCTGATGTGGGGCTCGAGCTCACTAGTGGTAAGATCATGACCTGAGCTGAATTCGAACGCTTAACTGACTGAGCCACCCAGGAGCCCCTGTCTTTGTTTTTAGTTGTCTCTAGGTTCTTCTGTTGAGTCAGATCTGGGAACACCTTGAAGGTATTAAGACATCTTTAAAGGATATGCAAGAATATTTTTAATTTTCAAGGGAGAAAATAAATCTAAGCAAAGTGTTTGTATTCAGAATTTTTGTATTATCTAGATATCTTGACAAGGAATTTGAAGAAAGGGAACTTCCCGGCATCTCTGAAATTATGACATGAAGGGAGGTACTTACTCTGCTTTCTAAAAATTGTGTTCTTGCTTTCACATAGCATGCCTGGACCCTCATTAAATCTTGGATTCAAAAAATGTCAGTGAGCTGCTTATCATCTCTGGTAGAGCATAGGCTATAAGAAAAACAAAGCTGTTTGAAATGTTAACTGCATCTCTTCTGTTAGCTGCATGAACTGGGGAAAAGTTTTACACCCCTCTGGATCTTTGTTTAGCCACTAAATGTGGCATCCCATGACATTGTCCCAAGAACAAAACAAGCTGTTGTAGAATGCTTGGCTTGGTAGGTATAACAAAGATGTAACCAGTACTCATTTTTAAAGCATGTAGTCTTTGAGCAGTAATCTTTTGAATCAGAGTATCTTCCTCTTTGTTAGTGTTCCCCATCTTTTATTACATTATTCTTCAAAGATTCTGTGAAAAATAAGATTTTATGGACAACGTTGTTTGTCAAATACTGAAGAGCTCATTCTCATTTAAAGATTCATAATAAACAGGTTACAAATCTTGAGAAGAACATTTTTCATGCAAAAAGACTTTATTTAACCTATCATTTCTTAAACATATGGGGGCCTTCATCCACATGGGGATATTATTCTTTTAATATTCTGAAAATAATTTCCCTAAAAATAGAGAAAAGATCTTCCTTTCATTACTAATGTCTCAACAGAACATATGATTTTGCTTTTAGGTTAATTGAGATAGAGTAGGATGAAACTTCAGAGTGTAAAATGTAATTTTACATTCTATATAATTGGAATTATATGTAGATATTATTTGTACCCACATTGTGATATTTCTAGGATGCAGATCACATGTATGGCTGTGGTACAGCCTCTTTTTTGCCTGTTTGCATGTAAGAGTGAATAAATATGTATGTGTGTTTGCATGAGAATGTGTTTACATGTGTGTGTGAGTTCGTATGTGTGTAAGTATAAAATTAGGTATTTCTTTATGTAACTACTATACCAAATTGCGAATGATATATGAAGTATAATTTCCTCTTCAATATAAAAGGTGTTATAATTACTGCTAGGTGTTTTAATCTTTATCCCATGTGATAAATATAGACCTAGGCAATCTTAGGGAGCCTATTAATTTAAACATCAGATCCAAGTAAACATCGAAAATAAAGTCTTTTAAATTCTATTCTTTTAAATTCATTTTCCCACATTCACTTCTGCTCCTCAGAGTTTACCTCCATTGGCTGGTATTTTCTCAGATAACCAGTTTATTTATAAAACCCAAAGAACTGAAAATTATGTTGCTCACAAAGCAATATTTAGGTTCTTTCAACATTTCAGGCAAAGCAACAAGAGGTTTGACTTCCTCCAAGACCAACTTAGGGTCACTGCTTGTTTGTTTTCCTTTACAAGGGCACTCTAGCCTTCCTTAACGTCCAATTTGCCTTCAATCAGTAGGTATTTAAACTACAGGGAGAGTGCAGCCAAAATAAGCCATCCTCTTGCCAGCTTCAAAGTCTCCTTTCCTCCTACCCTCTCTGGGTTTCCTCTTATAACTTTACCCTTCGCTTAGTCCATGGAACTTGCCTGGGCTCTCTGAGGGACATTTAACTTTAGCAAGTTATTACTCATTTTAAAAAAAGTGGCAGAATCACTGTTCCTAGAGAAGGCAGTTGTTGGAAGAAAAGCAAGAAACAAACTGAAGAAGAACAAGCCTTCTTACCTTGTCCTTGTTCGTAATGGCTTTCTACCGATTCTGAAAACCTGAATTTCTAGGCAAAGGAGAATCCCTTACCCACTTCCCTTTTGATATAAAGATATATAGATAGATAGATAGATAGATAGATAGATAGATAGACAGATAAGTGTGTATGTGTGTATTTTATTTTATTTTTATTAATTTATATTTTTGAGTGTGTATTTTAAAGTATGAATACATACAATACAGAGAAGGTCAAATTCATAGTCTCAAAAAATTATTTGGCATGGTTGTTCCTGTCTAAAGCTGTAGAAAGTGTGTCTACCATTTTAGGAAGCACTGCTTCATGCCCTTGCCTTTCATTCCCCTCGCTAAGCAATATGTCCAGATTTATCCATACTCCAATCTGTCTCCAAAACTCAGGTCTTGCACATTTACTTGTCGGAAAGCAAACTTTAATAAAAAGGACTGTTACACACACTATCTATTGAGTCAGACCAACGACACTGAAACTCACTTGAATTTAAGAACCTAACTGAAGGTAGGTACCTTGGTTTTCCTTTTTGATTTCTGCCCCCTGACATCCCTTTCGTTTACCAACTCACCCATAGCAATCATGAACTACAGCATTTAGGAGTGAGAAACTTCCCTAAAGACACATCCAAAAATGATTTTTTCTCATATCAAGAGCCCTTTAAAATTCTTTTTTAAAATAACACTTTGAAAAAAATAACATCTGTTTAAATCCTTTTATCATGATTTAAACACATTTTCAGTTATCACATTTTTCCTTTTTTTTTCCTTTTTTTTTTTAAAGTTCTTTTTATACCTGTTACCATGGACACAATGTTGCTTGCCTCAGATTCTAATTAAAATGGTTACTTGTTCAGCCAGGGAATTAGAGAATTGTCACGTGGTGGGGGAGTGGTTTCAAAATCTGAGGAAACTATTGTTTAGCTTCTCTTGGTAGAAATGCTTCTCCTCTACCAAAATCGTTGCATTTTACAAGGAGTGTTTTGACTTATAAATCCCTAAACAGATCCAACATACGCTGTTTAGAAGCTGTAGGCTAGATTTTAATCTTATATACCTCTGGTCTTTGGGCAGATTCCCATGGGTTACAAAGCAAGGATCTGGTATTTGTGTATATTAGTGTGTGGGGGGGAGGGGGGAGAAGGGAAAACCCTTATCTTGCTTAATTATTGAATACATAATATCTGATCTACTGTAAAATTCAGAAAAAAATATTGATGGATAAATTTCCTAGGTTTCAATCCATCTTCCAATAAAACCACTCTTCTCCTTTGATATAGTGATTTCCTCATATCGGACTACATGCCTTTATTGTTGTTGTTGTTAAGAGAAAAATCAAATACTTGTAAATAGCCAAAACCTTTGCTTAAATTTAATTATAATAATGGGTTTTTCTAATACATCATCAGGCAAGTATGCATTTAAAACTGAGTGAGAAAGAATTTCTTTTTCTTCAATAACAGCGCTTCTAAGAGCACAGCTTTGACAGTGCTGACTAGCAGGTACTTAGAATAGACAGTAATAATGCAGAAGAAATTTGCCATGGCTTTCCAACAGGGATATAAATCCAGTATTGAAGATTTCCAGAGGTGGAGAGACTTTCCTATTTTTTATTTATTTTCCACAGTCCACTCACTTTTGCAAATTTTATCACTTACCATCTCAGTGTAGCCTCTATATTGCTTAGCATCTTCTTAGAGATAGTTGAAAGGTGTTCAGAGGATTATGTAGTCTGCACTCCCATCTTTTAAATCAGTCACGAACTTCACCCGCTAAAATGCTTTGATTTATATATTATGATGTTATTAAATGAAGTGCATAAAAATATGAGATTCTGTTGAACAACAATGCAGTAACAGTAGTGGCAAAACAGCGTCGGGCTAAGTGGGAAGTTGACCAGATGGCGTGACAGGAAGTTAGAATTCAAGGGTGATCTCTGGTTCCCATAAATGATTAGGCCATGTGCTGAAATATCATTTACCCTCCCTAAAACAAAAGGGGTGGATCCATAGTCTCCAAGTTTCCTTCTATGTCCAACATTCTGTGATAATTCAAGTTTTCCATCAACATTTAAATCATACCTCTTAAACTGCCAACGCTGTAGACTGGCATTGAAGTATCACATTTTCCTGAAATGTAGTCTTACTCATAGATTTTGGAAATTAGCTACTGAGAATCCAGAAGGGAATTTTCTGGTTGACAAAGCAGAATCTCCATTAATTTTATGATAAACTATGAGATTTCATAAGACTTGTGTGATTATGGTAGGTTGTTTGGGGTTCTAACCCCCAAATCTTTGAATGTCTAATTCCTTCGTCATTAAGATAATTTAGGCAGAACATGTTAAGATTTTCTGGAACTAAGTCTGTTTCTTAAGAAAAAAAAAAACATTCTGATCACCCATGGTTGTCAGTTATATTCTACAAAATTTTAGTTGATAAATATTTTTTGGTTAGCTTTATTTGTTTAACCCATTTCAATTTTCCACAAAATTACTGGCTTTCCATTAAAACCCAGAGCCTATGTTTTTAGAGAGATTCTTAATGCTAATGAAAAGAAGAAACTTGTTAATTTAATGTTTTCCTCAATCGGTCAAAACCACAGTTTTTGCATTGAGCCCATAGGAAGAAAGAGGGGACTAAAGAATGAAATTTATCTGTCATTTAACCACAAGTTGTTTTTCTTTGACCATTCTGCTAATCATTTCATCAAACAATATACCAATGCCTGAATGCAAAGTTTCTGGTCTCTTCCGCCACATGCTAGAACCGACCATCAGAAAAAGGTCTTATAAGGATGCTAAATGACTCTGGCTTGATCAAGGGACAAAAAAAAAGCACAAATATTGACAGAAAATTAAGTTTGACCTTAACCTTGGGACACTGAGAATCAATTTTAAGATATGAACAGAAATTCAATTCAGTTTTTTAAAAAATCTATTCTTTTATGATTGAGAGGAACACAAGAATGAGGAAAAGTAACACATGGCCTATATTGTCTTAGTTATATTAAATATATGTGGTCTTCTTATTTGGTTAATCATTTTGGAATGTTTCAGCTTCAAATTTAAATTAAGATGAATTTTAATTTTTGAAAATTAAATTTGGTATAATTCCCAAGCAAAGGCCACACCAAATTTAAAAGGTACTATAATGCACATATGGATTCATTGTGCATTCATTGAAGGAGTATTTAGCAAGCTCTTTCTATGTGTTGGGCCCTGTTGTAGGTAGTTTAGACACAGTGAGAAACAAAATAAACGATTATATTCTTTCATGGAGTTTGTATTCTTTTTGAGAGAGACAGATGGTAAACAACAACAACAAAAAAGTAATTTCAGAAAACAATATTTGTAAAAACAAATGAAAATAAGTTGGAAAAAGCTCTATTTCTTTAACTTTTAACTTTGTGAAGGTGATATTTAAGTCAGTAATGGAATGACAAAGGGAAACAAAGCTTGTAAAAATGTGAGAGGGAGAGTTCCCAGAAAGGAGCCTTGAAGGCTGCAATCAGAAGTTTAGATTTCTGTTTGTGAGGTGGGAAGCTGCTGGAGGAATTTAGGCAGAAGAGTGACATGTGTGATCAGATATCCTAACGAATCTCTACTCATCAATCAGATCTTACATTCAAATCTCAGTTCTTTTAGGGAGCCTTCTTCGGTCAACTAGGATCCTCTGTTAGACTTATTCATAGCACTGTGATAATTTCCTCAATTGCATTGGGCATGCCAGAGCATTTGATGTATTTATCTGCTTATTTGTTTATATCTCTCTTCCCTAGTAGACTTTTAGTTTGGTGAAGCTAGGAACTTTTTTCTTTTTCATCTTGTATAATGCTATTCTTATCACAATGCTCTCAGTAAGGATCTGTTCAGTATATGCATGACTATACGAACTACAAATTAATAAATGAATAAATATTCAAATAAAAGAATTAAATAATTTAGAATCCTAGGAATTACAAATATTGAATATTGCATAGACATTGAAAATAACAAGAAATGTAGATAAATTCATTCCTTCTTCTTCCATCTGAGTTATCATCAGGAAGGATAGTCATCTTAGAGGAAAAAGCAAATCAACACTGGTCTGGAGGTCAAGGATACAGATATAGATGGCACTGATCTTCTGATTTTCTTCTTCCCATTTGTTGCTAGATGGCCAGATTCATCAGGCAGTGATTTTCATAGAACATATATTTAGCTACAAACTCAGTGTGTCCATGTTTGCCTAGAGTGATTCTACTCTTTGTTTGGATTACAAATATTCTTGATATTTCTCAGTAGATCTGGGGAAAATGGGACAACATATTACACTTGCTTTTGCTTTTCTCATAGCTGGTGAGTATATATCTTCTAGGAGCTGGCCCACTTATTTAGTGGACAAAGAATCTTCTCTTAGTTCCACTCTTATAACTAGAAAAAATGTTTTAAAGACTTTAGCCAGACTTATAGAGAAGCAAATAGTCACAGAGTAATGGGGCATATTATAAGAACCAGAACGTGTGGTTGAGGCATAAAGAGGGAAATGGACAGTTTGAGATGACACAGATTTTAGACCATGTAAAATCTTGTAGACAAGACTTGGTCTGTACCCTAAGAACAATGGGTTTTTTCCCAGAGGAAGAGAATGGGAAAGGCAATGGCATTGTCAACTTTGTAGTTTGAAAATATGACTGATGCAGGTACAATAACAGGTGGGTATCCAGTGGCCCAAGGTCTAGGAAAGTGGCAGTGATGAAAGAGAAAGGTAAATACATTGAGGAAATATTTAGGACGTAAAAGCTTTTGGTCTTAGTAATATGTTGTGTGGGAGTGATGGTAGTAATAACCATGACTCCTAGATTTCTTCCGAATCATATTGGATGGTGGTGTTATTCACTAGGATAAGGACACTGCGAGAAAGACAAGTTTGATGAAGAGATCATGGTTTGGCTTTGGACATGATGAAACTGAATCCAGGGGGACCCTAAATGGGAAATTCGAATAGACAATTAGATATAAAGATCTAAAAAGCAGAAGAAAGTTCTAGAGATACACATCTGACAGTTATTAGCTTATGGGTAATAAATGAAATACCCTGTCCTTAATGATATTTTATTTTCCAGGAAGAAAGAATATAGTGAAAAGAGGGTCTGGTACTAAGCCTTGAGAGACTGCAGACAAATGAGATAAGCTGCAGAGGAGACCAAGAAAAGTGTGGTGTAATACAGTTAAGTGGAGAAAATGAGCCAGTTTTGGTACAGCTTGAAATTGTATTCATCTACTCAGTAAATATATAAATTAGGTGCTATACTATAATATGATATTACAAGCAGTGAGTGCTAGAGATTCAAAGAAAAGTAAAACAGTCTGTGATGACACAGCTTTAATAAAAACTAAGCAGTTCTCATAAGAGAATCAAATTCAAAAATAAAAAAGTTGATATCAACTTAATCATATGAAAATATTCATAACATGTTTTATTCTCAGACATATTAACTTCACAGAATTTCTCTATTTTTATGGGAATTCATTATTTGACCAGTAAAGAGAAGACTGTAGTTTAAGAAAACATTATACTACTTTGACCTTTTTGATATTCTACATTTTGATTGGCTGGGTTGGAATATCTCATCATGTCCATCCAAGTAAGGGCAAGACTGTAAACACTATGAAGTTGACTAGTCAGCCAATCAAATTATAGAGTGTTGTAAAGGTCAAAGCAATACAATATGCAACTATAATTTACATAACATATGTGCAGCATTACAAGTCCAATATTTCATCCTTCAGACAAGGAATGAACAAGAACATAAAAAAGCATAACATGAATGCATTTTCCTGACAATGCAACCAGAAAAACGTTCTTGAGATTTCCAAGACAGCTACAGAAAGAAAGAATGAAAGAAAGAAAGAAAGAAAGAAAGAAAGAAAGAAAGAAGAAAGAAAAAGAGAGAGAGAGAGGAAGAGAAAATATATTCACTGTTAAAGTTAGTTCAAGGCAATTGGTGGTATATAGGAAGTTCTTCGAGAAGTTCAAAGAAAGTGGGAGAGAAGCAAGAGATACATTGTTCTGAAAGTTAAGACCTGAATTCTATGCTCTACTCCGCTACTAACTAGTTGCAAGACTTTGAAAGATTATTGAATTTTTTTGGCACTTAGGTTTTTATCCTTTGAAGGAAGGGGTACACTCAATATTGATTTCAATAATATTAGGTGACAGGATTTTTAAAGTAAGCAGCAGTGATTATAAAATTATCCCTATCTCTAAAGTGAATGTGATCTTGTGGGACATAGGACAAGTAAACAAACAGTGAGTTAGGTAGTGATACAATAAATATGTTAGCATAGATCTGCCCACAGTCTGTTATTGTTCTACACTGCCCCTATCAGTGTGGAAAGATCTTCATTTATATATAAGATGTAGAGTATCAATAGAGTCAACTCCCATAAACCTTATGGTTGTGGAACCTTAAATTCTAGGCCAAAGAAATAGTTCGGGATTCAACAATGAGGCAATAGGAGACACACTTGATTCAAAAAATGACATGATTCATAGGGGCACCTGGGTGGTTCAGTCAGTGAAGCAGCCTTCAGATTCTTGGTTTCGGTTCAGGTCATGATCTCATGGTTTCATGAATTCCAGCCCAGCATCGGGCTCTGCGCTGACAGTGTGGAGCCTGCTTGGAATTCTCTGCCTCTCTCTCTCTCTCTGCCCTTCCCTTACTCACGCTGTCTCTGTCTCTCTCAAAATAAATAAACTTAAGAAAAAATAAAAATGACATGATTCACGTTATAAATTTCTAAAATCAGTCCATAAAACCTGCTTATCATTATAGAAACAAAAAGTAGCTGCTACTATTCCTTTCCTCTTTTGTTAACATTTTCTATGTGGAATGTGATCTGTTGTGATTTTCCCCCTCTTTAAATACCACTACAGATGTTGAAATAAGCATTCATTAAAATGTTGAGAAATAGGGAACGGCAATGGACTGAGTATGGGGTTTTTAAAAACATGCATGTTCTAGGTCAATCATAGAAATATTAAAGACTAATAAATCAAAAATAATTTGTTGCAAATAATAAATCAAGTAAGTTATGAGAATGTTAAGTGAATGTTCAGAGGAATAATACATTTTCTTTTAAAAGTAACTTAATTTTGTGAATTCATAATTTCACAATCCAAATCAAGAGCAAAATTAACTGAGCAATAAACGAGAGAATCCTTAGCTAAATTTGATCAATCAAAATGATGGAAAAAGGACATTTCAAATGGAACAACTATTTCCAATTGCTGAAAATGACTATCTGGTGGATAAGAAATACATTACGCATGTTCAATACACAGAAAAGTTTTGCAAAAGTATATTCAGAATTTCTTTTGGTCTTTTTACCTTGTATTAATTACTTTAAGTATGTATTAAAAGTATATAAGTAAATATGATCCTTTTTTTTTTTTAATTTTTTTTTTCAACGTTTATTTATTTTTGGGACAGAGAGAGACAGAGCATGAACGAGGGAGGGGCAGAGAGAGAGGGAGACACAGAATCGGAAACAGGCTCCAGGCTCTGAGCCATCAGCCCAGAGCCCGACGCGGGGCCCGAACCCACGGACCGCGAGATCGTGACCTGGCTGAAGTCGGACGCTTAACCGACTGCGCCACCCAGGCGCCCCAAATATGATCCTTTTAAAGCTGGTGGTTACTTATTGTTCGCCCAAATCAAATCTGTACTTAGGGAATAATCTTGGTATTTCCATCTTCATAACTTCAATCATTTCCTTAGAAAATTATAGCAAGTATCCAGAATTCCTAAAATATAAAAACTAAAATTTACACTGAAACACATGGAATTTACATATAGTGAGATGTATGTATCTATGGAAATCTACTTAAAATGGTATTGAAAATAATCTCCAGGGGATGACTTTTTAATAATTGCTTAAGATGTAGGATTTTTTTGTGATGTGAGCAAAGGTAGTACCCTGGACCCACATCCTTAACTCATCCAGTTAATAAAGAATCAGATTAACCAGTGTAAAGATGACTAATACATTAAATACTTTTCAAAATATAAAGGACCTTTGAAGTGATTCAATAGAGCAATTATCTTATTTTACAGTTGAATACATTGAAGTGGGGAGAGGCCATGTGACTTGTTCAAAGTCACACATCTAATTAGTTGCAGAGCTCAAAATATTCCAAAAACTTTCTATCTCAATTTTCCCCTGGGTAAAACCAAATGCCTTACAATGGCTTCCAAAGCACTGTTAGTCGTGTTCCTTGCAGAACTTGATGAAACACACACGGGTTTAATTGAAGAGTGTATATAATGAGGCATTCAGTAGGGTTTAGGAAACCAATGGTGTAAGTAAATCATCCAGGAAATAACAATAGTGAGAAGCCATTATCATTCTTAGATTTAAAGGGGGAGATGAGAGGACGCCTGGGTGGCTCACTCAGGTAAGCTTTGGACTCTTGCTTTGGCTCAGGTTATGATCTCACAGTTCATGAGATTGGGCCCCGTATCGAGCTCTGTGCTAACAGCAAGGAGCCTGCTTGTAATTCTCTCTCTCTCTCTCTCTCTCTCTCTCTCTCTCTCTCTCTCTGCTCCTCCCCTGCTCACTCTCTTTCTCTCTCTCTCAATAAATAAACTTCAAAAATATAAAACAAAATAAAGGGAAATGGGAATAAAACACTGTTGCCAGAGACCAGAGAACTCGGGGCTACGGCTGAAGGACCCTCTGATAGAAGATACAAGTGGAATGCAGCCACTGACAGAATCAAGGCAGTGCAAGGAAGGAGTGAGGAGGGAAATACTCTGTCCTCTCTTTCCTCCCATCTCCGATAGTGCTTCTTTCTGATAAACTTAAGTCAAGCCTGCTTTGAGCCTGGATAAGGCAGTCCATAGAGGTCAGACTCTGGGCGCTGAGAGCATCGCAGAGAAGGCAGAAAAAGGACCTGGGATGGGTAAATGACCTGGGATGAAAAATGAGCTGCGATCATCAGCTCAATAATTCTTATGCCAAATATATTTTGTCACTTTATAATCTAGTAAACCTGTGTAGAAAAACGTCAACACTATTTCAACCAAATTGATCGATTACTCATAACTTAGGTATGTGTTGCTTATCACTGAAATAAACTCACAGTTGAGCATGTTAGTATTTTTATAAAATCTTAATCTCCAATCCCACCTGGGTATTTGATACTATCTGGAACTCTAGTCAAAACTCTTTCTCAAACTCTTCAGTGACTATTTTCATTCTTTCTCACTTTCATAAGATCTCTGGCCAAAGGGTTCCCTATCTCTTCAACAACTGACTTTACCATCTTGTTTCTAGAGAAAATAGAAACTATCAGATGGAATGGGTGATTTCTAAATATCATATCATCAGAGCTTTAAAACTTACCCTCATTCACATTCTACTTTTCTTTGCTTCCTTCCCTCCCCCACCAAGTTTAGTCCCATTACTTATAATTTACATCCTAGCTCTACTGCTTTATTGCCTTCTCTCTCTTTCTCCACTTTCTCCTCCCTATGTCACCTTGCCACTTGCTTCTTCTCATGAGCATCGACATACATTCAATCTCAACAATCATTTAAAAAAGAAAACTAATAACAAATCTGTTGTTCAGAAGAAGTGATGATAGTTATTACAGAAATCCCCCCAAATCTCACTATATGGGTGCTTTACACAATAAAGTTTGCTTTCTTATCATGACAGGGTTCAGTGCAATGAAGTTCCACATGGGGACTTTCCATTCTGTGTTTATTTTACTTAGTAGGGCCAGGAAGAACCCCATTCTATCCTTTGCAACTGGACAGCAGAGGAGAAAATGATTGTAAAGAATCTCATGGGAGTACTTAGGAGATAGGTCTCAGATACTGATGTCATTTTCATATACAACCCACTGTATAGTGACTGTAGAGTGACTGTATAGTCACATGGAACCACCTAAACACAGAGGAGGCTATGAGCCAAGATGGGTTTGTACTGGATTTCTATGATGGCCACAACTAATTGCCACCAACTTTGTTCCTTTAAACAGCATAAATGTATTATCTTACCACCCTATAGGTCAGAAATCCAACATGGGTTTCATTAGTCTGAATTCAAGATGACAGCAGGTCTGTGTTCCTTTCTGAAGTCTCTAGGTATGAATCTATTACTTTGACTTTTCCAGTTTCTAGAGGTGACATATTCCTTAGCTTGTGACCCCTTTCTCCTTTTTCACAAGTGAGAAACTTTGCATCTCTCTGACTCTTTTCTCACTGACCACAGCCAGGAAAGTTGTCTGCTTTTAAGGAGTCATATAATTAGATCGGGCCCATCTGGATAATCCAGGATAATCTCCAATTTCAAGATTTATAACCTTCATCATGTCTGCTAGCTTGCTTTTGTCATGTTCAGATGACATATTTACAGGTTCCAAGGATTAAGGTGTGGACCTCTTTGGAAAACAACTATGCTGTCTACTACACATTTAGAGAACACATTCCATTGCAACTGTCATGATTTGTTTCATATTTCCCTCCAAACATTTCCTATCTTTCTCATTTCCTTAATAGCCAAATGTCTGAAGTGTTGTCTATATTCAGTGCATTCTGTCCTATTCACTTATAAAACCTAAGTGGTGCACACTATCAGCTCCCCACTCCAACTGCAATAGTTTCTTTCAGTGTTACCAACAACTCCTTGCTGATTAATCAGAGTCATCTTTTAGTTCTTACATAATGGCATTGGGTATTATTAATCCACCTTGCGTGCAATACCCTTTTCTCTTGACTTTTCTATTTTCTTTGAGCTCCGTCTCTGTCTCCATTATGGATATTGCTTCCTCCATTTTTGTTTTAAATGTTTCTGGCTTCCCTGATTCTTTCTTAGGCTCCCTTATATGATATGGCATATTCCCCAAACTTTTCAGACAAAAAATACACATTCTAATTTTCTACTTAAGACCCATCCACCCAACCCAGCAAGCTGTTTGACGCCACCCTAGGCACTCCCTGCACTCCCATGACATGCTCAATCCAGACTTGTCTAGGGACAAATATCCATTGAATATTTTTAGGGTATAAGCTTTTTATACAAATAATCTCATTTAATATTCTTAACAATCCTATGAGGTAGGTACTTCTATTATCCTTATTTCAGAGCTGAATAAATTGAGATCTAGCAAGATTAATTAATTTGCTTAAGGTCAAATAGCAAAAGAATAATTTGGTAAAGAGGAAATACATAATGTTCCTAAAGAGAGGGGAGATGATTTATTCTTTGTCAAACTACATTATACATTTTAAAACAGGTCTTTTTAACTGATTAATTATTAATTTTTTGGAGGGGGAGAGGGGAAAGAAGAGAAATCAAAATGAGACTTCAGGTAAAATCTTAACCCACCTTCCTGCTTCAGTTGATGTTGTCTTAGAAATGCAGTGGATGTAGAGGTAAATATAGCAACTAATTCTAACCCCGCCTTCAGTTTAGGCACTAACTCAAAAGTGTGGATTGAACATACATTCCAGGAAGAACATTGTGACTTTAATCTGCTCTTGAGTATGGCTTGGTGGTAAAAGTCCCCAGCCTGAGTTCTAAATAAACATGAAAGAATTTTTTTTTCCCGCTTTGCATGGAGTGCAGTGATCGAAGTAGAGAGTAAGGTCCTGAAACCTTTGGGCAATCATGTGGAGAGGAAGCACCTGCCAGCCCACCAAGGGCAGTAGCCCGGCATAGCAGGTGTCTGTCTACCTTCTAGGCTGCTCTCTCATTTGCTCGCACTCGCTCTCTCTCTCTGTCTCTCTCTGTTTTCCTCATTTCCCCTCTCCTTGCCTCCTGCTTTTCCTCTGTCTCTTTTCTCTCCTTTTCTCCTTCTCCTCTCCCTTTTTCCGTTTCTGAGAGGAGTTTCATTTTCGGTTAGTATTCACAATGAATCTTCCTTGCTTTGATCTGGTTAATCTATTCTGACTGTGAGGTTCATTCGGCAGTGGTATATCTCTTCAGGAAGATTGCAGGATAATGAGGACCAAGTGACCCTGAAAGTTGCACTGTCAGGGGCTGATGAGCTAACTTGATAACCTAACTTAAATTTAACATTTCAAAAATATGTGCTCCTCATCTGGAAAACATATTACATTTCAAGTAGGGAGTTTTAATATTTTGGGGTTATATGTTAGAAGATTTAATACTTCTTACATATTCTGCTTGGCTAGCATGAAAACTGAAACCAAATAAAAAGAATTAAAAATCCCCCATTGAACTGTTGAAATGAATGTCTATGACTATGTTCTTTCAACAGAGGCATTTGAAGAAGGTATTTCCACACTGCACTTCTTATTTGACTCTGACCATTATAATTAAGGAAGCCATCCCCAAAGCAATAATCCCCCATTTTTATCATATTTTAATCTCTTCTTAACATCTTTCACTCTTAGAAAGCATCTTCTTTGTTATTAACTTGTTTAATATCTGTCTCCTTCATCTTTATAAGCTCCATGAAAGGAGAGAAATTGTTACTTTCCCTCTGATATCCCTAGCACATAACACAGGACTTAACCTACACAGTTAAGTGAGCCTCCAATACTCAATCTGGAAGCTTCTGTCAGAAAACTAAATTGGATGAATGTTTGATATCACCCTGTTGAGGTCCACATGCATGAATACAGTGAATGGGAGTGAATGAATGGAAACAACTTATTGAGTTTAGAGAGTTTATCAGGAAAACATAATTGGTTCAGCACAAGTCAAGAAAAAATTTCTGATTATCGATTTCCTGATACACGTTTCAGGATTTAAGAAACTCTGCAAAAGGCAAATGTGTCTTTTACACTACTGGAAGACACTCAGCTTATCATAGAGAGAAAAGAAAAAAAAAGCATATACGAATCTCCATTTTTCTATGTTCTGCAACTTTGTAATTTTATTTCTTCATTCTTACATATGAAAAAATGGTTTTTATGTGCAAGGTAAAATATTAGACTGGGAGATACTCGTAACTTCACTCTTGAGAGGGTGTGATATTTTGGAAACACTATTCTATATATGATCCCTTTGTTTCTAGAGTCCCAAAGACATAATATGGTCCTGAAGACCTTGATTAGGCCACTCTCCACCTCTGCACCTCATTTCACTTTTGTCAGCTTCTCAAACTCCAAATGCTCATCAGCATGCTGGTGCTCCCAACAGCCTTCCAATCTCTGCTAACTGATTCTTGCTATTTCTTCATGTCTTAAATACACATAAGTGCTGGAGGAAAATTTTACTTGTCTTCCTTATCCAGGCCAAAAAGGTGATGATATACTCCCACTTTTCTACACAAATTCTAATTCTATACACAACAGCTCTTTTCATTTACTTCTGGGATAATTGCTGGTCTGAAAGCTCCATGCAGGAAATGAGAGCAACTTAACATGTGTATTGAAAGAACATGTAAGTGGAGCGCCTGTGTGGCCCAGTCAGTTGAGCGTCAGACTTCGGCTCAGGTCATGATCTCACTGTCTGTGAGTTCGAGCCCAGCATCAGGCTCTGTGCTGACAGCTTGGAGCCTGAAGCCTGCTTCGGATTCTGTGTCTCCCTCTCTTTCTGACCCTCCCCCCGTTCATGCGCTGTCTCTCTCTGTCTCAACAATAAACATTAAAAAAAAATAAAATAATAAAAAACAAAGAACGTGTAAGTGCAAAACCAACAGGTGATACCTCCTTACAGCATGTCTTTTGGATGCTATGGGTTTTAAAATGTAGACTTAGTCTAGTTAACAGCAATAGTTTAAAGTCAAGCAAACAAAAACTGTGACCAAATGGATCTTGTATAATAAACACTTCAAGTCAACATGCAGAGAGTGGACTGCGTTTTTGATTTATTCACGAATACTTGGTACTATACAAATATGACAATGATCCATCTATATGTCTGTTATTCAGTTTACCTCCTTTTTAAAACTTTGTTTCTAAAATTGTCCCATTCTTTTCCTTAACCTCATCCTAACACCTAAAGATTGGAACTGTGGATATCAATAACAAGCCATCATTCAGTTCAATAAGGCATAATTGAGTTCTAATATTCATTTGAACTTCTGAGTTCATTCATTCATTTATCCATATACTAACACATTCAAAAATCAAATATTTAGCACCTAGAATACAAGATACCATATGGATAACAAGAATGTCTTGATACACTAAACCCATAAAAAGTTCTTATTCTCCAGCATTCCTTGATTAAATTTAGAACTTAATTGCGTAAATAGCTGCAACAAAGCCAATGTGATGAGTCATGCTATCTGCTTAAACTAAGCATGAGAGAATTTCAGAAGGGATCGTTGCTTGTAGGGATTTTGGGAAAAGAGATGTCAATAAGGTCGCATTTACATTGTACATTAAGGAACTGGAGAGATTTTGTTGGATTAAAAAAAATTCAAGCAGAGAGTATGACATTAATAAAAGTGAAGAGGTAAGAAGTCCCCATGGACAGCATGAGGAATCCAGATTAACTGATGTGTAAGAATCCGGAACAATGGAAAGTAAAGCTGGAGAGGAAGATTGAGCTCATTTGTCAAAGGTCTTGCATTAAGGTGACTAGATAGTCTGTGTTGCCCACTATTGTACCATTTTATACCTCTTACATCCTATTTTGTTTAGTATTTGAAAATGTTATTTCCTAAATAGTTATAAATAGAACTCTTTCATAAGTCTACCAAATATTAGAACCAATTTATTAGTCAATCAATAAATACTTTATTTTTTATGTTTATTTATTTATTTTGAGAGAGAAAGTGAGCACGAGCAGGGGAGGGGTAGAGGGAGAGAGAGGGAGAATCCCAAGCAGGCTCCTCACTGTCAGGCAGAGCCCCACATGGGGCTCGAACTCACAAAGCATGTGATCATGACCTGAGTTGAAATCAAGAGTCAGATGCTCAACCAACTGAGGTATCCAGGTGCCCCAATCAATTAATACTTTAAAACCTATGTACTTTATAGCTTTCTTACCTCATTTAGCTCACAAGTAGGTCTCTTCTTGGAAAATAAATCATATAACTCTACTAGCAAAGGTGTTTCTACAGTTGCTAATTAGAAGTGAGATGGTGAGAAAATAGTCTCTCTAAGCCTGTTTCCTCTGAGATAATACTGAGGTATTAGTAGTCATGAATGCAAGTGAGTAGTGTTTTATTTGTCTGTATTTACGGAGTTGAGTTGGTTTTGTGCGGTAGGGTAGATGGGATATTTCACCTCTAGACTTCGGGGAACATAACACAACGAAGCTGAAGTACTTTCCTAGTTTAGCATACCCCTTGCTGTCAGGGAAGTGAATATCTAAAATTCTTCCAGAACTGATAGCTCTTTTCATTTTTTCCAGCTATTTAAAGAAATACAACTTCCAATTGCCCATTGCAGCCCATTCTGGTGGTATCTCTTTCCGGAGCAGTCCTCAATTGAGATGTTTTTGCTAAAGGTTCAACTCAACTCTACTGCTTTTATTCGAGTGCATTCCTTTGTGTTTGGTCTGCCACAGACACCCAGAACAACTGCTGAGCATCCTTCTCATAAATGTTTCATATACTTGACGACAGTATTTATCCCTTAGTTTCCGCATGTTTGGATTTTATTCAATATCTTTTTGGTTGATGTGGAGGAAAGGGAGATGGTACTTATGTTTCATACTCCACATTGCTGCCAGCTCTATCGAAAACACAAATTGATCATGTCAGTCCATGCTTAAAATCCTCTAGTGATTTCCCACTGACTCCAAAGTTAAACCCAACCTTCATAACATAGGCCAAAGACCTTTCATCTTGCTTCTGCCTGACATTCTGTCTGAATTCTTAATAATAATCTACTTCCACTCCAATCCCAGCCACACCAGAATAATTTGTGTAATAGGCCATGCTGTTTACATCTTTATCCTTTTGTGTTATGCTGTTTTCCCTACCTAGAATGTTCTTTCCTGCCTTCTTTAGTTTAATGACTACCCATGCTGTAAGACTTGGCTTAAATTATATCTAAATTAAACGTCTCTTGTGCCCACCAGGCAGTGTTGTTCACTCCTCCTATGCTGTCCCCTGTCTGTGCTGATTTCTTTTGTTGATCTTATAACCTTGAAGTATAATTATGCATTCGCATGCATTTTTCCTCTACTGCACAATGACAATGTTGACAAAAGGGTGTGCTTAACCCATACACTAAGAAATGATAGCTGATGAAGGTAAAGGGATTATTTTTCTGCTGAAACCAGAATTCCAGGGATAGGTAGTCCAGAGTGAGTACTGTAGCTCAATGACACCAGCAGGGAGTGGACCTATTCAACCAGCCTTCAGGCCTCCATCATTATCCTAATGGCCTAGTGGTGACAAGATGGTTTTTTCACCTCCACTTATCATATCTACAGAAGACTTGGTAAGAAGATGGAAGGGAAGAAAAGGAAGAAGGTCTTGGATTTTGCAACAAATTTTCCTAGAAACTTACAAGACGTCCGTTTACATCTCATTGCCACGATCGCATCACATATCTACCCCTTTTTTGTCCCAAGAGAATTTGGGACAGTGTGTATTTTGGACTGGACATACTTTTCTCTTAAGAAAGTAAAGACTTTTGTAGCAAAGAAGAAAGGCTGATGATGTAGGTCTCTAGCAGGGTTTGCTACAGAGACTCTTTCTTCAGTGCCCTGATTATACTTATCACATACTAGGTGCTCAATAATTATTAGAAAAATGAGAGTCAAAATTTCTCTAGTTTTTAGAATTATATACTTCCTAATTTAATATTCCCTAAAGCATAACTGCTTTCTACGAAGGATTTATTGTTTTGAAGTAATAGTTTCTGGCTTTTCATTTTCCTTTTTATAGAATTTTAGTAAGATAAAAGGTATTTTCCTTGTTTTAGATTTGCCTTGTCTTAACCTTGCATAGTAAAGCCTTTGAGCAAAAAAATTGCATGTGCAACCACAATTAAAAATATTAATTTTAAACTTTTTATTGAAGGGATCCATTTTTATCACTTAATGAAATGTCACTGACATTGTCACCTGCCAAAAAAATAAAAATACATAAAAGTCCTCAAGAATTTTGTGTAGTAATATTAATTTCTGGGATCTAAGCCATTTTATGCAACATTTTTTTTCTTTTTTGTTTAATATCACTGTTTGTAATTAAAATGAAAAGGAGAGTATAAATATACTTTAAAATATATCCATTTAGTTAAAACCAATAACTGGGTAGGCCAAAAAACACAGGTGAAGTTCATTTTACTCTGTTCCCCATCTCCATTTTTTGTCTAGTAACTCTCCCAAATCCCATTTTTAATTTTTTTTTCTAAAAAATGTAAACAAACTCTTTCTAGGTCATTCTGACCTTCCTTATTACTTAACCCAATGATCAATTATCTGTCTTCATGTCATTTGAAGTGTCAGGAATATTTTGACACATGTTTGATCACCACTGCCATATTAAAACGCCCTCTGCATGTAGGTTCCAGGACACTACTTCCCTTGAAGTCATCCTGCCTTGCTGTTTACACGTTCTCAGCATACAAGACTCAAGCCTAAGATCTCTTTGTTCCCCCCACCTCTACTCACTTTTTTTCCAGGTGATTTTATCTAATATGATGGCTTTAAATAGTTTCTACATACTAACAGTTTCACAAATTATATTTTTCTCAACTCTGATTTTATATATCCAACTCTCTACCTAACATGTCTCCTTGGATGCTGATGAGACATCTCAAATCTAACATGTAAAATCAGAGTCCTGATCCCTGTTTGCCTCTCCCAAACCTACTTTTTCCATAGGGGTTCTCATCTTGGGAAAAAGCAATTCAGTTTTTCCAGTTGGGTAGGCCTAAATGTATATACTCTTCTTTAATCCTTTCTTTCTCTCATGCTAACCTTCACCCATCAGCAAATCCTATCGGCTTAAACTTTAAATATTCAACCATTTCTCATTGTGTCTGCTACTACCACCTGGTCTAACCCATCAATATCATTTGCTTGCATTTTTGCAAAAGTTTCCTTTTTTTTTAAAGTTTATTTATTTATTTTGAGAGAGAGAGAGAGAGCACACGCATACTCTCCCGTGCTTGTGCTGGGGAGGGACAGAGAAAGATGGAGACATAATCCCATGCAGGCTTCCTGTCAGTGTGAAACTTTTATGGGGCTTGATCTCAGGATCAAAGCCAAACCCAAGAGTTGGTCGTTTAACTGACTGAGCCACACAGGTGCCCTGCAAATGTTTTCTAGTTGGTCATCCTGATGCAAACTTTGCCAACCACAGCCTCAGCTCAACATGGCAGAGTAATCCTAACAAAAAGGACAAATGTTACTCATTGTTTTTAAACTCTTCAATAACTTTCTTCTCACTCATAGGAAAATCCAAAGCCCTTATAATGTCCTATGTGTTTTTATCCTGTTATATTTCTAATTTTGCCTGCTATGATGACTCTCATTTGCTGCAGGGACACTGGCCTCTTTCTTGTGTCCTGGCCCTTGGGAGTCACTTCAAAACCCTTTTACTTTCTGTTCCTTCTCCTGAAATATGTAAATATATAGATGGTTCCCTTCTTCACTTTCTGCAGTTCTTTGTTCAAATGTCACCTTCTCAGTGATAACCCTTCTCTGATAACCCTTATGAAATTACCTATGACCATACCACCCTGAACTTGACATTCTTCATACTTATTTTGGTTTATTTTTCCCTATTACATTTATTAAAACCCAACCAACAAGCCAAACATATATTTATGATTGCTCTTACTTCTTGTCTGTCTAGCCAATCTAGATGTAAATTTCGTGATGGCAGTAACTGTGTCTATTTTGTTCATCCCTATATCCTAGCAGCTACAATGGTGCTCCGCATATCATAGAACTCAGCAAATATTCTCATTTAATAAGAATAGATGAATAAAAAAAGCAAAATATATGGATACAATTAGAATATTTCCTTAACAAAAACAACAAGCAGTCTTCTACACTATGAGTAGGAGATTTTTGCCCATAAATGATTCAAATAAAAAGACATCAAGAAATCTTTAAATTCAGATGTTTCTTAAAGCTTATAGTCTACCTTTCTCTTTTATTAGTTGACTAGGACTCAGGTACACAACAGCACGCAAAAATAGAAACTGTATCAATAATCAAAAGAGGACAATCAAAGAAACACGTGCTGACTAAATATGTCTTTCTCCTTATAGTGTCTATCACAGCTTAAATACTACCTTAGTTTCTATGGTCTCATACATTATAATTTTCTTTTATCAGAATAAGAATGTTTTAAATGGCTCCTTTTATGTGATGAGAAGGTATTTGCTGATCATTTAAAATAGCTTACAAAGATAAATATATGTTAAATGGTTTTCTATTTAAAACTTACATAGAAATAACCCTCAAAGACCAGACACTAACTACTTTTAATAACAAATTAAACTATTACCTGCTTATATATTCCATTTTTTAGTTTGAAGATGGTTAGAATGGAAAAAAAAATAGAAAAAGCAGTATCTTCAAAACTGCCAATTTTCATGTTTTGGTAAAGAAATTTCTTTTTTAACATGTAGGAATCAATCAAAATTGCATTAAATGAAATGGGGTGAAAACCACTTAGGTTTCTAGTCATTCTATTTAAAGTGTACTAATGGTGGACACATGCCAGTGGTTCTATCTTTCTCACAGAAAACTTGGTCAGAAGAATTGTATGTGAGGAACTTCGCAGTGACCTTTTTTTTTCTTTCTTCTCAAATGTGCTCCCCCTCAGACAATTCAACCTACACAGAATTGTGAAAATAAGCTTCCAATCCTTCCACTTGGTTCGTTTTTGTAAATTGTATGCATTTTGGTAAATGTCTTTGCATATGCTTTATTTTTAAATTCCCTTCAGGTTTTCCTCATTCCATTTGTTAGTAACACTAACGAGTGGTGGAACAAATGTGACAAGGAAAAAACAATTGGTCAGTACAACCTTACAACTTCCATTTGTGAATGGAGTTGAGTCTGCTGGTGATGTGGGGTTGCAACATGCTCTCCGAACTGTTCTGAGACATTTTCTTCCCCGTGAAACTGGCAATCATAGTAACAGGAAAACAGACAGAGAAAGAGGAGTTTCCAAAAGTTAGTTTACTCTGGATGCAAAGTTTCAAAAAGTGTTTCTTTTTTTATTGCTTTTAACTCTTTCTGAAATATCTTGAACTTATACATCTATAAGTTAAAAAAAAGAATGATCAACTTCAATGTAACATGAAATGATTGTAGGATATCTTACATCTGGCTAAGAGATTATTTTACACAAAAATATGGAGAGTCTCGTCGTGATCAGTGATTTCCTTGACATAAGGCCCCGGTGGGGTATGTGGTGAGAGCTGAGAGGAGGAGCAGAGAGGTTTATTGACATGGTGAGTGAGGAATACATCTAGACCAATAAAGAGGAAGGTTTAGACCAGTGAAGGTCTAAAGAGCATGACCAGCTGGC
The DNA here is from genome assembly GCF_028749965.1 of Puma concolor. NCBI lineage: Eukaryota > Metazoa > Chordata > Mammalia > Carnivora > Felidae > Puma > Puma concolor. Next base: position 137,504,400 of record NC_141674.1, on the reverse strand, counting down.
TGCCATGTGATATCATACTGCATTATCAAAAGATGCACAGACCCACCCAGGTAGGAATGACCTCTCCTCTTCTGAGTGTCAGAAACAAGTAAAACTTCTGCAGCTTTGAGATTTTCAGCAGAATCAAGCAACAAAAGGACAAATATCTACTGGGGCCAGGAATTTGACAGAGAGGAGAAAATGTTATGTACTTCTATATGAATTAGCCCAAATTATTCGTTCTGAAGATGCTACTCGTCAGACTGGTCCCACTGTCAGAGTCCTTGATGGGTTTCTTATTTCCTTCTGGAAGGTATAAAGCCAAATATTCTCCTGATACCATTTTAAGGCCCTTTCTTCTGTAATGTAGCCTGTCTTACTGCTGTGTCCTCCTCACAAACAACATCTCATTTTAAAATAAAGTGAGAATTTAGTTAAAACAAAATTTACTTATCGAGGCACTTAAAGTCCTGGGAAGTATAACCTTTCCCCAGGTGATAACCAAGCCAAAAAAACAATTAAACTGTCGACTTTCTGAGAGTAAAGACTATGTTTTCTAGTGTATAATCAGCCCACAAAGTCTACAATGTGACACACTGATTCCTGAAAATTGTGGTTGGGACCTAATTGATTCCAGGATAGACACATAAAATAAACTTCTAGGACGTCAAGATTACAGGGTCTGATTTCCAACATACTGAAAACTTTGATACCCTGGCACAAATGGAATAAAGCAGAATCTCTTTTCCAATAAGATCAACACCTGAAGAGCTAGATTCAAAGTTTGCAAGTTGTTGGAATAGATGCAGGAAGGCCCTTTTCTTGCTCAAATCTCTTGGATTTGTATTCTCAAGGTTGCCTACAGAATTGATGCTGAACTTTTCAGGAAGTCAAGAAGACTCCCCCGATATTCTTTCTCTTATAGCCCTCCCTTTAACCATTCTCTTACACCTAAAGTTATGTAATAAGACAGCACTCTGAGTCATTAGAGGTAAGGCTTAAAGGAAAATGCAACCGGGAGAGCCTATTGACATAAGACCACCTTACTCTACAAAAGATATATTAGGCATTTCCTAGGAAAACATTCGAATGGCGGACAGGGTGAGTCAGTATGTGGATTTCTTACAGAAGGCATGGCACGTTATGTATGGTGTTTTACGTTTTTTCTTTGACTCAACTCTTGTTGCCTTGAATCCCCACTGTAGCCTAGCAGTCTACATGAAATCGGTTTGAATAACCTACCACAAGAAGAGAGTCCTAGTCTTTAACAGATTTTGTCTCTGAATGGGAATACAAATTTCAAAAAAGGAACAATTTGAATCACAGAATAAGCATCACCTCGATTGTATTTAATTTGATTTTACCTATTTACAAATGTGGAAACTGAGGCTTAGAAAGTTAAGTGACTTCCTCAAGAAGCTACATAAAGATAAACCTAGTTCTCATATTCAGGCAGACTAGGGAGAAAAATACATTATAGTGAATAGAAAATTATTTTACTTACTGAGAGTTTTGAAAATATATTTATACACATGCATACACATATTTTCCCTTAATGATAGTGTTTTGGTGCAGTAATTATTTGGCCACTAAAACATAATTAATATTTTACAAAATATTTTCCACATTGTATATGCCTTATGAATATGTGTTGAATAAATGAGTGAATGAATAAGTCAATGAACTTGGGGAATAAAATATTTTTTTTTCCAAATAACAGCCCAAATAATTATTTTAAACTTTGAGCTGTATAAAATGTATTTTGATGGCTAACAAGATTGGACAACAGGACTTGCATTCTTATCATTGTATACAATTTGCTTTGCACATATAATTAAGTTTCTGTGGCCTTATTATAAAATGCGTGTGAACTTCACCTATCTGTACCCTGTCATATTATACGTGTTTATACAAAAAATGGAGAGAGATAGAAATATAATGTCTTTTGGCAAATGACAAAATGTTGCAAATAACATAAAGAGGGCAAGGGACTTTTCAGCTTTCTAAAACTATCTATATGTGACCCTGAAATGCATGTCAGTTTAACTCTTATTGTTTTGTACTTTCTTTTCTTTAGCTTTGACCATCCACCTTGTTGCTCATAAGGTTGTTTTTGAGTGGAAAAGGAAAAGCTCTCTTCCTAATTTTGAAAGGAAAATAGATGGGAAATAACAGAAGGGCATTTGTCTTCAGTGACTAGACATTCAGCGAGTAAGCAGGTTGTTTTGACAGATGAGCTAAAGGTCTGTCCATCATAGACGTGGGAGGTCCTCACTCCTCTGACTGCTGAAGGGAAAATGCTGAAAACAGCCAGTGTGGAGATTGATCAAGAGAAAACATAGGGAAAAGTGCTCAAGAAAATAAAACCTAGGAAAGAGACTGCTGGTGATAAAATAAATGATAGTTTATGTGAATAAATGTGTGCTTACATAATTCTATTATTTATGATCCTTCTTTGGAGAATACTTACCAAGTTTCAGACTGCTTGTTCTCACATAAAACATGCACCTGGTTATAAACTTGGCCTGAGTCATAATGATATCCCAAACCCTTGGGGTTGTTCAGACCCTTCCTCTCACCATGCCTTTGACTATAGTCATATCCTACTCAGTTCTCCTGATATCCCTTCTCTCACATCCTCTTTGATCTAAGTCCTCAGTGCAATGTTGAATAGAACTCCTTAACCATTTGATCTTGAGAAAATAATTGAACACCATTTGTGTGTGGTGTGTGTGTGTGTGTGAGTGTATAAAATGAATCTAGTAAAAAACTTCTCTACTGACTTTGGAGGCTATTTTTTTTTTTTTATTTCCCAGATTTCCTGAGGTATATTTAACAAATAAAATTATAAGATATTTTGAGTTTACAATGCTATGATTTGGTATTCATACACAAGGATATGAAAAGATGTGAAAAAATATCCCCCCGTTGAGTTAAATAACAGATCTATCACTTCATACATTTACCTTTTTTTGTGAGAACATTTAAGTTATGGTCTCTTAGCAAATTTCAATTATACAAAAAGCGTTGACTCTACTCACTACCATGTTATACATCAGATCCTCAGAACTTACCTTATAACTGAAAATGCGTATCCTTTTACTAGCCTCTCCTTATTTTCCTCACCACCTAATCCTCCATTCCACAACCATTTTTCTACTGTTTCTAGAAGTTTGACTTTTGGTTTTTTAGATTCCACATCCGATACCATCCAGTATTGGTCTTTCTCTATCTGACTTATCTCACATAGCATACTGTCCTCCAGGTTCATCCATGTTGTTGTAAATGGCAGGATTTCCTTCTTGTTAATGGCTGAATAATCCATTTTTTATATATACACCACATTTTCTTGGTCTATTCATCTGTTGACAGAAACTTAGGTTGTTTCCATAACTTAGCTATTGTGAATAATACTGCTGTGAACCTGAGAGTACAGATATGTTTTTGAGATAATGATTTCAGTTCCTTTGTATATATGTCCAGAAGTAGGGTTGCTAGATAATATGGTAGTTCTACCTTTAATTTCTTGAGGAACCTACATGCTGTTTTTCATGGTACCTGTACTAGTGTGTATTCCCACCAACGGTTGTAAGGGCTCCCTTTTCCTTCATACCCTTGCCAGTATTTTTTTTTCTTGTCTTTTTGATAATAGACATCCCAGCAAGTGTGTTTCTATAGACAAATGGAATATTGGAAAGAGAAATTAAGAAAACAATCCTATTTATAAGTGCACAAAAAGAATATAATAATTAGGAATAAACTTAACCAAGGAGATAAAAGATTGGCACACTGAAAACCGTAAGGCATTGATAAAAGAAACTGAAAACACGAATAAATGGAAAAGTATTCTTTGTTTATGGATTGCAATAACTAATGTTGTCCATACTACCTAAAGCAATCTAGAGAGTCAGTGCAGTCCCTATTAAAAGTCCAGTGTCATTTTTCACAAAAATAGAACAAACATTCCTAAAATTTGTGTGGAACCACAAAAGAGCCCAAATAGCCAAAGCAATCTTGAGAAAGAAGAACAAAGCTGGAAATATTCTGATTTCAAAATATATTACAAAGCTGTAGTAATCAAGAGTAAGATATTGGCATAAACACAGATACATGGACCAGCAGAACAGAATAGAGAGCGTAGAAATAAACCCACGCATATATGGCCAATGAATGTATGACAAAGGAGAAAAGAATATACAGTGGGGAAAAAGGATAGTGTCTTCAACAAATGGTGCTGGGAAAACTGGACACCTACATACCAAAGAATGAAACTGAACCACTATCTTACATCATATACAAAAATCAACTCAAACTGGATTAAAGACTTGAATTTAAGACCTGAAACCATAAACTACTCAAGAAAAACATAGGTGTTAAGTTCTTTGACATGAGTTTTAGCAATGATGTTTTGGATTTGTTAACAAAAGCAAAAACAACAAAACCAAAAAATAAACTAGTGGGACTACATCAAAATAAAAAGTTTCTGCATAGCAAAGAAACCATCAACAAAATAAAAAATCAACTTCTAGGATAGGAAAAACATATTTCCAAGCTCCATATCCAATAAGGGGTTAATATCCAAAATACACGAGGAATTCATACACCTCAATAAGAACAACAATAATAAATTTAAAAATGGGCAAAGGACCTGGATGGACATTTTTTTCCAAAGAAGATACGCAAATGGCAACAGATACATGAAACAGTGCTCAGCATCACTAATCATCAGGGAAAAGCAAATCAAAACCACAATGAGATATCACCTCTCACCTAAGATATCCATTATCAAAGTGCTGAGAGGCTATTGTAAGAAATATTTCACAGGACTGGAGATGCCTATAGAAGAGTAAAATATTGCATATAAGAAATACTTATTCTTTTAGCTTGTTACTTGGTAATAGGACAAAATTGTATTGAATCACCAAAGGAGATATTTCCAGGCTTGTTAAAAGTGAGCGCTTGTCTTATCCAAAATGAAGAATCAGAATTGGGGGTGTAGTTAGTGGCTGGAGGAGACAGACGTTTACAAGGTTGCACTTGGGTTAAGTCTAGAGTTTGTACTAACCAAAGTCTCTAACCAAGTGAGTGAATATGCAGCAAAATAAAAACATCCTTACCATCCGTATTTTATGTATAAGGTACCAAGAACAGAGAGGTGTGGTGACTTGTTCAGAGTTACACAGCCATTTATAAGAGAACCATGATTGTTAAATAAATACACAATGGAGTGAAGTGAGTAGATCTTTCAAAAATGTTTGAATATGATAGAGGGTTTTCGGGTCTCTTTCCTGTTGTCCTTATTGGAAGTCCAGTTAAATTGCTTTTTTTTTTTTTTTTTTAAGAAATTAGTTGGTTTTTTGAAATGAGTGGTCCCAAAGTGATTTCATTGTTAAGCATAGCCAGATCCAGGGTCCAAATTAATCCTTAAGATATATGTAGTCACTCTTAGAAAGGTTTTACCTAGGTCACTTTTTGTTCAAGACTTATGTGTTTTCTTACAGGTAACAAAACCTACAAAGTTTAAGAGCTATGGCTTTTCCCAGATATTTTAGGCTTGATTCTCAGTGATGACTCCACTGGCTGATTTGGGTTATGTGCCCAGTTTTGAGCAAATTATGGTGACCAGGTTATTCGTATACCTTGATAGATGAGCCAGATTTAAATGCCTATTACTGGAGCCAAGCAGTGAAGCTATCCCACAGTAAATAAGGCCACAAGATAGGGAGACTGGTGGTTGCCAGAAATCTGCCTGTCCCTTGTTAATTGCAAAACTGATGATTTCCCAACCCTAACCACCACCAGCATCCCTAAATTCAGGGGACACTTAAGTGGAATTTTCATCCTAAGGAGAGGAAAAGAATATTTGACTTAGTGGATTTCTACCTTGCATAAAAATATATTTTTTTAAATATTCCCTAAATAGGTCAACTCTAGATGAATAATTAACCCTAAAAATACTGCATAATTGATTGCAATTCTTTAAATATAAGTTTAAATAATTTAAATGTAATGAATGTTGTTAGCTACAATTTTTGAGTTACGCTCAGGTATCTTTATTATTTTTTTTTTCAGGTATCTTTAAAACACTCATCCTAGGTTAATAGGCATAGTAGTTAATCAATGGATGTTAAATCTGATGGTCATTTTCTTCAGCCACATGTTTATTGGGGATGGATTTTTTTGAGAGACAGAGAGCACACACAAACAGGGGACAGGGGCAGAGGGACTGAGAGAGAGAGAACCCCAACTCCATAGTCACTAGGGAGCTCAACACCCCACTACCCTGGGATCATGACCTGAGAGGAAATCAATAGTCTGACATTGAATGGACTGAGTCACCCAGGTGCCCCTCTGTTGCGGATTATTAAAGCAATAGCTATGTGTCTATATGTAACTCAAAAAGAACAGAAAACAAAAGGAAGAAAAGGGAAGGGGAGGAGAAGAAAAGAAAAATGAAAAGAAAAGAAAAGAAAAGAAAAGAAAAGAAAAGAAAAGAAAAGAAAAGAAAAGAAAAGAAAAAGAGGAAGAAGAAAAAGCCATATCCACTACAAAACTTATTAAGAAATAAAAGAAAGTTCTACAGGATGAGAATCCTAACAATTGCATGACTCATTAACAGATTACAGTCAATCTCAGTGGTCATAACAACAGCCTAAAAATCTTTACCCTATGAATAGAATACAACATAATGAAATAGAAAGAAAATAAAACTGAGTGCGTCATTCATAGTAGGGATACGTATTGTTTCATGCAATCTTATTTCATTTGTTGTTCGTATGTATTAGGCCACACTGCAAAATGTATTTCTTTCATTCCATTCCAAAAAAGTTTGAAAAACGGCCCCCCACCCCTCAGAGTGATGGTATGTGTTTGCTTTGTCAGTGTCCATGGTTTATGTCGTCAGCTGGTAGCACAATCAGAGAGTAACATTGACACCTAACATATAACCATATTTGGCAGATGAAAACCTTGGAGAGCATGTGCCACATATGAATCCAGCCTAGGCAGGTTTTCAATCTGTCCATAATGTGCTCATTGGTTTGGAACTCTGTGGATGTACGTGTCCTTTGGTATGGATGGATTTGTGTGATTTCTTGTCAAATCAATGTTTATTGACTAAAATCTATTTTGTTGTTTTGTCCCAGAAATCTATATTGGCACCGTTCCCTGTGGATATTTGGCTAGTCAGTGGCAACCAGAGATGCCAGCTAGAGTTTTTACTGTTTTTATGGTGCCAGCTGCTTTCTTGGCTTGGGTTTCTTTTGTTCAGATTGTAAATGAGGGCAAGACACCCAAATCCACCCTAGTGTGCTCAGCGGGAAATGACAGGAGCCCAGTAGCTCAAGGCTAAGCAGCAGGAGCCTTCATGAATGAGGGGTCAGATATAGTGGTGGCTGTAAATGTGGAACTGTGCTACTGGATGTCACGCATAAACGTACTGGAGAAGTGCGTATTTGAATGTGTGTGTGTGTGCACGTGTGTGTGTATTTGGGAGACTTTTTTTTTATTGGAATGTCACTATTTCTAATTAAATGAAACAATTGATTTTGTTTAAATGTGTAAGAAAGTAGTAGAAAATACAGGAAAAAAATCTCTTTTCAGTTAGGGCTATAAATACGTGATTTTTCGAAAAAGTATTCATAAATAGGTTACTCATCAATAGATTATCCAGGATTCTGCTCTTTTCCTTCTATTCCTGGTATATGCATTTTGGCCATTTTAAGATTCTTTAGGACTTTTGCCAAATGCACAGTGAGGGAAAGAGAAAAATGTGGAATTTAAATCTGTCAGATGATATGATTTGTGTGCAGCTCTTATAAAATTTTGGGGATGGAGATTGAAGATTATGCCTATAATGAAGAGATTAAATTATCTGTGTGCTTAATTATCTGGGCTTTCAGATTCAGATGATCACAAGTAATTGAGATATACATGAAGTACACAGGATGTCCCTCAGACGCGCAATGGCACAGGAAAGCTTTGGGCCAAGGCTGAGAGATGGCTGCAGAGAAAGGGCAAAACCCCAGTGTGCCAGAGTGGAGAGCCAAGGAGAGCCTGCATCTTCTGGAATGACCAGCTTTAATTTGGGGAGGCCAGTGTTTCAGTTCCACTTCCTAGGATCCATTGAAAAGAAAGTAGATTCAGGTTGAAGGGTCATCACAGAAGCCTGTTTAAGGCCAGATCTCCCAATGAGATGGATTCAATTGTACCACCTCTTGGGGAGAAAATAAAAGGAAGAAAACAAACAAACAGCAAACAAACAGAAAGAAACCATGGTGGTAGTAATTAAACAAGGCCAGTGTCTTCTTTGGACATCACTTGACTCCCAAATAAAGTTTTGGATCCCTGGCGTAGATAAGTTTTCAATTTCACAATTTTTGATAGGTGTTGCAGATTTTGTATACATGTGTGAATGGTTCTAAATACTTTCAAAAAATAAAAAAAATTAAGATAATAATAAATTTCTTTCAATGTATTCCTCTACAGTAGTAATTGTGGAAATGTGAGAAATGATGCATTATTTCTAAAAGTTACATTGCTAGTTAAGAGGGATTAAAAGCAAAACGTACCAGCTTCTGTTCTGATTTCTAAGCCACATTTCTTCTGTCAATGACTGACTAATATCTTGAGCCCAACACCAGAACTTTCACATTGATTTGCTTTTCAAGCCCCAATTACTTTGGTTCTTGCTTATTCTGGCCACCCAGGTAGTCTCTGCAAGAAATAGGCTGAAAGGTTAATGGAATCTAATGGGGGTCCCCTGAAGCCATAGTTCTAAGTGTAGACACAGTTGTTAATCTACCAGCAGCCAGATTCCTACCACCTTACCCCCACCGACCTCCAGAACCCTATCATCTATTACCTTCACTGTTAATTTTGTAAAAGTTCTGAAAACGTTCATTTCCTGACTCTGACTCTAGAGTAAAATTGAATTTATGATTGCTCCCCAAAAAGTTTATGACGCACAATGTTCCGGATACTTTTCTCCTTGTCTATATTGAACAAATGGACTTCCTCTGAAATAATTAACTCCACCAAAAACCAGAAGAGACAGAAGGGACACACCCTGAGCTCCACCCAACTCTCAGATCAGATGAGAACTTTCTATTTTTTTTAAAAAGAAATACCACAATAATTGCTTTTCTGCTGCCTTGCATGAAATCATGAGACATGGAACATCTGGCAAATAGTTCTAAGCCTCTTAACGTGATCAACTACATGTGAGTAATGAAAAGGGATTCAGGAGGATTCTTTCAGTATTGAGATCATGAATAAAAAAAAAAAAAAAAAGAAAGAAAGTAAGAAAGAAAGAAAAGAAAAGAAAAAAAAAAAAAAAACCTAAGAAATCAGCCCCATACCTTTAACGAAAACATTTATAAGAAAATTGTGAAGAGTAAGAACATGAATTCTTTTCACTTATTTAGGAAAATTTACTTTTATGGCGACAGAAACTTCTGTAAAAGCGTGAGTGATGTCACATTTAAATAGTAACTAGGACAGGGACACTTGTACCTTATTTTCTTTAGCCTAATAAATGTCCTGTTTAGCTCACATATGCATTAAGCAAATCACTCAGAAAAATCTCAAAATACGTAGTTAGGAAGGAATCTATATCCAAAGTGTCAGGAAGAGAAGAAAAACCCAGCAGTCACATTACTTAACCTGGATATGGGCCTCAATCTGGTGAAAAAAAGATTGTGATCATTATTGCAGCGTACAATACACTTCCAATTCATTTACAGGCTACATCCAAAGCAATGCTTAGGATATATAAACATACACTTGCTTTCTGTGTGAGAGACTAAGGACAGAGAAAAGTGGGTCTAGTACTCGTTCACAGTTCACTCTTCAGCGTTAACTCAATATCCTCCTCATTTGGTAAGAAACAGAAACGGCTCATGTCACCATGAGATCATATATTGCAATCTATGGCCTCCAGGCTCCTGGGTATAGGCCCTGTAACATGTGAAGTCCCAAAGTATTATCACCTAGAGGGCAAAACGCTGACTGTATTGCTCTATTATGGCAAGCAAGTCTGCAGCTGTTCCCAGGGGGCCTCCCAGGCTCTTGTAAGACAAGAAGTCTGCATAACCTTTCTGGGTCATTCAAATGAGCCAGACGATCCTGGGGGTCTCCGCTCTCTGGAGTGCTCAATGCTTCTGTTTGTTTATTTGGAAAATGTGCTTCTTTAAGCTAGGGCTAAGGATCTCTGATTTATCCTTGTTCTGGATCATTAATAGAGAGAAAATGCATGCCGATATGGAAGGAAGAGTCGTCCTGCAAGCATCAAACCAATGCATTGTAGTGCTGTTTTCTAGCAAGTTAGAGGACTCTAGTAAACCCTCAAATCAGAGCAGAGCTTGTTAGCTATAAATATCCTGAAGAAAAGACCTGGGAGATTTGAGTGCATTTCTCCTTTTGTGAGTGTGAATTTAATATTAATGGAGACAACGGAGCTCAGTTCAGGAAATAGTGCCATTGAGTTTGTCTAAGAAGAAACAGAACTACCAGGGTTACATAAATATACATAGATCCCAGTGATACAGCATTTGTAAGAGGGAATTTCCTCCAGCAAGGGGATGTGAGTAATGTAATATAAGAAAATGACTGGACAAGCAATTCAGAATATGTAAAAAAATACTTCCCTGGAAACTGTGTTTAAGGCAACCACAACTTTCTGGAAGAAAAAAAAAAAAAAAAAAAACGAACTCAGAGGTGGTATTGGTGTATTTAAATTGTTTCCAATCATAAAACATTCGGGTCAGGTGCCTGATTTCCTTGTTCTTCTGATAAAAAGAAGAACTCAAAAAAATATATATTTTTCTGGGTACTAGCAGAAACACACACAGTTTGCCTGGATTTCAGGCCTAATCTAACTTTAATTTGCACAATCAATTTATGTAATTGTCCTTTAGACTTGCATTGAGAGATTATTGCTTCATTGTTAAATATCAACATTTCCCTATTTTTTTTCTTCTTCGAGAAAACTGGCACCATATTAAATACAAGTGCTTTTGTATTCTACTATCCTCTTTGAGTTGAGGGTGATTGCATAATTGAACCTGGCCTAAAATCAACCATATAAGAGTTGAATGAATACCAAATCCAACTGGGGAGGATTTACCATATGAATGTTCCTTTCCTAAGACTAAAACACAGGTTAGATTTCCAAGTTTCAGAATGTTGCTCAATGAAAGAAATATGTTGCCCATGAGAAAAAAATAAATCAAATGGTGGCGTAATCTATAATCAAAGGCACTAATGGTCACAAAGCATTCAGAACAAAGGTTTGCTGAGCTAGCAAAGACATGAAAAAAGTTTAATACATAATTCATTCTAAGTAAAAGGTCTTTATTACCTAAAAGAATAGGAATGCATGGTGGTTTAAAGTAATTTTTTGTTGTTATTTTTGTTTTATATTCAAATATCTCTAAGACTAGCATGAGTAGATTCACTCTTTCTGTAAAAGAAAAGGCTTTAAAAAAATATGAACTCTGAGATAGAATAACATCCCATACTCTTTTTTTCCACTCTAATTTCACAACCTGAAATGCATTTTAAAAAGACAAATTTTCTTTTCTTGATTTATCTGTTTTTGAGACAGTTGCAGATTTTTGCCTGCTGGGGTGCCTTTGCAAGAAGAACCAGAGCTTCATCTCTGCTTACGAGGTACATGGAATCGCCCTACAAAAAAAAATATCTGACAGACAACACCAGTGTGACTAAGGAATGCAATGTCAATATATGCTCATCTGGGACTTCATCCAATAGGAAACAATGGTCTCCGTGTGGAGGAAGAAAAAAGGAGTGTTATAGTTGCACTTTGATTCACAGGTAGGAGACAAATGATATTTATGTGAAAGCAGCTACCCTTGTTTTCATTCCATTGCAAAAACCTTATTTGTTACTTAGTCCTAACATGTTAAAAAAAATGTGTATGCACATGTGGTCTGCATACCAGCATCTGAGTGGGTGGTGAACAACAAATCTGTGGTATTAGCAGACGGAAGAAAATGGCCAGCATGCGGATTTAAGGAGGCATCTAAGAAAAGGACAGATAAATTACTAATTGTTTTTGACCATGACAAGATAATACATGTCATTTGTAAAAATTCCATTCTCTAAGCAGCAGAAATAATTAAGTTCCTTCAGAAGGAAAGTGACAATATGTTAATATTATAAACATTTTAATATTACAGCCCAAATGAACCATACTTTATCTTCTACGTTGGGTACTTCAACAACAATCATATATTTGTTCATTCTGGTGTGCAGATCTTGTTCCTGCTCACATGTTCTACCATGACAGATAGAGCCTAATACTCTTGAGGGTAAGGTGTGCTTTGCTATTTTTATCTAAAAGTTTGTCACTCCTTAAATGTGACTGATGCTAAAATGATGATTAGGGCTCGGTTAAGGGTCCAATTCTTGATTTCAGCTCAGGTCATGATCTCACAGTTGGTGAGTTCAAGCCCTGCATTGGGCTCTGAGCTGATGGTGGAGAGCCTGCTTGGAATCTCTGTCTCTCCCTCTCTCTCTGCTGCCACCTACTCTCTCACTCGCTCAAAATAAATAAACTTAAAAAAACGATGATTAATTGCAATGTTCAGAGAATAAAGGGAGTCTAGATTATTTGAATTTCTGCTGTTAACCCTTAACCATTTTTCTTTCAATTCTTCTTTAAAATTTACTGAAGAGCATTTTTCACTTCGCAGTTAGGTAGGAATCTGTGTTCTAATTCATGTGTGTTTCTAGCCAGCATAGTAATGTAAGCTTCTTCTGTAAAGCATAGGATGATGACTCCTTGAGCTATTATTTTGGTCAGCTTTCAGAACAGTCTATGGTGTGCTGCCTCATTATGGAAAGTCTTATGGAGAAAATGTAGCCCTTCTCCAGCAAGTTTGCACATTGACCATTGTATGTGCCATTATCGTGAGTATCAATTTCCTTGTGGTGTTGGTATGACAGTATAGGGTCGGATCCTGGTGCATTTTCAAATAGAGACATATCTACAGTAAATGAGGGGGCACTTTGCAACTGTAAACGCAATCATTCAAAATAAAACAAATAGTAGGTATGGGAACACCAACCAGAATTTTAGAAAACTGAAATAATGGCATGACAAGTATTTTTACAATATAAAGTGAAAATGTCAGTATGGCCAACATATAAGCAGAAGTGGGAATGATTGGGAAAAATCTGAATTTTGGTGGATTTAGTTCTGCTTATATAATACAAGTAAAACCCTTAAGTCTCTGTCCAGAAGCCCATTCACCATTGCTTAACCAGGCATCTGTAAGGCCTGCTGGGAAGGGTGCCATGGAGCCGGGAGGCTCACTTCAAAACAGTATTTGTGTTGTGCAAGGATACTTGTTTTAAGTTTATTTATTTATTTTGAGAGAGAGAGAGAGAGAGAGAATGAACGGGGGAAGGGGAGAGAAAAAGGGGGACAGAGGATCCAAAGCAGGTTCTGTGCTGACAGCAGAGAGCTCGACGTGGGACTTGAACTCATGAACTGTGAGATCATAACCTCAGCCAAAGTCCGATGCTTAACCAACTGGGCCAGCCACGTGCCCCATGATTTTTTTTTTAAATTAGTATTATGATAAATGAACAGTATAGATAGTATAATAGGAAGAGCACTGTCTTAAGACTCAAGAAATCAAAGTCTTATCTTTGTCCAGCCTGTAAATTGCTTTATGGTCTTGGACAATTTAATTTCAAATGTGGGAGTTTCAGTATCATTGACTAGAAAGAAGAATTCATAAGATCTAAGATCCTATGCCTGTGGCCTATATTTGTACATATCTAGGGTTCATTCATCAGCCATTATAAATCCTTAATAATATTAGCTTGTCTTCTTGGTATTTGCCTTTTCTCAAGCAGATTGCAGTAGGGGAAGGAAATGGTTTGTGTGATCGTTCCAGGGTCCTGGCACAGTGATTTCCAGGTATCGGGGGTTTCATGCTCTGTGCTCTCTCAGGCTCACGCTGGATACTCTACTCATGACGTTGAGTCATTCTTGAAGATGAGAAGAAGAAAACAGTGAATGAAGGGTAAAGATATTAGATGGGGAAGGCAGAGACCAGGCCCTCTGGTTACTATGGCAATAAGACTCAAAGCAATAAAACCAGGCATTAGAAAAGGGGCAGATAACACTCCTGGTGGTCAGAGCTTGGTGGATTAAACCCAGGAACTGAAGTAAGGCAGAAAGGAGACAGGAGTTGCCTCAAGTCACAACAAAGAAAGTAAAAGGGTTATGATGGACCACTGCGAACTTAGCCCTAACTAGATGCTAAGCTGAACTTGTCTCAGATTCTAGACTTTAATATATTTTCTGTAGCCATCGAAGTTTGAACTAAATGTTTAAATCTCTTATACAAGTAATTTAAACGAGTAAATGAGGTTGAAGACAGTGTGCATCGGGACAAGCAGCAGATTTTACCAGGCTGGCCCGACAAACCGATTAATTTTACTGGATGGTCTCAGCCATGCTTTGAGCCAAGCAGGCATTGTACTAGGCAGAGAAAGTGGCAGGTTGCATGCATACAGGTTGTTGCAAAGACCCATAAACACCAATAAACTTATCCCAAAAATACATAAAATTCCTTCATTTGCAAAAATTCCTTTTGGCTGTGCAATTATTCTTTTTTTTTTAATGTTTAAAAAATATTTATTTATTTTTGAAAGAGAGAGAGAGAGAGAGAGAGAGAGCACAAGTGGTGGAGGAGGCAGAAAGAGGTGGAGACACAGAATCCAAAGCAGGCTCCAGGCTCTGAGCTGTCAGCCCAGAGCCTGACACAGGGCTTGAACCCACAAATTGTGAGACCATGACCTGGGCCCAAGTTAGACACTCAACCGGCTGAGCCACGCAGGTTCCCCAGGCTGTGCAATCATTCTTTAAAGTACAGCCTTTTTTAAAAAAAAAAAGAATACGTGGATATACATGAGATGTGCAGTACCCATCATGAACTCTTTAACATAAACGATCTGATTGGATTACTCTCCTGGGAGAAAGACAGCAGGAGAGCATTTGATATTTGGGGGGAAAGTATGACAAATGAGAAGAAATGAACCAGAAATGGGGGGCCAGGGAATATATTTCCAAAGGCAAAAACTTCTCACCTCATACTTTTCCCCCTAAGAGTAAAATAATAATAATAATAATAATAATATTAATAATAATAATAATAATAATCAGGGGTGATTTGGACTTTCTAAAATGGAAAAATGAACACCTAAAGGCTTAAGATTTAATTTGATTGCTTGCTATATACATAGCCTGCCTGTGTGGCCTTAAACTCTAGAGGGCCTAGTAGTTCCTTTTACTAGTCTAGAAGGAAACTCCAACACATCTTTTCCTTGGTCTAATTCTTTTGTGCTGAAGCCACTCTCTGGGATCCTTGGAAGAAAGGTACTATGTAAACCATGAGGGTGTGGACTTGGAGAGCCGGGGTGGGGAGCCTGTGCGGTCTTGGATGGAGACTTGGTTTCTCCATGTGCATTCAATTTATAATTTTTTTTTTTTTTTTCTGGAACTCACTCAGGAGGCTGATGGTGTATGTTATGAGTCTGGAAAAGCACATGCACGAAACAAATAAATAAATAAATAGCTGCCCTCTGCCACAGAAGTGTGTGGCTTCCTCTGAAATGAGTCAGTGCAAGGCAGGCCTGTGCAGATAGATGATTTGCCCCCACCTTTCTCACATGATTCATCTCCCTCAGATTTGCTGGCAGAGGAGCAAGCAGGAGAGTCTGAGGGAAGGAAATAAAAGAACACTTCACCCTTTTGGGTGGGGTTCGTGATGTGTTGAAATCTCGCCTAGCAGAAGAGGGACAGGCAGGTCCTTCGCTTTGCCTCAGGCTCATTGACCCCAAGACTGGACACTTTTGGGTCACTCTTATTTACTTGGGATTCTGTTGAACCAAATAATGCTCAAATCCTGGCTAGAGATTCTTATCTAGACCTAAAAATATTTACTCAATTGTCCTATGCAATTGTTTCTGTGATCTGGGCAAAAAGAAATCAATTAGTGTGTGTTTTTACTGTGATGATCATTAAAAAGTTCATTCAATGATAAAAACTGAAAAAACAGATTGTCACTTGAAAGTATCAAATAATCCTCACAAGGGGAGGGAAAACTCTTAAGGATGACATTTCTTTTCCAAAATTGAATGCTGTACAATCAGATATATGATGTATACAAATATGTAATGGCAGGCTTTTTACTAAAAGGTATCTTGAAAAGTTTGAGTCATATTACTAATATTTGCAGAAAGGCAAATATAATTAGAAATATAGAGAAGTGAGAAAAGATAAGTATTTTAAGGCCTATGCTTCTTTTTTGTGGATCATACTTTGTTAATTTGCAATTTTCACTCTTCATGTGAAAGGCCTCAGGCAGAAAGTACACAAAAAGTCCCTGTCCTACCAAATTTAGAGAAATGAGGTATGAAATAGAAAGGAGTTGATAGTGAGAAGAGAGTCACGTACGGTCCACTGAATAGACTTCAGTCAAATCATAGGCAATACTATAAACAAGGTAGCTAATTATTTTCTCCTATAAAGAAACCTTAAATGAATTGAGAAGTGAAGTATTGAAGATGACAACACTACAAAGACATCTGAGGACAACTAAAATATAATAAAAATAAGAAGATATATACAGTGGGGAAGGGGGGGCACTTGCCTGGCTCAGTTGTGACTCTTGATCTCAGGGTCATGGGTTCAAGCCCCACACCTTGGATGTGGAGCCTACTTAAAAACAAACAAACAAACAAACAAAGATATACTGAGCTGACTTCAGGAAAACACCCCCAGCTAGTGTAGTTTCAGATTCCTGAAAATCTAGCCTGCTTTGGATCACCTTGTAATCCAGTTAAGTTTTCACATATTCACACTTTTAGAAAAGTTTTTTTTTTTTTCCCTTTTTCCTTTCTCACTCCAAACCCCATGCCTCAGCCTAAAAGTCAGTTATCTTTCTTCAGCAACAAAGAAGATCTCTTACAGAATTTAATTATTTTCAATGGTTTTCAAAAGTATGTCCTTCAGATTACCAGAGTCAGAATCACCTAGGGTGCTTGTGAATTCCAAGTGCCCAACCCAGAATTCTTGATGCAGACCTTCTGGATTTCACCTCAAGAACCTACGCGTTTGTCAAGCTCTGTAAGGCAATTTTATGCACAGCAGAGTTTGAGAAGCTCTACCAAGCCAGCAGTAAGATATTTCCAGAAAATATGTCCAACTATGCTTCGAATCTTAGCCAAGTGACTATCATGATTACATCTAAGGTAGAGAAATCCCTTTGTTATGACATTTTCCTCGCTAGGAAGTAACCTTGATGAGCCAGCCTTTGGGGGATAAAAGGAGTCTGACAGAGGAAATGCCATTGGATTTCCAGACCTGTGGAATGAGCCATCAGAAGTAGAAGAGGCCAAAAATAAAAGCACATTTATAGTGCTTATCACCAACACATAAAGTCATTCCTAGGAAGCTTATGACCTAGAGCTTATGACTAGATAGTAAATATTTTAGGCTTTGTGGGCCAGTCATGGCCACAATTACTCAGTTCTGTAAAAGTAGCAATGAACAATATGTGGTGAACACATAGGTGTAGCTGGGTCCTAATAAAACTTTGTTTATGGACACTGGAATTTGAATTTCATATAATTTTCCTGTGATGTTAAAAAAAAATCATTTAAAAATGCAGAAAGCAATCTTAGCTCCCAGGGCTGTACCAAAATAAACAGTGGGCAGGATTTCGCCCAAGGGCTGTGGCTTGCCAACTCCTGTCCTAAAACAGTTCTCAAAATTCAAAATCACCTGGAGGGCATGTTTAAACACTGATTACTGGAGCTCATTTGCAAAATTTCTGATACCGGAAGTCTAGGGTGAGACCTGATGATTTGCATCTCTAAGAAGCTGCTAGGTGGATTCCATCCATTCCAAGCGCCAGGCAAAATATGGTGATAGTTTCAGACATCCACTTCATTTTATCAAAAGTATTTTATTCTTTAAATGAAGTCCTATGTTTGGAAAGAACGAGGATAACTCAAATCAAATAAAGTTTAAGAGAATATTTTTGCTCAGAAGTTATTGAGAGGCGGGTTTTAGACTTATCAAAGGCAGAGGTGGAGATGTGGAAGATTTCTTGGCAAAAGAGACCTGGGAGGAGAAGAAAATAACAGGCAAACAGGGTGGAGAATCCTAGTTAGCCTTACATTAAGAACAGGTTTGGCTGATTCATGCTGACCTTCAAGTAATCTAATAAGAGAGGCTGAAACTGTTCCATGTGAATCATTTTTCCTGAATTCCAAGCCATTATTGTTATTTTGATTATTGAGGAAACAAAAATTATTGTGTGGTCAAGTAATTGGTTGACAATTCAAAGCAACTACAAAACATTAAAAGGCCAGGCTCTGATTTTCAGTTTATGTGCTTCCCTGTGCCGGATGGAATGAAGGTGCTTTGCTCCGGGGGCTTCAGTCTGTGTCTAGAGGTTAAAGAATGAAGGTGAGGAAGTAAAAGATGTCTCTTCATCCTCTTTGTGTTCTAGGGGTTCCTATCCCCACTTATCTCACAATTTCCTTTGGGACTGACCCTGTCAAGTATTTTCTCTCTCTCTTTCTCTCTCTCCTAATCTCTCTCTCCTTCTGTCCCTGTCCACAGTACCGTCAATCTTTTTTTTTTTTCCCCTACTGACGTCTGCATTTTTTCTCCCAAACATAGAGTCTTAAAATTTGACCGTTTACCCAAATATGCTCACTTCTTGGGTTTACACACTAATTAATTTATCTCTTTCAATAAAAGCCAGCATTTGCAAATGTGGGAAGAAATGAATGTCCACCAAATGAGGAAAGCAACACAAAGGCTATTTGTTCTGAGCTCACTGTAGCAAGGGAGTCAGCCACCATCACTTGTGTTTTGACAGAGACTAAAAAGCAGACACAAGAGTGGCAAAGCCTTCTACTAAGAAAACAAGGAAAGCTCTTGGTATGCCTTGATGAGAGGCTGTTGGCACAAGAAAGCTGTAGGTTGGCTAAGTAGAAGGACATTCTATGTGATTGATTAAGGGTGTGATTTGACTTTCTGTAGTTGGTCCCAAGTTGGAAGCAAGGACAAAAATTAGGGAGGCTGCCAATTGTTAACCAAGTCCTGGCCATTTGGGGCTGATTGTTACAGAAGTTATTGTTTAGCTTTCTGGATTGTCACCTGAGATAACAATCAGGCAAACTGCAAGCCTGGAAAACCAATTGGGTTTAGTAGCCTAGTTATTGTCAATAAAGGGGTTATAGTTACCTGGGCAGGCTCCAATCTGTCAGCTCAGAGCCTGACTTGGGGCTTGATCTCACAAACTGTGAGATCATGACCTGAGCTGAAATCAAGAGTCAGTGGCTTAACGGACTGAGCCACCAGGTGCCCCTAAAATGGTAAGATCTTAAAGTTGTTTTTAATAGCTTCCTTTTCCCCCTCTCTGTCTTGAATACTCAGATTGACTCTGCCTTTGGCATTGTGGCAGAACCCTTTTATAATCTTTGTTTTTGCCTCCTTTTTCTTTTACCTGGGACAGTTTACCTTGGTATTATAGTAAGATTAGAAGTTTTAATTTGGAAGCCTAAGAAATGGAATAATTAGACTCTCTGGATCCAATTAGCTCTGTTAGCAATGAATGTCCATATTTGGTGAGTTTAGGGTAACAAGAAGGAACAGGGAAAAGGCTAAGTAAGGATTAACTTAGGTAAAGTAAAGATCAGATAAAGATTAGCTTGTGCTCACTTTGGCAGCACATACACTAAAAAAGATGAGCTTAACTAAAGGTATCTTTTATGGATTCCAATCTAGCTTCCACATTAGGGTTTGGATTGCAAGTTCGTTACTAAGAAAATGCTGTTTTACTTTCCTTACCAGTAATACATCTATATATCTTGGAGACCTTAGAGGGAAGAGGAGTGAACCAAGCTAGGAGATTAGTCCCTGGCTTAATTACATCAGCACCCTATTCCCACTGTCATCTCCAGGGATATTTCTTCTTCTTCCCCAGTCTGAACACCATCTCCAACTGACAGTATGCTTTCAAGTCTATCTTATCAAACTTGCTTACACTCAATATAGCATCTTTTCTCTCAAACTGGCTTCCATGCTTAATATTTTTAACTACCTATTTCTGCCAATGATGATATTTTTCCTAGCCAACATGTTTCAGATCTCCATATTAGTATGGTTCCTTTGTCTTGCTTCCCCTCCTTCCCCTATATTTGCCAATGACCTTCATTCAGCTAGCTAACAAAGCATACGGATTCTTCTTCAGTAAGGTTACTAACATCTATTCTCTAGTCTCCATGTAAGCTATCGTCAACCCAGTCCAGAGCTCACTCTTGAATTTGCATCATTAGAGAAGACTCATAGTCAGCTCTTTGCCTCCATTTGGCTTACGTGAAGGTACATAATTTCATAATGGGACTCCTCTCTCTTGTGCCCAAATACATCACAAATTAATCATGACTTTCTTTATCACAGAAAGCAGCTGAAGAATATGTTTTCAATATGCTGCTCTAATGAGGCAACCAGCACAAATACAATGGTCCACAGAATTTGAAAAAGCCAGGAGCCCTTAGCAGTGAAGTATGCAGAAACTGAGGAGAGGTCTCATGGAAATGGTAAAAGAAAATCAAGAATATCCATGTAGGATACACGGTGTTCGCTACAAAGGACTATTTTTACCCCAGTATTACAGATGAGGTAAAGGAGACTTAGGGAAATAATTCTTTAAAAGTCAGTCCACAAGTATTGCTCCTCCCCATGGGCAAGCATGCTATCTATGACTGCTATGACTCCATCTTCTAAAGCATTATAAGCATTCAAAAATATTTGTTGAATTTCTGAATGAAGGATGCCCCTTCTTCATCATGAGATTGATTTAGTCTCTACGGATCTATCTGCATCCAATCTGTGATTTTCATGAAAGCTCAAGTCTAGCCAACTCCATTAGGGCTTTCTTGACCATTCCAGAATCCCATGATTTCTCATTCTATCAAATTTTATCAGTGATACACTACCTTATAATATCGTTTTCAATTTTCACATGTCTATATTTTATCTCATTCAGTCCGGGGTTCTTCAGAGAAGATTTTACTTCTTTTGTTATATCACAGCACTTGATTATCCTCTAATTAAAAATATATTTATTAATTATCTATTACGTACCAAAGACTACATTAGCCTCTGAGTGCAGAGTAGCTGATAAAATAGACCTCATCCTCATAGACCTTACAGGTTAGTGAGAGAAAATGACATTAATCAAACAGGTGAACAAATAAATATCAACTATATACTGTGATCAGTAATCTGAAGGCAATAGAACAAGATGATATCAGAGATAGGAACCATTTTAGATTGAGTTGTCAGAAAAAGTCTCAGAGGAGGTGACATTTAACTTTAATGGAGTTAAAAAGAAGCTAGCCCGAGAATGAGCTTTCCAGGCTGAAGAAATGTCCTGGATAAAGGTCCTGAGGTGGGACAAAGTTCAATGTATTTGAGGAAATAAAAGAAGGCCAGTGTTTCTGAAGTACAGTCCAGAATAGAATAAACAGTGGGAGATGAGGAGTTCACTGAATATATTTAAATGATTGATGCTTTATAAGAAAGATCACAAATCAACCACACAACATGGACATTGACCATTTTGGCAATAAAATCTGTGGAATGGTATCATTTTTCTCTTCTTTATTTTAAATTCTCTACTTTGTGTCTCTTTTTCTAAAGATGTGTTAATGATTAGAATTTGGGCTTTTAGCCTACATTTTCGGATACTCCTTTGGAAGTCTCAAGCTTTGAGATAGACAAAATTGGATTGGAAATTATGGCAGCATAAACTTTAAAAATGATTTCACATTTTTCCTGTTTCAAAGGAAGAAAATAAAAATACGGATGAAGGACATTATGAAAGAAAGACAGTCAATGGGGCGCCTGGGTGGCGCAGTCGGTTAAGCGTCGACTTCAACCAGGTCAAGATCTCACGGTCCGTGAGTTCGAGCCCCGCGTCGGGCGCTGGGCTGATGGCTCAGAGCCTGGAGCCTGTTTCCGATTCTGTGTCTCCCTCTCTCTCTGCCCCTCCCCCGTTCATGCTCTGTCTCTCTCTGTCCCAAAAATAAATAAACGTTGAAAAAAAGAATTAAAAAAAAAAAGAAAGAAAGACAGTCAAGATGACATTTTTTTTCAATTTTGTGCAAAATGGCTCAAATTCTTTTTGCAATAGGTAGGGATATAATTTTAAAAAGCTAAATTGTGTGAATTAAAATCGCAAGTTAGATTACTTGTGTCATCCAAAGCAGGATATCAGATCTCATCTTTCTTTAGTTTTAGCTTAGAAGTGATTTAGATTAGAACTTCAAACGTGATATCCCTACACACCCAGAGGATATTAGAATTATGCCCTATTATACAGAGGGTCAAAAATCTGCAAATTTACATGAAATTAAGTTAAACTCATAATAGAAAAAAATGTTATTTTTTTCTGAACATTTATTTCCATGATAGTATACTCAAACTATTATGATCACATAGCATAAGTTAACCCTTATAGAAAAATATTCCTATAAAAAATGAATGCTGAATCCTCTCCTGCACACTTCCTACTCTTTACAATTAACCTGTAAGTACTGTCAGGTATCACAAAATGTAAATAAGTTAAATCAAACCCTAAAAGTCACACACACACACACAAACACACACACACAAACACACACACACACACACACACACACACACACACACACACTAGAATAAAAGTGTTTATCAGCAATGAATACAAAACTGCTCTGTTTCAGAAATGAAAATAACTTAAACATCTCCTTTAAAAAAATTTTTTTAATGTTCATTTATTTTTGAGAGAGCAAGAGAGAGAGAGAGAGCACAGCGAGAGAGGGGCAGAAAGGGAGAGAGACACAGAATCCGAAGCAGGCTCCAGGCTCTGACCTGCCTGCACAGGGCCCAACGTGGGGCTCGAACTCATGAACCGTGAGATCATGACCTGAGCCGAAGTGGGATGCTCAACCCACTGAGCCACCCAGGCACCCCTAAACAGCTCCTTTAAAAACATCAGTACAGGTGCTAAAATTCTTGATTTCCCTCTTTTTGACCTCACATACTTCCAAGCCTCATTTTAAAAAATACTCTATATTAAATATCTATAATTTCTATAATAATTTTTGCTGAACACATTCATGAGTACTTAAGGAAAAGTGATAGGCCTAAAGAAGACAGGCCATCAAATAGTTAAATGTATGGACCTTCATGTTTTCCTAAAGTAGATGGGTGGATATGAATAAAAGAGAGCACCTTCAGGTGAATATAGTCACTAGGTTGGGATTAGTTAATTGCACTATAAAATTATTATGATCTACAGGATAAGAGACGTGATATACATTGTAATTTCTAAACCAACACATTAATTCTGTGAGGCAGAGTCTCACCTATATGTATAGTAATTTACATACACTGCTCCATTGTTATAAGTGAGATTTACATACAAACTGTTTTTAGTAGCTAGAGAGAAACCTAACTCAATAAAACCATTTCAAGGGGCACCTGGGTGGCTCAGTCAGTTGGGCGTCCAACTTCGGCTCAGGTCATGATCTCACGGTTCGTGAGTTTGCACCCTGCGTCGGGCTCTGTGCTGACAGCTCAGAGCCTGGAGCTTGCTTCAGATTCTGTGTGTGTGTCTCTCTCTCTCTGCCTCTCTCCCAGTCATGCTCTGTGTGTCTCTCTCACTCAAAAGTAAATAAATATTAAAATTTTTAAAAAAAATAAATAAAAAATAGAACCATTTCAAGTTTGTAGACGGAAATCAGGGATTAGACTACCATAAGCTAGAGAATGTCAATATTTCACATGTCAAAAGATAATGGATATAGAACATGTTTATACCATGATTTCTTATGTTAATAATTAGACAAAATAAAGGAGAAAAATGAAATATCTTTATTGAAAACACTTTCAGAAGTCTCTAGTGACCTTCGTCTCACCTTAGGTAGAGTTTTCCTCATGGTTCACAAGTGATATGCTCAGCCCAAACTTCAGCCAAGGTCATTATTGTTACAGTTTCTATTCAAACACATTTTTAGTCTTTTTACTTAGGAAAAAGACAGAAGGGATTTCTTAGAGGGAAACAACTTGGAAAATGAAGAGAGATCTATAATTTTAGTTTATACAGCTTACAGTAAAGCTGAAGGTTAAAGCAACAAAACAACAAAACCCAACTCACATCAACAGAGGCAATTGCTTTAAGGTTTTATAAATGAAGAAAAAGAAGTAACAGATCTAGTTTTTAAAGTGATCCCAGAATATGACTGAGTCTGTTTGTTGGTAGACTACAAGAAAGAAATGTATTTAAAAGAAAGATTTATTAAAACATTATTTTCTCAAAATGTCTGCGAGTCGTCTATGCTAGGAACATCACATTTCACCTTACCATTGGCATCTGTACAGATCCGTAAGTAGGCTCTAGTCGGACACGCAGACTCATTAATTCTCTCTTTATCACAATCCCAGAACATCTGGGTATTGCCCTTTAAAACAACATCAGGTTAAGAAAACAAACCATTTCTCAGACCTGACAAAAGGTTTTGAGTTACAGGATAGACAGTCTTAGGGTGAATACATTAATATGTTTGAGTATCTTATGCAGGCTATTTAGAAGTTGATTCACAACTTTATAAAATTCTTTATACCATGCTCTGTACTTCTCTTTTTCCATCCTTGTCCCCAGATTTTGGCTAAAACTGAAGACAATTATTGTGTTTCAGGGAACAAACACATTTGAACAAATTAAACCCGATCTCAGAATATTTGGGTAAGAGTTAAAGATCTCAGTGCCCCATGCCAACTCATTCTTGAGACAACCTAATTGGAAGGAAGACTTAGTTTGTTCTCTCAGACCCTGGATATCCTAGGAAACTTTTAATTTTTGAACTATTATATCTTCAATGATTCACCCAGAAGGTTTTTTATTCCTTTTCTTATTCAAAGATACATCATGCCTCTCCTGATGCATCATAACTACTAAAGAGCCAATAGGATGATTTGGCTGTCATGCATATGAACAAATTTGCTTCCAGCATTTTGTATAAGAAAGAGAGTGTTTTTTATTTAATGTTTTGGGTAAAACAAACCTCAGAGACAGCTAGTAGATTCACAGCCTTAATGGAGATGCCAGACCCCTTTGGATTTTGTATATAAGTGATATCACCACCCATAAGAGAGAAAAAAAAAAAAAAAATGGGTATTATCAGATCTGAACTGACCAGACTTTTGGAGTGTATATGTGTGTGTATGTGTGTTGTTCACTCCACCGATGTGAGTTTAAATCAGCTTTCCAAAAGTGTAACACTTTTTATTTTTATTTTTTATAAACAGAACTTCACACACTACTTTGACAAAATTACAAATGAAAGCTTCCCTTCAGATTGTTAATACAACAGCAAAAATAATTTCACTGGATGTTTTTAGATTAGACTGGTACGTCAAGTCAATCAAAATAAAAGTTCCTTGATTTGCCAAATGTAAATTATATGTAACAGGCCTCTTTAAAGCATCTATGATCGAAAGCTTCATTGTATAAGGACCATGAGCAAAAGCAAAAACAAAAACAAAAACAAAAAACAAAAACAAAACAAAAACAAAATGCAACTTTTGAATATGTAAAATGAAACCCCAGAGTTGTTTTATTTGAAATGTGCTGTTGTTAGCATTTTCAAATGCAAACGGGACATTAAAACACACACATATACCCACAAGTTTAATGCTTCCATTTCACCTCTTCCCGTTTTATTCTTTTAATAGCAACGCACCAAGAGGAACTTTAGATAACTTTTCCCTGCAAAGCCCAGTGTAGCGGTACGACTAACTACCCCCGAGCTTCCACTTAAGGTTACCTGACATCACAAGTTCTGCCAGATGTAGTTTTGCTATTGGATAATTTGATTTGCTGACAATGTGCACTGCCTTAAAATAGGAAGTGCCTAGGTGACTGGTGTCCAAATCACACATATTCTTTTGGTTAAAAGGAAATGTGAGTCTGAATTTAGCCTTTAATTACATTTCCTTCCCTACCTCCAACAAACAAATTTTTATAACCTCCCCAATGGAAAAAAAAAAAAAAAAAAAAAGGACATGTTTTGTGAATTACTACTTTGGAGGCAGCCCAGGACCAAACATTATTGAGAAAATTTCCTATTATTTGCATTAATCAAAGATGTACATCCTCTTGTGTTTTCGGTAGTTTTATCAAATAGCTAATGCCTGCCTTGGAGGCCTGGTTGGCCACAGGATTTGAGGCTTTTATCTAAACTACTAACTGCTAAATTGAAATTACTCTTGTAAGAACCTAATGCAGAATAAAACAAGCTATATAGTATATGCAAAATAACATAGGACAGCTTCTGTGTTATCTCAGGCACTTGGATTGCCTCAAAAGCATCTTAATTTCAGGACTAAGAATACACCCAGGTCCTGTAAAAAATTAAAGTTACCATGGGTGAAAAAGAGGACTCCACGTCAAAAAAGAAACAAAATAATAACATCATTTAAGAGAAGCCTTAGAACTAAGCATTTCTTAAATTATCTCCCCTAATAAGTTGTGTCTGTCTTTTTTGTTGTTTCGCGTTAGCCCTGTGGAGACTGCACTGTTCCATCAGGATTGTTCTGTCAAATGAAAAACCTGTCTACATTTTTACCATGTGCTTAAACAAGCAAGACTAAGTATTAAATCTGAAGGCTCTGTACTTCAAGAAACGTTTTTACAAGTGGAAAGTTTTTCAGCTTAGATAGTTCATCCATTTTCCAGAGCCTTTTAAACCTGCATAATATATTGAATGTCAAAAAGCTATAAAATCTCTTTAACTATTGATATCTATTTGTAGATAGCAATATAAATCCTGCCATAAATTTGAATAAGTAAATGACTTTATCTAAACAAAGATTTGGAACATCGCTCTACTGTTACAGAGACCTAGTCTTCTTGTTATATTGTACACCAGCGAGCTTAGATTTTTTTTTTTTTGACACAGTTTCTAAGTAATTGCTATACAAAGTCAATATTAGACACTTTTAAACAAACGTTGGGTTAACTATAATAGAAATGTAACTTCTTTCTTTTTTTTAAATGAGTTTTTTTTATAATTTTAATTTAATTTTTTTTTAATTTGCATCCAAATTAGTTAGCACATAGTGCAACAATGATTTCAGGAGTAGATTCCTTAATGCCCCTTACCCATTTAGCCATCCCCCCTCCCACAACCCCTCCAGTAACCCTCTGTTCTCCATATTTGAGTCTCTCATGTTTTGTCCCCTTCCCTGCTTTTATATTATTTTTGCTTCTCTTCCCTCGTGTTCATTTGTTCTGTGTCTTAAAGTCCTCATGAGTGAAGTCACATGATATTTGTCTTTCTCTGACTAATTTCAGTTAGCATAATACCCTCTAGTTCCATCCACGTAGTTGCAAATCCAAGATTTCATTCTTTTTGATTGTCGGAAATGTAACTTCTTTCTACTGTGTTTCTGTACTGTAGATACAGGTGCTTATAGCTACAGAAATGTTCCGGTAAGTATGAAAGGAAAAACACTGTAATATCATGGTGAACTTTCTTCAGATAGGGCTTTATATTAGTTAAGGTATTGTTAGCTGGCCAAACCAACTAACCCAAAAGTTTATGCTTCATTGATATAAAGTCAAAATTAAACATGCCTAATCTGAGGCAGTTTTTTTTTTCCAAGGGATACTTGAGGGACATAGTCTTTGTACATCTTGCATTCAATAGATGGCTTCCAGTGTAACCATGATAGCCTCTGTCTGCTTTGTGATAGGGGAATCAACGTGGAAGATCACAGGGGCCTGGTCTGGAAGGGACATACGTATTCTTCGATTCCATTGGCTAGCACTCAGTCACAAGGCCACCAAAAACTGGAAGGGAGACTGCAAAATTCAATCTAGGTTTAAGTGGTCTTGTGTGTAGGAAGGGAGGAGATAGGTTTTGTGATCAGATAGTAAGTCTCTGCGACAGTGCTATTTCATATGCCCCAACAGTTGCAAATCACATTGATCTTCATGGTTCCACTTTATTCATCAAACCCACTCATGATCATGCGACCATTCCAACTCTCATTGCTTTTGTTCATGCCCTTTTCCTTTCTTGTTCGAGCTTTTACAACAGCCTCCTAGCTAGTTGGCCTGCATCTGATCTTCCTCCATTTGAAATTCAGGCACTGCATAAGGGCTAACATTCTAAAACACAAATATCATAAAATCATTCCTTGCTGCAACAGCACTCGACTGCCCACAGGGGATAAAGCCTTGAATCTTTCCATTGGCATTTGATGCCCATCATGATCTGGCTTTCTTAACTTTTCCATATTCATCTTCTGTGAGTCTCCATATTTAATTTCAGTGACACCAGACTACTTGAACTTCTTGAAGCAGGGTGCATATTTACCTATCTGCATATATATGCATATGTATCTATTCCATCAAAAGCCTTTTCCTTATTGTTCTGTATGGATAAATTGCACTTATCCTTTAATTTAATATCTTCACTTTTTACAAAATTTTTATGGACTTTTCAAGAAATCTTGATTTTTTTTCCTTATAAATAAACTAAATATTCCACTATCCGTAGTACTTGCATATACCCATATCTACTAGTTTATTCTTCTGTCTCCTTCCTAGGATTGGGAGATTCTCAGTCTTATGAATGATGTGATATTCTTCTTGATCCAATTATTTCAGCATAAAATCTAGCACATACTGGACTAAAAGATGAATAGAATCCAATCTTTGCCTTGAGCTGGCTAAATTATTTTGAATGAATGAATGATAGTCAAAAGTATAAGATAAGCTTTCATATTAATGTGACCATACCATGATGTGGGAATTTAAATGTAAACTCCATGGTTCAGGATTTGATCTATTTGGTCAAACGGTATCATGTTAAAGAAGTTCTATCAGCTTCATCAGCTAATCTCAAATTATTATACAGATAGTCCCTATTTTTTTTTTTTTTTTTGCCTTAAAGTTTATTTATTTATTGTGACAGAGAGAGAGCAAAAGAGCAAGGGCAGGGGAGGAGCAGAGACTGAGGCGGACAGGGAGGATCTCTCCCTCCTTTTGGCTCTCCACGGAGAGCCAAAATCTTCCAAGGTCCTTTTGGCTCTCCACTGAGCCAAAATCAAGAGTTGGACGCTTAACTGACTGAGCCACCCAGGCGTATTATTTTCAGTCGTATACTGTTGTTTACCCTGATCTTCTGCCACAAACTATTTTCTAATCAACACCCATGACATTTTTTTCAGACCCAACATTTCTAAGGGGTAGTCTCTAATTAATCTGCCCTTGTTTTTCATTCTCATTTTGATATTTATTAAAACTATGTTTTCATGTTTAATCAACATTATTCCAGTAGACTGTACTCCAGTAGAGTCACATAGAAGTGGTCATGAAAGGGGAAGAAGAAAGACTTGTACAAATAGATACGTCTAATTAAGTAACAGAAAAAAAACCCAAAACTATTTTGATTGTTATATTGGTAACATTACAGCAAATCTGATTCCCACATACCAGCAAATCACCATCCAAATAATACCTATGTAGATATTTCACGGCCATCACTGCCCAATTCAAAGACATTATTAACTATTTGAAAAAAATGGAACTTATTTTGTATCCTCCAAAGAGCTTAGAACAATGCAATGAAAGCAGCAGGTAATTCATCATCATCATCATCATCATCATCATCATCATCATCACCTTCATCATTATCATCACAACTCGTTGATTGATTTTTGAATGACTATAGCATGTATCTCGATGCTACACATGGTAACAGTTTATACTGACAATAGTTATAATATCATCTTATAAACTTGAAACATTTCAAATGTGAGAAAATAACAGAACAAATCTTGCAAATTAACTGATTGATATTGTATACCAAAAGGAAAAAGTTTTGCTTAAGTGAACAATTCACATTTTAACCACTTTGTGATTGATAGAGATTCTCAACCCAGGATGACTTTACACCCCATGGGATGTTTGACAATATCTAAGACATTTTTGAATGTCACAACTTGAAGGGGCTTCCAGTGAGTGGAGGCCAGGGATACTTCTAAACATCCTACAATGCTCAGCAGGTAATTCCCTCACAACAAAGAATTATCTGTTCCAAAATATTAATAGTGCCAGCATTGAGAAACCCCGGGTAAACTTACACTTAATTTGAAAGACATTGTTTACCTCTGCCCTTTTTTTCCCCTCTGAGCACAGAATGATACTAAAAAACCTAGACTATGATATACTTACTTATATGCTCACACTAGAACTAAGTTACTTGTAGCTTGTCAAAAGGAATAATGTAGGCACTCCCCAAAGTATCTCTAACAGTTTCGGAAAGAGTCTCCCAAGTTATCTATGAGGAAAAAAGAAGCTATTTGTTTATTTCCTTTTCATAGATTTTTTTATGGACTATAATCTTTATGCTGGCTTTCCCAATGTAGGCTTACTGAAACTATTCACAAAGTGTCTCTGTAGCATTTCAGTATGTAAATAAGAAGTCATCCTTGATATTCCTTGCTTGCCCAAACATGAAATCCAACTAGCAAACCAGTACTATGATTTCCATCCTTTTAAATGTCTACTGTATGGTTCTTCCACATAATCCCCATGATCACTACCTTTGTTGAAGCTCTCAGCACATTCCACCTGACCAACTTTCCTCTTTTGGCCTTCAGGTACAATCTTATGTCCATCACTTCCATAAAATTCTTTACCTGTATTGCTGTCATGGTGACTTTTTAATCTACAGAAGTCATCATATATCTGTCTGAACTGGTTGCAATTTAATCTCCACCACAGGTCATCACTGAATGTGTGTGTGTGTGTGTGTGTGTGTGTGTGTGTGTGTGTGTGTGAGTGTTTACATTTAGGCCTAGAAACCTACATAGATCTATATACCTGTGTCTGATTTATGCTGCTTGCATTTATTTGGATTTGAACTCATAGACTAGGTGGATCTGAATCTCCAAGTTGGAATTTTTATCATGAAATTTCTCCTTTGGGTGAAATCCAAGGTTTTTCAACCATAAGGTCCTTTGTGATCAAGTTCCTCTGTAAATTTCTAGTATCTACCTACCTTTCCCTTATACTTGCCCTTTGGTGCTATTGTGCCAGATAATACAGGTCCCCAAGAGTAGCATTTTCTCATGCCTTCTCATATTCATTCATACTCCTTTTGTATCTTCTTCAACTTATGAACACCCACATCAAGAATTCATCTAGAATGTGGAATTATGATATGACCTATCAATTCCATGCCTTAGTTTATACCCCAAAGAATTGAAAACAGGTATTTAAACAAATCCTGATATGTGAAAGTTCATAGCTGCACTATCCATGATAGCCAAAACATAGAAACAACTCAATACCCAGGAGTAGAGGAATGGATTTTACAAATATGCTAGAGGGACACCTGGGTGGCTAGGTTGGTTAAGGGTCTGACTTCAGTTCAGGTCATGATCTCACAGTTCATGGGTTTGAAGCATGCATCCGGCTCTGTGCTGACAGCTGGAAGCCTGGAGCCTGCTTCGGATTCTATGTCTCCCTCTTCTCTCTGCCCCTCCCCAACTCACACTCTGTCTCTCTTTCTCTCAAAAATAAATAAACATTAATGTTTTTTTACACAAAAGGTCATATATTGTATTATCTCATTTACACAAAATATCCAAAATAGGTAAATCCATAGGGGCAGAGAACAGATTAATGGTTATCAGAGGCCAGAGGTGTGGAAGGGATGACATTTGTCCAACAAATGGGTACTAGGTTTCAATGGGGATGGTGAAAATATTTTGGAACTAAGAAGCAGTTACTCTTGTACTACATGGTGAATGTACTAACTGCCACTAAATTTCACACTTTAAATGATTAATTTTATGTTATGTGAATTTTACCTCCTTTACAGAAAAAGAAAAAAAAAAAGTTCAGCTCAGCCTTCACATTGGACAGAAAGCCTTACTGACCTTAACTGTGTTGGAACTACCCTTCTTCTTGACTCCAAAAACCATGTCTCTCTCTCTAAAGAGACCATACATATTTTAATTGCTTTTCTTGTGTCTTTCTCTCAACTCCAGACAAATTGCAAATTTTGTTCTCGTATTTCTTATCTTTGTCTTTCAAAATTTTATTTGGTTTTGTTTACATTCTAAAAACTAAATAGGCTTCCTAATCTGAAGTAACTTAATGATAGATATGTATCTGTTTTCTTAATGAATGACAAAATCTGTTTAATCATATTTAATTCACATGTTTAAAAATGAGTTATTTTTGAAGATGTGTAGCATATCAGTAGATTTTTAAATGTATATTACTTTTGATTTCTGAGTGCAGACAGTGGATATATTTGGAATGGTAATTCAAAAACCCAAGGAATAGGTTAATCAAACCTATATATTGGTAGAGTATTTATAGAGTGCTCATTATTGATCTGACCACTTAATATAGGTTATCTACTCCCCATTGCTAATGACTCCACATAATTCACATTCCTGCTCAGATATCAAACTCAGAGAGGCCATCCGTAGAAACCTTGTCTGAAAGGTTCCCCAGCTCCATGGTGTAAAATTGTATCTGGACCATTTTTCCTATTTAAATTTGTATTATTTACTTGTTTAGTTACTAAATGTTGTTTGTATCTTCCCAATATCTGCTACCGGTTGCTGTGTCACAAATAATTCTAAAATTTAGTGCCTTAAAACAACACCTATTTATTTAACTTATGATTCCACAAGTCTATAGGTGAGACTGGACATAGCAGGTCAATCGTTCTGGTCTCTGCTGGCTCTCTCAGTTATGTTTAGCTAATGGCTCTATCTGGGGTTGACTGGGTGCCACAGTTTGCCTCCATTTATTTCTCATCCTTGAGCAGATTAGCCTAGGCTTACACACGACATGTTAGCAGAAGTCTGAGACAGAGCACGGAAGTGTGCATTCCATCAGCCAAAACAAGTTACTAGGCCAATCCAGTTACAAAGGATGGAACAACAGAATCTACTTGCTCAATGAGAAAAGTTGCGAAGTCATAAGGATGTGGATACAAGGTAAGGTGAAGAATTGAGGACATATTTGTAATTGATCTATCACAGTGTTTAGCTATTCAGAACCTGTACCCACACCCCCTCACCCACGTCCTTTTTTCTTTATATTCCTAGTCACTAATGCAAACTGGGCAGACTAAATGTATAGTGTAACAACTGCTTGAAGACCTCGGTTGTCCTACCTCCCTTTAAAATTGTACTGCCTTCTATTGCCTTGGTATTGACAAACCTTGGATTTATCCTTCTTTTTAAGACAGTCAAACCTGGGTTGTACGCATTTCAGGAGAGAGAGGTAAAATCATCAGTCAAGTCCCCATATCCCTGGATTCTTCCACTTCTGTCTTCCTCTTTTACTCCTTAGGCCTCTTGCCTGGAAAGCCTTATAGTTAAACTCACTCAAGTTATTACAAGCAAAACTATATTTAAGTCATTAAAAAAATAATAATGATGAAATAAGATTGGTGAAAATGCCTTGAAAATGCAAGATTAATAATGTTAAACTGCAGTGGTAAGGATTTCAAGTAGACATTTAGAATACTTCCTGATTATTACAGTTTGAGATATTGGCAAGTGATTTAAAGGAAAACAATATTCTCTTTAAAGATTGATCACACACACAAAAATAGACCACTTTATGGGTGGAATGCCTTCAATGAAATATTGCCAAGATATATTGGAAATACTGGAACAGGTGAAGGTTTGACAACCTGTAGTTCAAAGAGAGAAAAGATATTTGCTACTTAAAATATTTCTACCTTGAGTAAGGAGACTGTATGTAAAATAATTTATACCACAGAGCAAAAATACTTGTCATTATTCCTGCTCCAATGGGAGATAATGGAACATCTTTAAATTTGCAATCTGGACCAACATTTATTAAGACGGCCTCCTGACACCTCTATGGGAATACTCCAAATAATCAGCCCCAGTTTATCCAGGTAGAGGAATTTCAGCTCCAACATAAATAAAATTTTCTTGGCTTACAATTTTGTCAGGTATTAGGTGAGGCTAAAACTTAAATCCCCAAATCTTTTTCTAACCTTACTTGTTTACTTGGCGACTCAAGTTTCCTTTTCTTTCCTCTGTCCCTCATCTCATCTCCTTCCCTCTTTTCCTGCTGAGAATTGCAATGAACTCACTTACAAAAATAAATGCAAAGCTAAAGGAATGCATGCCATAATCCACTGGTCCAAACCGAATGACCAAGAAAATATGACTTCATTATTTTAAATAAGCAAAAGGAGAATTACCTGTGGAATTTCTGTATTTCCTCCCTCTGAGAACATAAAGGTTTATGAAGGGTTAAAATAACATAAACTCTGCTTTTATTTTTAATGTTGTTGTTGTTGTTGCTTTTGTTGTTGTTAATGTAATGTTAAACAGATCAAGAAGCAGGCTCAATGTATCCATAACACAGACTTAACAATTACCAGCTCAGGACAACCTTCCTTCTCTGTAATAGTTTGAAGCAAATCACAGTCATCACATTATTTAATTTTTTATTACTAATGGCAAATGTTATTTTATAATAAGGAAAAAATCAGCATGACTGTGCCAGGCCCAATGGATTTCCCTCTGCCAGTTAAAATTCGAGGCTGGATGACTGCATTTTGTTACCTGCAAAGCACTCGGTACATAACATTCTGTCATTCTTTGAAATAGCAAATGGAAGTCATTTAAACCAGATGAGCGACAGGATGGGGAATTGGCATACCTACAGCACAGGATTCACGGCACCATTCACCTATTTCTAGGGAATGGAGAGTGGGTGGCCGGAAGAAGGAAACCCCTTTCACCCATTTAACCTGTAATTTGACAACATCTGTGAAGAATTATTCCCAGCATTGGCATCATAATTGTTGTATCTAACATCAATCACCAAGGAAGGGAGATTACTTGAAATAGATGTTAACGGCATTATAGTTTAACAACATGAAAGTCAAAAATGAGACGAATGAGATCTGTAAGACAGTTGCCCAAATTAATCAAGGCGCTAGAAGACACTACATTGTTTAATACAAAGTGAGTATTATATTTGCTTATAGAAGAAGAGCTTAAGTTCTAGAGACCACCCTCTATCCTGTATTCTAGGTGTTAGAAAGTTGAGTATTTCTAAAATTTGTATCATGATGACCGTGTGTGTGTGTGTGTGTGTGTGTGTGTGTGTGTGTGTGTGTGTAAGTTGCTTCATTGTTAAGAATGCAATAGCAATATGAAAGTTTTACATGGAATTTGAAAAAAGCAATGTAAATACTGATGCTCCTTTAAATAAATACTATTGATAAAATAATATACTCACAGTCCTATGGGAACCTGAACTTTCAACAAGGCCGAATGCACAGAACTATCTCTCGTTGGCTGCTGTTG
The DNA here is from genome assembly GCF_028749965.1 of Puma concolor. Classification (NCBI taxonomy): domain Eukaryota; kingdom Metazoa; phylum Chordata; class Mammalia; order Carnivora; family Felidae; genus Puma; species Puma concolor. The sequence continues at coordinate 137,468,918 of NC_141674.1, read as the reverse complement.
AATGAATGACCTACACCTAATATATTAAGAAAATATTTATGGGCTTATTGGATTACGGCCTTGGAGCCAAATACTTCTTCAAAATTGGTTGCTCATATTTATAGTTTAAAGGATGTTCTGCATGTTACAGTTTAAAAAAACTCTTCAAAACATTTTCTCAACTGCCTGCCAAGACATAACCCTCTCCTGGTTTTTCTCCTACCTCTGAGCCTACCCCCTTTTTCAGTTCTGTTTCTTGTTCATCTGCATTCCCATTCATGTAGTCAAGCCACAAATGTTTATTTTCAGGTTAGATAATATGTCCCCTGAACTCCACGCTCGCATATTCGGTTGTCGATGTGTTGCCTCCACTTGGGTATCTCTACGAGCAATGCCCAAACCGAGTTCCGCGTCTTTTCTCAACACCTGCTTCTCCCTTCCACTGACTTTCTGCTTTCAGAAATGGCATCACCATCCCTCCAATTCAATCCAAAAAATCTGAGTCACCTCTAACTCCTTTTCACTCACAATCTACAAAATGTGCTGACAACTCTACCTTCAGAATACAACCAGAATCTGACTACTTTTGAAACATTCTACAGCTACTGTCATATCCTACCCACCATGATCTCTATCCTGAATTATGACACTAGCCTCCAAACTGATTTTTCCACTTTTGCCCTTGCTTTCCTAAGTCTATTCTCAGCACAGCAATAAGTGTGATCCTTTAAAAACAAAATCATATCTTGCTACTCTTCTACTCCAATGGCTTCTCCTTTCACTAAGAATAAAAGCTGAAGTCTTTACAATTGACTATTTCCCATACTCACACCATCTCTCCTCTCTTCCCTACTACTCCTTGAACACACAGGCATGTACCCCCACCTAAGGTCTTTTGCACTTGATCTTCTCTCTTCCTGGGGCACTCTTACTCTTGATATCTGTAAAGACTACTTTCTCATCTCCTTCAGGCCTATACTAAAATGGTACATTATTGGGGAATGATCCTTACTATCTATAATTCTACCATGCCAACAACCCTTTTGTCTTTTCTCTACCTAATTTTTTTTATTGCAGAACTCATAACCAGCAGTCATCACCATATAATCACTGTGCAATTGTGTTTTATATTCATTTATTTTATTTACTCTCTGTTTCTCTTCATTTGGCTGTAACATGTTTTATTTTATAGTTACACGGTTGAGAAAGGCATAGAGAATTTGGTTGGAAAAGATTCAAGGTGGATTATCATGTGATTTTCCATAGTGAAAACAGTGGATGCTATTACTTTATACTATTTTGAAAAATGTTTAAGAGAAAGGAGGATCCCTAAGCCCTCAAGTACATGCAACATGTAATCTTGCAATTATGGATAGTCTCTTAGGTACGGATAGGAGTTGATGGAGATAGATGGAATAACCCCTTCTTTCTATCTCATATTTCTCTCATTCTATCTGTGTGCATATGTTTTCTTGGTGGAACAAACAACCAAACAACAAATAATTCTCCTATTAACCTTTTAGCCAACATTTCTTAAGGCAAGAACAATTATCCAAACTATTTTATAGTGACTTGGTGCAATTCAAGAAATAATTTATGTAGGCTATTTTTAGTAGATAAAATGTTTTAGGCTATTGAATTTTGGGGTTCACTATCAATATCTCCCTTCTCACTTCAAGACTGAGCATTCATTTCCCAAGCTGCCAGCCACAAGTGTTGGCTGATGATGGCACAAAGCTGACCCCCTCCCTGGGAGTTATCCTTAGGTGAGAAGCCTGTTCTGTCCAAGTTTATGCCTTATCCTCAAGTGCAGTTCATGTTCAATGACTAGGCAATGGGGAGCTACAAAAGTTCACAACAGTCCCTCCTATTTGGGACAACTCTACAGGAATATCCTGATTCTGGGACCCCTCTAAGATTGGGCAAGGACTTTATCCCCAACAGAACCCTCTCAGTATAGCCAGGATGATTCCTATTTCAAAAACCATGACAGGGGCGCCTGGGTGGCGCAGTCGGTTGAGCGTCCGACTTCAGCCAGGTCACGATCTCGCGGTCCGTGAGTTCGAGCCCCGCGTCGGGCTCTGGGCTGATGGCTCAGAGCCTGGAGCCTGTTTCCGATTCTGTGTCTCCCTCTCTCTCTGCCTCTCCCCCGTTCATGCTCTGTCTCTCTCTGTCCCAAAAATAAATAAACGTTGAAAAAAAAAATTTAAAAAAAAAAAAAAAAAAACAAAAAAAAAAACCATGACATTATTATTACCTTAAATGGTATTAGCTAGCATTTATTGTTTGCTTATTATATATCAGGCAGTATATTGATCAATGGCGATGGCAGTAAAGAAGGACAGAACTTGAGCAAATCCCTGGTCATAAGAGACCGTTTTAAGAGAAAACATGGTTCTGACAACAACAAAATATAACTGTAGCTCAGAAAACGTACATAAACCCTGGGGTCCTATTGCAATTGAATAGCTTTAGAGTAAAACAAATTCAAATTTGATACTATTGATTTAATATCTAAAGTGTGTTTATGCTTGAAAAATATAACACATATAAAATTCAAGCTTTATATAAAACCATTTACTTGTAAGCTAATCAATTGCACCAAGAAATACTAAGTCTTAAAAACATGAAATCTATAAGCCAAAATATTAATTGACCAGGTAAAAAGATTTTGATGTACAGATACAGTATTATCAAGAAAACCAATAGTCCATTCCACAAGCCTAGAAAGGAAGGTGAAGACAAATACTGAAGATCCCCCAAAAAAGATCTGAGGAGCCCTTCTCTGTTAGCAACTGTGGAAGTGAGAAGTGGTTGTGTTGCATAGGTGGTCTCTAGAACAAGTTTTAATTACACTGAGTAATAAAAGAGCACTGCCCTTTATGGTGAGAGAGAACTCATAAAATTTTTGTACAAATGCCAGGTAATGTTTGCATTAGTGTCCATGAGGGGTTTTGTTTTTGCTGTTTTCAGCTATAAAAGTTCCACCTAAGAAAATAATGAAGATCCTAATATTCCTTAATGTTTTCTGAATCAAAGCTACTTCACAAGTCTGTCCATGGCAACTTTGGTAATCTGACTATCACATACTAAAAAAACAAAACAAAACAAAACAAAATGAAAACTTAACAGAATGTGAGGTGACTTCCCCAAATTCCTACTATCATGTTATTTCTTTCCTGAAATGAACCACATTAAAAATTTAGTTGACTAGGGAAATTCTCATTAACTTTCTGTTTTACAAATCATATAGCCTAAGAAAATTTACCCCCCAGAAATGTGCTTGTTTTATCTGTTCCTCAAAATTCTGTCATCTCTCCAGTCTAACTTGTCCTTTACTAGATATCCAAGTTATTTCTTTGTATATATTTGTACAGTGTGACAGAGAGTCAAGGGCACAGGTTTTGGATTCAGAAAGATGTGGCTTGAAGTCCTTAGTTTGATAGAAATGTGACCTTGAGGAGAAAATATTAATCTATCCTAGTTTTACTATTTATACTGATAAGGTGATGATAAAAAATACCTTACATGGTTTTGGTGATTGATAAGTAAAAGTATTTAATACATAAAGATTTCCTGTTGTGTCTTAAACACAATAAGTGCTCAGTAAATGTTAGCTGTTATTATTTTATCATAAAAATGAGTCTCTCTGTAAATACTTCCCTGATTCACCCATGCAAAGTTAAATACTCCCACTAGCATCTCAGAGTTTCATTCGCACTCTATATAAATTGTTAACATGAAACTTATAATATTATCACTTTTGCATGCTATACTTTCTCTTTGTAGCATCTTTGAGTTTACCATTAGCTGAACTCTTTAAATAATTTCTTTCTTCCTGCTTTTGCTCTACCTTTGATATAACCCCATTAATTAAATCATTACAGAATAAGATCATGATCTTTTTACATGTTTGCCTCATATGGTTAATGACTTTGAAGGAAAATTATAGCAGAGGCTGGTGGCTGATTGCTAAAGCCTTTCCCTCTCTTCCTTGTCAGAATTCCTGTCTCATTTATAGTTAAGTATGGCTATAGGGCTGCATTCCAGCTACACTATTGTGAGCTGAATCAATGTGTATCATATAGCCAGGCCTCATTAAAAAAAATCTGCTCCTACATTATCCACTATGTGTTTGTCCTTCCAGCTTACTGCAAATAAGGACAGCCACTATGGGACACCATGTTAAAGATGGCTCCCAGACACCAGAAATGGAGGCACTCTGGGTTCCTGCATCACTACTTTGAGGAGGGACACTTACAGATCAGAAACAGCCACTTTATAAATAGGAAATAAACTTTGATTATGTTAGACTAGGGATCCACTAATGTAAACTTTTTTTGTAAAGGGCAAGATAGTAAATATTTTCAGCTTTGTGGGCCCTGTGAACCTTTGTTGCAACTCCTCAACTCTGACATTGTACAGCAAAAACAGCTAAAGACAATACGTAAATGAATGGGTGTGGCCATGTTTCATTAAAACTTTGTGGCACTGAAATTTGAATTGCATATAATTTTCACATATCATGAAATAGTATTCTCGTTTTGATGTTTTCTAACCATTTAGAAAAGAAACGACCATTCTTAGCTCAAGGGGTATAAAGACCCAGGCAGGGACCCTTGGACTATAATGTACCCCCTTCTGTTAGGCCACTGAAACTTCAGAATTTATTAGTCACAGAAGTAATTGTTAGCTTACAAATACAAGAGCTGTAATTTATTCATTCTTTTTTATTCCCAGGAACAAATAGGGTGCATAGTAGGTGGTCAATAAGCTGTGCAATGAATGAATAAATAAGTGAAGGGATGAATTTAATCTGACTGTATCTTTGTCACAGGATATCATTCAAAGCAGAAGACACAGCTAAACAAAATGGATTAAATTCCATCATTCCTCAGGGTGCATGGGTGGCTCAGTCGGTTAAGCACTTGACTCTTGATTTGGACTCAGGTTTGAGACTTGCGTCAGGCTCTGAGCTGAGAGCATGGAGCCTGCTTGGGATTCTCTCTCTCCCCTTCTCTCTGCCCTTCCCCTGCTCTTTCTCTCTCTCTCTCAAAATAAATAAGTAAACATAAAAAATACATAGTTCCTCAATGCTGTGTGTCATCCATTGAATATTCTACATAAGTATTTGAGGATAATAAAAAGGTGCTTAAATTTTAATGTATTTATGAAAACGGAGATTCAAAAACATACAAGAACAAAAGTATTGCATGAGTCAACATGAAAAACATAATGATAAAAATGACTTTCTTGTAATAACTAATGGACTAAGATAATACTATAATAAAAAGTCATTATCAGTGTTCGTTTTAATATGATCTTAAAATTGAAGGCTTCAGAGAAAGTGAGATAGTTACCACCAAGGATTATTTGCTCTCATTCCATCCTGGCCATTCCTTTGTGGCACTTATCTTGACTGTAAAATACTCATTATTTGTTTTGTTCTTTCTTCAACACATGCTTTCCCATTTAGATTTTAAGCCGTGTCATGGAAGGACCTTGTCGATTTCACTTGTATATTCTCAGCAATTAACCTAATTTTTGGCATCTATCAGACACTAAATTCATATTTGTGAAGTGAATAGATAAACCATACCTATGAGTCTGTTTAATTAAATACAGGAGAATAGTTGGAAGCATATTTATCATGAGTCCTACAAAAATTTTATAAAAGGCAAGTATACTTTCCTTGGCATGGTCCAAGTGACTCCAAAAGAAAATAGCCATTTTCAAAATTCAGAAATAAAACCTCTAAATTAAAGAAAAGAGAGAGAAAGAGAGAGAGAGAGATTGTCATTCTGAACAAAAATGATGGTCCTTACATCTCTTTAGCAAGAAGTAATGGGATTCGTTGTGCAAAGCAACTATGTCCTGGTCATATAGAATAGGAAGAAAAACAGCTGCTGTTGAAATAGGTTGAGGGAAGCCTGGGCCTTATAACAAATGTAGTGGTCACATTTAAGTTTGCTCTATGAGTTAAGCATGCCAGACCAATAGAAGACATCAGAGGAACTTCAAAAGCCTGAATCACCTAAGCAGCCTGGCAAAGAATGCCATTTTTAATCACCTTAGGTCGATTTATGAGCCTGGAACTCTCTCAAACACCCAGCAATTCCCTGAGCTTAATTCAGGTACATATAGTTCCAAGCTCATAAGATTTTACCCTTGGTGTCAGAGGATCAGAACAGAAAATGAAAATACTGCCATATAAACAAAGCGTAGTGTTTCAGCCACACATCTCCCTTTTAAGAGAGTATATGGGGACTTAGAGAGGGAGAACAATTCTCAGATATATAGCCCACCTAGGTAAAGCACTTTCAAATGTACTTCATTTATTTATTTTAGGCCATTTTTGGCTCGAAATCATGCAAAATTACTGTCTCTAGTTTCATTCTGCTCTTTTGAAATAGTCCAGATTTTGCGCTAAGAGTTTAAAGCCACAGCAAAGAGTGAGGCCAAGAGGGAAAGCTTTTGAAGAGTTCTCACAGCTGTGAAAACACGGGCCTCAGGCTGTGTGTAGAGTTACTTCAAACAGCTGTTTCAGGTGACTAAACACCTTGAGTCTCATTCATCAAGTGTTGTTTATCCTGGCTGACAGACCAGACTTGGAGAATTAACTCAGAGAAAAAAGATGTACTACATACCAAGTATGGGAAAGGACCTAGTTCTTTACGTGGGAAGCAAAGAAAAAAAAAAAAAAAAACAATAATAATAGCCTGAGTACATTTAAAATAAAGCAGGACAGAAATAATTTTGTTTTATGTTAACACTTCTTGTGATACCCTTTGAATCTTTACACCCAACTACAGATGAAACAATATTAATGACTGGCCACTTTTTGATCCCGCAAACAGAATTGAGATATACAGTGCCTACCTTCAGAGAAATACCTTGAATAAATGCTCACAAAACTTCTCATCAATTATCAGAGAGCACAATATTAGGAAAGTAGGTATAAATAATGCATTTTCATTATTTTTAAAAAAGGGAAAAATGGCTTTCCTCTTGTCTGGATTCACTGCTTTATTGCAAACATTGTCTCATCAAGTCTTGGCCATAGGGTTCATCACCCAGTATTAAAAAATTCTTTCATCTAATCTAGTCAAAAAGGTGACATGATAATATATTTTAAACCATGTAACTATTTGCATGGATCAAAAGAAGAATGAAATAAAATGACACGAGTCAGTGTCAGGCGAAGTGTTACTAGTTAAGTAAGCTTTAAATATTGAAAGCCAGTTTTAATATTTCCTTTTAATCTAGAAATATGTCACTTGGTAATTTTTTTCTTTATAACATCACTGTGGTTACGAACAACATTTTCCATGGCTTCATACAGCACTAAGCAGAAAAACCTGCCCTACCCTCTCCCTTGTCATGACTGACGTTGTCGGCTGTCACTTCTGGCAATTAATTTGCCATTTATATTACAGCAGGCTTAAAAAGACCTTTTTGGGGGCGCCTGGGTGGCCCAGTCGGTTAAGTGTTCAACTTTGGCTCTGATCATGATCTTGTGGTTAGTGGGTTCGAGCCCTGCATCAGGCTCTGTGCTGACAGCTCAGAACCTGGAGTCTTCTTCCAATTCTGTCTCTGTCTCCCTTTCCCTCTGTCCCTCCCACTCTTGCACTCTGTCTCTCTCTCGCTCTCTCAAAAATAGATAAACATTAAACATTTTTTTAAAAGTAAGACCTTTTTTCAGCTTCCCATTTGCTAGTTTATGGATGGTATTTCAATACTGCCTCTATTTGTCTGATCTTTTTTTCCAGGTGAAAATGGCTTTCAATTTTTTTTTCTTTTTAATCAATAAGTTTAAAAGGAGTTCTCCAGCTCTACTCTGCATAGCGATGATTTGGGGGTGTTGAGGAAATGCAGATTCTGTTTTATCAGATCTAGGCAGGGCCTAAGTTTCTTCATTTCTAACAGACTCTCCTGTGAATACTCAGGCTAATGATCCAAGGACCATACGTTGAATAGCAAGTCACTAAAGAAAGAATACTAGTTTTGAAGAGCAAAGAGGGAAGACAGTTTTTTTTTTCTTTCTACTTCACTTCAAAAGCTAAAAATTTTCTTTCTCATCTATATAAGAATAGAGAAAAACATGAAACATTTGTTGCCCAGCCATTAGGCAAAATCATGATGGAAAACAAGGTCATAGAGTCCGGCCATTGTACTTAAAGTAGAGGACTACAGTATAGAACGTGTGTATTTCTGTACATTCGATGCCAAGTCATCTAAAGAGGTCGGGGATGTTAATCCAAATAGAACACGAATGTGATAAGTCACTTTACATCTTCCAATAATATAGCCCGTGATAAGGACGGGTGAGGTGCTTTAGGGGGAAACACGCCTGAAAGGGGGATGCTTGTCACATCTGGGCAATAATGCTGGTGGGGTCAAGGGCAAAGAAACATAATTTTCATTCACAAAGAAATAAAAGATGCAAGCAAGCAAACCACAAAGTCCTGAACTAGGGAGGCAAAAGAAATTAAGGAAAGTATAAAGAAGGAAAATTAATTGAAAGCTATTATTCTACAGTATAGAATCCTATAACACATCCATTGCACCACTTTATAGATGAGGATGGTGAGTCCCCACAGGATTAGTCACCTCATTTATGTTAATGCAGGTAATAACTGGTAGAGATTCAAACCCAATTCCTTCTGACCTTAAAGTCACTTTGTCTACCCTAAATGTCTCAAAAATAGGATAGGGGTGCCTGGATGGCTCAGTCGGGTGAACCTCCAACTTCAGCTCAGGTCATGATCTCACGGTTGGTAGGTTTGAACCCCGCATCGGGCTTTGTGCTAAAAATGTGGAGCTCCGATTGGGATCCTCTGTCCCCCTCTCTTTGCCCCTCCCCCACTCATGCTCTCTCCCTCTCTGTCTCTCAAAAATAAGCATTCTAAAAAATAGGACAGATAAAAGGACCATGTAGGAGTTAAGGAAGCAGCTGATAGCAACAGTGTTTAAGAAAAAACTGAGAGGGGCGCCTGGGTGGCGCAGTCGGTTGAGCGTCCGACTTCAGCCAGGTCACGATCTCGCAGTCCGTGAGTTCGAGCCCCGCGTCAGGCTCTGGGCTGATGGCTCGGAGCCTGGAGCCTGTTTCCGATTCTGTGTCTCCCTCTCTCTCTGCCCCTCCCCCATTCATGCTCTGTCTCTCTCTGTCCCAAAAATAAATAAACGTTGAAAAAAAAAAAAAAAAAAAAAATTTAAAAAAAAAAAAAAAAAAAAAAAAAAAAAGAAAAAACTGAGAACTCAAGCCACATACAAATTTTGAGCAGTGTTACAGAAAGCCCACTTGAGAAGTGTGGTGGGAAAGAAAGGTGACCATGAAATAAGTCATAAGTAGTAGGAAATGGGTGTGGTATAGTAAATGTTCTGTAAAATGGATAACACACAGTAGTTACTGAGAGTTAATTATACAAGTTTTAGCACTAACTTTTCAGATGTGGGCCATTAGGTATGTTGCCATTCAATCTCAGCAGCTTTATATAAAATATCAGACCAGTCCATTCAAATTATTGAGGAATTACTATCTACCAGTTACTGTATCAGGGACTGAATTAATGAGACTTTATAAGGTTCATCAAAATATATTTGTGGGAAAAAATGGTTAGCACAGAGGTTTTTGGTGAGATTAAAATAGCTTCACAATGAATGCTTAACAGTAAAGTAATTGACTCATTCAGATCCGTTTATGGATGAAGGATGTTTCTGGATCACAAAAATATCAATATTTCTCTTGTCCCTGACTTATGAGACAAAGAATAAGTTTTATGTACAATACAGCAATATGATTTGGAGAATTAAATTGTAAAGAGAAAGCAACATAAATTTAAGAACGACCAAGGTATCTTACATGAAATTTGTCTCCAGGGACAAATATCTTTCTGCCTCGTTACAGAAATAAGTAAGGCAATAAGCGCTACAATAATGAGAGTTAATCAGCTATGATGACTCCAGCATGTAAAGGTGGGCATAGGGGATGACGCCAAAACTAACTTAACACATAAACCGTTCCTAACTATGGCGCTTCAGGAAATATCAGGTGTATTTTTGTTGCATTTGCCTGATGGCAGAAAAAGAAAATGAAAACTTGAATTTTACCTTACCTAATTTATTCCTCTAAGGTTTTCGCACACACAAAAAGAGAATGTTTCTACCAAAATGAGATGCTTTAAAAGTAAAAAACGTAAGCTGGGGAAGGAGGGCATTTGCAAAAATCCTCCTAGGGTAGAATCCCTGAGGGCCAGGCGGTGCTCAGCTGTCACCCACTTTAATGTGCTCCCGTCTCAGTTCAACAAACGGTTTTCTTTCTGCTCTCCTAACCTCTATGTGTGTCAGGAGGCAAATTTCAGCCTTATATTCTCCTTCTCTGCTATTTAAATTCTTACCAAAAGTTAATTTGCTTTGAGAACTAATACTCCACAGGAGAGTTTATCTCACAAGGAGCTATTACACTCACCTGCCACCGGAATTTTCAGGAATTAGAGAACAAATACAACTTAGGGATGAATATTTGTGAGGGCAAAGAAGGATTATTTCCATAATTCTTCCATCTAAAAAAACAACGGACTTTATGAAAAGTTGGATGCAGTATGTTTGCAAACTTGCGCATACTGTATGGTATTTCTTCCTTTCTCTATTTTTTCCTCTGCCATGTACCTAAAACACCCCCAGAGTACCACTGAGTAAACCCTCTAAGACTGCTGTGTGTATCCCATAGTCCCTGATTCGCAAACAGATTGGCAGCCAGTAGCTTACATGTGCTTCTGATTATGTTAATGAATTAGGGGTCAGGCCCTTTGACTCTTCAGTTAAGGCAATCTGAATCCAGTTAAAGGTAAAATTAAACTAAAAAGAGTTTTGGTTACCTCATAATCTCACCCAAAATAGCTCGTTTAATATACAGTGAAATCTGGCATAAATGAGAGTCTCTTCTTTGATCTACGTACAACAAAGCTAGAAAACATAATTTCCTCAACTCGAAGAATGATAATAAAATATATATTTTACTCACTGAAGCAAATGCAATTACTCACATTTTCCACCTAATGCATGGTGGTAAATTCCATTCACAACTTCACAAGGTGAAAATGGTCAAATGCGGACAAACTTGGCTCTGTGTTTCAGTCTGCTCCTTTGAAAGCTCAGAAAGACAGCTGCCTAGTGTTCTACCACCTTATGTTAACACATAACCGTAAGGTGTGGGGCAGGGTACTACTCCCTAGAATGGGTTTCCAGGATAAGCAGGATCCACTTACACATCAAGAGATCAACACTTTGGGGCTATTGGTGGTTCCCAGATTCAATGCAAATGGTTTCTGTGTCAATAGGTTTGAGTGAGCATAAGTGAAAACAGAAACATAAAAGGAAATATAATCTCTAAAAGCTTTGAGTACTTGATGATATATGCATTGTTCTCTCTCACATTTTTCAAGTCCAAACCTACCTGTCCAAATCTGTGAGATGAGGGAAGAGAAGGGAATTATGAACACCTTAATTTAGGTCATGAGCATTCAGGTTAAAGCAGATGGCAAGGCCAAGTTCTTTAATAGAATGGGTTCAGGAAAGGGGTGCCTGGGTGGCTCAGTCGGTTGAGCAACCGACTTCAGCTCATGATCTCATGATCTGTGAGTTCGAGCCACGTGTTGAGCTCTGTGCTGACAGCTCAGGGTCTGGAGCCTGCTTCCAGTTCTGTGTCTCCCTCTCTCTCTGCTCCTCCCCTGCTTGCACTCTGTCTCTCTCTCTCTCTCTCTCTCTCTCTCAAAAAATAAATAAACATTTAAAAAATTTTAAAAAAAATCGGTTCAGGAAAGAATTCTCCTATAGGAACATAAATGACAAGGTGTAGAATCAAAATAGAGATCCATATTCAACATAGCATTTTCTTTTGAAGGTTAGACTATCTTTAAAAAGGTAAAGAAGATTAATTTTTCTAATCATGAGGAGTTTGAAATGCTGTACAACAAATTATTATTAAAGTGGATTTCCAGTATAAGTCTACTGGTCAAGATTTATTAAGCACAGCAGTGATCAAAGCATTTTATAAGTTTGAAATATTTAATGCCCACACCAGAGGAGGAGGATATTATTATCCCCATTTCACAGATGAGAAAGCTAGAACAGATTGCCCCAGGGCGTATAACTGGTAGGAGGAAGAGCCATGGTTTCAACCTAGGCCCATCTGAGAGTCAACATTGGTAACTGTTGAACACACTCTGTTTTCTGAGCATAACAACCTAAATAATTTCTTTACAAGTAGAGGTAGATGAGGTCTTGAAATTAGGTGGTGGTCTTGTCCTAACATCACTCAGTTTTGCCATAATGTAGTTCTCAAACAATGTGCAGGTCACCAAGATTAGTTGCAGAAGACGCCATTGGAGCAGAGTGTCCTACGACTGGGGAATAAGAATAGTTTCAGAACTGTGACTAGCTAAGCACTTCTCAATTTACATTTTGCCATGAGAAACTTATTGACACCCGTTGTGGTATCTTTATCCCGTGTCAGCTTAGCTAGAACTACATTTCCCAGAATTCCTTTTCCTATAGCTAGGTTCCTGTGGCCATCAGAGAAATTTGTGTGAGATTTGCAAGGCAGAAGTGAAGAAGCAGATACTTTTGTGGTCTAAGTCACCCTAGGGTGGGTCCTATTGCCACTCACCTATGTGATTGTTGATATTGTCACTCATCTTCAGGGTATAGACAGCAGCCAGATTTAAGGGACTTCTTCCTCAACTGCACAGAACCCTGAGCTACACACACATGCACAAGGGGGGCCAGGTGACCCTGCAGATCACCTGCATCGTTGGTACTGGAGGCAGTGAGAGAGAGGCGTGATCCCAGTTTGCCCTCACAGGCTCCTGCTATTATTGCTTGGGCCCCCCTACTCTATATCTATCTATCCTCCCAGCTGATGTCCTTGCTGACATTAGACTTATCACCAGATGCAGGTATGGCAGGTTTATATAGACTGCTCAACCAGAATTGTGTAAAGTTTAATCATTCTCCTAAATTCCTTATTCTATATCTGCTCTTCTGAGTGAACCCTGAATAGTATACCATGTATACCTTGTGGATTACTCTTAGAGAACTTTTGGAATTTGAAGCTACAGATGCTGTCAGTGATAGCCTAATCATGGCGGAAAAGGCAAAGGTGAGAAAACATATCACTTCCTTAAAATTGGAGTGGGGGAAAAGAGTGCAACCAAAGCAAAGGGCATGCAATATAAGCAATTGAATCAAATATATTATTTGCCATTTATAAAGTGGGTTTACTTCCCCCATTGTATCCCTATTCCACATGTTATATGGATTAAGCATGCCATAGTTTTGTTACAGCAGCATGGAATTCCTGAGGTGAAAATTGTCTTGCTCATAGAAAAAAAGAGATAACTATAAATATCATTTATTCAGTGATTTGAACTTGGCTGGCAGACCAGCCTCCATGTGGGTATAACCTACATATTGAATAATAGCAGGAAGGCATTGAATTTGATGCCATAAAGCTAGCTAAATTCCATCTGCAGGGACCCTCAGGAAAAATTAAATTTTATCTAACACCACCTACCCACAAGGAATGAATAGAGCCTGCCTAAGGCAGTTGTGTCCATCCTAGCTGCCAGAATCAAACTATATGTGATGACTAACTAGTTGTGAAGAAAAAAAAAAACAAAAAACAAAGAAAACACTTCAGAAAGTTAAGAAACTTAATGTATTAAGCACTTTCAACTCTGAAAGGAAATCCACAGCAAATTTCAGTACAGCTCGGCTAACCATATGGCCTGGGTTTCCCTGGACACTGGTCTATGTTTGCTTTACCAGAGTAAACATTCACAAACCCCTTTCATTCTCAAGTATGTCCCAGTTTTGCAAAATTATCTTTTACCCTACTAATAAGCCAATCACATGGAGATTGAAGACCAGATGAAATAATAAAAAAGGCTAATTTGTAAGGAATATTTGTGCATGCCAGGCATTGTCCTATAAGATTTAATGTGTTACTTTATTTGCTCCTAGCAAACACCCTCCCATCATAAGGAAAGTATCACTAGCACCCTCTCTGCTAAGGAATCTGAGGAGCCACATAGGAATCAGCAGGTTGCCAAAGCCCATAACGTTATAAGTTGGAGAGGGGAGCACTTGAAAAGCAGAGGTCTCAATGGCCATGACAATCCATAGCAAGAATCTAAGGCAGTGTGAATCAAGACCCCCCCCCCCCCCCCCCAGGCTTACAAAGAATGATCTCCAGTCTCTGTCCCTCCAAAGTGCTTGAGTTTCCCATCACACAAACTGGTATTCTACACCAAAACATGTGATGGTTAATTTTATGTCAGCTTAGCCAGGCTCTGGTGTCCAGTAGTTGGGGGTAAACCCTATTTTACACATTGTGGTGAAGGTATTTTGTAGATGTAATTAACATTTATAATCACCTGACTTTAAGTGAATGGAATTACCCTCCATAATGTGGGTGGGCCTTATCCAATCATTTGAAGGCCTTAAGAGCAAAGCTGTGATTTCCCAGGTAAGAAAGAATTCTGCCTCAGGATGGTACCATACACACCCTCCCTGGGTTTCCAATTTGTTGGCCTACCCTATTGATACGGGGCTCAAGACTGGGACTTCAATCCTTTCCTGAGATTACTGCCAGTTGAGTCTGCCCTATAGATTTTAAACTTACCAGCTCCCACAATTATGTAAGCCAATTTCTTAACATAAATCTCTTTCTTTCTCAATCTTATATAGACAGACTACATACTATTATTTTCCCCACTTTACAGATGAGAAACGGAGATGTTAGTTGTTACAATGTTAAACAATTACATGGTGAGGGAAATGAAATGTTAATTGAAACCTCGCAGACTCCCTGCTTAGTTACTCAACTATATTGCAACTTAGTGGCACAAAAGCCCCAAAGTCAACAAAGTAGGGTAAAAAAAAGCCAAGGATTTGATGTCAAGACTCTTAAATCAGGTTTTAAAAGCTATGAATTGGGGCACCTGGGTGGGTCAGTCAGAGTCCAACTCTTGATTTCTGCTCAGGTCACGATCTCATGGTTCATAGGATCAAGCCCTGCATGAGGCTCTGTACTGACAGCATGGAGCCTGCCTAGAATTCCCTCTCTCTCTCTGTCCCTCCCCCACTCATGCACATGCTCTGTGCTCTCTCTCTTTCTCTCTCTCAAAATAAATAAATAAACTTAAAAAAAAAGCTACAAGCCAAATGCCCTTGAGCACTTCCCTCTTTTAGTTCCAGATTCTTTATCTATTCAGAAAAGAGATGTCAATGATCTTGATATAAAGATAAAAATATATCAACATATGAAAATTAAGGCATCATTTTTATTTTGTTATTTTCCAGATGAGAAGTCATATCTTGGGCTTTCTTCCAATAACCACAGCATATCCTGAGATATTGAACATTAAATAGCTCTTGTATCAGAGGAACTTAGCTATAGTACTCAGTTTCCCATCACACAAAAAGGGTTCTCATGGCCCTTTTTCATTTAGGAATATTAACACAGGGAACTCTGGAACATTTTATCAGCATAGCAGCTTTGGGATAGCACCAATGCTTCTCTTAATCCTTCAGATTAGTTTGTGTGTGTGTATGTACGTACATACCCATTTAACATGTTAAAAATTGAGGCTCTGAGAAGTTACGAAGAAAAAAAATAAGTAAGGAAAGGAAGAACAGGACCAAATGGGTAAAACAAAGTACAAAAAACCAAACCCAAACAAACAAACAAACAAAAAGCCTTCAAAAAGCAATAAATATAAAACAAATAAAATGTGAATGTTTAGTAAAACAACAAGCCAGTGAAAAACCAAACTATGTCAGACACTGTGATAGAGCTGGGAAATGAGGAATCTTACCAAACTAAGGAATACCAGTGTCCTTAAAGGGAAAAATTTCCAAGTATTGTTTTTAAAAAATCTTTCACAACATACTGACTGACCGTTCAGAGTATTTTGAATGCATATGAAAGTATATGCTCACAACATCATTCTTGGAGTAAAGATGCAATATAGCTTCCTTACCTAAATAGCTCTGCTTTTTGTTTCTTTCTTTAATTGATTAGCAGTACTGCCTTAAGGTGTATTTACACTCAGCAGGAGGCAAGGTAAGAATCCAGAAGCAAGAATGAGAATAGGAGAAATGAACAGAAAAATCAAAGGAAAACACAGGGGAAGCCAAAACAAAGAAACAGAGAAGGCGATTTATTTTAGCAATATGGTGAACTGTGGGGGGAAAAAAGAAAAAAAGAAGGAAAAAAAAAAACCAGAATGAAACAAAAACCAACATGAATATGGCAACTTGCAGGGACAGAGTCAAGAGAGCTTACTGAGTCACTTTGTGTGGAAATCGAATCATGACTTTAATAAATTTAAAGCACCAAAGTCCATTTGGCATATCAGCTGTGTATGGCAAATGAAAGTGTCTATTTTGCTTCCATAGGGTCAAGATACCTGGCGGAGAAGATTAGGTAAATGGCCCCAAATGCCAAGGGGGTTGTTAATTTTTTTATTGGTACATTGAGCTAATGCAGTTAACTATATAGATTCAGACTATAGACTCCTCTATAGCCTCATATCATTGACATTAATAGGGAAAGGGTACGTAAAAGATAGATGAGAGTTGAGCCGTGAAAGAAAATTCAGCCTTGTGTCTTTGTTCTCAGGACAGGAGAGAATGATATACTAACTAGTTTCTTCAGTTCATTCTGTAGTAATGTTTTTCAGACCTTAGCTCTTCCCTCCCTTCTCTACTACAAAGGGAGCATGTGGCGCCACAGCCTTGCACAAAGAAAAGAAAACATGGTAGTAAATTATCTTAAATACACCTGAACTTATGATATCCAGAGTCAAGCTTTCCCTAGATTTTCTTTTTCACATAATTCTAGATTTATTTTGCATTTAAAAGTTTATTTTGGCCAGAGTCAAAATTTAATTTGTTCTTCAAAGAAACGTAACAATGGAAATACAAAGAGGAAGCTTTTGTTCACTCCCTGGGAGTTCTGAAAAGTAATAATTATAAAATGATAAGATTCTAAATGAAAATGTCACTTCGAAAGGTTGAGGTTGACAGCAGCACAGACCTATGTGAAGGGAAAAAAGTCACATTATATTCATGAACATAAATATAACCAGATGATGTAATTCTACATCTTTTGGTGATTTATTATACAAATGTTTCATAAGTTTGAAATAAAATCCTTTCTAAAAATAAATGTTCATTAGAAGTCCTAGAAAATAACACTTCTTTTGAAGAACAGTACTTATAAGATAGAAGTATTATTATTAAAAGAATGAATAGTAGATCGATAAAATAGTATAAACTAAGAAAATTGATACACACATGTTGAATCAGAGAACAATACATTAATTATTTCAGACATTTTCATTTATTTCAAGTCATGTCATTTGTTTAATAATTTTTTTTTTTTAAAATTTTTTTTCAACGTTTATTTATTTTTGGGATAGAGAGAGACAGAGCATGAACGGGGGAGGGGCAGAGAGAGAGGGAGACACAGAATCGGAAACAGGCTCCAGGCTCTGAGCCATCAGCCCAGAGCCTGACGCGGGGCTCGAACTCACGGACCGCGAGATCGTGACCTGGCTGAAGTCGGACGCTTAACCGACTGCGCCACCCAGGCGCCCCTGTTTAATAATTTTTTTAAGCTTCTTTATTTTTGAGAGAGACAGACAGCGTGAGCTGGGGAGGAGTAGAGAGGGAGAGAGAGAATCCCAAGCAGGCTCCTAGCTGTCAGCACATAGCCCAATGCAGGGCTCCATTTCATGAACCATGAGATCATGACCTGAGCTGAAACCAAGAAGTTGGATGCTTAATGGACTGAGCCACCCAGGCACCCCTCCAGTCATGTCATTCGATCTGTATGGCACAAGTTGATCTGATTCCAGCCACCATACTGTGATTCCATGTATCCCTTGGAAATATACACACAAACACACATGCATACACCACCCATGCCACACAAACATATACAATCACCATCATAATAGAAACAATTTTTTAATAATTATACAGTTAATTAGAGAGAAGGAACCAGCTTTTGTCAAAGACTGTGGCCAGTGGGTCTTTTCTTACTAGGATTTCTATGATGTTTTCTGTGTGGTGAAGTTAAGCAGGGCTCAGGAGAATATCTAACTCACACAGACATTTTCCAGCTTTACCTTTATAGATTTCTGAAACACCTGTCTCTAAAGTCTTGCATGCCAGAAAAATTGATGGCACAGTCACCTATATGTGTATGCACATGTACAATGCACACAGGCACACATACACACAAAAGTTTATGCCTTAGTAACTAAATGTGTCAAGGTGCCTGGGTAGCTCAGTCGGTTAAACATCCAACTCTTGCTTTCTGCTCAGGTGATAATCTCATTGTTCATGAGATCAAGCCCCACATCGGGCTCTGTGCTGACAGCATGGACCCTGCTTGGGATTTTCTCTCTCCCTTTCCCGTGTTTGCACTGTCACTATCTCCCAATAGTTAAATAAACATTAAAAAAAAAAAAAAAAAAAAAGAAGAAGAAGAAGAAGAAAATAAAATGTGTCCTATCTGTGCACATATGAACTGTAACCAAACGCCACTGAAGGAGCTCCACAAGCGTCACTGAGTACCAGTTCGAAGTATAAGCTGCAGGAGGGCTGCTTCCCTAACACTATCACTGAAACAGCAATGTTTCTTCCAGTGTGGTTAGCTGATAGATTTTCTTTTGTCACGGAAAGACTCATGTTTCTATACATCTCTGTGGTTCTTCTCATCTGTGTACATAACCTTTGATAAATTAAGACAAATACATACATCAAGTTCCTCCAATTTGTCTGTGGTCCTCAGCATATCAGTTACTCTCTACCCTGACAAATGGACTCAACATTTATTGCAATTGACTACAGAGTATGAGAAATTTTAAGAAGAAATGTGAATGTTGTAGGGGCAAACTTCTTGCTCCTCAAAAGAAAAGACTAGATTACATTGTATGAGGAGTTTGCTCTTCTATAGTTGCACAGTATTCCCTGAAATTCAGGGAGCTATACCAGAGAAGTTTACATGCTCGATGATGTCTGCAGAAATTACACGCCATTATTTTAAGAAGGAATTTCATTCTGTAATTTAACCTTGTAGACAATTAACTGAATTTTTCAGGTTATGTGATTTTAAAATGTAAACAAATATCCATGATCAAATATAGAGTCCAATGATGATAGAGGAGTACAAGTGGAAAGAATTATTTTTATTAAATATTTGCCCTTTATTGACCCTAGTTTTGCCCCCAAATCAATTGCTCAAACCTGTTTTATGTCTCCTTACCAACTAATGAATATCCATAACAGAGCCAGTTAAATTTTAGTTAATATTCTTCCTTGGGATGTAATTCTTTCTTTCTTTTTTTTTTTTTTAAAGATTATTTATTTGTTTGTTTATTCATTTTGAGAGAGAGAGAGAGAGTGAGCACAAGCTGGGAAGGTGCAGACAGAAGGAGAGACAGAATCCAAAGCAGGCTCTACACCATCAACGCAGAGCCCAATGCGGGGCTCAAAAATTCACGAACCATGAAATCCTGACCTGAGCCGGGATCAAAAGTTGGATGCTTAACCAACTGTGCCACCCAGGCACCCCATTATTTCTTTCATATGGTCTTTTCTGAGCTAATTTTGTTTAGGTTGTATTAAATCTACTTTATTCTGGAGAGATAAGAGATTTTTTTTCCCCTTTTGATAGTTTAATATCTTAGATGTTTAGAACTGAAAGGGGCCTCAGTGGTCACCTTATACTGCCTCCTTTCACCGAGGGAAAAGCTGATGACAGGAAATTTGAAGTGATTTCTTTATCCTTAGAGCTAATGAATGGCAAAACTGAGCCTAGAGCCTCAATTCAAAAGCTCTTCACATTACTCAACTCTTCCTAAGTTCATTATCTTATTCCTGCACCTAGTAGAAATTAGAAAACTTTCAGAATGTGAAGAATTAGCAGTTAGGTGAATTGTTTAAAAAAAAAAAAAAAGCCCAGTTTCCAGTCGGCTCTCTGTGCATGCTGATTAGCTGACATTGGACTACATATTTATATATTTCTGGTTTTTCTTTTTTTCCATCTCTAGAATGATTATGGTAAGGTTTTATCTCAGTGTCTGGTAAAGAGCAAGTGCCTAATAAATGTAAGCCGTTAGTATAGACAGGTGTTGGAAAACTTTTTCTATAAAAAGCAGGAGTGTAGATATTTTAGACTTTTCAAGCCATTGTAGGGTGAAATCAGCTGTAGACAATAAACAAATGAATGGGCTACGTTTCAATAAAACCTTGTTTACAAAAACAAGCAGTGGGTTAGAGTTGATCCGTGGACCGTTGTTTGTCAATTTGTAGTGCAGTCCGCACCTATCACGTCAGACTTACTAGAATTAACCAAGTGTACAATGGCAAATACGGTATAACCCCTTTATTTGTGTTTTCTGCAGAAACCCATATGGAAAGAGATGGATACCTTGACAGGATACACGCAAAAGGCTAAAGTCAGTAATGTCACTACTTCTCAAGGATGTATTCAATTGTGTTTTATGGTTGTCTATTCAACCTGTCAAGACAAATAAACAAGGAACAGAAGTTCATATATTTAACCAACTACAGATGCAAATATGGACCTCACTGAAAATTCTATGCATGTGGTTAGTCATAGACTTAGCATAGATAGCTGTAATAATTGACACATGTTCTGTAGACTGGGTTATTTCGTCTCTGTTTCTGTTGACAGAAGTGTGGTTCAAATGAGTGATCCTCTGGTGCATGTCATGGTATGAAAGAGAGTTAAAATGAAGTTGGGTCAAAAATGCCGCCTTGCAACTCGAAGCCACATGCAATACTCAAAACTTTTAGCATTATACCAAATCATCACATGGATAAGTATGTAAAGAATTCTAAGGAAAGTATACTCAACTGTCCACAATCCATCCATCTTTCCTTTAGAAAAGACAACACTGACTACCCTTTGGGAAGACACCTTTTGTCTATTGTTACTACTGCGGTATGGATACAGTTAGCATATATCCTGATTGGCTTAAGCCAATCACTGAGGTGCATTCCCCAGCCACAGGCATTGGTTCAAATATCTGTAGGTTCAAAGTCAGAGGGATTATGACAGTGGGGAGTTTTCCGAGATGCCTGAGAGGGAAGCAGGTGTCTTTCTTCTTGAAATATAAGGGATGGAATTGCTGCCATCCATAATCTTCCTTCTGCATGATGTGGGAATAATGAGGGCCGTAGATGTCACCCCTGTATCTAGGCAATAGGGTATGCATTGTATGGAGAAACTTAAAATTAATACTGAAAGCTACTAAAAGAGTGATTTTTATTTTCACAATTTGCAGCAATTCTGAACAGTGGCAATGAGGGTACCTTCCCATTGATGGTAGACAGCTTCACTTGTGCTCCCTTCTCCCCACCCCACTTTCTTGGCACCCACTGCTTCTTCCATACAGAGCCTGAGACTTCTACACCAAGGCCAACAATAAAAGAACTCTACCTGATATCCCAAAGTTCCTATTCCGGCCATGCCAAAAATCAGCCTTGCCTATGGATGTTCTGTTGCATGAGAACCAAAATTTCTTTTCTACTAAAGCCAGTCCGGGTCCTATTTTCAAATACATGAATCCAAATGGTTTTTGTTTCTTATTTTAAATCAAAAATTTCAGGTATCAAATGTATTGATATGTGATATGATTTAATGATCATTAATTAACCACTCATAACCTCATTTTCTGGTGTTTATATATAGTGATTACTAGAAAACCAGAATTTCAGGTATAAAACATATGATTATGACTTTCATTAGGAATGTCTTATTGTTATTTCCTGGAATATTGTTCTTATATGTTAAGGTTCCTTTAATCTTAAGAAACTGCATACCTAAATAGTTATTTTTAATCCATTGCATCTCATTGGACAACAAACTGCTCCAAAACAAACATATGCACATACATTCAACTAATGATGCTTATATATACGCATATATGCATATGTACACATACACACATTGATACGTAGAGGGTCCTGACTTTTAATCAGAATCTATAAACTTTCCCAAGACCACTATAAACTTTCCTTTATGCTAGATACAAAATATCCTTCAAATGAAATTATGTTATTACCTTGTTTTGTCCAGGTATCAAATACAGAAGTGTGTTCCGTTTTGATTTTAAGCTTAAATTGCTGTGGGTATTATTGGGAAAAAATCTGGTAATAATTCTCTGTAACCTGTAAAACTTGTTCTTAATGACCTAACTAACCTCAGTAGAGGGGGAAGAGTGAGAGATGGTCTTCCCCACCCCACCACCCCCCCCGCCCCATCACATTAGAGCATCAGTCATCTGATTGTTATCTTCATCCTGATGAAGCTTGATTTTAAGTTACCCTTTAATTCCTGGCTGATGCATGACTATCAGCACATACCCTTTGCCCAATATTTGACTTTCTCCAAAATATATACATCAACAATTAATAGTCCTCTCAAAGCACTATGAAATTAGCTTGCTGATTATGTGATTTAATTGCTACAGTGGTCAGACCAGGTCATGAACACTGCATCTTCATA
The DNA here is from genome assembly GCF_028749965.1 of Puma concolor. Classification (NCBI taxonomy): domain Eukaryota; kingdom Metazoa; phylum Chordata; class Mammalia; order Carnivora; family Felidae; genus Puma; species Puma concolor. The sequence goes on along the minus strand of NC_141674.1, from coordinate 137,446,330 downwards.
GGACAATCTGATAAAAAGTACTGAAAGAAAAAGTGCAGAAAAAAGGGAAAGTGGCAACCAAAACTAGAAAGAGAGGATCTACATTTTTAGAAAGTCTGAAATTAACAAGTAACTTCACATATATCCTAATATTTCTACTATTGATTAGTAGTATTGAGATTGTATAACAAAGATGGTACATCAAAAACTGTATTTTATTATTTTTTAATGTTTATTTATTTTGAGGGGGGGGAAGCACATGGATGGAGGAGGGGCAGATAGAAGGAGAGAGAGAGAATCCTAAGAGAGAGAGAGATTCCACACTGTCAGCACAGAGCCCAATGCAGGGCTTGATCTCATGAAGCTTGAGATCATGACCTGAGCTGAAATCACTAGTCAGACCCTTAACCAACTAAACCACCCAGGTGCCCTTAAAAACTGTATTTTAATTCAAAACTATAACAGCAAAGCTTCTATGAAGCTCTTCATGTGCCAAGAACTCTTCTAAGCACTCACATATATTAACTAAATAATTTACTGAAAGGGAAATACCATTATAATCCTTGTTGCCTTTAAAAAGATGAGAACACAGGCATAAAGAGTTCAAATAATCTGTACAAACTTCAGAGCTAGTAAGTGGCAGAGTTAGCATTTGAACTAAGGCAATCTGGCTAGATACTAAAGTACATAAAATTCATGTTGTTTCTGAGTAAATATTGCAGGACTATACAGTGATACAATTGCATTCAAGCAGAGTCTATTGGGGTTCTTGTTTTAGGTAAAGTGGTGCAGATACCCTGACTATGACATAGACTGGAACTATAAAACCTAAACAGAATGTATGGAACTACTATTTGGTAATTCTATAAAGTAAAGAGTACTGGGAACTTTAGGGGGACAATTGAAATATCAAAGAATGGACAGTGAGTTTGCCATTTCATTTTCCCCTCTGGTATCCCCCAACCTGATCTCAACGCAGTCCAAAAACAGAAGTGAGCACTAGGCTGTAAACAGGGAGAGTTCCTGGAGAAGGCTTCTGGTTCTAGTTTGAAAAGTAGGAAAGGAAGGGCAGCCTAACACTCAGAAGAGTGTAGATATCCCTCGATTTTGTTTTGTTTTGTCTTTTCTTTCCTCCATTTAAAAGAAAAATCATCATTTTATTGTGTACTAGCCCCAAGATATCCAGTGATGACAGTAACAGTGGCAGTGAGGGAGACCAGTGGGGCTGCAAGTCAGAAGGAGGCCAATCTTCCTCTCTGTTTAAAGTACCTGTGATTCCAAGGAGGTAGCAAACCTCTGATGCTTTCAGTTCCTCTCTCTTTCTCTCTCTTTATTTCTCTCTCTCTCCTCTTGCTTCTTGGTCCCAGATGTGGACATGGCCCTGAATTAGCACAGTAGAACAGGACAAGCAAATCCCCAGATCACTGGTCAGAGGATCAAACAGAGGACCCCAAACACCTAGAGAGTACTGGGGAGATCAGCATGAGGGAGAATTTCAGAAAAGCAATCCTGTAAAGTTCTTTATAAACCCCCGGGCTCATCTCCAAACTATACACAAATGGACTGAATTCTAGTTAGCATAAAAAAAAAATATCTGAGAAGTCAGTTAACAGCCAGAGACCATGCCCAGACTGGCCAATGGGTGGCAAACACTTGAGACAAATTCAAACAGAATTTGAAAAGATTTGAAAACTATCCTGGAATTGGCCCATAGTAGGGAGTTTGGAACTTGTAGCCTTAAACTAACCATATCAACTTCTTTTTTTTTAAAAAAATAAGTATTGTCCATAAGATTTAAATAAGGCCCAGAGATTTGTAACATAATAGTTGAAGGATCCAGTTACAATCCATAATCACTTGGCATGCAGAAGACCCAGGACAGTCTCTGTTCATATAGGAAAAGATAATAATGTCGAGATGAAACAAATTTTGGAATTAAGCTACAAAAGTAAAAAAAAAAAGAAGGGGCGCCTGGGTGGTGCAGTCGGTTAAGCGTCCGACTTCAGCCAGGTCACGATCTCGCGGTCCGGGAGTTCGAGCCCCGCGTCAGGCTCTGGGCTGATGGCTCAGAGCCTGGAGCCTGTTTCCGATTCTGTGTCTCCCTCTCTCTCTGCCCCTCGCCCGTTCATGCTCTGTCTCTCTCTGTCCCAAAAATAAATAAACGTTGAAAAAAAAAAAATTAAAAAAAAAAAAAAAAAGAAAAAAACCGACTATAAGGGCACCTGGGTGGCTCAGTTGGTTAAGCATCTGACTTTAGCTCAAGTCATGATCTCATGGTTCCTGAGTTAGAGCCCTGCATCAGGCTCTCTGCTGTCATCACAAGGCCTGCTTCAGATCCTCTGTCTCCCTCTCTCTGCCCCTGCTCTCTCTCTTGAAAATAAATAAACATTAAAAATATATTAAAAGAACTACTATAAAAGTACTCTGATAAACTCCCATTGCAGATATTTTGAAGTCAATGGGACAATAGAAAACCTCAGAAATAAGTATCTACCTATTTATCAATCTATCTATCTATACATAAAGAAAAGATATAAATCTCTGAATGAATTAGAGATAAGTCAGTGAACTTGATATATCAGTAGTAATTATCCAGTATGAACAAATGGGAAATAAAACATGGAAAAAAGTTGAATAATTCCTGAAAAAAGTCATTCATGTCATCAGAATCCCAGAAAAGGGGGAAAAAAAGAATGTGATGCTAAAAAATTATTTAAAGAAATAATGGTTAAATATTTCAAAGTTTAGTATAAGACTTTACTTTCAAAGTTTAGTATAGATACCAGAGGCTAACAAAAGCCTAAACATGACACAGACAAGGAAATATATTCCCAGAACCATAATAAAACTGCTAAAACTGAAGACTAACAAAAAATATTGAAAATAGAGAAAAATGACATTATCCATAGAGGGAACAACAATACAAATAATTATGGGTTTCTCATTGGAAACCATGAAAGCCAGAAAGAAATGAAACAATCTTTTTAAAGTGCAAAAAACAAAGGACAACTGTCAACTGAGAATTCTGTAGCCAGCAAAATACCATTCATGAAGGAAGATAAAATAAGTCCTTCTCAGATAAAGGAAAGCTAAGCCTGCCCTTAAAGTATTGGTAAATAAAGTATTGACCAATTTGTGTAAATTGACCTTTACACAGAAGGAAAATGATAACAGAAGAAAATCTGGAACATCAAGTAGAAAACAAATCTCACAAATAGTAAGATTCCAGATAATTTAATATACTGCTTTTCTCTTAAATTTTTAATAAGACATTTGATCATTGATAGTGTGTGTGTGTGTGTGTGTGTGTGTGTGTGATAACATGAAGGAACAGAGAAAACGAAATCTATATTGTAATAAGTTTTGTGTATTCAATTTGAGGTGAGTGTAGAACTGAACACATACCCACATAGATGCAAATATACAAAGAGACTTACTAAAGAGAAAAAAAAAAAAAAAAGAAAGAAAGAAAAGAAATTGCACTACTATATAATGTTTAAATAACATGCAAAAAAAAAACTCCACACAGGAACAGGGGAAAGTTTCAGAATACAGAAGAAACATTTAGAAAACAAATTATACAATGGTAGGTTTAATTTCAAATATATTAATAATAAATGTAAATGTTTCAAACAAACCAATTAAAAGATAGGGACCATCAGAATGGATTAAAAGTCATGGGTTAAAAATATGCGATCTATGCAATCTACATCAAATTTTCTTTGAATATAATGATATACGTTGGGTAAACATAAAAAGATGGATGAAATTATGACATACAAATACTAAAAAAAAAAAAAAAAGAGAGAGAGAGAGAGGGAGAAAGAAAAAAGAAAAAGGCTAAAGGTGATATCAGTAAAAATGGCAGAATAAAGACCTCTAAAAATTATCCTTTCCATAAAAGCAATAAGGGAAGTGACAAAACAGAAATAATTAACTTTTCAAAATGCTACAAATTAGCCAAAAGTCGCAGCAGTTCAGGGAGTATTTATTCAAGAAAAATGGCTGAATCTCATTGAGAACAGCAAGCTTTGTGGTATTTTAACTTGCTCTATTACCAATCACCTCTCTCCAGCTTGGCGGTTGTCTTGAAAACTGACAGCTGCAATCACAATGAAAACCAGCATCCTGGCAAACACTGAGGAGGGAGAAATGGGCTGGAGCTCTTTCCAAACCTCATTCCCAGAAAATGTCATAATTTGACCTGTCAGGTGATATCCTGGAAGTCCCCACTTGCAAGGCTGTTTTTATTTGACCTGACTCAGATTTCCCATTGAGAACTGCCTTTTCTCCAGGGGCATTTATTGAAAGCAATTAGATGCAATTTATGGAATGCATGGCTATCTGAGGAGCACACAAGAAGCTACCCAAAAAGGCTTTAAAGAAAAAACTGGAGAATGAGATGACCATAGTGGCTTTGAAGCTCCAACAGATTCATGGAATCTAGAAGCCCATATGCAAGAATAGGAGTACATGCTCAGGTCTAAATGCACCTGCAGAAAAGATCTGAGAAGGCCCTAAGCCCTCACCGTGAGTTAACCTGGAGGCTCTGCTCAAGCAGGAAGTGAACACATATCAAAATTAAGCTTTTGAAAGACAAAGACAAAGAGAGAACTTGGAAAGCAAGAAGAGAGAAGCAATTCAATGCTTACACGCCACTGGGGTTAATTCCCTAAGAAGATATAGCAGTTCTAAATGTGTACATTTGTAACAACAGACCTTCAAAACACATGAAGTAATGACTTACAGCACTGAAAGAAGAGATAGAAATATCTATAATTATAGAGGCATCAGTATTTCTGTATTATTTTCCTAGGGTCACCATAACAAAGTACCACAAACCGGGTGGTTTAAACAACAGGAATGAATTGTCTCACAATTCTGGAGTCTAGAGGTCTAAGATCAAGGAGTCAGCAGGTTTGGCTTCTTCTGTTGGCTGTAAGGAAAATTTTGTTTCATGACTCTTATCTAAGCTTCTTTTAGTTTGCTGGCAGTCTTTGGCACCCCTTGGTCTCCATTCTCTTCACATGGCATTGTCTCTGTGTATATGTCCAAATTTCTCCTATTTATAAGAATACTATTCACATTGGATTAGGGTTGAATCCTATCCTGTATGACAATATCTGAACTAATTACATCTGCAATGGCCCTGTTTCTGAATAAAATCATACTCTGTAGTATGGGGGGTTAGAACTCCAACATAGCATTTTGGTGGGACACAATGGAACCCATAATAATTCCTGTCTAGGCAACAGATAAAAATAGTAAACAGAAACTCAGAAAAGGATACATAAGAACTGAATGGAACCATCAACCAACTGGACCTAATGAGCATTTATAGAATATTCTTTTTAACAGCAGAATAGATACACACAACACACACACACACACATTTATAGATACATATGAAGAATTAACCAAGATAAACCTTGTCTTGGGTAATTAAAAAAATAATAATGCATGGGTTAAAGAGAAAAATTAAAACTATTTTGAACCAAAAGAATATGGAAAAATAACATAGAAAAATTCTGTGAAGCTGATGAAACAAAGTTTGGGAGAAAGTTTGTAGTAGTGAATATTTTCTTCATAAAAAGAACACTGATCTCATGTTAATTATGTAGGCTTCTATGTAAAGAAACCAGAAAAAGAGGAGCAAAACAAACATAAATTAAGTAGATGAGAAATAATAGTAAGATAAAACTTGCCTGTTAGAAAAAGATAAATCTCCAGCGATATTGACAATGAAAAAAAGAGAGCAGATACGATTTACCTGTTTCAAAAATGAAAGAGATATCATTACCATATCCACAACAGAAATTAAAGGAAAATAAGAAACTACTATGAAAAACTCTAAAGATATAAATACATCAACTTTGGTAAGATTTACTAATTTCTCAAAACACAATTTACAAAAAAACTCAGAGTATGAAATAGGTAACTGTAATATTTCCAGAACTATTACCAAAATTATATTTATAATTTAAAACTTTCCAGAAACATTATCACCAGGCCTAAATAATTTAGCTGGTAAATCCTACCAGATTTTAAAGAAGAAATAACACCAATTCTATACAACCACTTCCAGAAAATAAAAGAAAGAACATTTCCCAACATATTTTATGAAGTGTCATTACCCTGATACACAAATCAGATAAAAACAGTTAAAAAAATTATAAAACAATCCCTCATAAACATCAGGACATGACCAAATGAAGTTTATCCTTGTAATGCAAGGCTAATTAAATACTCAGATAATCAATGTAACCCACCATATTAATAGTCTAAATTAGGATCCTATCAATTGGTGCAGGAAAAATATTTTTATAATTCGCTATCCTTTTATGATAAACACTCTCAGCAAATTAAGAGTAGAAGAGAATACTCAATTTGATAAAGGACATCTACAAAAAACTTACAGGTAATATCTTCCTTAAAGATGAATGTTTCCTTGCTAAGATCAGGAACAGGCAAAAATGTTCTCTACTCTCTCTACTCCTATCCAACATCATATTAGAAGTCGCAGTTGGTGTTAGAAGAAATAACATTATGGTCTACATGTAAAATTATAAGAAAACCGCAAAAATATTCCTCGAAATAATATATGAATTAGAATATTTGTAGGATGTAAGATCAACACAGCAAAAATCAAGTAAATTGCTATATATGAAGCAATTTACAATTGAAAAACCCAATTTAAATGATCAATTCTCAAAATATTATTATTAATTTATCAATATAACAAAATATATACAGGATCTGTGGCTGAAAACTGTAATCCTTGAAATACATCAAATAAAATTTAAATAAATTAAGAGATATATAATGTTAATGGAGTCAAAGATTCAGTGTAGTAATACTGCCAATTTTCCCTGAGTAATTTATAGATTTCATGCAATTCCATTTAGAACCATAAAACAATGATAGATATATAGATATAGATAAAATTGATATATATATATAATGTTGATATGAGATATACATATAAAATATGTATATATAAAACAATGTTTACTGAATGAAAACATAAACAATAGACTGGGAGAAAATATTTACAAATCACATATTCATCAAAGGACTTTTATCCATAATAATAAAGCTCAAATGTAGAATACAAACAACTTAATTAAAAACTAGGCAAGGGGCGCCTGGGTGGCTCAGTTGGTTAAGTGTCCAACTTTGGCTCAGGTCATGGTTCCAGTTTGTGGGTTTGAGCCCCTCATCGGGCTCTATGCTGACATCTCAGAGCCTGGAGCCTGCTTTGGATTCTGTCTCTGTCTCTGTCTCTGTCTCTGTCTCTCTCTCTCTCTCTGCCCCTCCCCCACTCACACTCTGTATCTCTCTGTGTCTCAAAAATGAATAAACATTAAAAAAAATTTTAAATAAGAAAAATTGGGCAAGATACTTCAACAGGTTCTTTAGAAAAGAGAATATGCACATTAAAAACACATATAGAAAATAATGTTCAATATTATCAGTCATTAGGAAAATACAAATTAAAACCACAATAAGATACAGCTACACACCTATTAGAATAACTAAATTCAAAAAATGTACTGGTAGTGTTAATAAGGATATAGAGAAACAAGAACTCATTTATTGCTAATGGGAAAGTGAAATGCTTTCCAGGAAATGCCCCAGAAAATGGTTTGACAGTAAACATTCACTTCCCATATGACCCACCAAATCCCTAGAGAAATAAAACTTTATGTACCCACAAAAAAACTGTACACAAATATGTATAGCAGTTCTATTCATAATCACCCCAAACTGGAATAGACCAAATATCTTTCATCAGGGGAAGAGATAAACAAAATATGGAATAATCATACAATGAAAAGGAAAAAATAATTGATGTAGTAACCAGGGTAGCTCTCAAAGTTGGTATGCTGAGTGAAGGAAACCAATATCAAATGTTACATACTATACGATTCCATTCTTGAAAAATCAAACTATAGAGATACAGAGGGAACAGATCAGGGGTACTAAGGGTTGAGAGGGGTTGAGTTTGACTATTAAAGAAAGGATGAGGGAGTTTGGGGTACTGCTAGAACTGCTCTGTGTCCTGATTGTACTGGTGGTTAAATAAAATCTATACACACATTAAAATTCACAGAACTATGCACCAATAAAAAATCAATTTTTATGTATGATAATAAAAGGCATATTAAATAATTAAAAGGGCTATGATCTATTCCCAAAGGAAAGAAGAAGTTTCTTGCACCAAAACGAGACACTACTTAAAAAACCAAAATACATATGTGTACCTTGCAGATTGTTCCATAAGTTTCAGCTCTGGGTGATGAATCAGCTATTAGGTCGCAAACACATTCTATAGCAATAACATTGAGAACTCCCCTGTTAGGTAGAGACCCACAAGCACACATAAGCATGCACAGTCAATCATACAATATCCTATGGTTCCTAATCCTGGCTTTCTCATCTGCACTAATTGGAAGAGCCATAAGACTAATATTAGTACTATAGATGCGTGGACTGTACCATCTGTTCTGTGTACCTTTCAGCAGAATTTCTTCACTCTGCTCGTACTGTCATAACTTCTCAAATCATTTGAGGGGAGACTATAACATCTTCTGACTTCAGAAACTTCTTTTAAAAAGTCAAAAAAAGATTTGTGAACATAATTTTAAAGGAATTGGTAAGATTTCAAGCATAGTTCCACATATACTTCAGTGAAATCAATGAGGAAAATATAGTCCAGTCAGGGTTGCCAGATTTAGCAAATAAAAATCTTATATTTTATCTGGGAACTGTAAGTCCAGGGGCTAACTTTATGTGTCAACTTGAGTGGGCTACAAGTGACCAGATTAAGCATTGTTTCTTGGTGTATCTGTGAGGGTGTTTCTGGATGAGATTAGCATTTGAATTGGTGAATTCAGGAAAGTAGATTTCCCTCCCCAATATGGTTGGACATCATCTCATCTGTTGTGGGCCTGAATAGAAAAAAAGGTGGAGTGAGGAGGAATTCATCCCTTTTCTTTGTGCCTTATCATCTCACCTTCTCTTGTCTGGGATCCACCTCATCTGTTTGCTGGTTCTTAGTCCCTTAGACTGGGGCTGAATTACATCACCAGCTTTCCTGGGTCTCCAGCTTGCAGATGGCAGATCATAGGATTTGTCCATCTCCAGAGTCACATGACTCAGTTCCTCATGATAAACGAATAAATGAATGACTGAATGAATGCCTCCTATGGGTTTTGTTTCCCTGACTAATACAATGTGTGTGTGTATACTGTAACTGTTTCATTTAATATATGAGAAAAATAAGGTCTAGAAATGTTATAAACATTTTCTAAATTAGGCCATGAGTTCAGATCTTTTTTCAAATTTAATTACCCTGAGCGAGAATCAAAAATTCAAATCAGGAGCACCTGGGTGACTCAGTTGGTTAAGCATCTGACTCTTGATCTCAGCTCAGGTCTTGATCTCAATGTCATAGTTTGAGCCCAGTGTTAGGCTCCAGGCTGTGTGTGGAGACTATTTAAAAAAGAAAAAAAATACAATAAAAAAAATTTCCAGCAACCTTTCTTTTTTTCTTTATTCTATAACATATTCCCACCTATTTTCTATTTAAACTCAGTATTCTTTCTCCCTGAAGTATTTCACAGACTGGATTCTTCAGTGTCCAATGAGCACTTTTATTATGTCTTAATATTTGTTCTTTGTGAATTTATAAATCTGTTACTGAATCATTTGATACTAATATGTCTCAGTTTTTTTTCTTGAGTGCATACTATTTTCAGAAAAGATTATAAGCTTCTTGAAGACAGAAATTAAATTGTACGTGGTTTGGTTATCCCTCTGTATATAGCATATGGCCTTATAGATATTATATATCAAAAGCACCCAATAGTGCTTGTCAATTTCAAACTTACTTCTGTAATGATGAAATTTGCCTGAAATGAATTCCAGAAAAAGGCATTTTTAAAAAATACATATGTGAAAATAAGCCATGTAGGTAATATATTGTTACATTTGTCTTAAAATAAGCCTTAGGCATTCTCCCACACTTTTCTCACCATTATCTCCATCTGTAATAATAAAACATATCTTCTGATTACAGCTATTTCTGTTATCTCAAGCCTGAATCTAATTTATTTGCTATTCAACCTTACTTTTCCTCTGTTACAAGATTTGTTTTTCCTGTAATGCAATCCAAAGTTTTGATTTAAAAGGTAGAAAACATTTTTTTCCCAAAGACATGGTATTTTAAACTGAAAGGTAAAATAAATTTAAAGTAGATGGGGAGTAATTCACAACAAAAACATCAAACAAATTTTCATTTGAATCCAATAATTTTTATTTAAATGTGTTTTGGGATAGATGAGTCCTTTGGGGAAACACAGCAATATATACGCTGCCAACAAGTAGAAATCTCAAAAATACTTTCATAACAGAACTTTTGAAATACTTATTTTTCAGAGAGCAAAGAATTTCTTAGAAAGCTTGTGGTATTTCTAAAGTTGCATTGTATTTCCAAAGCTTTGAAATATGATGTTCCTTCTATGACATCGTCATTAAAATTTAAAAGGCTAATTTAGAAACCATGAAACTATCAGGTAGACTTTCTTAGAGACTTGTTCCCTGGACACTGTCATTTGCTGGTTTACTTATTAGTAGAAACATAACTTTAATTTGCTATACTCACATACATGCTAATACCACATACATGGCAATAAATCATGCTGTTTCCCCACTTACATTTTACCCAGAGGGCAATTTCTCAACTTCTACTTTTCCCCCAATTGTTATATTGCTATTCCTTCTCTACATACAATACAACCTTGATTGCTGGTTTAAATCCCCTGGTGAAATAATCATACTATGGGGTAGATACACTAACCTCTGAAATTTGAACACTAATGACTTTCTTTGCTATTTTCAACTTTACAAAAAGATAGATTAAGTTAATCTCTGAAAAGTTAAATGATGTGTCATTAAGGGCATTCAAAAACACAAGTCAGTGTCCTAAATCAGAGATTTAGGAATTAAATGCATGGCAGAGAGGTTATTTTTTTAATCCTCATGAGAATGATTAATTTGATTCCCAGCCATATACTGGGCATCCAAGTAGGTGATATACTCATTGTCTATTTTGAGAGAATATTGAATTTGACTCATTTTTCTTCTACTTTTTAGAAAGTACATAAATCAGAAACAACAGTATGAAAAAGCTTTGTGGAAATTTTTTTTTTCACGAGCCCCTTTACCCCTTGCCAAGCTTTTTAATGTTTTTTTTAAATTTTTATTTTTTTGTCATCATGGTCCTTTGGCATGTTAAAGGTTGTTTTTGAGAGTAATGCTGAATTGCATTTGTTTATCCCAATAAATTGTTAAACCGGCATAGGGAATCAAATCTACAAAATTAGCAAGAGATCTTTTTCTCCTAAATTACCAAGTGATCTATCTAAACTGTTTTCCCTAGAGAGAGTGGGGTTGAACTTTTACCTTAAATAACTGTTCTAAAACCTCAGTACACTCACTTAAAATAACTCTGAATTAGGAAAATAGCCAAAGGCACAAGAAAGTACTTCACAGACTTAGAAAATTAATCTCATTTAGCAAAAAGAGGTGGGGGGGGGAAGCAAATTGAACAACAAGAAAAGAAGGACTAAAGTGTACACATATGAGCTGCACTTTCACCAGAATCCTCCCTTTTTTTGTGTTGCATAATTTTGGAAAACAAGCAACGGCTTGTGCTCGCCATGTTCATTCTTTCTTCTCCCGTTCTCTTCTGAATTATTTGACTCAGAATGATCTTTTTTTCTATCACTATTCACTTCTGTCCATTTTGAATTTAAGGATTTCCCTACACTGATCTTATTGCCACAGGCTCTGAGACAAGATAGCCCCTTTCTATCCCAAAACTTACCATAAATCCTCTCTCTAGAGAGTTTCCGGTTAAAAAGGAATTGTGATGTAACTACTAGAAAAATCCCTTCGGAATGTAGGAGTCTATTTACTACTTCCTGCAAGCATGTGTTTTTGTGGCTGGATATCTTTTCTGGAGATGGTAATTTAATATTCATATACTGAGCTGCCAATCTCAAAGAAATAATTGAAAATCCTGGAATCAAATACTCTAACACAATCTTTTCAAATGTCAAAGGTGCAAAAGCCTTCTCAGTGAGGACAACTACCCAACTACCCCCTGTCTGTTGGTACTTAGTGATTTTGGGGGGCAAGAAACTGTATAAAATATGAGCATTACTTCCTTTTTAGATCTTAAGTCAGTAGCATAAGGGTAACACAGTTTGAAAAACCAAACATAAGTATTATTTCCTCTCTATAAGAGCTAACTTTCAGGAGAATATTGACTGTCAATTAACCTAAGCTGAAGGAGCTATAAAATGAAACAAACAAACAAACAAAAACCAAAAAACATTCTAGGAAAGATGCTAGATATCAACCAATCCAACTAGGGAATATATGTAAATATCTATGTAAATCTCCATACCTTTATCTCTATTTTCATCCTGAGATGTAAATAGAAATATTGATGGAGTCCACTGGAGAGACAGAAATCAAATCAGTTATTACAATAGAGAAATTTTTCTGTAAAATGTGGTTGACCAGCTATAAAATCATTAACCAAATAACTGAAAAGCCAAAAAGAGCACATGAAGGTAGCATAGTGATAACAATTGCAGGAAGTGGCTAGCACCCTGCCATGGGCTGAATTGTGCCTCCCTCTAAAATCCATACCCTGAAACCTAATCCCCAGTGTGATAGTATCTGGAGGTGGGACTTCTGGGAGGTAATTAGGTCATCAGAATAGAGACTTCATGAATAGGATCACTGTCCTGATAAAGAAGGTTTCAAGGAGCTCCCTTGTCCCTTCAGCCATGTAAGGGCACGATGAGAGGATGGCTATGAACCAGGAAGTAGGACCTCACCAGACATCAAATCTTCCAGCACCTTACTCTTGGACTTCCCAGGCCCCAGAATGGGGAGAACGTAATTTCTATTGTTGGTAAGTCATCTTGTCTAAGATGGCTAAGATTTTGTTAAAGTAGCTAACAAACTAAGACACATCCTTAACATGCGAAAGCACCACAATGACAAAGAAATCAGAAGGATTTTCAAAGGCTAAATAAAAGGGTTTGTGAAAAAAAAAGTTGCATTTTTCTATAAACTTTTTGATACTGTCTTGCTTCTGATGTATGTACCTTTTTAAAAAGTAAAAGAAAAATGGATCTCTTTTTTTCTTTCTTTTCTTTCTGTTCCCATGATCATGAACCAGCAACACTTCATCCTGGCAGTTTCTTCCAATATCAGCAGCTGAATCCAGTGTTTCTGACATAATTAAAGTTAAGGTCCTTCACTGGATTTTAGCGAGGGGATACAGGCAATTAAAAGGCCAAAAAACTAGCAAGGATAATATCAGAGATAAGTGGTATGAAGCAAATGAAACGGGAATGGCATAAATAGTAATCACAGAAGAAATGTCATACAGATTGATTCTGAGAGGCCTCCTCAAAGAGGCAACATTTGATGTAAATGAGGAGAAAAAGTCAGCCATACAAAGAGTATTTCAGGCAAATGAATAATGAGTGTAAAGGCTAAGACCTGGAGACGGAAATTTCCAGACATTTTCAAAGATCAGTGTGGAGAGGGCCAGTATGGCTACTGTGGATTCAGCAAGGGGAACAGACTAGAAGATGATGTTAGACCGGTGGGCAAGAACAGGTTCTGTGGGGCCATGTAGGGCCCTGATATGCACTATAACAAGCCATGGTTCTTGTTTTATGGCACTGGGGAGGAGGGGTGGATCAGAGAAGGTTTTAACAAATGGAGGGATATAATCAAATTTAGCTTTGTTTTTATTTTTAATTTTTTTATATTTAAAAAAATTTTAATGTTTATTTTTCAGAGAGAAAGAGAGAGACAGGGTGCGAGCAGGGGAGGGACAGAGAGAGGGGGAGATACAGGCTCCAGTCTCTGAACTGTTAGCACAGAGACCCATATGGGGCTCAAATTCAGGAGCCATGAGATCATGACCTGAGCGGAAGTCGGTCGCTTAACTGACTGAGCCACCCAGGCATCCCTCAAATTTAGTTTTTAATATTTAAAACCAACCTGTCCATTAATATTCCTTCTGTGTTTTCCATGTTCATATATAATGTGCATAGTCTGGTAGGCACATGCATTTGGGTTCATAAGAGCCCAGAGTTAGTGGACTGGAACTCGTATTTAATGCCATTAAAGCAGAAGTGCCATGGTGCTCCTCAAACAGAAGAGCTCTCTATTTTCAGAACTCACTCCAAGAAGGAAGTGATTCTTGTTTCTAAAGTGTACTCTGTCCCAAAGTACAAATGAATTCAGAATTTGATGACAATACAAACATCGCTGGAGAGGATTCCTATTCTGAAAAGTTAGAATTATAGCATCATACAATCAATTTCAATAACATATCAGGTGGAAGTTAAGCCATCCCTCAAAGGCAGTAATAAAGTAAATTTGGAGCAATTGCATTAGTAACAAGAGACTCTGAAGCAAAGAGAATACAGCATAGCACAATATCATAAATAGCAAAAGAATAAAACAGGATCACAAGAAAATGATTCAAAAAATCGTGGTCATTCCCTTACAGCCCTGTGGATTAAGGGTTATTGCCAACAGTTTCTCCATTTTACCTGGCAGAACTGGAAGGCTAATATATGAATCATCTTTGTATCTTTATAATGAGTTTTATGCATTCATTCCTTCAACAAATATTTACTAAATTCTTTCAATGTGCCGGGACTAATCTGGGTCCTAAGAAGATGGAGGTGAAAAAGATAGTAAAAATATCTACATTCATGAAGACTCTAGTTTGGCATGTCTTACTTAGAGCAAACTAAATTGAGAAGTTGGGTTCTCCTAACATATTGTGAGATAAGTCGTTCTCAATTAACCCTTTTGCATTTTTCCAAAAGTTTTAAGTTTAGAAATCCTCTAGGAATGTGTGGATATGTATATATTATATAAAATAATCAATGAAAGATTCATGGAAGTGTTATGTGTTAGACCTTGAAGAAAGCATAGGGTTTAAGTAAAGAATAGAGAAAATATTTCAAGGTAAGAGGAATAATAATCAGGGAGTAGGAGAGATGAGGCACAGAGATATAATTATATCTAGCATTATGAGCAGAATGATGCTTTTGAAAATTAATATAAAAATATAATGATTATCCAAAATAAGTTTTTAAAGAAGAGATACAAAGACTGTACATTTTCAAGCAAAACATGGCAATGGGATTGATCATGATAAAAAACAATCATAAATGGGATAAGGATTCACTAGATTCCAAAACCTGTTTTTACAGTTTGTTAGTTTAAGAAGGAAGGCCAACGAAGGAAGAAGGGAAGAGTGAAAAAAAGGAAAAGAAGAAAGAGAGAGAGTGAAGGGAAAGAAAGAATGGAAGGAAGAAAAAAAAGCCGTCCTTATTATTATTGCTATTTCTTCTCTATTTATTGGCTATTTTTCTTAGGTAACAGTCTTGATCCATGTTGGTGACTCCTCTTTTTCTCCTCCGTTCCCACTACCCCCAATGCTTTCTTGTTTGTCGTCCAAGCAGCATAGCTCTGTATTCACAATAGATCATAGGTCTTATTTTTATTTATAAAAGTTACTAACATAGTCTAGAAAGGGACACGTACTCCAGATACTTGAGCATAGCCATTCAAAAACAGGGAGCTGCCTTGAGAATATAGAGCTCACTACCCTACAAGTCTTTGCAGGCAAAAGGGTAATAGTAGACCTAGGCATTGTTCCCCTGACCACAATATCCCCTCAATATGAGCTTCTTTGTCATGTTACTTTTGTAATTGTTTTTATTTTAAATCTTAGTTGCAATTTCTTTTACATTGAAAAACCTGAAAATAATTGAATCAAATACATTCACTATAGAATAATGTTTTCATACGAAGGGCACCCACATATCACATACATTGGATGAGGACAGGACGTGAGGAATAAATTACACGTGGGGAAATAGTATTTCATAGCAGATTATTTAAAGAAGCACACAAATCATTTTACACAATCATGATAATAGGCTCAGGTTAGAGTGGTGGAGTCATATTTTTTTAATCCTCTCTCCTCCAGGGAATAGAGACAGTGCCCCCTTTGTTATAAAACAAAAACAAGACATCATTAAATGCTGATGTTGATCTGATTAAGTTTGTGGAAAGGGTTCACTTTTATTTTCCTAATTCATATACAAAAAGTAAAGCAATAATGTAAGTACAGGCTTCTTCATAATATATTCTGAGCTAAAACCTGGCATTCAATTCTTAAATCAGAGACCTGAATCTTAGCCAGTATCAAATGTTACTAAAGTGTTTTGTTTTGTTTCTATTTCAAGCAATTAAGAAGCACAAATCAAGTAGGAAGAGACCTGAGATGATTTGTATGGCTCCTCAAAGGTTTTTCTACCACATTGCACTCTGTCTCAGAATAATGTGTGACGTAAATATATATACACACATAATGAATATATGTATACACATAACACACACACACATATATATATAATGTATATCTATTTATGTTTTATATAAATACATAGAGGATAGGATATGCTTGTTATCTCACACAGCAGGGAGCATTAAGCTAGGTAATATCTCCATTTTAACTCCATTGTATATCTTAGTGTTGAACAGCTTATATGACATTCTCCAGGAAGTTACCTCATAAGTACGTAGATTTGTAAGGTGATGTTATTGTCGCCATAAGCAATTCTCAATCAGGGACATCCTGCTCAAAGCATTCCATAGGTAAGGAGTCGGTTGATAGCAAATGACTTTGGTCTATTTGCCCAGAGTCCAGGTCACTTTTTTTTCATTTTCCTTTCCCTTAGGATCATCTCTCGCCACTCCTTACTCCCCACCATTAATTGAGAATAAGATGAATTGCACACAGGTGAGCTCCTTTAATTTTCTTTTCCTCATATTTACACAATAATGCTTTATAAAAGAAAGAAAGGAGATTAATCCATGCTTAAACTGAAACATTTATATTCCTATTAAAAAATAAAGGTCAGAATGCCGAGGTAGCTCAATTGGTTGAGTGTCTAACTCTTGATTTGGTTCAGGTCATGATTCTGGAGCCTCCTTGGAATTCCTTTTCTCCTCGTCCCTCTCTCTCTCTCTCTCTCTCTGTCTCTCTCTCTCAAAATAAATAAATAAAATTAAATAAATGAAAAAAAAATAAAGGTCGAAGTTAGTACAGGTTGGTTGTTAATACAAGTTGCCTGTTCCCCAAACAAGTTGCCTTGATATTAGGCAAGTTTTGCCCTTCAGAATGGAGACAGGATTGCTATGGAAGCATGGGAAAATTTTCACTGGAGAAAATATCTTTACTTTCAGGAAGTCCAAATCAGCTTTTTAAAGAGTTGCAACTATGTTTCTTTAAGGCAGAAAACATTCCTCTCAAATGTGGAGAAAACTTGCCACTTTACAAAAGCTTTTAAAATTAAGGAGTAGGCATTTTAATTGAACAAAAAATAGTTGAAGATAAAATACAGTAGTCACCATTTTAATGATGTCAAATATATTAATCTTACTGAGTATATCCTTTTTGTGAAGCTTAACTTCAATTTTAAAATTCTAAATCCTGAAGAGAACCCCAGAATCCCTGGGAGAATTTTTTTCTATTTTTAAAGTTTTGAGTCATTGAACACAATAATTTAATATTTGAATATTTAGAGTGAAAATAACTCAGAAAATCAATTTGTACAGATACCAATGTTCAAAACAATTACATTGTTATACCTGTTTTATGTCTGAATTAACTGGAGCTGACAGAAACTAACAGATAAGCCTGCCAACATAAAGCTAGTTATTAGAGGAAGAGTAAGCAAAGTTCAGTTTTCTCTTTTCCAGTGCTGGAAGAAAAAAATAAATCTGCTTCGCACTCTCTATGAACCAGGGACTGTGCTAAGTACATTTTTCATAACCTTAAGCCTCTAATATTATTGTTATTTATTTACAGATTAAGAATCTCTGAACCTCAGAGAAGTTAAATAAAAGATCCATGATCAGGTAGCTCTTAAGTTATATAACTTTGGTTCAGACTTAGATTGGACACCAAAATAATACTCTTCTTATTCAAGACAAAATTCTTGTTTTTTTGTTTTATTTTGGATTTTTTTTTTTTTTTTTTTTTTTTTTTTTTTTTTTTTTTGCTCCAATGCATACTGCATTAGCAAACTGGATCCCTGCCCATTGTAGTTCTAATACATCTAAGAGTATCCAATAGAAATCTGATGAAAGCCACAAATACCAGCTAATATGTAATTTTGTTATTATTTTTAACTTTTTAAACTTTGAGAATGGTTGACATATAATGTTACATTAGTTTAGTGACAGGGCTTCTTTATATATTATGCAATGTTCACCACAAGTGTGGCTACCATTTGTCTCCATGAGAAGCTGTTACAATATCACTGACCACATTCTCTATGCTGTGCCCTTCAGTTCTGTGACTTACTCTATAACTAGACACCTGTATCTTCCACGGTTCATTTATTATTCCCATTCCCCAACCCCTTCTGCTAATATGAAATTTTACATTTTTTCATAGTTGTATTTAAAAAGTAAACGGTGGCCCCTGGTTGGCTCAGTCAGTTAAGCATCTGACCTCGATTCAGGTCAGGAACTCATGGTTCAGTTCGTGAGTTCTAGCCCCGCACTGGGTAAACTCGAGCCCGGCTCCGGGCTCTGCAATCTCTCTTCCTCTCTCTCTCTGCCCCTCACTCACTCGCACTCTCTCTCTTTCAAAAATAAGTGAGGGGCGCCTGGGTGGCGCAGTCGGTTAAGCGTCCGACTTCAGCCAGGTCACGATCTCGCGGTCCGTGGGTTCGAGCCCCGCGTCAGGCTCTGGGCTGATGGCTCAGAGCCTGGAGCCTGTTTCCGTTTCTGTGTCTCCCTCTCTCTCTGCCCCTCCCCCGTTCATGCTCTGTCTCTCTCTGTCCCCCAAAAAATAAATAAATGTTGAAAAAAAAAATTAAAAAAAAAATAAGTGAATAAAATAAATAATAAATGAATAATATAAAAAAAAGTAAACAGAAAGAGTTAATTTAATTTTAAAAATTATGTTTTACATAATTTAAAATTTTAAATTACATAATTGAATAAAATTTACATAATTTAAAAATAAAAATATTTTTATATTTATACAAAAATATCTATATTATCATTTCACATACAATTAACATAAAATCATTAATGACATATCTTACATTTTCTTCCATTTGGTCTTCTAAATCAGATGTGATTTACACTTCACGGAACATCTCCATTCAGACTAGCCACATTTCAAGTGTTGCAATAGTTACAGCTAAAATAAAATAAATCTGTGACTAGAGGCTACTTGTTTTGGGCAGTGAAAGTTCAATGCATGTAGGAATGTTTACTTTTGGTTTAGAACTATGCTTTTCTTTTTTATTACTCTGTAGGGCTTTGGCCTTCACCTATATATTTGATAAATCTCACTAACCAGAGGGCAGAGAACCAGAGTAGACAGGTGCTATGCCAGCTTCGCCATGAAGTTCTGCTAAAGTAGCTAGAGTTTAACATGCCGCCAGCCTTTATCCCATTTCTCGTCCTGTCCCAAGAAGTCTGTCAAAAATAAGATCTGCTGCAAATCTGATAACCAAATATTTAATAAAGAAGCTTAGGAAACACTAGACATTATATGGTAGTGAGGTAACCAGAATTTAGTTTTCAAAAGCTATTCAGAATTTCTGTCCATGATATTTATTGTTTTAATTTGCCTAAGGTAGGCATTTGTATGTCGTTTTATGGTGAAATTGGCAAGTTGACTTTTCTGTGATTTTTTCAAGCACATGTATGTATTTTATATCCGAAATCTATTTTTAAATCTCTTTCTTAGACTTTCCTACTCAACTTTTTTCCCATGTGTAAATACTCCCCTGACTAGCTGCGATCACGTATTGCCATATCTTTCTTATTAAATAAGCCTGTGCTTGAGTCTTCATATGTACAGAGCTTTGCCAATGGAAAGCATTTGTTTAGATCAATTTCAATAATTTTCCCTCATGGCTGAGAGGACTTCTCAACCATACAATGCTGTAAAACAGAGTATCTGACTCTTTTTCCCAAATGAAATGAAAATTTCCCAAATGAAAATAAACCCCAATTCCCCCACTAACTTCAGATTTTAAATATTTTGTTTCCTCACATACACCATGCTGTTCTCCATCTGTATGTTGCAGAGACAATAATGACAAAAGTTGACCTCCGAATATTTCTTGTTTAATGAGGAGCATGTGTGACTACCAGTGTTTGTGGCCACACATGATTACTGGAGTAAAAGGCAAATGGCATTTCTAGAAATGGTGCTGCTGACTCTGGGTGAAATAGATCCATAAGATTCTTAAGCATAGAATAGATTCTTAAGCTTAAGAATAGATTCTTAAGCTTACGAATAGATTCTTAAGCATAATGGAATGGTCACCTCTGCAGAGAATGTCCTGAAGTTGTAGCTATTGTCTATAAAAGGTAAGAGTCAAGAAGACTTAGAATCTTCTACTACCCTTTAATAGCTTCTACTTGCAGGTGTCCAGGATGATTATGCAACATCTAGACACATAGCTTTCACACTTGCCAAGTACTTACTCCATTTTCTGTCCAGTATACATCTGGACATGAAAACCCTTGTTTTGACCTTACAACTCCATCCACCAATTAAATATTTCTGCTCTACTTCCATGGGTCAAAGACAAATCAGCTCATATCATTGTCTGAACAAAACTGTCTATTAACTTCCTAGTACACATAGATAACATCCTAACCGTGGACTCTAAGGCTTAATACTTTCTGGCTTCGAAGTATATTCTAATTTATTTCTTTACATTTTTAAAAAATGTATTTGTATCAAGTTAGCTAACATAACAGTGTAGTCTTGGCTTCAGGAGTAGAATCCAATGATTCATCACATACATAAAACACCCAGTGTTCATCCCAACGAGTGCCCTCCTTAATGCCCATCATCCATTTTCTCCTCCCCCATCAGCCCTCAGTTTGTTCTCTGTATTTAAGGGTCCCTTATGGTTTTCTAACTCTCTTTTTAGCCACACATTGTGCTCCTGCTTATTGCACAACCAAGTCCCCAATGGCTTTTTCCTTTATCTGTAATACTCTTCCACCAGCCATTAGCATGTTCACTCCACTTTTTTTAGGTCTCCACGGAAATGCCCTCTGCATAGAAAATCCTTCTCTGTTCACCATAAAAAATTGAGATTTCCTGTCTCCTCCACCACTTCTTTTTCTTCAGGGAAAAAATCATTATCAGATGTATTATGTACTGCATATGCATTTGTTTGCATTTTACCATCTATCTTTTCCAAAATCTCACTGGGATGAGGTCACGTGCATAGTAGTTACTTGAATATATGTGATTCCTAGTAATGTATGACTTGTATTTTGAATAATGGAGATAATAACTGCCACCATGTATTGAATACTTACTTGAACAAGACAGTTCCTCTAGCTCA
This sequence comes from Puma concolor, assembly GCF_028749965.1. Classification (NCBI taxonomy): domain Eukaryota; kingdom Metazoa; phylum Chordata; class Mammalia; order Carnivora; family Felidae; genus Puma; species Puma concolor. Next base: position 137,424,830 of record NC_141674.1, on the reverse strand, counting down.
CGTATTGCACATTTTAAAAAAGATTTATCCTTTCAGAAGCCACATGAGCAGATATCGCAATCCTTATTTTGTAGATAAGAACATGAAGGCTAGATCTAAACTTTCTACCCTCACTATAATATGAAGTCCAACAAAAATGTTGTACCTTTATTCATAGTAAGAGGGGTCCGGAAAGCCTCTCAGAAGTGTAGCTCAGTGGTGAGATTTTATGTACCATGCTAGGCACACAGAGAACATGTTTTTGAACCAGAGTATCCTTAATGACCTAGAAATAGCATCATTTAGATTACTACGCTTTTAGTCTGGTCACCTTTAAGGGTGCCGCCTGAGAATAGGTTACATATTTTTTTCTTTAATTGCATCCTTCAGGTTTCAAGACAGTTATATTAAATCTATGCCCTTTCATTCCTGCCTCTACATCTTGTTCTAAAATTTGTTTCCCTTTGTCTTATTGTAGTTGTTATTCTTCCCTCAGGATTTATGATTTTGAATGACTTGAGTTGTTCAGGCTGGTACCTACATGAATCCTGCTACCTGGATTAGCCACATTAAAGTATGTTCTTGGCTCACCTATTATATCATTGGCTCTCACCTTTGAAACACAGCCCCTTGACAACAGTCCTCATCTACAAGTATATTTAGAAAATGGCTAGGACGTCAAATATTTATTCCTTTTAAAAAATTTAATATGTTCTCCTGGGGCCTGATTACAGAATATTTTAATGCTTACAAATTTCTTCAGTGGCACAGTACTAGCTTGTTTCCTAGGAAACAAATGCCCTTATTCTGCACTGCACACATCCTTAATCACTAAAGTCCATAATCTCTTTGTGAATGGATAACTTCTAAAAATTGTTTGTTTTTATAGGAGTTACCAGCTACAATATCACTACAGGTAAATTTCCAAATATGTTATCAGTGAAAGATTATTTCAGCTTACCCTAAAATATGAGAGGGAGAGAGAGAGAGAGAGAGAGAGAGAGAGAGAGAGAGAGCTTTTATGAAGTCATCTTAAGATAAAGATGCATATTCTTTTGTGGCTGAGTTACATGCATAAATATGAAATGAATTTGAGGGATGTATATACTTGCGTCTGTTGTCATCCCCAGTCTCATTCTCTTTTTCACAGAAAATATAGGTTCATTCAAGAAAGTGGTTTGGATCTGGCTGTCTTTTTCTCCTCACCAAATATTAACTGAAAGCTATTAGAAACCCACAGAAGGAACAATGCATTTTTAAAGTGACATTTTAGCATTCAAGCCATTCATATTCTTCAATGCGAATATAATTTTTATCTAAATGATTTCAGAGGAAAATGGATTCATTTGACTACAGTGCTTCTAAGACCAGTGGGAAGCTCATCATCTTAATATTGAATCTGTAAATCCTTTCCACTAGGGATGATTAACAGCTTTGTCAAGTGTTTATTTTACTTTAAGAAGAATATGTAATTTCCTGGTATAACGCAGACAGATTTCAGTCTGTTTCTCCCTTTACATGTCACATTCATACCATGGACTCACAAGATCTAGCTTACCTCTATTAGACTTCTATTTTGCATGGTAAGATGATAGCCTAACAAGTTTTTATAGTTTAATGAGCATACATCAGTCTGTTCTATGATTCATTTATACTTGATAAAAAAAAAAAAAAATCCTCAGCAGTTCTGATAAGAGGCAGTAACAGTGAATTACTTCCAGATGGCACGTTGGCTATACTACACGTGTGGTCTGAGCTACCCATGGGACAGAAAGTTCTATTTGTGCAGTGATGGGGCTACTCATACTACTTTTTTGTATGTAAAGCCTTGATGCCTTATGCTCAGGACAGTTCTAGCCATTGGGAAGGTGCATGGGAAGTAGGTAGCTGTACAAGGACATTTACATATTCTGTTTGGGTTGCACATGTATTCTCAAATTCACCAACAAACAAAAGCCAAAATGGAAAACAATTCATTGTACACAGGCTTTTAATCAAGATATGATTTAGATGGCTTCCTTGGACAATCAAATCATTTACAAAGCCATAACCAGGTAGAGTTGGCAATAGGATGTTATTGGAAAATTCTAGTGTCCTATCTTTGCATTTTCCTAAGTAATAATGAAAATAGCCACATCACTTGCCTTTTAAGAAATAAAGTTGGGGCGCCTGGGTGGCTCGGTCGGTTAAGCGTCCGACTTCAGCTCAGGTCATGATCTCATGGTCCGTGAGTTCGAGCCCCGTGTCGGGCTCTGTGCTGACAGCTCAGAGCCTGGAGCCTGTTTCAGATTCTGTGTCTCCCTCTCTCTCTGCCCCTCCCCTGTTCATGCTCTGTCTCTCTCTGTCTCAAAAATAAATAAACGTTAAAAAAAAAAAAATAAAAAAAAATTAAGTTGAGGGGCGCCTGTTTGGCTCAGTCAGTTAAGTGTCAGACTCTTGGTTTCGGCTCAGGTCATGATTTCATGGTTCACGTATTCAAGCCCTGCATCAGGCTCTGCGCTAACAGTGCAGAGCCTGGTTGGGATTCTCTCTCTCCACCTCTCTCTGCATCTCCCCTGGTCACTTAAGCTCTCTCTCAAAATAAAGAAATAAACATTAAAAAAAAATGTTGAGAATCTAGGCCATTTCTATTTTTAACCATATATCCATTTTTGGTCATGTTAGTCATTTTTCTTCATTAAATCTTTATAAAATGAATTCTAAACAATCACAATCTTTCTATAATAAGGTTAAAAATTTTACTATGCTTTTTATGAGGAGGGAGCCAATAATCATGAAAAACAAGCTGACTGAGGAGTTTGTTTATAAAGTAGCTTCTCAATATCCTCTCATAAATTCATCTTTTTCATCTAGTTTTAGAAAGTTACAAATCATTTTCAAGATGATGACCCTGAGGTACAATAAAACACAATAAATTACAGAAACAAGGATTGAATTATGTTTAGTATATTAAGGTAGAAAAATAGACAAACACATTTTTAAAGATTTTACAATTAGAATTTATCTTATCTTTACTCTAATTTAATCACATTTCAGTTAACCAGAATACAACCCAGAAGCTAAGGATTCTGTTTATTGAGATTTTTCACGTCTTAAACCTCAGACTGAAGAGGACACTAAATATATATTTAAATTAAATTGTTCCTTATATGAAAAATGAGAGAAAAGAGAAGCCAAAAACAGTCCAAGAGCTTATTTTGTTCATGTCAAAATGATATTTTCTGATATGAAACATGTAAAGTTTTATGCACATGTCCAAATGTCACCTTGTTTTAAAATCTAAACCTTCTTGTCCCAATCTATATACAAAGATTGCCCCAGGATTTGACTAAAAAATATTTACTGAATCACATTTTTCAATATATCACTGAATTAGTGGCAAATCATGGTGAATTCTCTTCCTTTATAAATAAATGATATGAACACAATGACTTAATAATCCAAGTACCATGACTCTATTTAACTTTTGAAAGAGTATCAAGTATTTTCAGGGAGCACTACATGTTATTTCTCTTTATTTCTTCGTCAAAGTCTAAAATATAAATTGCAAATTAGAAAATCCTTTGAGAGTAGAGTTCAGCAAGGGAACGGTTTCAAGGTAAGTTTTATATTAGTTTCACTCATTTTAATGAGCCTTTGTTAGAAACCAAGCAAGCAAATACTCTAGACCAAAGAGTTACACAAAAGCTATCTTTTAAAGAAACCATCATAAATCAGAACCTCTAACTATCTGCTTATATTATCAGGTTGACACAACAAAAGCATAGACTGGTAGCTATAAATGAGATAGCTTTTATTAAGAAAGAAAATGAGACTTCAAATTTGAATATCAACTTAAATATCAGGTTTGAAACAGGCTAGAGATACCTCAATTCACAATACATTTCTATTTAAATTAAACATCAACACCGCTCTTTAATATATGATGTAGAAAATTAATTAAAATAAAGCTTTTTTTATATATAGGTATGTAAGTAGATGAAAAAGCTTTCACATGCATGTACACACACATACACACACACACACACACACACACACACACAGGACAATGGTGGAAAAATATTTTATTAATCAGTGAGAATTAGATGAGTCACTTTAATCCCTAGGAAGCATAAAAGTGAAAAAAAAATTTTTGGATTCAAGAGACTGATTTTTCTCAGTACTTGCTAACCTTGGGCTGTCTGCTTATAACTACAAATTGTCCTTAGCTTGAAAAGAGCCTTTTAATATTTAAAATTATTGGTCTATGGTATCCATGTAATTTCTTCAGCCATAGGGCTTCATTTCCTTTGATGTGTATCAAGGTTCCAACTGATATTACTACTACTCCTGCTGTCTCTTAGCTCTGAGACAGGTTTCTGTCTCTCTAAAACCGATACCAATGATTGGTCTCCAGCTCCAAGAGGGAATTTTATCCATTTGTATAATAGTGAGGCTCAGAAAGCTATAGTATGCTCCTGAATGAGGGATTCCACATTTAAATTTGATCATTATTTCATCACTTGTAGATTTTTTTTTCTCCAGAATTCAAAGTATCTCAGCAACAAGTGTCTCTATAAATAAAATCACATTAAAATCAGAAAGAATCCAGGCAGTTTCAAGACCTCCTGTACAAGTTTATGGTTCATATATATACACACAAGATCAAGTGGCAGGACATACTTTCAAAGGATGATGATACTTATTCTCTATTACATAAGTATTTTTTATCCAGATAAACAATGAAGAAAACCTTAGGCTTAACCAGAAAAAGAACACTATATGCAAAAATGTCACTAGAGTTCTTTTCAACTGCATTTTAAATGTGGTAATAAAAATCACTGGATTTCAATAGATACCAAATGATCCTGATATATAAGATTAAAGTAGATACTCTGTTACCTTGTCTTTAAAACATGAAATATTTTCAAGTTTCCATTCCTTGAAACTGCACTGAAATGAAAAAGTTTATTTTTTTCATTGTAGATAGCAGAAATAATGTTCAAAAATCATCTGTTCCTGTCCACAGTTGTTACAGTGTAACAAAAACATTTATTTTAAAGAGTAATTTCATTTATCAAGTTCTTTTATGTCAAGATTTTTTTATACACTTGACATTCACCTTGATTTTTGAAAGTGAAATATACCAAACACCTAGAAAATCAATGTAGTGTAAAACAAAAGATGATTTTAAAGCAGCGTTGTCATAAAAAATGAAAAGACAGGAATGGATTGATCAATGGATTACTAAAGTTAGCCATAAAAGAAAAACTGCACACACAACACACGCACACACAAAGAACTTTTATTTCACATGATCATCAGGTGAACATTGACAACTCTAGTAATGCTCTGTCCCAAGAATGAAGAATTGGTGGTAATTGCTTTTATCAAATACAAAGAACAAAGCCTTCAATCTCATAATCCAAATAAAACCCTGAAGAACCTGAAGATGTCTTGAAGTCAATCCTCCAGCTGACGAGAAATCAATGGATGGATAAGATTGCTGTGATAACTTTGGCATCACTTCATGTTGATTTAGAAAAAGACTGGAACATTTTGCACCATCTAATGAGATGATGGCTATCAGGGTCAGCAGTCAAGATTTAAATAATCAGTATTTTGGGGGACAGAATGAGTAAGTCATTATGCATGTCCAGTCCAGGAATAACATAATATGACATGCTGAACTGTGTATACTACTTATTTAATAATGAAGATGAGGGATAAAGAGGAAGCTGTAAGTAACATATACAGATAAAATTAATGTTCTCTTTTACACCTGTTATTATTTTTGCACATATGTAATGGAAAAACATTAGCATCTTGTGTATATAATGAAAATACCTCTGCAATCCAGAACTTTTCAGTTCTCTCAGTAAATTATAGTCCTTTCACAACAATCATGTCATCGATCTTAACCTATAAGTTGTCCAACAAATTTTCACTTTGTCAGCCACTATTTTAAGAAAATTGATCTTATTTAAGGATTTTTTTTAATGTTTATTTTTGAGTGAGAGAGAGAGACAGAGAGACAGAGGACAAGCGAGGTAGGGGTAGAGAGAGAGGAAGACACAGAATCTGAAGCAGGCTCCAGGCTCTGAGCTGTCAGCACAGAGCCTGATGCGGGGCTTGAACCACGAACCGTGAGATCATGACCTGAGGTGAAATCTGACGCTCAACCGAGAAAGCCATTCAGGTGCCCCAAGAAAATTGATTTTAAATATTGTTTCTTTACTCTTCATTGTGAAAGCTATTATTTTAGTATGTGAATAAGCATTTAGCAACCAGTATTTTGGCGGAAAGAGAAAGAGCTTTGATGGGTAGCTCTTATGAATTTTCATGGCATAAATACTCTCACCCTTGATAAAGTCAAACTATCAATGATTTAACAGACATCTTGCAAAATTCCTAAAACTATAACAATTAGCCCTTGAACCAGTACAAGTCAACTTTGTGCACCACTAGATGATCCATATATTTAGATATATTTATATTCCCATAAATATATTTATATATGATTCAAATATTTTAAAATAAAAACTTTAATAGTTTTAATATTTTTAAAAATGTATAGATTTACTTTATTCTCAGCTTACTGTAATATCTACAGTTGTATTTTTAGTAGCCCTAAATTTTATCTTTTTTCCATCTAATTTTTATCTCAAACCCTTCAGCACAATTGACGAAATATGTTTTCACAATGGTGAGGTAAAACTTATTGAGATTATCTGTCAGACAATTGTAAGCCCCTACTGCAGTAAAATATTAGATTATTGTGATTTGTATCTTTTTTTGACCCATTCTTTTTCTCCCTATCCTTACTTACTGAGCCTTATGCTACTCAAGTAATGTGTCACTATCATAATCCATGACTTAGTTTCTGTTTTCCAGAAAAACTAGGTTAGAGACATGTGGTTGTAAGATACATTCAATTCATATATGTTGTGATTGAAACATAAACATTTAATGTAAAAATTAAAGTTATTAATACTCTGAATCTATGATGCCCTGTTGTATCTTTTAAAATCAAAGAAGTTGGGGGTAAATAAGATGGAGGTAAATAAATTTAAAAGTTATTTTACATGTCATCATTTTTATTTTTATAACATTTTATAGCAGTTTTGTTGATATGATTTACATATCAGAAAATTGATCTTTTTAAATTGTACAACTCAGTAGTTTCTAGTACATTCACAAAGTTGTGCAATCATCACTACTATAGTATATTTTTATCACTCTTAAAAGAAATACCATCCCATTAGTGGTCGCTCCCAATTCCCTTCTCTCTCTATACCATGGAAACCACTAATCTGATTTCTCTCCCTGTGGAATTGCCTATTTTGGATATTTCATACTGATGGAATCATATATATCATGTGGCCTTTGTGATTGATTTCTTTCATTTAGCATATTATTTCTATGGTTTATCCATATTTAAAATGTAATACTACTTCATTTTTATTGTCAAATAGTATTTCTTATATGAATATACATTTTTGGTTGCCCCACTTTTTGGCTATTGTGAATAATGCTGCAATGAACATTTGTGTACAATTATATTTTGCAAGGTTGTTTAATTTCTCTCACATATACATAGAAGCATAATTGTGTCAGATGGCTTACCTTTAACACTGTGAGGTTATTCCTACATGTGTTTTTCAAAGTGGCTGTACCATTTGATAATATCAACAGCAATGAGGAATCAATGAAGGATGATCATTCTCATCACTATTCATTGTCCCTTTCTTTCTTTCTTTCTCTTTCTCTTCCTTCCTTCCTTCCTTCCTTCCTTCCTTCCTTCCTTCCTTCCTTCCTTCCTTCCTTCCTTCTTTCCTCCTTCTTTTAGCCATTGTAGTGGGTATGAACCAGCATTTCACTGTGGTTTTGTTTTACATTTCTCTAATGACTTGTGATGTTTAGCATACTTTCATTTATTGGTCTGCATTTCTTCTTTGGATAAATGTCTATTGAAATTTTAAAATTGGTTGCTTGACCTTTTATCATTCAGTTTCACAAATATATATTCTGGATAAAATTTCTTTATTGTATATATGACTTGCCAATATCTTCTCACCAATTGTAGGGGGCCTTTTATTTTTATTTTTTTGATGCTTTCTTTTGAAACACTAAAGTTTCAAAATTTGAATAAATCAGTGTATCTATTACATAACCCGAGGTCATAAAATTTACTCACATGGTTTCTTGTAAGAATTTTACAGATTTTCCTGTTGCATTTAGGTCTATGGTGCATTCTGACTTACTACTTTACATATTTATACATATATTTGTTGACAAAACTATTTTGTTTTTAACAGAGAGAGAGAGAAAGAGAGCAAGCGGGCATGTGAGCAGAAGAGAGGGGCAGGGGGAGAGAGAGAATCTTAAAAGGTGGAACCCCATGCTGGACTCAATCCCATGATCCTGAGATGATGACCTGAGCTGAAATCAAGAGTCAGTCACTCAACTAGCTGAGCCATCCAGGCACCCCAAAAAGTCTTTCTTTATCCACTAAATGATCTTGTCATTCTTTTTTTTTTTTTTTAATGTTTATTTGTTTTTAAGAGAGAGAGACAGAGACAGACTGTGAGGCAGAGAGAGAGGGAGACACAGAATCTAAAGCAGGTTCCAGGCTCTGAGCTGTCAGCACAGAGCCTGATGCGGGGCTCAAACTCATGAAACGTGAGATCATGACCTGAGCTGAAGGCAAGTAATTAACTGAATGAGCCACCCAGGCATCCCTGATCTTGTCATTCTTGTTGAAAAATAAATTGATTTATAAATGTGAAGGTTTATTTCTGGACTCACAAATCCATTCCATTGATCTATATGTGTATCCTTTTTTTTTTTTTTAACAAGGCTATAATCAATATTTTTTATCAGCTATAATTGATGTATAAAAAATTGCACATATTTAATGCATACAACTTGGTGAGATTGGACACATACACAAACCTATGAAATCACCACAATCAAAATAATAAATATATTCATCATTTCCAAAAATGTCCTCATACTCCTTTGTTCTTTTTTGTTTTGTGTTTTGTGTTTTTTTGTGGTTTTTTTTGGAGGGGGTAGTTTCTTTCTTTCTTTCTTTCTTTCTTTCTTTCTTTCTTTCTTTCTTTCTTTCTTTCTTTCTTTCTTCTTTCTTTTTTTTGCATTTGGTAGGAACACTTAAGATGAGATATACTCAATTTTTTTAAATACACAATACATTTAACTATTGGCCCTATGTTGTACAGCAGATTGGTAGAACTTTCTCATCTTGCTTAACTGAAACTTTATGCCCATTAAACGATACCCACTGGCCCACGGTCTCTGGCAACCACCATTTTACTCTTTGCTTCCATAAATCTGAATATTCTTTTTATATCCGTAAAATAAGGGGTATTGAAGTCTCCAAATTTTATTTTGGCTTGCCTATTTCTCTCCTATTTTTGTTAGTTTTTGCTTTGAGATATCTTCCTGATTCATTGATTATTTTATCATTATAAAATGTTCTTCTTTATATCTAGTAATATAATAATATTCTGGGAATCTATTTTGTCAGGTATTAGTATAGCCACTCCAGTGTTATTTTATGCATTGTATATCTATCTTTTTAACTCAAATCTATTTATTCCAATGGTTTTTAATCCACTTTGGCAATATCTGCCTTTGATTATTTAATTCATTTGTATTTAATGTAATGGCTGATAAAATATTATTTACATTTGCCATTTTGTTATTTTTTTCTATATTTCACGTATTATTTGTTTTTCTATTCCTTCATCACTGCCTTATTTCATCTTAAATAGCTATTACTATTGTACCATTATAATTCCCTTGTTTATTTTGTTTTGTTTCCAGTGGTTTCTCTGGATCTTACAACATATATCTTAACTTGAAATAATTTAAAGTAATTAATCTCTGTATTTACAAAAATATAGCCTCAACAGAATTTCATTCTCTCTCCTATTTTTTGTGTCTATTGTCATATAAATCAAACCTTTATTATAAGCTATTCAATATAGTTTTAAATATATTGTTTTATACAGTTTTGTTTGAAATCAAATAGTAAGAGTGTTATAAATGACATCATGTTTGTACTATTTTTCATTTTTTAATGGAATTAACTTTATAGTGCCCTTCATATGGATTCAAATTATGTTTGTAGTCCTGTTATTTCAGTATGATCTCCCTTTAGTATTTCTTTGAGAGAAAGTTGTGATAAAGATATATTCTCTGTTGTTGTTTATCTAGAAGTGTTTTAATTTCTTCATTTTTTTGAATAATGCTTTTGCTGGATATAATAGTCTTGGTTGAAGGTCTTCTTTTACTATTTTGAATGTGTTATCCCACAGCCTAAAAGCCTCAATAGTTTCTGAGAGGTCAGATGTTAATATTTGAGGATCCCTTAAATGTTATGAATTGATGTTCCCTTGCTACTTTCAAGATTCTTTTTGACTTCAGATACTGACAATTTGCCTTCAGGTATTGACAATTTGATTGTTTTCTATTTGTGTATAGTTTTGAGTTCATCCAGTATCATTTGTTGAACTTCTTGGTTGAGTACATGACTTTTTTGTTCCAATTTGGGAAATGTCTAGCTATTGTTTTTTTCAAATATTCTTTTTGAACTTTCTATTCTCTACTTCTTATCTTCCCTTTACAAATATGTTAGAAAACTTTATATTGTACCACAGATTTCTGGACTTTGTTTGATTTTCTTCATTCATTTCTTTTGTGTACCATGGTCTGGATAATGTGAATTAATCTATCTCAAAGTTTGATGATTCTTTCTTCTACCTGTTAAGATATTCTGTTAAGCCTCTCTATTTTAAGATTTCTATTTTGTTCTTTTAAAAACTTTTTCTATCATTATATTGATATTCTTTATTTGGAGAGACATTCTCATACTTTTTAAAAATTACAGACATAATTTCGTTTAATTCTTTGAACGTATTGATAATAGGTTATTTAAGTCCTTGTGTAGTAAGTCTACCATCTGGGCTTCCTCAGAGACAATTTTTTTTTATTTTTTTTAAATTTCATGTATAGGCTGTATTTATTTGCACATCTTATAGTTTTTATTATTGTTGTTGAAAACTGGATATTTTAACTAAATTAATTTGAGAACTATGGAGATCAAATTCTCCTTTGTCTCAACAGTTTTTTTTTTTTTTGCCACTGTTTGTTTTTGTTTCTCTTGTTTGTTGACTTTTTGTTTTCATTCCCTGCATTTCTATGTAAAGTCTGTATTCTTTATAATATGTGACCACTGAAGTCTCTGCTTAGTTAGCTTCATAGTCATTTAAGAATTGGACAAAGATGTCCTTAAATGCCTTGACTCATGCTCTACTTATCTTTTCCAAAGGATTGTGTGTATGCCACTCTTTCACTGCTCTGGAAATGTACAACTCTGCCTTAGCCTTCACTTTTCCTTTTTGAATCCTCAAGGTTAAATTGAGATGGGAGTTTAAGGCCTTCTCCAATCTTTCTTAGGCATGGATAAAACATACATATATGCATGGCCTTTTAGATCCTCAAAAATATGAAACTTTTCAAAACCTCTTATGGTCATCTCATTCCATAGATATTCCTTTTCATTTTTTGGCCAGCGTTTTGTATGCCCCAACTTTTACTGCTGCTTTAGGCAACTATAATGTTAAATGATCTTCTTTCTCCTTTCTTTCTTTCTTTCTTCCTTCCTTTCTTTCTTCCTTCCTTCCTTCCTTCCTTTTCTTTTCTTCTTCCTTTCTTTTCTTTTCCTCTTTCTTTCTTTCTTTCTTTCTTTCTTTCTTTCTTTCTTGTCTCTTTCCTCATTGAGTGAGCTCTGGGTCAAAACAAATAAAGATCTATTTTTTAAGTGAGAATTTTTTCAGAGTTGCCATATAGACTGAATAATGACATTTCTTTGAGGATAGGGTTTTTAAGAGAGTTCTAAACCAATTTTGTCCCATTTGGTGGTTGTTTTTCATAGTTACTATTGCTGATTTCCAAGGCTGTAAAAAGGGTGATGGGGATACTGCAAGTAAAAACACCAGAAATGTCACAGTTCTTACTGTGATTCAGACACTTTTCTTAAATAAAGTCTCCTGGATTGTTGTACACTTTTGGTTAATTTCTAGAGTTCAGAAAACGTTGATTTTTGATCATGTCTGCCAGTGTTTTCATTGCTTTCAATGGAGAGTAAGATTTTTGAAGTTTCTTTGTTTACCTTTCCAAAATACTTGTTCTAAACCTTATTTAAATAAGGGTAATGAGAAATCCAGACTAAAGTAAGCATTGTTATTCTGATTGGAATTCTTGAAACAGAAGGTTGTTTTTGTTTTGTTTGTTTTATTTAATTTTTTTATTTTGTTTTTTAATCAGTTTTGGAGAATTCTGACCATTAACTCTTAAAATATTGCTTTGATCCTTTCTCTTTTTCCCCTTTTTTGGGAGTCCTTTAATTAACATTGTTTAGACCATTTGACTATCTTCCATGTCTTTCATGCTCTGTTTTATCTTTGTTGTTGTCATTATTAGTTTTATTTTATTTCTGTTTTTCTGATTCAGTTTTGATATATTTTTCTGTTGACATCTCATTAAGTTAATTAATTCTAATATCCATTCAATTCGGTGGCTCAATTGGTTAAGTGCCTGGCTCTTGGCTTTGGCTCAGGTTATGATCTCACAGCCACAGGATTGAGCCCTGTGTCAGGTTCCATGCTGAGCATGCAGCCTGCTTGGGGTTTTTTTCTCTCTCCCTCTCTCTCTGCCACTCTTCAGTTCTCTCTCTCTTCTCTCAAAATAAAGAAAAATTTAAAATCAAATTTTAAAGGAAAATTCTATTTTCTATGTCTCTATTTTATATACTCTATATATCTATATTTATACCTAAATCTTTCTATCTACCTACCTATCTATCCATCTATATATTTTTTAAAGACCTGTGTTCTAAGTCCAACATTAGGATTATCTAATTCTTGATTTTTCTCTTTATTATTTGTCACATTTACCTTCCTTCACATGTCTTTAATATAAGAGAACTTAGAGATTCTAAATCAATGATTTTATTCTTCCTTTCTTTCTTGCCCACATCCTCAGACATCTGTGCCAATAAAGCACGCTGAAAATGTCTCATAAGGAAAACTGTCTCTAAGTTTGGAGATCTGGATTTCTGCACTCTGTACCATCACATGTGGTCATCAAAGGCTCCAGTCCCCTCCCTCCCACCATGGTAGTCTTTGGTCCAGACTCAGAAGCAAATGTTTTGAGGAGAAAAAACTGCCAGAAATCTCAGCAAATCTAAGATGGGCTCCTCTTTCTCTGGAAATTTAGTTTGTATAAATCTCTGTATTTACACATTCTTACAATTCTTTAAAAGTAAGATTTTTTTTTTCTTGTTTGTGAAGCAGGAGCTATGACTTGCTGCACTATTGTCTTATACCTATCAATAGACAGCCTCAAAAGGAAAGATTGTTAAATTTAAATCATGGGTTTGCATTAAAGGTCGTTGAGATGAGGTGTGTTAATTTTTACCCGTTCTCTACAAATTTGTTACTATAAATAGCATTAAATGAGCTTGATGTAAATCAGAAATAGCATAGAATCTTAAGGCTTTTGAGATAATTTAGTCTAACTTACTGATACTATCTATGAGGTTAATGCTAAAAGAAGACATGTTCCTTCATCAAGGATATTTGTAGTTAGCAGGGCCATCATATTTGATCCTGTGAATTGAGTATTGTATGATTCCAAGGTGCACTCTCTCTACAGAATGCAATTTTCATTACACCCCCAGAGTTGTGAAAATTGGCAAAGTTATAAAATTAAACATGAAATAACACACATGTGAACAAAGAAAAGAGCTACCTAAAATTAATGAGGTAAGCTGCACATTTTAAATAATATTTCATGGTTTAGTCACATTACCACTGAGGACATTAAGATGCTTTTAAAGTTCCCTGGACAACTCAAACTGCTTATTATTGGCCACAACCCAGACTTACTGATGACATCCAACATCCCTATGAGCTCAAGGACTATACAGTGCTCCAGTTGGTACCGTGGTTGTCTATTATGTGGCAGAGGTGACTCCCATGGTTTCCTGTCACATGTTCAGGGGGCTACGTAAATATTACTTTAACGCCTGTTGAATTACATTGTTTAACAACATATCTGGAATTCCTTTTTTGCCAGCTCCAGCTCATATTAAATGTTTTTAGGGGCCATTAGTTACACCATGCCCCAAACTAAAATTTGGTTCATTGTAACATGAGTGTTTCATATATTAAGAAATGACTTATCCAGATGTCTGAGAATCTTTCCTTTCTCTATTGAAAAGTTGCAGGATATATATATAGATATATATCTATATCTACATCTATATCTATATCTATCTATCTATATCTATATCTACATCTATATCTATATCTATATATCTATAGATATAGATATAGATGTAGATATAGATATAGATAGATAGATATAGATAGATATAGATATAGATATAGATATAGATATAGATATAGATATAGATATAGATATAGATAGATAGATATAGATAGATAGATATAGATATAGATATAGATATAGATATAGATATAGATATAGATATAGATAGATATATATAGATAGATACAGATATAGATATATAGATATATTTATCAGTGCCCTCTTATGTATACACACACACATACTCACAACATGCACACACAGCCCTTCTAGAAATTCTACAGTTGTTTATGTTCTAACTATTCAGTCATTTTATTTGCACATATAACCTAGCAGCAGGGATGCCTGCACACTTAAGTGCTTAATAAATATCCAGTGTAAATATTTTAAACTTCAAATAGTGATCTAGTCATCCTAAAGATTACTAGCACAAGTTGAAATATGAAATGACAAAAATGGCACAAATGGCGTCCACAAATGGCATCCTTGGTTCTTCAAAATATGCTTTTAAAAATTGGGGAAAATGATCATTCCATTGTAAAATAGTTTTATTAGCCAGATCCTATGTATATACCTGGTTCCTAATCTCTTTACTTATCTGTATGTTTAAAATAAGGGTTTTATCATCTCTCTTCTTTACTTCTGAGAAACAGTACCAAGATTTTGCTTACTTTTCAAAATGGATTCTGAGCATAACAAATAGCATTTTGAATAGTGTAAAAATGTTGATTTTATATTTCTGAACTCTGTCATTTGAGATTTTATACTGAACAAACCGTGCACATACACATAAATAATTCACAGGTGAAGGTATTTGTAATTGATTCACATTATTCCAGCTACAGAGGCCTTTTTGCCTTTAGATGGCCAATTGTGTCACCTTGCAATGGTGAACATGCAGTTACACACAAGACTCATGTTGCTGCAAGCAGTCTGGAGGCAACAAAAACAAATTGATGGTGACAGAAATAGAAGAATCCCACCCTGTCAGAAGATGAATGAGCTGAACTTGCCTGATGTGAACCCAGGCTGACACAAGCAAGGTGGAATCAAAGAGTGAGCAACTTTTGACAACCCATGCTTCACAGCCCTGACCACTGTGGATGCCCGTGATTATCTCCAGACAAAATGACTGTGAGTAAAAGGCTTACATACACTTAAATTAAACACAGCAGGGTTTTAGTAATCTCTGTTTGCATTTTACTTTCTGTTAAGAAGGAAATTGCTTGGACTTGGAACATTTCATTTAATGGCATTTTTAGTTACCTTTTGTACTTCTAATGCCATAGTCTAAATTCACTCTAAATTACCCAGTGAGACATTGGAAACTTTTGTCCTTTTTTGTTTATTTTTTTAAATTGCAGTAGCTTCCTTACCAATTTTACTAAATTAAATGTGTTTTAAGGCATCTCAGTTCTTGAAACTTAATTATCCCAATCTCTGGGTGAAGTATAGCAAACAATGCAAACGCCATTTATGTAATTTATTCTGCAAAAGAAAATAATGGAATGCAGTTGTGCTAATGATATACACGTTTCTGTATTTTTCCCCCCATTTCGACAACAACTTAGCAAAACCATGTCATTTTGAAACAAAAGCTTTAAGGGCATTTTGGGGTTTGGGGTTGTCCTACACTGCTTTTAGGAGAAGGCAATAAACTGTATAATATTCTGTGACTTTGGAATATCACAAAAGATTTTGTTTTGTGTCCTCACTTTATCCTCCCATCAATGAGTTTTATTGACAGTTACCCATAATAAACTCGAAATAAAGATCATGGCTTGTAATTGTAATGTGTAAATAAGAAGAAAAATATGTCGGTACTCCAGTAGCTGAAGCACCATTCATTAAATCCCAGCAGAGTAAAACCTAATTGTTAGACCACATGAAGTCTAGAAAACTTTGGTTTAAACTCAAGCATAATAAAAAAATCTATCACTCTCATTCTTGTTTAAAACAGAGTTTTGAAATCCTCAAGTCCACGATTATGTGTAATTTAATATTGGTATTCATTACTATAATCAGTTAATCATTCTAATTTGCTGAATTTCACTTGCTGCATTATTTGAAGTAAAGGTGAATTAATTAGTTTATACTGTACTTTTGGAAGATGGGTAACTAGACCCTGGTTTCAAGATTGTAATGATAGATGGAACAGTGACTAGTCAAAGAATGTGGCCATTCAGAACAATTGACACTGACTCTTGTTTAGCTCAAGTCAAAAAAAAAAAAAAAGACAAAATAAAAACAACTTCCATTTCAAAACAAATCTACAAACAATAAAAGTGAAGAAATAACAAAATGCCTCAAGTAAATTATCTGTATACAGTACACCCTTTCTTCCCTGACCCACCTTCTAGTTTTCAATTATAGTTAGCTGAGAGTGAATTGTGTGTGTTATCATCCCATTGATATTTTGTTACCAAGTTATTGTAGATGCTTCCCCTACTATGCTGAGGAAGCAGATTTTTGACTCATTAATTTCACAATGATGAGACATGTATTGATAAGAGAGGACACAATGCCTTGTATCTTGAGCCTTCCGTTTCCTTAGAGTTGGACTTGTCTACACTATCATTATGAAACCTAGAAATAACTTGTCTATTTAAAAATAATATTATAATCTTATTTTATGACTACAAAGAAGGTGATACTCAGCATATCAATTACATATTTTTGCATACATTGATCTTTCCTGAGGTGGTTGAAGAAGGAAATTCAGGTGACAAGAACCTAACACTCCTCCAGTGAATCTCTGTCAGTAGTAGATGATCATGGTTCATAAAATTATTTACACCTTAGTGATGTCTTCCTAATAGTGATATCTCACTCAACACATTTACAAAATGTCATATTGTGGAATTTCACCTAAAATGTTATCCTTACCTAGTCTCGTAAGTGAAATCACAATGGAACCATGAGATTAAAATATAAAATTTTATGGATTGGCTAAACAAAGTACAAACTGGACAAATGTGAAGGCTGAAATATAGTCATGCTTATGTACCCATATGAAAAAAGCAATACATATGGGTATACATGTGTATGTATGTGTGTGTATGTGTGTGTGTATCACAATTAAAACTGTACCTAGAGTCTAAATTAAAATTAGTTTTCCCACTAGCTAGCACATGTTTATTTATGCAGAAATCAGAAGATCTGAATTTCAACTTACCCTCTCAGGTTTACAGACATTTAAGCACATTATTAGGAACAGTGATTATTCGGCACACCAACACTCAGGTATCACCCAACTTCATTACTACCTGATTAATTAACCTGTTTAAAGTGTGAAAGTTGGCACCTTGTCATTAGAATCCATGGGAATAACTAATGAGAAACTATGAAATAATTTGTTCCTCAATTAAAAAACCTGAAAGAAGAGGTTTTATCTCATTATTCTTGTTTCCTGTTATCACCTACACAAAGCCAAGACGATTTTGCAAAACTTACTGTCTAAAAAGAACAGGCAATGTAACATCTCAGGGAACATTTCACAGATCTTTAATAAAATGTGGTGTTATTCAACAGCAAAAGGTAAGCCAAGAAGTTTCCTGGGATAATATATTCATTATAGAGCATCGGTGTGAAAGTGGGTTCATCTCATACCTGGTGTTCAGGTTTAAATGAGGTTTCTAGATAAGAACAGAGTGAAGGAGCAGTAAGTCAGTTCAATTTAGTTCTGTCTGAAGAGACTTCAGGAAAAATATCACGCGACGTAATTAGTATCAGAGGACTATTAAATTACGACCTTTTCATGTATTAAAAACACAGCCCAAAGCCCAAGTTTCCCTCAACATGGCTGCTTTTATTCAATGGCCACATTACAGTATCACTCAAATAGGAAAAAAGGCAGTGAAGATATTAATTTCAATTGTTTTCCCTTGTTTACATTCATGAATTCATAGGTATCATATGAAAATGCTCAAGTGTCAAAGGTACTTACTTTCCTAACCTAAACCGTTTTGTAAAATTTACAGATTCATCCTCCTACTCGCAAGTTATTCATAGAGCTCACAATGCCAATGAAGTACATGTCTGTTGTTTAACATTAAAGTAAAGAAGCCAAAAGTTTTTCTTGGAGGTAAAGGAGCAATCTTTCTTACACTGATTATTTTACATACATCTTTCCAGTTAGAGAGTTTCGTGCTCTGAACCATGGCAGGAAATAGACTATAGTATCCATCCAATGTAAAGCTAGGCATAAATGAATACAGATGTTAATTAATTGGATATCCTTATTTAAATTCCTTGAAATATATTCTGGATCATGTCTCATGCTTCCTTGTATAAATCTTTAAGCTGAGGCCACCCGCATTTAGTGAAGGAAATAGTGAAATTTTTAAAAACCACATGCATATTTTCCCAAAATCAAGGTTTTGTAAAGATAATCATAAAGTTTGAAATAACACAATTTAATTAATCCTATTTAGGAAAAAAAAAACTGTATATCTATTTTATATTCTAAACTTTATACTTTTATTCAGTTGCAAAATGTCCTAGAAAAAAAAAATAAAAGAGAAAGAACAGGCTGATAACACATCTTAAATATCTTTGCTCAATCTCCCGAAAACATTTCCATTAGCACATAATGAAAAATTTTGAGACAAGCCAGCATAGTTAATGAAAATAGCTACTATTTGGTGAGTATCAATGGAATACCAAACTGCATATTAGGCGTTTCACATGCAAACTTCATGTCTTACCATTCTCAAGAGTTTGTGTAATTATGTCTACCTACAGATGAGGAAACTGAAGTCCAATAGTACTTAGTATCTTGTCAAACTTTATATACTGACACCAAATTCCATAATCTCTCTCCCTGTACTATGTTGCTTCAAATCAACAAATAAAATAATCTGGAAAAGTATTCTCACGCAATGTAACCTATTAATAAATGCCTAACTACACAACAACATGAGATTATTTATTTGCTTTTAAAGAATGTGAAACCAAATTTAGGAGTACAGTTTGATAGAAGCATTCATAAAATGAAAACAATGAAGATCCATTTCAAATCAAATTGAACATTCTTCAGAAATCATGTCTATCATAGTTAGCATTATTGACAGCTAATATCATGAATATTAAAGTGAGTGATTAAAATTGGCCAAAAAATAGTGAAGGAAGAAAACCATGTGCTGAAAGTAGAGGTATGTGGGAAAACTCCATAATCTTTTTAATAAGGTATATCCTGCTAAATAAGAAAAGGAAAGAGAAAAAAAAAGGAAATGAAATAAAGGAAGTTCCTGTCAGGGCAGTCTCTATTTTATTTGTGTAAGATTAGCTATTTAAACATTTATATCAGTCCAAAGTGAAAGTAAAGAAAATGACCTAAAAATTTAAAAGTGTCAATATCACTTCAAGGTAAACAGCCACTTATTCATGGTGTCCTTTTTGAATAAAAATTTCAACCTAAAATAATAAAATGATTTTTATTATTTTTTTTAATTTTTTTTAATGTTTATTTATTTTTGAGACAGAGAGAGGCAGAGCATGAACGGGGGAGGGTCATAGAGAGGGAGACACAGAATCTGAAACAGGCTCCAGGCTCTGAGCTGTCAGCACAGGGCCCGACGCAGGGCTCGAACTCACGGACCGCGAGATCATGACCTGAGCCGAAGTAGGCCCCTTAACCGACTGAGCCACCAAGGCGCCCCAATAAAATGATTTTTAAAGGACAATGTCACAAGAACAAATATTCAAACAAATGGAAGATTTAAAAAAGAGTGTAAAATTATATGATACTTAATCCCAAAATTATGTCGGGGGAAAGAATAAATAACAAATACAAATAAACAGAATAGACTCTAAAAAATGAATCACAGAAAAAGACTCTTAAAAAGCATAAACAATTCAGCAATAAAAGTAATGTGCCTAGAATGGCAAGGTGTTCCTAATCCCAACATATATTTTATACTAATACTTATATCTTCCATATACTTTGTGCAATATATTTTGTGCATAATCCCTCAAAGTCTTATGATCTTTCCCCTATTGTGTTCAGTAATGCATTTAGCATATAAAAGTACTTCAATATATATCCTACGTGCCAACATTTGGAAGCCTGTTCCCATTATTAATTATTATGAAACATTGAAATGGACAAAAAAACCATTTTGTAGCTTCTAATCATTCAATGTCATTATCATTTCTCACATATAAACTGATGTTCTGGAGCATTTACTCTACCTACGCGTCATTCTATAGAGATAATATTTACGTCACTCCATTTTGACTCTTTCATTTGCAAGTCTCCCGAGTAGGAGGAAATGGGTGTCTCTATTGGGATTGTGATTGGGAAGCTCTGAATTAGTGGCATTCCTGGTAATGTTTTGCATTTATTTTTATGTCAGTAGTGAAAAGCATTACTATTGTTTAATCTTATCTCTACTCCAGAACTAAAGGGAGTGTATTATGTGACTTCCTTCCTTTGTTGTCCCCAATAGCAAGGGTCAGGTTCTACTTTAATCAGCATACACTTCTGGAAAGGAACACAAACAAGAGTAAATCAAACTAAAAATAGTCATCACCTCTTCACATCACCGCCTTGAGTACAACCAGGCTTCTCTCACGTCACCTCACTTACGTGCTAAGATTGAGGCCTGAGCTTCTCTGTGGGAGGCTGCATCAACAGGCTGGAGTCTCTGACATGGTCACTTTCACCAGCTACCACTGCTCATGTTTGAAATTCAACATTGTTCATATCATTGAAAATGAACAATGGAAGTGCATGGGAAACTTCCTTGAACCTGTCACTCCGTCTCCACTATCAATCATGTGGGAAATATGCAGTTGTTCAGGTTACATAGACAGCTACCCTCCACCTTTTAAAATATTATTCAAGAAACACACCGAATACTACCAAGAACACAATCTGGGAGACTGGATCATGACTCTAGACTTTTAAATGAATCACACAGGAAGTCCTAATAAATGGAATCCTTTAAAAGAATTTTACTCTATTAAACAAGCTATAATCATATTTAAATGAAGCAGTGAATATATTTTACAAGTGTTTTAAAATTTAAAATGTTCAGTAGATTTTTAATCATGAAAGATGTAAGTTTATAAAACTGTTCTTTACATTCAGTTAGCCAAGGTCAATTTCCATTTTTCTATAGAAATACTGTATATCATTCTATTGAAAGATTAATCATTCCTCTTATGAAAATAGGGATCATGCTTCAGAGTTGGTAGCTTCCTAGATTGTATTAATGATAACAGATAAGTTATGACAAACATCTAAATCATTGTCAGTACTTGAGCATTATGAATGTTGGGGACACAGTGGGACCAGATTTAAGCTATACCTTTATTAACCTTTCGCAACATTCTGACTGATAGAAAGTATAATATCCATTACATACTAGAAGATACTAAGTAGAGGGAGTGTAAGTATCTAATTCAGGAACATAGATAATAAGTGTCGAGCCGGTATTTGAACCTTCCACAGTTCTAGATATCACCTTTGTTCTGTTGGTTGTTTTCTCTCTCTAAGCCATGCTTATGTGAATATGTGAATACCAGCTTACTTTAAGGAGGGAAACTCTCAATCAGGCCTAGGGGGGAGAAATGGACAAGTGTGACCTGATAAAGTAAATGTGCTTTGTGGCCAGCAGAGCTCTTCCAGGTGCAGCACAGGAGTGAACACAGGGGTCTGGAAATGCAATTAACTACTCCAAAAGCTTTCTGCCCATTGCTACTCTGACATTTAAGATTTCTGACAACTTGTTACCTTTTTTGTCTCCCCTTGAAATGCTGTTTACTAAAGGCACATAATCCTAGTGTCTGATTCATACAGTACTTATTAAGAAATCAATGAACTTGTCACTAGGATATTAATTTGAGTTTAGAAACAAATTGTGTTATTTAACTTTTGATGTCTCAGTGTCTTCATTCATGAACAGAAAACTCAATTCTTACTTATTAAGAAATTATTTTCGACACTTCATAAGTATTTTCCCTTTCTTTGAAAAAACAAAAACTGAAACAAAAACAAAGTATAAAATTTAACCCTCCAGCAATATTTAGCTTGTTTATGTATCAAATCATGGAGATTGTCATACCTTTTTCATTCTCATTTGTATATTTCCTTTGGTGTAATGGTAAAACTTTCATTTTAAGTATGGGATTTCCAAATAAATTGCAAACAAATCAATCTCCAATAGATAAATAAAAAATGTGCAGTGAAGCTAAAAATATCTTCCACCAAGGTGCTAGTTGGCTTTGTTGCTTAGCTACCCATGACCAAAGAGGCTGACAGCACCATGAACTCTCTGGCTGGGCTGGGTGTAATTACCAACCAGGTTTCCATTTCATTAAGTTCCACTTACAAATCTTGAGAATTTCAAAGTGTGCGTATCTAGAAGATTTCACCATTGTAAACGGGAACAAAACTTACTTCTTAAAAAAATTATATTCCACAATATGTCTGTGAGTAACAACTAAAACTTGGAGAGGTTGAAATAATAACATTTTTCATGGAAAAATTATGTTTTTAAAGGAAAAAAACTACATTCAACGAGTGAGGGAGCAGGGGATATTTTTGTATCATGAAAATTGCTTTTCCCGTTTCTCCACATCCTCTCCAGCATCTATAGTCTCCTGATTTGTTCATTTTGGCCACTCTGACTGGCGTGAGGTGATACCTGAGTGTGGTTTTGATTTGTCTTTCCCTGAGGAGGGCACCTTTTGGGATGAGCACTGGGTGTTGTATGGAAACCAATTTGACAATAAATTTCATATATAAATAAAAAAAAATAAAAAAAAATAAAACCTATGATAATTATAGTAAAAAAAAATAAATAAAAAAAATTAAAAAAAATAAAATAAAAAAAAAGAAAATTGCTTTTCATTTTTGCTTTATGTACAAATATAATTATGAATGAAAAACTTAGGCCTTCTTTGTGTTCTTGAAAAACTACAAACCATTGATTTTTCTTTTCCATCAGAGGTAATCTTTCCATGCTTTTGTCCCCACTTCTAATGTTTAAATGGAGGTTAATTTCTCAAATATCTTAGATGATTTATCAGAGTCCTGTGCAGAGAACACAGTAATTCACTTCATCAGACAACAAAGCCCATTAGCAGATATTACCAAGTCACTACTAAAAGGCAAGGATAAAGGAAATGCAGAGATTCATATCCCTTCATAATTAACACACAAAGCTTTGAGTGCAGATTACAGTAGGATTATGGTGAATTAAAGAAGTACATTTGATGCTCAGTTTA
This sequence comes from Puma concolor, assembly GCF_028749965.1. Lineage (NCBI taxonomy): Eukaryota > Metazoa > Chordata > Mammalia > Carnivora > Felidae > Puma > Puma concolor. The sequence goes on along the minus strand of NC_141674.1, from coordinate 137,401,217 downwards.
TAGATTTCTTATTATTTATCATACTTATCTGAAATATATATGCATTCATTTAATTCTATAAGCATATAATTGAAATGATTGCTGCAATCCATTTATATCATCAGAAAGTTAAAAAAAGATTATATTTCAAGCATATTTGCATCCATTTACAACCTAATAAACTGGACAACATTTTACTGTCTATTTCCTCTATTCTCTGTAGAGACAGAACTTTTATTCCTCTGATTTTGGCTGAATTTTTGTTATTTTAAAAATATATATTTTTAAATATTTATCAAAATAATACATGCATAAAGTAATACAGTCCATAGTACAAATAAGTTTATGGTGAGGATAAATAGCTTCTGGCTTCTTCCCTTACCATTACAGCCCTGTGCTCCCTGTCTTTCTTTTTTTAGTAGTTATGATGTTTTGTTGAGATTAAATTCATATAGCATAAAATCAACCATTTTAACGTAAACAACCCAGTGGCATTTAGAACATTCACAATGTTGCGTATCCACCATCTCTACTTAGCTCCAAAACATTTTTATTTTTTTAATTTTACTTTTAATTTTATTTTGGACAGAGAGAGCATGACCAAGGGGACAGGGGCAGAGAGAGAGATTGAGAATCCCAAGCAGGCTCCATACAAAGTGTGGAGTCCGATGCGGGGCTCAATCTCAAGACTCAAACTGACCTGAGTCAAACTCAAGGGTCTGGTGCTTAATCGACTGAGCCACCCAGGCACCCCTAACAGATATACTTAAACTCATATTTTTTTCCCTTTTCCACTAGACTTGTCTATTTCTCCCCCCTAGGCCTGATTGAGGGTTTCCCTCCTTAAAGTAAGCTGGTATTCACATATTCACATAAGCATGGCTTAGAGAGAGAAAACAACCAACAGAACAAAGGTGATATCTAGAACTGTGGAAGGTTCAAATACTGGCTTGACACTTATGACAAGTCTTTTCTTCTTGGTGAACATGCTACATGAGAACCATGAACTGATCCAATCTCTCACTTTGCTTTACATTGAGCAGAGGTCGTCTGTTCAGGCTTTGGGGCTACAACTCCATATATGTCAAAATAAAAAGGATTTTATTTTAGAACATCAAGGTGAAGTAGAAAAATACTGGCCACCCTGAGACTTCTTGTCCAATTTGTTTAAAAAATAGATATTTGGTTGTTTATCTGAGTATACATTATAGCCTGTGAAGTATCTTTCACTCTCCTCCCTTTTTTTTCTTCCTTTTTTTAATGTTTATTTATATTTAAGAGAGAGACACACAGAGTGTGAGCAGGGAGGGGCAAAAAGAGAGAGGGTGTCACAAAATCCGAAGCAGGCTCCAGGCTCTGAGCTGTGAGCACAAAGCCCAATGTGGGGCTCAAACCCACAAACCTGAGATCATGACCCATGAACCGTGAGATCATGACCTGAACCGAAGTCGGACACTTAAACTACCGAGCCACCCAGGGGCCTTTTTCTGTGGGTGTGTGTGTGTGTGTGTGTGTGTGTGTGTGTGCGCGCGCGCGTGCACGTGTGTGTGTGTGTGCGCGCGCGCGTGCACGTGTGTGTGTGTGTGTGTGTGTGTGTGTGTGTGTGTGTGTGTGTGTAAAGTGACGAAAGAGAGTTGTTGCAGGGATGTTGCTGAGTAGTTATATTATTAGCCCCCATGAATCTTTACTCAGCTCCCTGGCATTAAAATTAACTTGGAAACCAGAACTTCTTAGAAATTTTATTCAGAAGAACTTTCACCCATATGGACATGATTCAATCTACCATCTCTTTCAAGTTTTTGCTCAAATGTTAGTTTCTCAGTCAAGATTATATCCTGACCACCCATGTAAAATTGCAAGCCACATCTCCAGCCAGTACTCCAGATTCATCTTGTTCTTAAGTTTTAAAAATCCATTTATAGTATGTTAAAGCATACTATAATATGTTTCTGCTACTTGGCATGTCATTTGCTATTTTTATGTTGCATACTCTCTTTTGCTAAATAAATGGAATTTTGTTTACATATTTTAATTAATGTCCATTTTAATAGGCTGATGGAGAAATGTCTTAGCCCTTAATTTGGCTTTACATCTATTTTAATAGAAAACAATCCACTTATCATTCTACAATTTAGTGAAACAAGAAAACATGGTAAGACTTTTGCACAGTAGCACATTCTAACTAAAAGGAAAGTGGATCACCTTGTAACTTTGCTACTAAGTATAGCTCTTTTTCATATTCATTGCACATCCCTTGGCTTTCTGTTGGTTCATGACATTGCCATAATGATTTTTTAATTGAATTTTTCTGGTTAATATTTCCTTGGGATTCTATTTTTCCTGTTTAAAAAATTATTGAAAGGTATCCCCCCCCCCCCCAAATATTGGGATTGGATAAGTTCAGTAGTTAAAAAAATGTGGAAGAATTGGATAATATCCTAATGGGATTACATAGAAAACCCTAAAGTATTCATATTTTTAAAGCCAGCAATAAGGAAATCTTAGTCTGTCAGCTAAAATCACCTAGCTGGGAAAATAAGGCCAGGTTCTATACATTTCTATACCCCTATGGGAAGAATGAATTAATTACAATCCCTCACTTAAAGTCAAAGAAATTGAATTTCTGTTAAAATATTGGAAGATGTTAACAAAATGTGCAAGGTTATCAGTTATTTCCAATGGTTAATTTCTTTCCAAGAATTACATTAGCTGTTTTGCAAAGTAGAAGAATTCAGTTTGAATGGGTACATGTTGATGATTTTAATCAGGATCATTTGTTTCAATGGATGCATATTACATGGTAATTGAGTCTAAAAAAGTTTTATCATGAGGAATAAAATGTCTCAATATCTTGTGTGTGTGAGCATCAATGCTTTCAGGAAAAATCAACAATTTTCTAGGTTAAAAAATACCTTCTCTCATATGTATTTTTTACTTTATTAAACATTAGTTCATCCACAAAAATAGTCACATTATTCATTGCCCTTCCTTTTAAAAAATTCAAGTGTTGCTCTCTCTTTTTTGACATTAGAAACCGGTGAACGATGTTAGTAATAAGAGAATAAAGAACTATTATCAATAGTCTCCTGATAGACAAATAAAATTAGATAATCTCCTGTCCTTACCAGATTAATATAATTAATTGAGCATTCAATATGTGCAGAGAATTTCACTTGCTCTTTAATTTTCTTAAAAAGAATTTAGGGGCTTTTTGCCCTCCAGACTTAAAATTAAAATAAATATATATATTTTTAAAGTAGGCTTCATGCCCAGTGTGGAGCCCAATGTGGGGCTTGAACTCACCACCCTGGGATCAAGACCTGAGCTGAGATCAAGAGTTGGCTGCTTAACTGACTGAGTCACCTGGGTGCCCTTAAAATAAATAATTTTAAATAAATGGCTCTAGTTATTATATTGCTCATATATTTTCTTTACTTTTGAAAATAAAGTAAATGAAGATATATGATATTCTTGGCATGGGATGAGTTTACTCATCTTTCCCTGGGTTTTTATTTCTCCGTTTTCCTATCTTTCCTCCTCCATTTTTCTTCCCCTGATCAAGGTGGCAGAAACATGACTGATTAGTGCCTTCAATTAATTGGATGTGATTTCAGGAAATAGTAATGGCTGTTGATGTTGCCACCACCACTTGCTTGGTTCCCTGAAAAGGGGACTTGGAAGAGGACTGGTTGAAGAAACCCCTGTCACGGATACATCAAGCTATCAAATATAAAATGAAAGAAGATTGTCAAATCAGAAACACTTTTTTTATAATGGAAAAGAAGGCAGGGGGTGTGCAATAAACTAATAAATTTTTGTAGTGAAGGTATAGATAAGCCACAATGAAAAAAAATGACTCCAGCTCCAAGGAAGATCTGGCTTCTAATTAAAAAACAAAAACAAAAACAAAAACAAAAACAAAAACAAAAACAAAAACAAAACAAAACAATAAAAGCATTGATCAGAAAGGGCAAGTCTTCAAAGAGTGAAGTGATTTTAGGGGCTCCTGGGCAGCTCAGTCGGTTAAGTGTCTGACTCTTGATTTTGGCTCAGGTCATGATCTCATGGTTGGTGAGATTGAGCCCCGTGTTGGACTCTGTGCTGACAGCACAGAACCTGCTTGGGATTCTCCCTCTTCTTTTCTCTCTGCCCCTCCCCCCCTCTCAAAATAAATAAACATTAAATAAAAAAGAATAAAGTGATTTTAAAATGTAAAGCCGTATCTTTTTGTGAGCTTAAGTTTCATTTTTGAGATATCTTTGCTATTTATGACAGTATAAGTTGATAGAAAATCTTTAAATGCATTTTTGAAATAACTCTATATAGTATTTTGTATTGCTTCAAAAACTATTTATTAGCTGACATGTAAGTAAATGTGACTCCTGTCATTTCATTTCCATATCGTTTATTCATTCCAAACATCTTTTGTGCAAAAACATTTGGGTATGTACTGTGAGCTTTAAGCAACATGAGTGAATTTTGTAAGTATCCCATTAGGTTTTCTTTTAATGTATATATGTATATGGGTGTAAGGGGAGAGAGAAGAAAAGAGCTTTAGGGGGGAAGATTACCACAATAAAATGAAATTATTCTGGGATGCTTTCCCAAATGAGAAATTAAGAGAAGGAATAATAATGATGATAATAATAATTAAAGAAGGATGTGTAAAAATTTACTTAAGTTCAACAAAAACTGTTAAGAAAATAATAGGATGAAATTACTCATTTCTCAAGAGAACAATTGTAATGTACATGAGAAAGTGGTGGGAAAGCAATTCTCTTAGAATCTTCCTATGTTAAACATGTGATCATCTTAGCATGCCAAAATCTAGCCTTCTTCAATCTTAAATAAGCACATTTATTGTGGGAAAATCTGTTAGCTGTAGTCTTTGGACTTGCTTGTTGGGCAAAAATAAATAAATAAATAAATAAATGTCAAGGAGCTAAGAGAAAGGCAAATAAATCGTTGTTAACAATGCTCTGAATCTTAAAGATTTGAGTTACATGGTTGCATGCATTTGACTAAACTTACTGGCTTAGGTATCCATGAGGTGAGTATTTCACGATTGTAATTTTTACATAAAAAGAAATTGCAACTAATATTGAAATCTAACCAAAGTATTCAGGAGGAAGTATAGTAATGCCTGAAACTTACTTCAAAATGTAAAAAATATATTAAGATGGATTGAGGGACAAAAGGGAAAGCAATGATTAGACAGGTCATAAAGCAAGTTCAGTAATATGTTGCTTCTGCAGTATATGTGAAAATATATGAAAAATATTGAAATATGTGGAAAATTCTTCCAATGTTCCAGGATGTTTGACTTCTTTACTAATAAAATTAAAGGGTAGAAAAAGAAAATGGCACTAAACATCCATGAGTAAACAAATTAAAAACATGTCATGTTCACACATTTTCATCTTTAACAAAATCTTCCCAATTTTTAAAGTACAACATCTTTAGATATTAAACACCCCAGTAAAATAATTTAATTCAATATTTTGAATGGAAGCTGGTGGGCTTAAAAGAGAAGTGTTTTACAAATTACAATCTCATGTCTTCCACAGTAAATTCAATCAATTGACAAATCGTGGGGGCCAGGTATGGAATTGGGAGATACTGGGTGAGGTGGTGGTTAAAGAGGGCATGGAAGGGACAGAGCACAGAGGCCTCCTTGGGATGCAGTGCTCTGATAAGATCTGAAGCCTTGACCCAGCAGGGCTAAGTGGTCGTGTGGTGGCATCCTCACAGACAAGTCAGAACTTCACAGAGAAACTGGGTTGGTTTCCATTTAAAATAGTTGAAAAATAATTTAAAAAGAAATGCAATGTTTACAGAATTAAAATTTCTTTTTGAAACATGAACAACCTTACTTACTGCTCTGAGTCAGTATGTCTCTGGGTATTTGTTTGTTTCCTTGCTCGTTTGTTTTACGGGAGTGCTGGAATCAAAACTGGCATTCACAAATCACAGTAAATATATATAAATGTATATCCCACATTGTAAAGTAGATCTGCAATCACACATGACTCGTTTAAGAAATACACTTGCCGATGTTTCTTTAAGAAGGATGTCTACAATGTTATTTACTCAAACTTCTTATTTGCCTAATTGTATAAACACACTAATCTCCCACGGGTACTTATGTTATACAAAGGCAAGTAATGAATCTGATAGGAGTGGGGAAGTTTGTGAATTTGGTCAGTGAACTCAATTATGGCCCCATTCCCAGGATTTCTACCTTTCCTTTACAAAAACATAGTTGCCACACACCTGACAATGCTCCCCAAATTTCTTCAATAGATAAGAAGGATACTTCAGAGTATGTGTACATACTGACTCTGCCTTTTTGTCTCTCTCTCTCTCTCTCTCTCTCTCTCTCTCTCTCCTCTCCTTCTTTCATTTTACAGCTCTTCTGGGTCCCCGGCTGATTTTCTTTGCAAGGTTAGTTGCTAATACATTCCTAGCACCCATGCATTATTAATGCTCACCGCTCTCCAAGGTGGCAGTGACAAATAGGAAGCAAAATCTACTGACTGGTGGGGAATGTACTTTTTAGTCATGCTTGAATTTTTCAATCCATTCTGCTTGTTGAGGATTTTTTCAGTAGAGATTCTGTGACAGAATGTGCTTTATACCTCTCTTCTCCTTTATTCTCTCCCCACTTTTTTGTTTTTCAAATCTAAGAGACATTCAGGTATCTAGAGAAAGGATTATGCATCAGGGCTTTGAGGGGGAGTAGAGCAAAAAAATAATTTTTCTGGTTGCAAAAGCAGAAAGATCACTGTTTCCTCTTGCATGTTATAAGTGGCAGTTTTGATCCAAAAAGACTATGCATGTAGTCAAGTAAATTATACTATTTTAACTAGGTTATGCCAGCTGTAGTATTCCCAGAAATAATACCAAGTGTGTATCATGAGAAACATTGATTTTTTAATGTGCAGATTTGTTTCTTCAGATATAAAATCCTATTCATTTCACAATATAAAGAAGCAATCTGTGAAGAAATTCTGAGATGGTTATTGGGAACCATAAATCCCACTAGCAGCTTCTATTACATTTGTTTAATTCAGAATTTCTGCATTTATAGTATTATACCTTTATGCATGTAATGATGAGCTTTTACAAGATACCTTTTCAGTGAATAAAAACTTAATTCACAGAGAATTCACAAGAATTGGGATTCCCCCAGCAAGTGGAGTTGGGGGCAAATCACCCCCCCCCTTTTTAAACCACATTTCCCCAATTTAAAAATTTTTTTTTCAACGTTTATTTATTTTTGGGACAGAGAGAGACAGAGCATGAACGGGGGAGGGGCAGAGAGAGAGGGAGACACAGAATCGGAAACAGGCTCCAGGCTCTGAGCCATCAGCCCAGAGCCTGATGTGGGGCTCAAACTCACGGACCGCGAGATCGTGACCTGGCTGAAGTCGGACGCTTAACCGACTGCGCCACCCAGGCGCCCCACATTTCCCCAATTTAAAGATTGAAATAACGGTCTTTAACATCAAATAGTCAATTACCACAATACCCATATTCATGAATTCTTAAATATTCCATTTCAATCACAGTGATCACTAATTCTCAGGGAAGAAAAATTAACATTTGGATAAATTAAAGGAGCAATGGTGACTCCATGGCCCTTTATGTACAATTTTAGTTTCTCCTAAGGGAAGAAGAAAGTACAAAGATTTTTTTTGCATGTCTGTTTTCTAACTAACGTTTGGTTAGGGGCTTCCAATATAATATGTCATTTAAACATGACACCTATTCCATAAGTTAGCTATTTTTATATCTGCCTTACAATTAAAAATGAAAACTGAGACAGTATAATTTAGAAAGAGCCTAGAAAGTGGCAAAACTAACCTGAAACAAATCAATTTGGTGCCAAAGCCCATGTTTTGTGCATTGCACAATTGTCGTCTTCTTAGACTTTGAATTCCTGCATTACAGTATCATTATATTTGATTCATTTAGTTGCTTAGCGATGATGATGGCACATAAAGCTATGGAGTCATTTATAGGTAGGTATCATCGATTTAAACCTACTTGGAAGAGTTTTTAAACACAGATAATTGGCTCAAAAGTGTGATTTTTATAGTATGTGTTCTGTGGGAACACATTCTGTAATGGGAACTAGAACCTATATTGACTTACGAAAGAATTAGTAGAAATATTTAGTGCTCCCTTGAAGGTGAATGTTAAATTAATACCTATGTATAATCATAGAATCCAGGTAGTTTATAAATGATGGGAGCGATTAAGGAAGTGTCTTGCATTTCCATGCATGTGAAACTAGTAAGTTGGGAGTCCTAATGTGAACAAGGAATAATGAATGATAGAACGGTTAGTTATATGACTTTAAAAGTTACTGTACTGCTGGCCCCCATGACTGACTTAATCCAGGTAGGTATAACAATATATATCCACAAATCGTCCACAAACCATACAGTTTTAAACAGGAGAACAAAGAAAGCCACAAATAAGTATAAGCAAAGAAAAGAAGGCAGAAACTTCTATTTATATGTAAGTGTAAAAATAAACACCTGAATTCAGTAGTAATCTCTGAGATCTTAGCAGTGCTGAGTCAGGTTTATGATGAGAATACTAGTGTGGGGATCACACAGCTCAGATGGTTTACCCTGGAGAACCACTAGGTCCTCTACTGAGTGGGAAATACTAAAAGCAGAAACAGATCTGAAACACATCATGGACTAGAACTCTGATGGCTTCGCAAGGAAAGAATGGGAAAGACCATGGCCCCGGAGGTGGTAAGGCTAAGAAGATGAGCTTCTGGAGCAGGCAGAAGCACTTAGAAGGGGATATCATAAATTGTAGATTTGGTGAAGAAAGAAAAGAAGAAAGCAAGCAATAGTCAGTGAGTGTCCGATAGAAACAAACAAAAATAGGTGATAGAATCTGAGACTTCACCGACTCATTCCCAACAGGTGGAGTTTCTGAAAGAAAAATCCAACTAAAATGAAACTACTCAAAGCGAAAGACTCAAACCTGTTACCCACTTACCATGTTTCACTTATCATTGCTGGCCTGGAAATTCTACATCATTTGAAAATGAACAACAAAAACAAAGTGGCCAAAAATAATCATGCAAATTAAGAAAAGAGAAAAAATAAATAAACAGGAAGTAATCATCAAAGTTATTCAACTGATCAAAATATTAATGAAAGTGTCAACTGTGGAACCAAATAAAACTGGAACTCAATACACCAACTATACAGGCATGGTTTGAAGTACACACCAAATTAAGAAGTTAAGACTCAGAATAAAGATGTTGATAAAACTAAAGATGGAAGTCTAGAGGTGACTAAAGCCATAAAAGCTTCAGGACAAAAGACAAAACACCTCATAAATGAAGACTAAGTTACAAGGTGGATTTAATTGAAAATATACTAGGAGAATTTATTTTTTTTTTTAATTTTTATTTTATTTTTTTTTTCCAACGTTTATTTATTTTTGGGACAGAGAGAGACAGAGCATGAACGGGGGAGGGGCAGAGAGAGAGGGAGACACAGAATCGGAAACAGGCTCCAGGCTCTGAGCCATCAGCCCAGAGCCTGATGTGGGGCTCGAACTCACGGACCGCGAGATCGTGACCTGGCTGAAGTTGGACGCTTAACCGACTGCGCCACCCAGGTTAAATTCTCCCCAACTAGGAGAATTTAAAGAATGAAAGCAATCCACATGATGGAGACAAAACAAAGAACTTGCAAATGTCTAAAATAAAGTGATAGATACAGATGGGAGGCAAATAAATTATTTTGGATCTTGCTAGTCTAGCCACATTCACTGGCACATGTCCTACTAGCTGGTAAGCAAGGACTTCTAGTGTCATCACACAGGACTTTCCTGTGGGTGGGTCAGGGTAAGGTTGAAAATGACATGTTATTAAGATACACTGAAGTGGGATTTAGGAAGGTAAAGACCGAAAATTACTTATCTAAGTGCCAATTTCACTGGGCCAACTGACACAAATTGTTTAAAAAGCAAGATTCTACTCTCGACAGATCCCAGTCTCATCAGCAAAATGAAATGAAGATACAACTAAAACCTCACACCAGAATGGTTTGTGGCCTATGGGAGACAGAGATTAAATTCTACCCCGAAGTTCAGAGGTGGCAGAAACCATCACTGCCTGTGGATAGAAGGGATAATCTACTCCAAAAAATTTGCAATTGCTTACAACTCTTTTTTGCAACTCATTTTTGGAAATGTGTTTTTGTTTGTTTGTTTGTTTGTTTGTTTGTTTGTTTATGTTAAAAGCAAAAGTATCTTAGGTGTGTTCTAGCCAAAATACATGTTTTTTCTTTTTGTTTTCCCATATTTTTGATATTTGAGACTCCAAACATCTTTATTCTGTTCTTAAATATCAAATTCACTAATGAGAGTAATTAAAGGGGCTATCATTCCAGGTACTAAGTGGTATACTACAGACTAAATCTTTCCCACAAGAATTTTCAAATTTATTTTAAATAACAACAATGTTGAAGTAATAAGAATATAGTGTCTGATGGCTATCAACTCAGAATGCCACGCCTCTTTGGTACATACATTTCACATGTATATTTTATATCTGTCAGATTAAGGCACATTCCATGTGAACTAAATAAATCAGAGAGTGGATCCTTTCTTCAAGATACTCATGTCACTCTATAGTCCCCCTGTAACCAATCACTGGAGCTGGTCTTTTAAAAAATGACCTATGTATATGTGGGGCACCTGGATGTTTCAGTCGATTAAGCATCCGATTCTTGATTCCACCGCAGGCCATGATCTCACCATTGTGAACTCAAGCCCCATGTTGGGGCTCTCCTCTGGGTGTGGAGCCTGCTTGGGATTCTCTGTCTCCCTCTTCCTCTTCCCCTCCCCGACTCATGCTCTCACTCTAAAAAAACAGTGATGAAAAAAATAAAATAAAAACACATATGAGTTCACGTCATTGCCCTAATTAAAACTCCCCAAAGGTTTTCAGTGACGTGTCACAGCTTCAAGATTTTACAGAGCAAACTCCTGCCTACCACCAGTTGCTGTTCTCTCCATGGCCTTTTTGGTGACACCTTTCCAGTCACACAACCTTCTTGCTGTTTAGTGAGCAAGCTAAACTTTATCCTTGGTGAGGGCTGTTGCCCCAGCTCTCCCTGCTGCTAGTGAGGCATTTCCCCTGGATCTTCATGGAGCTCTTTATCAAGCATTAATTCAGATTCATTGCCAAAGAGAGCCCTTTCCTGGCCATTGTACCTAAAGTAATGCCAACTCTGCCCACTTCTGCCCTCTCGGTCCACACAATTCCATTGCCCTTTACCCTACTTTAATGTTTTTGTAATGTCTACATTAAGTATACCTTGATTAAGCATCTACTGTCTGTCTCCACCTTCCCTAAATTGTAAGCCCCATGTCTATCTTGTTCACTGCTATATCTGCAGTGCCTAGAACATATTTAGCAAAGAAAGATGTGAATCAATGAATGAGTGAATAAAAGAATAAGTGAACGAATGAATGAAGGTTGTGGCATTAGATTAATCTCACTCAGCTTTCCACTTTTCTAATAGTTATAAGGGAAGAATTGCCTCCCTATAAGAAAGGAAAGAGAACTCTCTTCTTTCTCCCTTCTTCTCCTGACTTGATTAGAATTGAGAGGGTGACTAAGGAAAACTAGCTTAGAAATTGAGATGAACTGAATTGCCCAGTGTTGAGATTTATGTTACCTAACTGACGTGCTCTTCAATCCTTTTCCTCCAGTAAACATTCGAACAGAGTTAGTTAATGGATGTTAAAAATAAAAGAAGAAAAAAACCGCACAGACACTCTGTGTGTAGTTTCACACTTACTGATAAGTAAAAATACCTGCTGCTTTGCTACTGGCGAACAGACATAAGAGAAGCTAGGGGATGTAGAAGGTGTTTCAGAGTAAAATGAGAGCTGATAGATATTTTCTGAAAATGGATTTTGGAAGCCATTTTCAAAGTTAAGCTACTTTTTCCTTCTGCATTTCCATGACTTGAATTTTCTTTAACTCCAAGCAGAGTTTAGGGAAAAGTGACAACAAATACAAGGAAGACATAAAGTTCAAGTTTAAAGGCCAGCAACTCCATGGGGCACCTGGGTGGCTCAGTCAGTTGAGCGTCCGACTTTGGCTCAGGTCATGATCTCGTGGTTTGTCGGTTCAAGCCCCACATCAGGCCCTGTGCTCACAGCTCAGAGCCTGGAGCCTGCTTTGGATTCTGTGTCTCCCTCTCTCTCCCTACCCCTCCCCTGCTTGTGCTCTGTCTCTCTCAAAAATAAGTGTTAAAAAAATTTAATGGCCAGCAACTCTAAAGATACATATTTTTACATGTATTTGCATGAGTGGCTTATAGTATTTCTTGCAGTGATTCAGATAGTGGGTAACAGAAGGAAGCACTCACTGGTCAGACATAGATAGAAATATAACATTATAGAGCAGGAGCAGAACTGAGTTGCTCTCACTTCAGTCACAAAATGTTTCCTTATTCAAAGTTTCAAGTATTAGTTATGATTGGCACTTTTTATTTTATTTTATTTTATTTTTTATTTTTTTAATTTTTTGAGAGAAATTGAGAGAGAGAGAGAGAGAGAGAGAGAGAGAGAGAGAGAGAGAGAAAGCGTACACATGAGCCAGGGAGAGGGGCAGAGGGAAAGAGAAAGAATCCCAAGCAGGGTCCACATTCAGTGTGGAGCCCAATGCGGGGCTCGATCCCACAATGCTGGGATCAAGACCTGAGCCAAAATCAAGAGTCCTATGCTCAAAAGACTGAGCCACCCAGGCACCCCTGATTAACACTTCTTAAAACATTGGGACAAAAAAATCCCTCATAGGGGCCTCCATAGCAAAAGGAAAATTATTCAATGTTTTAAAAAGGAAATAATGATTAATATTGGTGAGGATAAAAAGCGATTTAACATTTTCCTTGTTCAGTTCTTATGTTTTCTTTTTTTTTTTTTTTTTAGCTGTGGGCACATATGATATCTATCCACAGGCGTGAGACCCTGAGGCCCCTTCATAGTACCTCTCCTGAGGAAAGCAGCGATAAAGAGAGAAAGCTTGGCATGAAAATCATGAAGGTGAAGTCTATACTCAAAAGGATTAGAGAAGCTAAAGTATTGATTATGTATGGTGATAAGCTGCCTTACCTGTAAGCTGTGAATATCTGCACATATTTCTGAATGTCAAAGCCATACACTTAATTCTAGTGAAGGTTTTGTAAGAAAGCATGGAATTTGTTACAATGCAAATACAACGCTGCATTTCATTGTCATGGGTTATTATTTCCCACACAGAACCTGTAGCTGTATCTCACCCAGGCACTGTCAGATTGGTTCCTGGATAGGTACACTCAAAATCTGCAGCATGGAAGAAAGAGAGACAGGGAGAAGGAAAGAGAGGAGGAGGAATAAAGCTAGAAGGAAGGGAGGAAAAAGGGACAGAAGGCAGAGAAGGAAAGAGAATAGAAAGGAGGGAGAAGGAGAGAGAGGGGCAGGAGGAGGCTCAGGGAAGGAAGGAAGGGAGAAAGGAATAAAGGAAGGGAGGGAGAGAGGAAGGGAGGAAGTTAACAACCACTAAAACCATGGATTTATAAGGGAAATTGGTCAAACAAACATTTTGGCAGAATTGTGAGTTTAATGAAGAAGTAGCTTGAAATATATTTATACAGATCCCCTTTGCTTAGTCATTGCCTTTAATTTCCTGGGTCCAAATTCTATCAATTCTTCATGATTCATCTAAAAGTCACGTTTTTCTTATTCCAGAGACTGCTTCCCCAGTCTCTGGATAAATTTATATTATGCTTTAACAAAAAGGAAGTAACCTGACATATATTTATCCAAGGAATCTCCCTCTATAGTGGCATCCACTATAGAAGATTTTGAAAATGTTATGAAACTTTGACCTGGTAACTCTGTCAGAAGCCATGTCTATGGTGACTTGAATGTTTAGGGAGAGCAGAATATCCTGGTATTACTTACAAGGGTGACAATGGCATGAGCTATATTTTGAATAGCCTGGCTTTTCTTTGATTTTAAAGGAATTCTACTAATTATTCTAAAACCAAAATACTAACTTCTGTGGGTAACACAGTATTTAAGGCATAAACTATCAGTAGCAATACATACTTAAATATAAAATCAAATGCATATAAGATTGCATTTACTCTTCTGCCTTTAGTATGTGCCACTGGGACTCACCATTACTCTCACATGCCACAATTAAGTAGCATGTTCCCAGAGCCCATCTCCATCAGGAGCACAGAAACTTTTTGGCACTCTAGGTCGGCTGTGAAAGTGAAGGAAGACACACGTGCAGAAAGGCCAAAGAGGTCTCTCTCCCTAGGTAAAAGGTTGAATACCATTTTTATCATGCACTTTAACCCAGTGATTTTTGTCCATAATCTCTGGGGAAGTTTCCCATTTACTTAATAAATTATTTATCAGTTATGGTATCTGGAACACAAAAGAATCTGTGCACAGTTTTCTGGGAACTTTTATTTGAGGTGCTTCATGTACTTTCTAATCCTTTCTGAGGTCTGTAATAAGTGATTCTTAAATAGCAATGATAAAATGGTATAGTGAGGTTAGGTCACTTGTTCCGGTTGTAGTAGTTATTATATACTCTTAATACAATAGTGATTTTTTTTTCAGGCTTTTACATTCAAAGCGTGAGCTATATTTAGGGTAATCATAAAATGTATGGCCCAGGCCACAACAATTCTGGAATAAAAGAGGGCATTAATAATATACAAAGAAAACAGGAGCTACACAAGGTGTATCCCAGGCCAACTGAATATATGGTCAGTTAATTATCTCATGATACCACGAAAGAAAGCTCCATGGTTTTAACTAAAATCTGGCTTAATTACAGAAAAAATAATGCACAGTTCAGGGGGAAAAACCTAGATGGGTCAATGCAAATTCACTAGGCCCAGAGAAAAGACTGAAATAAGAAAAGGACATGTTAAATTTATTCTTTTCCCTTTAGAATTTTCGTTTTTACATTAAGTGTAACAATAAAACCTTAGAACTTCTGGAAAAATGATCAATTTACATTTTCGTTTACTCTCAATATGAATCCCTTCCTAAAATCCCTTCTAGAACATCCATTTATGCAATTCTTCATGCAATAATCAACTAAGAATTGTTAATATCTACTTTGGCCAGGCACAGTTACTAGTGCAGACTACAAATATGAGTAAGATAAAGTGACTGTCCCCAAGAGGTAAAATAAGAACAAGAAAGCCAGTAGCAAATAACGTAACAGGTATATAATGATGTTCAAAATTCACACAACCTGTGATGGAAGTTTCCCAAAGAAGGCAGTGGCTGGATGATAAATCTGCAATCTGTGAACTATAAAATAAGGAAACCCACACAGACATGATCTTTCCCCATAAAAATTATGACCCAAGTTCAACTTATATAAGAGGTGGAGGGAGAGCACAGAAGCCACAGATGATGAACTGGGTATTGAACATACGAAAAATTTAGGGAGTGACCAACAAAAAAGATTTTATGTTAAAAGTATATATATATATATATATATATATATATATATATATATATATACTTCAAAATATGGACACAGAATTTTCCCTTTCCAATGTATTTGCAACTCTTTGGAACCAGAATTGTTCTAATAACTCCCTATGACAAATAGGAGGTTGGAGAAGCAAAGTTGTTCAAGTTTTAAGCCTGGGCTTTAAGAGGCCTTGTATGCTTCCTCTTGCTCTGGGAACCCCTGATATTTTATTTTTTTAATGTTTACTTATTTTTGAGAGAGAGGGAGACAGAGCATGAGTGGAAAGGGGGAGAGAGAGAGAGAGAGAGAGAGACAGAAGTCTGAAGCAGGCTCCAGGCTCTGAACTATCAGCACAGAGCCCAATGCAGGGCTTGAACTCATGAACTGTGAGATCATGACCTGAGGTGAAGTCAGATGCTTAACCAACTGAGCCACCTGGGCACCCCAGGCCCCCTGATATTTTGTGAACAAGACACAGGTAGCCTCTTGGAGGATGGAAGACTACATGGAAAGGAAGTACTTGCCCCAGCCAATAGTCGGCTAACTTTCAGCTGACATCACACCTCACTGTTGAGGCATGAGTGAGTCCAGCAGAGACCAGAAAGTCACCCAGCACAAATTGTCAAATGCAGTCATAGACTAAATAAATGGGTTTTGTTTTAAGGTACTAAGTTTTCTTGTATTTATTAGTTTTCTAACTGATTTAATGTATTAATGGATGGGCATTAAGTGTGTAATAACATATACATATATGTATATATCATTACGTTTATATAAATAATAGATAATATGCCAATATAATTATGCACATGTGTATTATATACACATGCATTTAAATAAACATATGTATATATGCATGTGTATAGACACATAAATCCATGTACATGTGTATACCTATATATTTACATACAAACAACATATGTATATATACAGACATACACATACACAAACTACTTTATTGTTCTGGTTGAAATCGTTACTTACAAATTACACTTAGCAAAATGACAAGTTTTAAGACTCTTTTGTAATTCTTTTAGAATTCTGTATAATTCTGGGGCACCTGGGTGGCTCAGTCAGTTAAGCATCTGACTTCAGCTCAGGTCATAATCTCATGGTTCGTGAGTTCATGCCCCACACTGGGCTCTGTGCTGAAGGCTCAGAGCCTGGAGCCTGTTTCGGATTCTGTGCCTCCCTCTCTCTCTGCCCCTCCCCTGCTCCTGCTCTGTCTCTCTCTGTCTCTCAAAAATAAATAAATGTTAAAAAAATTAAAAAAAAAAGAATTTTGTGTAATTCTTTTATAATTCTAAATTATGAAATAAATTATTCATTTGTTGTTTGACCACATAATTCCCAAGCACTTTCAGATTCCTTTTTCCAAAGATGTGATTGGTTCTGAGGAAGCAGACTGAAGCTCAAAGAATATGAAAGTTAACACACCTCCAAAACCCTAAATTCACTTTCCTCTTGCAACCTATGGAAGAGCTTACACCAGGCACTTGCATCCCCTAAATAGCTTAGATAGGAGATAGAAGTATTTCTTAGTTTTGGCTGGTGAACTGTTGCTGGATGCGTTAGTACATGCGGAATGACTGCTAAAGAGAGGTAGTTAGGTATTGATCACTATTGCCTCTGCAAACACAAAATAGGGTATTAAGAGGAGAGGAAAGAAGTCATTTGGGGGGGAGGTTGACAGTAGTGGAAGGAGTGTCCTTAAAGATGCTCAGGTCATTTTTTTCCCCTTCTAGAAATTTAATAAGAAGAACTGCTTTCATATATTCAAATAACTTAAGATGTGTTTGGGTTAACATGTATTTCTTGAAAAAAACTTTATGTAACATATCTCTATGTAAATTACTTTGATTAGAATATCTAAACCCTACAATTTGAGGGAATTGAAATCTTGGCTGGAAGTTTAAGGAGAAGAGAGGAGGGAACTATGTGGAAGTTTGCATCTATATGAAGTAGGTTACCCTAGGTTAAATGCTTCCTAAATGTTCTAACTTGGGAGTAAATGAGTCAGAGTAAATTGAGACCATAAAATTAGGTATTCCAAATGTGTCATTGAAGATGACTTGAGATGGTCCAGAGATGAAAAAGAAAAATTAAAACACTAAATCAATGTAGAAAATAAATGACATAACGGAATCATAAATAGCTCAATTCTAGGCTCTCTTCCCTTCTTTCTTTGTCCTCTCACTCCATAAAACCACTATTTTGCCCATAAACTTTTTAAAAAATGTTTTATTTGTTTATTTTTGAGAGAGAGAAAGAGAGAAAGAGAGAGAGAGAGAGAGAAACAGCATGTCAGCGCAGTGCCCAATGTGGGGCACAATGTCACAAAGTCTGAGATCATGACCTAAGCTAAAATCAAGAGTCAGATGATAACCAACTGAGCCACGCAGGCACCCTGCTCATAAATTTTTTATTTGACATGCCAGTGACGCTCAAGTTTATATTTCTTAACCAGAAATCTCTTCCTATCTCTATTTGTATATACGTATGAATATGTGACTTTTAAATGTCACAAAGACATCGAAAACTTACTGAATCATTAATTGATACCATCTTTACATCCAGATTTGATTATCTTCCAATTTCCTTTATTAGTGAATGACCCTGGCATCCATCCAGTCTTATGAGTCAGAACTTTAGGCGTTATTTGTGATACTTGGCTTTTTCTCACCCAGATCCAATATTTTATTAGGTCCTATCAGTTTCATTTTCTAAAACCCCCGACCCACATTCACTGCTACCCATCTCTATTGCCATGTCCTGGTCCTTGTCTGGGATACTTCCATGACCTCCAACTTTTCTCTCTCCATCCTCTCTCTTTTTTTTTTTTTTTAATTTTGAGAGACAGAGAGACAGAGTATGAGTGGGGAGGGGCAGAGAGAGGGAGGGGGACATGGAATCTGAATCAGGCTCCAGGCTCCGAGCTGTCAGCACAAAGCCAAACATGGGACTACAACTCATGAACTGGGAAATCATGACCTGTGCCGAAGTTCCATGCTCAGCAGACTAGCTAACCACATGCCCCTTTTCATCCACTCTAAATCCTCTCATCTTCCCTCTTCACTGAGCTAGAATTATCTTGTAAAAACACAAATGTGATCATTTTTCTATTTAAAAATCTTCAATAGCTTTTAAAATTTTTTATTATCAAGACAAAAATATTTATTATTATCTAGAAGATTCTGCATGAACTGAACCCTACTTCTCCAACCTACTCATCACCACTTTACATTCAGTTGTTGAGATGGTTTAGGTGAAATAAATCTTTAATTTACTCAGTGATACTTTTGAGTTTAAATATAGGGCACTCCTTTTCCTCATTTTCTTGCTCACTTTGCCTCCACCCACCTCCCTCCTGCACCCCCCTTTCCCCCACCGCCCCAGTTAGTTCCTACTCATTTTTTAGAAATCAGCTGTGGTGTGACTTCCTTAGAAGAACCCTCCCTGGCCATCACATTTTGGGCTAATAAAGTCCCCCTGATTAACTTTATCTTTCATATTACTTTTCCTTCAGAATAATTGCCACAATTTGCAATTGTATGCATTTTGATTATTAGATTACTGAATAGATTTATGCTAATATGGTAGCCACTAGTCATGTGTGACTATTTAAACTTAATTTAAATACAATTAAATTTTTTTTTAATGTTCATTTATTTTTGAGAGAGAAAGACAGAGCATGAGCAGGGGAGGGGCAGAGAAAGAGGGAGACACAAAATCCAAAGCAGTCTCTGGGCTCTGAGCTATCAGCACAGGCCCAATGTGGGGCTTGACCTCACGAACTTTTAGATCATGACCTGAACCGAAGTTGGACACTTAACTGACTGAACCACCCAGGGGCCCCTTAAAAACAAATTTTTTAAATATTATTTCATCAGTCATACTAGCTACATTTCAAGTGCTCAATATTGCTAAAGAAAAATCAGAGTTGGACAGTAAAGCAATAAGAAGATTTTAATCAGGACTATTGCAATAAGGGAAGAGAAATCTCAATAAAGAATAGGGCTCAAATCTGAATACAACATGAGCAAACTGGAATTTATAGCCAAAGATCAGGGTAGGGGTTCAGTGCAAAGAGGAAACAACAGAGGTACCAGGGAATTCTGGTATTCTGGGAATTCTAAGCAGGAATCTTGCTGAAGGCAAGCCAGACTTGAAGAAGTCACCTGGGGTTTGGTGAAGATTAAGAACCCAATTAAACACTGAGAGCAATCGGATATGGAAGATGGGAGATCCTAGTTAAACCAACTCAGTAGGACTCTTGCTAAAATTGGACAATGCAGAGACAAACACACAAGTCCAAAAGTCGAGGCCTACTTGAAAGGTTCAGGGAAGCCTAAGTAGAGTTTGGTCAAGGAGTGAATCTTCATCAATAGTTACATATGGCTAGCTGCTACTATATGGGACAGTGCAGTTAAAAAACATTTCTACCACAGCAGACATTTCTATTCGATAGCAGAAGTTTAGAATGTAAGTTCTGTGAAAGTAGAGTCTGTATCTATTTGCTAAATACTAACTTCTGGTTCCTCATAGAAGCCTAGTAAATATTGGTTGCTTGTTATCAAAGGGAAATCTTTCTCAGGCTTCATGTTGAGGGTTGTTGTTTTTTTTTTTTTTTTTTTTTTTTTTTTTTTTTTTTTTTTTTTAATTCTATCTTATAAAGTGATTTAATTAAAATTCTTCTTATTGGGTTTGTTCACTTCCTAAAAGACTAATGAATTTGCTTATATATTCATATCATTATGGTTTAATATAACTTACATTGATGGTCCCATTTCCAACTCCGTGTTGTCCTAGATATCACAGCTAAAATTTTCTTAAATCTGACTCTAGGTGCTAATGATTTAGTAACATCTCAGGATTAAGAACCTCTGTGGTTTAAGGGCAAACAATTCTCTTCAAAGGTTCCTAAATCACATCTGCCTCTCCTTTTAAATTGCAATATCACCTTTTTCTCATGTAGATTGATTGTGGGCCAGTTGGCTTTCATCCATATCTTTAAATCAACCATGCACTGGTAAAGCTGGCAGGTTGCAGAAGGAATTAGAAACATGGCCAATGAAGCTATTCTTAAGTCATTCTATTTATAATCTTGAGTCAGGATTCCTTTAAGTCTGTGACCTCTGCAGGAGGGACTGGAGGGGTGGCTTCACCGGGAACTCTCAGATTCTCTTGATTTTACTTCTACTTTCACCACCATGTCAAGAAGTTTCCACTAAAATATTGAGAACTTAAAAAAAAAAACAACAACACTGAAAAGAAAGGCAATTATTTGAATGAGTGTGGGATCCAGTTTCCTGACCACTTTGAAATAAATTGAACTGTCAAAGGGGTTCTGGAGAGTTTATATCTGATCCACCACCTAAGGCTAAACACAGTTTGGCACCTTCCATGGATTGATGTTAGAATCATGGTAAATGAACCTCAGACATTTTCTGGAATGCCGCAGAAATCTAAACAATTACGGTATATAAAATGCCAATAAAAGAAGATTAACTTCAGCAAATACAACTTTACATATCATGCCATCAGAGGGGGTAAAAGTTCACAAAGGAATGTCAGAAGCATCTATTACTTTGGTATAACTTAGAATTCTTTTTGGACCAGTATAAATAAGAGGTGTTTGGTCCCAGCACATCCTAAATTATCCTCAAATAATCTTTTCATTATTGCCATTGGGCAAAACAACAAGATGAACCAGAGGATCGGATCGACGAGAGAGATTTGGGCACCTCCAGGGCAACTCAAACAGAAAAGCCAGTTGTATTGAATTAATAACTAATAATAAGTACTTTTATATAGCCTATTGGGAAGAAGAACTTCAGCACTTAAAAAAAAAAAGAAGAACTTTGGGCATCACAGTACAAGAAATGTGTTATTGTTTCCAACTAACACTGGCTACCCTAGTTTAAGAAAATTAGCATCAGAATATAGATGAGATCTGGGGGCTAACAGAGTATAAAATGAGCAGAGTATACATTATAAATGTTTGATTTCTGAGTCTAAACAGAGAAAAAGGTTTGCTTTGTTTTGCTTGGTTGGTTGTTTATTTTGCTATAGCCTTGGTTAAAAGAATTAAAAGTTAGTATGAAAAACCAGCTATCTGATATTTGTGGATTGTTGTTTCTAATTATGCATGGAATAAATGTATAACTTTTCTATATAGATGTTATTCTTTAGTGTTAGGTATTTTATTCTCAACTAGCTTTATAAAGTGCAAATTAACCAACTCTGTTGGTTATTTTGTAGTGTTATATCATTTATTCCCAATTAGCTTTATGTAGTCCAAATTAACCAATAGTTATGACAAAGTAAATTTTAGACAACCCTTAAGTCCTAAATATACTAAATGTTGTATTTAGGTAGGCAAAGATCAGGGGAAAAGAAAATAAAGTGAACCAATGAAACACGTAGTCAAAAGTCTACTGTCAGGGGTACCTGGGTGGCTCAAAATCAAGTTAAAGGTCTGATCTGGATTTCTGCTCGGGTCATGATCTCATGGTTCATAAGTTTGAGCCCCATGTCTAGTTCTGTTCTGGCAGTGTGGAGCCTGCTTGGGATTTTCTTCTTCTCTCTCTCTCTTTCTCAAAGTAAACAAATAAACTTAAAAATAAAAGTCTACTACCATTCAACTAACTACCCTACTCTGACAATATGGTGCCTTAAGAAGCTTATTTCTTCATTAATATTTTACATGAATCTGCAAGGCAGTAAAGTTAAGAATATGGACTTTTGAATAAGCCAGTACCAGCTGTAAACTTTCACTCTGAAGTTAACTAGATTATTTCTCACTCATTATATCTAATAAATGAAACTGCTTATTGGTAAGCCTTCAATAAGGTGATATATATAAAAGCACCTATCACGTTGGTTCCTAATAGGCACCTGCTAAATGAAAATATTATTTCTAAGAAAATGAATTATGTTTTCTTATTGAAAAATTATTATATAATATGTGTATGACTTAGAATTACATGACTACTGAAAAATGTGTAGTTAACATAGCTTTAAAAAATACTTTAGGATTGGAGGAAATGTGTCCTGGGATATCATATTCACCAGCCCCCCCTCCCCCCACATCCAACAAATTTGATCAATGTCTGGATATTTCCAAAAGCATAGAACAAATCTTGCTTTGAAATTGATTTTATTCTAGTAGTTATCAAGGTATTTAAAATTATGGAGTGGGGTGCCTGGGTGGCTCAGTTAGTTGAGCGTCTCACTTTGGCCCAGGTCATGATTTCATGGTTTGTGGGTTTGAGCCCTGCATCAGGCTCTGTGCTGACAGCTGGGAGCCTGGAGCCTGCTTCAGATTCTGTGTCTCTCTCTCTCTCTCTCTCTCTCTGCCCCTCCCCAGCTCGTGCTCTCTCTCTCTCTCTCTGTCAAAAATAAATAAAAACTTAAAAAGAATAAAATAAAATCATGGAGAAATATTTTAGTGGCATAGATATATCAAGCATCAATAGAAATTGGTACAATGCTAAGGTTGAAGAGCATCTTCCAATTCCAATGAAAATGTTTCTACTTTTTCAAAGCCTGAAATCATTGTTTCTGGCTAAACCCATACATTTAGGAAGGGCTAAAGATAAATGAAGCAAAGATTTTGTATAAGATTATGTTACTAGTTTTAAAATATTACTCAAGAGCAGGTATTAGATTTGTCTTTTTTCTGAATTGCCCATATATATGTGTGTGTGTGTGTGTGTGTGTGTGTGTGTGTGTGTGTGTGTATTAAGAGCAATGAAAATAATGAATATTTAGCAGAGTTGAGAATAACTACAGAGCAGATGAATTTTCATGTATGTGGCCAAATACTTTAAAAATATATCTATATTCTAAATGCAGTTAGTCTTTGTCACTGTCTGGTATATTGAGTAAATCTGTCTTTGAGAAGTTTCTTGATAGAGGCATGTTATGTCCCCACTATTTACAACCCAACATTCATATATTATATAAACAGTGAATTATAGCAGACCTTATTTGTGCTGAAAGTAACATACTGTGTGTATAGTATTTCCCAGCAAAGGATACTGCTGGAAAAATAATTTTGCATAAAACACACAAATGAATATTGATCCCAAAAATGGCTCTTTAAGAACTCCCCCCTTACCAAGGCCCCAACTCATATAGGACAAGATTTTGGCAGGACAAGATTTTGGCAGAACAATCATTTGTGTTTTCAAAAAGAAGCCACTTTGTGGGGAACTGGGTGGCTCAGTAGGTTGAGCGTCTGACTTTGGCTTGGGTCATGATCTCCCGGTTCGTGAGTTCAAGCCCCGCATGCGGCTCTGTGCTGACAGCTCAGAGCCTGAAGCCTACTTCGGATTCTGTGTCGCCCTCTCTCTCTGCCCCTCCCCTGCTCATGCTCTGTCTCTCTCTCTGTCAAAAATAAATAAACATTAAAAAAAATTAAAAGAAGCCACTTTGTGCCAATTGTTATTCTTCTTTCTTCTTCTTCTTTTCTTGGTTAACTAATGAAGGCCAAGTACACTTTATAGTTTAAAAAGAAACACTGCTACTGACTTGAGACTTAGCCCACCAAGTATTGGCTTGTAACTCACTCTGTCAGTCATTGATATCATTTCAAAAATCAGGAAATGATCAGTAATAGGAATGCTGACAAACAGCTACGATGACACAATTCTAATTTATCTGCCTTGACTGTTTTTTGGGGTTTTTTTGTTTTTTTTTAATCTGTAAGTATGAATATATTCTAAATCTACTTATGGCTATCAGGCTTCACATAGTCACCTTTGCTGCCAATGTAATGTTATCTACCTATTTTGTTGTTGTTGTTTTGTTTTGTTTTTAGTTCAGTGGTTTCTTGGTCTCTAATTTGTAGAACCAATTTTTCACTTCTCCAAGAGTCCTACACTTAGCATTCTGCCATTTACTGCTGATGTGGAACCTTGTAAAAAGGCCTTCAAAATCAAATATTTCATGAGAAATTGTGTGGCATGTTACAGAAACATTTTTATATTTTATCAACACCTAATTATTTTTCAAAAGCCATAGATTTTAAACGTGAACAGAGTAAGTATGCACTCTATTTTAAAGATGAACATAGTAAGTATACAGTCTAGAGGCTATATTCTAAAATAAAAAGAATAATGATTGTATATTTTGATATTTGAGGTGAATAAATAGCTAGTATCATTAGAAAACGTATTTTAAAGATTGCAACATTTGGCCAATTCATAAAATAATAGAACTAGAAAGGCTTGACATTAAATCAGTTTTTCTACACAGAGGAAAAATAATATGTCACTTATTTTTTTAAATACCACCAGGTGAATGTTTTCCATATGTTTAATGCTCAACCAATTTCAGAAACATAGCTTATCCTCTCAAGAATGGGACCTTACTAAATATTTCATTTAAACAGAAATTAATATTATACAAATTAAAATCATTTTGAATTGAACTGATTTATTGTATGATAAATATTGTATGTAAGTATGATAAAAAGTTTGATGCACAAGGCAGGATCCAGACAGGACAGTGCCCACACAATTAATAGAGTATTTAATCTCTTTTTTTCCCCCTTGAAATGTTAACTGGAGCCAAAGGACCTAAAAAGTTAGTAAGGTAAACAAAACTAATAGACAAAAAAATCAATTCAGATATAAGATTGATATGATGTTAAAAAAACAAAACAAAATAAAAATATTGCGATCTCACATTTAACTTTGCATTATCTATTACAACCTAAAAATTGTTCCCCAAATTCTGTCCTACAGAGCACCCAAGAGAGCTATACAGTGGAAACAGCTACCACATTTAAGTAAGTTTGGGTAATGCTGCATGTTATATTTCTGTCTTAGGCAGATTAACATATTCATAAAAGCATATTTAACTGTGTTGGCGATGATAGTCCCCTCACATATTTGAGCACAGAAGGCTTTTGGTAGAGTTTCTAATAGCATCTTACAAGACTGTCTTCTAAGAAATGCGCATTGGGAAATGTAGGCTAGGCCTAAAGCTTCACCTTTTAGTATATAATGTGTCACTAATTTTAATTTCAATAAAAGTTTCTTTTCCATCTCTGTGTGTTCCATATAACAACAAGAATTTTTGTTGCTTAAACAGGTGAAAATAGAGAATAGAAATGGCAGAGCATAAAGTCATAATTTGTTTTTCCTTAAAATTATACAGTTTCTTTTCATCTTAGCTTTCCATAGAAATTTCCCATACCAATGTTTTTTTTATAATTAATCATTTATAATGTATAAATAGATCACCTTATGGAAAGACAAAGCAGGAATGTTAAGCCTGAACAGGTGATTTACTGTTTAAATAAAATAAAACTTACACAAAGCTAATCTGAAATTTAGATAATACATTATTATTATTCTATAGGGTTCATCATAAATGATAACAGTTAAACTAAATTACTGGCATTAAAATTACTGCTATATTACATGATCACACACATTTGAAGTTTTCTCTTTCTTATTATCTATAAAATAGTATTAATATATTTTCCTAACCATTATTAAAATTTAACTGATTTCATTTGCATATTTTCACACATTTGTGGTAAGAAAGTAAAACTTTCTAATCAGTTATTGGAGTTTACTAAACATTTATTTTTTATTTCCCTAGGATCACTCATATTCAAGGAGTGCTATGGTCTACTCTACCCTACTCTCTTTCACGTAGAAGATTTAGGGTTGAGGAACAAAGTTATTGTTTGGACACCAGCAAGGATGAAATTTGTTATTATACCCTGTGATGGGAAGAGATACAGACTCCTTTTTTATTTTAATTAAAAGATATTTATTTATTTTTAATAGAGAGACAGTTAAACCCTCTGATACAATCCAGTTCAACAACCTGTAGAATATGCCTATTCTGTGCAATATTCTATGCTCAAAATTTGCGTCTCTGGTCAAGTGTTCCTGGAAAAGTTGCTCCTCATTTCCAGGCTCCTCCCATGTTTCATTGATACCTTAGCAGAGCTATGATTCATCACAGGTTACTTTTCTCTCATGACAGTCCCTAACATCTATTTATTTTTATTTATTTTCAGTTTATTTATTTATTTTGAGTGAGGGGGGAGAGGGGTAGAGAGAGAAAGAGAGAGAGAGAAAGGGAATCCCAATCAGGCTCCACCCTGTCAGTGCAGAGCCAGATATGCAGCTTGAACTCATGAACCATGAGATCATGACTTGAGCCTAAGTCAGACGCTTAACCATTGAGCCATTCAGGACCCTCCTAACATCTATTTCTATGTGTGGACATTTTATGACATGGGCCACCTTTGTTTTCTTTAATGGGGCAGTGAGAAATAAGATATAAGAGTACATGGAAATGCATGACTAATGGAAACAGTGACATGATCTCCAGAGTTTCCATTCTCTTCTGTCATAAAGTTATCCCCTAGTAGGAAGAGAATAAAGGTTGAAAACAACATTTTTGAAAGGAGATTTGAATCATGAAAGGAAATCGTGAATCAAGGAAATCTCTTAAAGCACCAATAGTTCCATAAAATGATGACAATACAGAGAAGGATTAGGAAGGAATAATCATGTAGTGCCTCTTTATGAAATATTATCAGTTCAAATGAAAGTGAATGAAATAAGTTCTTTCACTTATTTTATTACTTCTTAGCTAATTTTAAATCTAGTGAATCTCTTATAAACATGTTCTAAATTTAACATTTTATTTCTGCACCATTATTTGAATAAAGATTACAAGTCTTTAATCTTGCTGGCTTGAAAACAAAATTATTTGGTAGAAGCGTTTTAAGCAGAAGCACTATAACTCTCTTTCAGAAAAACATGATGCAGCAGAAAAGATCAAACATTTACAGGGAAGTTATTTTTCCTCTTTTTGAAAGCTGATGCCCATGGCTTTCACTAATTGAAAATTTTCTTTACAAAAACAAGCCTGTAGGCAGTCTATTTGCAGCCAGGAGCGTTAACTGCACATCGCTGTAACTTCCTGCTTTTAGAAACTTACTAAGAGATCAATGGAACTGGATACTGACAATAAGAGGTGGACTTCACTAATTTGTAATGACTTGGGCGTGCAGAAAAACAAGTAATTGCCTAGCCATTATCTTTCATAGTTTCAAGCGATACAACTGACGCTATCATTATCTATGAATAAGGGATAAGAAAAAAATTCGGTGGTCATTAACATGTAAAACACTTATGGTTCATTTTTACTGAGTCTTTCAATATAATAACTTTCACAGGTTCTCTCTCTCTCTCTCTCTCTCTCTCTCTCTCTCTCTCTATATATATATATATATAATTATTGCTATTGACATTCCAATGTTAACCCCAGAAAGTGCCCTTGTCAGAAATATGAAAGATGTCATTAGGTTAAATGTTTAATAATATTACCTCCAAATATTTTATCAGTTTTAGTCTTAATGAGTCTGCCTAAGACACCAACAATAGAATAAAAAGACAGTTCTAGTTTGCTTATGCTTGGGGAAAAGATTTTTTTTGTTTTTACTTTTATTATATGGATTAGAGCTTTCGAATTTGTGAATTCGAAGAAGAGGTAAAGAAGAGTCGAACTTGTTATTCCTGATGTATAATACATATAATTTTAAGCCCCACATTATTGATGTATTTCAAAACCTTTGAAGTAAAACCATATAGTAACCATTTTTTTTTTTTTTGCTGATATAGGCAAATTGATTGTTTGTTGTTTTTAAGCCCAAATTGTCCTTTTTCATTATATTCAGGTGAATGAAATCTGAATTTCAGATCAAAGACTGGAGTTTGGCCTCTAAGAGAAAAATGTGTATAAGAGTAGGTATCTTTTCACTTTCTTCAGTGGGTTTAAATGAGTTATAAACATTGATTAAAAAGATCACGTTTTATTAGGTTTACATTTAATTGAATGGCAATGTGCTCTTTCCTCATCTTTTTCTCTTCAGATCATATTACAAAGCTTATGTTTTAATAAAAATAATTGTTTTATTTAAAACAGTAGTGAATATCAGGAAATTCAACAACAACAAAAAGTAATATTAAAAAGAAAAACAAAATTCTCGCCACTCAAAAATAGCCATAGAAATGTTTTGGTGCAGTTCCTCCCAATCTGTTGTCTAGGAAGACGGAGGCATCTCTATTCTCTCTGTGACAGCTGGAAAAATTCTTTATACCATATGGAAACACATGAGTCACTCCCCCTCAAAACCCCCGCTGGGGGCCATTTACACTCAAAGTAAACTCCAATATTCTTTCCTCATCCCACAAGGCACTGCCTGATTTAATTGTCTACTCACCCTCTGACCCTACGACCCTTCCAGGGAGTTGTGAGACTATCTATGATAGTCCCATAGACTAGCTCATCAGTTCTTTATATCGTGATCCCCAATTCCCTGCTTTGGCATCATCTAAAAGGACCAAATTGCTTTAGTTTATCTAGGACTGTCCCTGTTTTAAATCTGAAAGCCACACACTCCTGGAATCCTCTCAGCTCTTGGCAAAGAGTATATTCCTAGAATAAGGATATTAATTACACTCTGAACATGTTAGTCATTTTAGACATATTAGCTTTTGAATAATAATTGTCCTTAAGCCCACTGCTCTTAAATTGTGTTTCACTGGACAATCTGTTGATGTTATATATCCCCCACTGATTTGGAATCCCATCTTCACTAACAAAATCAAAGTGAGAAATTCACTGGACTGGTTTTGGGCTATACAGTCTCACCTACTAACCTATATGTCTATATTAGAAATGATACCATACTTTTTAAGTTACTGTGGATTTCTAATATGTTATAAAATGTAGAGATGGAAGTGTCCTCATTATTTTTATTTTCACTATGCTGTTTTTGTTCACTTATTTTTAAGATGAATTTCCAAATAATTTTGTCAAGTTATAAAAATACCATATTAGAATATAAGTTTGAATTACATAGAATGCACACTTAGCTAGAAAAATGCATACTCTTATGATATTGAAATCATCCACTCAGAAACATATATGTCCATGCAATTGTTCATATTATCTTTATGATTTTTACTAATGTATTGAGGAATATTTATAGGTTCAGAGCATTTTTACATCAAATTTTACTTTTAATTGATTTCCCATTGATCATTTTGAGCTGTTTTAGGAAAAAATTGTTAGATTAAACATTTTATTTTCATTTTCAAAATTTATGTTTTTCTTGTCTTATTTCTTTGACTGGAATTCCAGAATCATGTTATTTAAACAATGACTATATAGTTATTTCTACAATATCTCTTTTTCTTACCATAAGTAATTTAAAATAGACTGAATCATATACTAAGACTAAAGAAGTCAAGCAGTTGTGATTTTCCACTTAGTGATGATAATTCTTTATCTGTTTCAAAAGATGTTCCTTTTTCATGTATCCTATTCTTATGTAAAAACCACTTTTCTACAAGCCCGGGCACACATTAAATCAGTGTATTAAGAAATTTTGTACAGGTGGCATTCTTGCTGCCCTTTGGAATGTCTCTGTCAATTTAGGTTTAAAGCCCTGCTATTATGTATAGCAGTCCATATCCTAGCCTACCCACCTTCAAGTTCTGTTTATTCTTCCTATGGTTGCTTCTACCTGTCATGACAAGAATAGTATTTCCTCCTTCAGGAAAAAGCCTCTCTTTTATTGTTACCCTTTACCTCACCAGCTCCACTGAATATCCGTCCATGCCATTGGATCCGAAGAGAGCTGCCTTTGAATTTCATTTGGCCTTCCTCTAAAAAAAACAACTTCCTCCAATCCTCCCCCAGTAAATCTCTTGAAATTCTAATCCCTTCTTAGTATCTATTTTCTATAGAACCCAAACTAATACAGTGGTGCTGAAAATGTTTTAGGTAAAAACTCTAGAGGGGTCCTACAGTGGACTCACCCACCACCTGGTTGGCAAAGACAACATGCTTCTGAGTGTATGTGGTATATAGTAACAGTCCAGTTGCTGAAGACTTTACCTGAGGTCACCTGGAAAAGCATCCCAGTGGAGAGGAAAGCTATGGTAGGTCTGATAATTCAAGTACTTGAAAGTTATGAGGAAACAATACCTAAAATGATAACACAGTTGGCTTCTTTCTGCTAAGTTCTACTGATGGTGGGCAGAGGGATAATAAACAACCAAGCATTGTCAACAAGCAGTTAAAAGCTAAGTAGAAGAGCACACACAGAAGATGCACAACCTAAGGATGCTTAAATACTTAGCCAGGGCACCTGGTTGGTTAAGTGCCCAATGCGTGATTTTGGGTGAGGTTTGTGAGTTCGAGCTCCACATCAGGCTCAGGCTCTGTACTGACAGTGCAGAGCCTGCTTGGGATTCTCTTCCTCTCTGTCTGCCCCTCACCTGCTGATTCTCTCTCTCCCTCTCTGCCTCTCTCTCTCTCTTTCTCTCAAAATGAGTAAACATTAAAAAAAATTACTGAGCCAAGGGTGCCTGGGTGGCTAAGTTGGTTGAGCGTCCAACTTCGGCTCAGGTCATGGTCTCACAGCACGTGAATTCGATCCCCACGTCGGGCTCTTTGCTGACAGCTCAGAGCCTGGAGCCTGCTTCATATTCTGTGTGTGTGTCTCTCTCTCTCTGCTCCTAACCCACTTGCATTCTGTCTCTGTGTCTCAAAAATAAGTAAACACTAAAAACAAACAAACAAACAAACAAACAAACACTTAGCCAAAGTAGATCTGCTATGCTAAATTTGGGTCCATGGTTGGGAAAACCTGGGAACACACACACACACACAAATGGAATAGGTATGCCTATATGGATACCCTCATGGTACTGGCTTTTGAGCTTTTGAGCTTCTCCCAGAAGCCTCAGAATTTATGGAAATTGTCCATACTTCCCTACTCATAGTTAGGACTTACCACATGCTGGAAAAAGCTATAAAGCTCCTCCATGGCAAGACAAGCTATCGCCACCTCCTCTCCTGTCTGCTAGATAGAAACTAGGGTTAAATCTCATCCTTAGAAAGTCCTAAGCCCCACAAGCAGGGGAAAAATACACTTACACTGAGGAAGTTGCAAAAATTAGCTAGTGCGTTCCAACAGGAGCCAGAGGAATAACATTGGAATTGGATTTTGAGGGAGTTTTGTTAAAGAGGCTAGAGTATAAAACTTGATGAGCATAACTTCAATAATTTAAGAGAGTTGTCTCAGGATATGGGATTATGTACGAGAGCTGTCTCAGGATAATATACTGGTAAGGACCTTAAAGGATGGGGGAAGCTCTATGCCAGAATAACTTTTATAAAGTATTTTTAAAATCTTTTGTTAAGTTTATTTATTTATTTTTAGAGAGTGAGCAAGCGAGCAGGGGAGGGGCAGAAAGAGAGGGAAAGAGAGAATCCCAAGCATGCTCTACTCTATCAGCACAGAGCCCGATGTGGGGCTTGAACTCACAAACCGTGAGATCATGGACCAAGCTGAAACCAAGAAAGAGTCAGGTGCTTAACCAAGTGAGCCACCCAGGCATTCCTAGAGTAGCTTTTAGAACTCTGGAAGAAGTGATGGCCAGCGAGAAGTGAAGTAGAAATGTCTAAACTATTCTAAGAGATGGTAAAGAAAGGAGGAAAGAGTCTGAATGAATTACTCCAGTGGGAATAGATAAATAATATGAGGCCAAAAACCCAACCAGACAACTATGTTCCACAGGAAGACAGATCATTAGCCAAGGCAGACAGGAATGTGCTGGTGAGAGGGCCACCAGAATTTCATTGGTGGCTCTTTCCCACAAGCCAGGGTTGGAGATAGGAAAGGCTGTCACAGATCTGGGCTCATTAATATTCATAGGTTTGATGAGTTACCATAGTGAGAGAGGCCAAGTGGCTGTGATTAACTTTCAGAGACCACAACTACCATATCAGATAATAAGGTAGGAGGTACAGACAAGGGCCGCAAGGATTTGTGAAGTTGTTTAATAGAGCATGGTGTTCTTAGGGCCAGAATTGCCAAGGGAGTAGCCAAAATTCTTGCTGCCTGATATCTTTAACCAAACAATTAGAAAAGTAGGAGTCTGAGGGGTGTGAGGGTGATTGTCCGAATAAAAAGTTCAGGTTCCAGACCTGCACCAATTTTCATATCCAGAATCTCCTAACCCAAACAGTAGTCTTAGGACCTCTACTGGAATGAATACAGTGATGATTACCCACTCCCACCCCCAGTTCTTTCCCAAAGGGTCCTAAAGGTGTTTATTCAGATGACTGTACACTAGGAAAGGCAATGAATACCACACATTAGGAGAACTTTTAGACACAGTGTCTGACATGACATCAGTACCTAGAGAAACAAATGTCATTATGGCTCTCTCTGTGTTTGAGTGGAAGCTTATGAGTTCGAAGTAATAAATGGTGTCCTGGCTAAAGTTCAGCTCACAGTGGGACCCACTGGTCTTTTCCCCATTAAATTAGAATAGATATACAAGGCAATTAAAAAAAAAAAAACTCTGTTATGGGATTCTCTCCTGTGGGGAAGGCCAAGAGGAAACTTCTGAAATTGCCTGCCATTTCTGATCAAGATAGTAATTCAAAACCAATATTTCATCCCCAGTGTAGAGGAGTGGGGATGGTAGAGATTAGAAGAAAACTAAGGACTGAAAAGATGCAGGAGTGATGGTCCTATCACACTCTCAATTAGTTTTCTATTCTGACTCCTGTAAAAACTAGAGAATAGCCACAAACAGCATCGGGCTCAACCAAAGAGGAATCCCTCACATCTACTGAGATGGATATGGTATCATTACTAAAGCAGATTAATAAATCCAGCATTCCTGGTATGGGACCTTTAATCTGGCAGATATATTCTTTTCAATCTCAATCAAAAAGGAGGATCAGAGACCACTGGTATTCATATGACAAAAATGTTCATTTACAGTTTTACCTCAGGGATACATTACTTCTCTTACCTCTCCCTTACTATAGTATGATGAGATCTGGACACCCTGCTTATCCTTTCAATATCACACTGATCCATTACATTAATGACATCATGCTGATTAGAAAAAGCAATGGCCACATGTCATAAAAAATAATACAGAAAGATCCCAGGTATCCTTCACCAAGTACCCCCAAAGATAACATCTTGCAAAACTATACACTATCACAACCAGGGTAAGTCCATCAGTTCAATCAATATATATTGTCTTTCAATGCCAATTGTTCCAAAGCTAAAGATGAATAAAGGAAATGATGATTATTGCTGATTGTTCTATAATTATTACTGAAACCAATTTTGTTACAGAGAGGAGGGCGTAGTATCCATCTGGGTATCAGAAATGCTAAGTATGCAATGTTCTGGCCTTTTAGACAGTTATAGAAACCCAGAAAGTAGGACATTATGCTAGTGAGTGAATCAAAAGGCATATTTACCACTTTTCTCTTTTCAAATTGAGTTAACAATTATTAATTTCTCACGAAAAATAGTTACTTGATGTTTATTCTCTCTTGAGTGCTTTCCCCCTGGCTTTGTGCTCAGTAGTGAATATTCCATGCCTGATCCATACCATTCTATTGGCAACGGAGACACTGGATTCTTCCTCTGATTCTACTTGCATGTCTTCCTCACTCTACTCTCTTTCGCCTTGAACAAGGAAGTGAAACTAATCAGTTCTTTAAATAAAACTTAAAGACAACTTGCCCCTTATGTACATCTAAGGAATCATATGAAGATTCAATTAATCTGATTCTTAACAATCTGAAAACAGATGGGCACTAAATAAAAACAGGATCTCGCTATATTGTCAATCACATCAATAGAACTTGAAGTTGTTGATTTGCTTCCCACTTTAAAAAAACGGAATACAAATTAAAATGCAAATGAAATGACAAATGCAAGCCCATTTGTAAATTAAAATACTACCCATAGGAAAAATGAAATAAGACAATGATCCTCTCATGGGGGAGGGAAGATATCTGTAGGTGCTTACTTTGGCTCCTTTTGGTCCTCAAACCAATGATCAAGGTGATGGGACTTGAGCTCCTTAACTGAAATCTATAACATATTTTTAAAAATATTTCTCAGAAGAAATACAGCATAATAACAAGTACTATCATCTTGCACATTGGGTGAGCTATATGCAAATTAGTCAACAATTATGATTGACTAAGAATTATATTTAACAATTGAATGTCATTTCATACATGAATTATCATAAGGCAATTGAAGAGTGGTATCATAAGGCAACTGAAAAGTGGTATTTAAGGAAGTTATCTTTAGAGAGGTCAATTCTAAAGATGCAAATCTGAATACAAAGTGAATTACTTGTTGGATAGAAAGAAGGTCAAAATCCTTTGTATCACTAGGAAGGAGAGATGGAACTTAATACATCATGGACATACTTTGGGGCTACAGAAGAGAAATAAACACTAGAACTTTGGGGTGCCTGGGTGGCTCAGTTGGTTAAGCATCTGACTTCAGCTCAGGTCATGATCTTAGTTTGTGGGTTCAAGCCCCGTGTCAGACTCTGTGCTGACAGCTCAGAGCCTGGAGCCTGCTTTGGATTCTGTGTCTCCCCCTCTCTCTGTCCCTCCCCTGCTCATGCTTTGGCTCTTTATCTCTCTTTCAAAAATGAATAAACATTAAAAAAAAAACTTTAAAAACAGTACTAGAACTTTGACATATTTAATGATGGTTTCTGAAAACTTAACTCAAAAGAATACAATTTGGATACTGAGTAGCGTCTTAAGTCTCTTAGTAGAGTGACCTACAGGTGATTTCATATTTGTAATTCTTTACCTCTGCTCTTCTATATCCACACACATTATTGCTCTCCCATCACCTTTAACTTCTTATAATTCTAATCAAACCATACTTTTGAAAACAAAAAGAAATACCTGTCATTTGGAACATTTGAAACTTGCTCTTTTTTCTTAAGTAGAATTTGGAGGTAGTATTTTATTTTTCTTCTGGATCTGTTTTATAACCAATAACACCAGAATATTTTCATTTTAGATCTTCTACCTTAAAAGATAAATGCTTCTTTCAAAACTTTTAACCCTATAGCTAATCCATGCTTAAACTGAAGTTTAATACTGAGTATTTTCAGAAATGACAGTCTCTAAAGAGATCTAATTGTTATCACAGATACCACAGATTTTGTATGATTAAGAATTTAGCCATACAAAATATAAATAATTAGGACTATATTTTACCAAGGAGATGAAGATCTTTATATTAAAAACTGTAATACATTAGTGAGAGAAGTTGAAGAAGCCACAAATAAATGGAAATATATTGTACTCTCAAGGATTAGAAGAACAAATATTGTTTAAATTTTTTTTTTTACTGTTAATTTATTTTTGAGACAGAGAGAGAGAGACAGAGCATGAGCAGGGGAGGGGCAGAGAGAGAGAGAGAGAGAGAGAGAGAGACAGAATCCGAAGCAGGCTCCAGGCTCTGAGCTGTCAGCACAGAACTCATGAACTGCGAGATCATGACCTTAGTGAAGTCAGACGTTTAACTGACTGAGCCACCCAGGTGCCCCAGAACAAATATTGTTTAAATGTCCATACTACCTAAAGTCTTCTACAGATTCAATGCAATCCCTATCCAATGGCACTTTTCACAGAAATGGAACAAATAATTCTAACATTTGTATGGAACCACAGAAAATCCCAAATAGCCAAAGCACACTTAAGAAATAAAGAAAAAAACTGAAAACATCACACTCTGATTTAAAACCAAAAAATCTTGTAGGTACAGAAAATAGATTGGTGATTCCCATAGATGGGGGATGGGAGGTGTGAAAAATAAAATTTTAAAAATGCCATCTAAATATATAGTTTGATCCAGTGTATCTATATCTATATCTGTATCTGTATCTGTATCAATCCTAAATGTAGTCTCTTATTTATTTATTATACGTTTTGAAGTTCTACTTAGGAGGTTTCAAACAGTGAGCTAAGCACTAAACAATACTGAAGGAGAATGAACAAAACTGAGTCTTACAGTGTTGGTCTAGGAAAGATACATGCTTTAAAAAAAGGTAGGGGAACACTGGAAACCATTTAGGGTGAATCAGTGTTTCAAACAACTAGTAACTGAATGATGAAAAAGGTAGTGAATGAATAGTCAACTTTAAAATACTTTCTAAAAACTACAATTTTAAAAACTTTAACTTTCTGAAGGAAGTTTCAGTATCTAAATGCATATATTTAATTGTTATTGAAAAGAGCTCACAATATCTTAACAACCAGCCTATCTGTGATTCCCTATCCCTAACAATATCTGTTCTTCTGATTTATAACATATTGAAACTACATAGGTTAAATAATATCCATTGATACATCACCATTGGTTGGTTTGTCAGATTAATTAGCCTATATCAAGTCAAAGTCAGGACAAATGAAAGAGACCCAGGCCTGGAATCCTTTGCTATTGGGGACTACAGACAAATACTAGGCACATGGGGACCTCCTAGAGATATCAAGTAAGGGGCCTTGGGATTTACAGGAAACCATGAGGCCTTGGCATGGTCGGCTTGGAATCAGGAGAGAAAAGATTAATGCAAAGTGGATGTTGAAAGACTCTGAAAATTTACCTGCTTCATGGATATGTCCAAGGACAGAACTAGCTGTTAACATGTTAACAGGAAGTAATTCTGCTGTGCCAGCAATGATAATGACTCCCCACTCCCCAAATAAGATTGGCCAGAATCAGGTAAGAAAAGTGTAACCCTTATCCCAACCCAAAACCTGGCATGAGATGTGACAAAAGCTTTGCACTTCCTAAAACATTCATCTTTGGAAGACATTTTCCTTTTCTTTATTTGAAGAGAGAGAGAGAGACAGAGACAGAGAGAGAGAGAGAGAGAGAGAGAGAGTATTTCCCATAATGTTGGAACTTCTTTTGAACAGGGATTGTTTTTTCTTTAAATTTTTTTATTTCAGTATTTAGCAAACTACCTGTATAACCTGAGTATCTTGATCTCTCTAAGCTTTAGTTAAACAAGGATAAAAATAAATGCTATGAAAACATAGGTATGAATTTAATAAAATGATGCATGTGCCAGACATGTAATAAACATTTTATAAATGTTAGCTATTATATCCACATCATTATTACCATCATTGTAATATCCTGTGAAAAGGCTACAAGACAGTTTCCATGTTCTCACTCTTATCAAACAGCTACCCTTTTATATCAAGGCCCGCCTTTGGTACTCAAATATTTCCTTTAAATATATTAGATCTTGGGAAGAAATATTTGTTTACTTTCTTGGTGCTATAAGAACATTAGAAAGAGGGTAACACTTTCTGTACTTCTGATCAACTAAAAAATATAAATATAAATATATATGTACACAAACATACACATACACACACACACACATATATAACATTTAAAATGTTACATATATATACATATATATATAAAACATTTAAAATGCTATATATATAGATATATATATAATATCACACTCAGAATACTCTGGTACCCTATTGAGAAGTGAATATTTTTGTATCTACAAACACACAGGTAGAGACAAAATGAACTAATTTGTAGTTTACTTAAAATATGAGAAACTATGTAACCATTCTATTCCTTGATTTTTATATGTCACTCTGTTTCAAATATCTTATTCCAGACCTACTAAATGGGAGAAGGATGAAGATAAGTGAAGGAAAGCAAGGAAAATTTAATTTAGATTATAGCAAAGTTGCTCATAATATCTTAAACATGTAATTTATAAAACATACAAATTTAAACATACATTGCAATCTAATTGTGATTGTCATATTTTTATATTAAATAGTAATTAATAAAATACCCCAGTAACATTCATTAATTCATTCCTCATTATGCTTCTTAAAATACATCTATTTTGTTCTCCTTTTATTTTTCTGTAACTGTTGGACTGACCTGGAAACAACCCCAGATAAAATGTTACTGCTGCTGCTCAGTAATGTCTGAGAGCCTGCGTTCCCAGTAAACGAGGGCCGAGAAGTTATTAGCCTGAGTGGGAAGCCAGCCCTGAAGTCGAGTAGGAGTAAAAGTTGTCTTTAGTATCATGAGGAACCACCAGAGAAGACAAAGTACAGAAGTGGAATGATCATTCAATGCAAGAGGAGTGGCAGAAAGGCCCTGCTCTAGTGGCATTTTTTTCTAGGTATTTAAAATGGGCCTTCATTTTGAGAGAATAGATTTGGCCCAAACAATCTCTCAGATTTCATCCACATTCACTATTTTGAATGGCTGTATCCTTACGTTAGAAGAGTAGTTCCTTCACCGAAGTATTTAAAAAATCCATTCATTCATTCATTCATTCATTCATTCAATCATCGATTCATTCACTAAATTCTTATTGAAAACCTGCTGTATGGGAAGTGCCAGTAAAACAAAGGAGAATGAAATATAATCCTTGTAAAGCTTGTAACATTCTTAAGTATGGTAAGTAGTGGGTTATGGACAAATCTTGATAGTAGCACAGGGAAAGGATGTTTAAATTTGCTCTGTGAAAGTCAAAGAAAAATTTATGTAGGAAATGAAATGCAATGGTTTCTAGTAGTTGCACACCAGAAATGTGAGCTGTCCACTACTCCACCCTCTTCTTCTTCCTCTTGGCTATTTTGTCCTTAATTATGTGGTAATTCTGCCTATTTTTCTCTATTTCTACTACCCCTAGCAACTTCAACCTACTGTCCTCTCTCATTGGACTAGGGAAATGGCCTCATAACAAGTTTACCTGCTTCTATTCTGAGCCTTCTCCAGTTTTCTGTCTGCCAGCAATGTGATAAAATACAAACCCAATCACATCGCCTTCTGACCTTCCACAGATGATGGCTTTCCATAGGTATTCAGATAAGGCAAAAATGTCCTCGTCAGACTCCACAAGGCCACAGGTGGTCCAGTGGCTGGGTACTTGTACTCTTCATTTAAATCTTGCATTCTTTCCTACTAGTTATCTCTGCACCAAAAAAAAAAAAAAAAAAAAAAAAAAAAAAGAGAGAGAAAAGAAAAAAAAAACCTCTTTCTGTTTTTGTTTGTCTCAAATATGTCAATTTCTCCTCAACTCCAAACTTCTTGCACATGTATTTTCTCTGCTTTGTATGTTTTTCCTTCCCCTTCCCATTTTAACCAGGTACTCTCCTTATCTTCACATCTCAGCTTAAGCATCGCTTCCCTTATGCTTAAGTGACCCCCTCCTCACTGCTACCCCCAGTCAAAGGTGCTTGCCTTCTTCTGGAACTGTATTTGTTTCTTATAACAAAATTTATCTTTATTTGTCATTACACATGTGAGGTTGTTTGATAAACATCTATCTCGTCACTACACTAAATCTCATGCTGGCAAAGCTAGTCTGTTTCTGCTCACCATTGAATCTCCACCTCCTAGCAGATTACCTGATTCCAAATCATTACATTGGATAAATAAACTGATAGGAAATTAGATGGATGAATAGATGGGTGGTTGGGTGGATGGATGGATGGATAGATGAAATTTGCCAAATGGAAAAGGAAGAGACATTCAGGCACCTTATGAACAAAGGCAGAGGAAAATAACAGCCCATGGTCTTTGGATGGGCATAGACTTCATGGGATGCAAAACTGGAAAAGATGAGGCTCAAGGAGTGGGTTGGAGCCAGACTGCAAATTTGTTATCTGACGTGCTAAGAAGCTTATATTTTTTTCATCCGGTGGGCA
This sequence comes from Puma concolor, assembly GCF_028749965.1. Classification (NCBI taxonomy): domain Eukaryota; kingdom Metazoa; phylum Chordata; class Mammalia; order Carnivora; family Felidae; genus Puma; species Puma concolor. Next base: position 137,361,079 of record NC_141674.1, on the reverse strand, counting down.
TTTGACAGTCAGAGGAGGCTATTAGGAGGACAAACAATATAATTATATTTGTTTTTTTAAAATTACGATAACCCAAGCAGTAGTGGGGGAAACAGTACCAAATATGTAGAGACTATTTACAGGAAAACTAGTTGTAAGGCAGCTCTGATCATGTGGAATTGGCATTCAAGCTGGAGAAATCGAGGGGAGCAAAAGCACAGAATGCACATCCTGTGAGCTCAATACTGGAGGTAGCCCAGGCTGCCTGACACATCAGGTGAGTGAAGATCTTAAGGGATGGGTGTGGATTCGAGGGCTGGGATGTGGTTGTGAACGGTTGTGCATGGCAGGTTAACTCATTCTGTGATTGTTCTTCATCCCTGCCTAATTTGATTTTGTTAATCAGTAGCATTGGAGATGCCAGTGACGAAATTAAGGATATGGAAATATTTTAAAGGATGATCAATGAAAAGGAATTTGCAAGTTATTAGTTTGTCAAAAAGATAAAGAAATGACAAAAATTTTCCTTGTATGCTTCAAAATAGGTAAATTAAGTGTAAATAATGATTCTCGGGTTATAGTTCACAATTATTTTTGCTTTTTAAACATTTTAAATATTTTTTTTAAATCTAAGATTTTAGGAGCATTTCAAGTGAAACCCTAAAGAAAATATGTCATTATGTACTCTATTCATTTACATGAAGGAGTAAAAAGTACCCTGTAAAACTGGGAAGAATGCATATAAAAATCATTTTGTTTTTTTATGTCGCTTGTCAGATGTTTTATGGACTTTGCCTTTTCTTTGCAAAGTGGCTTATTTCTAGAAACAGTACAAGGCAGGCAAAGACAGAGCTGCCATCTGAATGTTGGAATATTCTGGCTGTCCAGATAGCCAACTGGTCATTGTGTGTGCCTGTTTGTTGCCCTGCCATCTGCCCCATCCATTATTCTCTGCACCTCTGCCCTGCTTTGAGATCTAAAATGCTGACCCCTAAAGACTGTACCCCACCAGGCTCCCTCATTGGCTGGTTTCCAGTAAAGTGCAGCCAGTGGGGAATAAAGGCAAAAGATCAGGGTGTGCAAAAATAGACAGGTCTTGGTGCCATCCTTCAGTCTCTCATGTAGATATTCTGGATGTCTCTGGTCCTAGCTCCAGCTCTTACTCTGTTGTAGTCTTTACTCCTCTTGCCCAGTTACCCCCAGGGATGTTAGCAGCTTGCATTCTTGCTAACCTCTGGGTACCTCTCCTATCTTTGTGGTTGCTTTAAACTTGGCCACATGTACGTAGGTTGTCCCTTTACTAAAATGTCTTTCTGAGATAAATTCTGTTTCCTTATGGGATCGAGCATGTTCCAAAGTTAGATGGACTTGATTCTAACAGTTGCTTTATTCTTCTGATTTGTGGAGCTGGAACAAGTTATGGATTTCAGTGTCTTGGCCTATAAAATGTACATCACAGCAAGATTTGTTTTATAGAGGTACTCTGGAGACCAGATGAACAAATGTATCTAAGAGTGCCTTGCACAGGTCTTAGCACTTTTTAATCATTGAAGTAAATGTTAAGAAAAAATCAAAATTAAAATAATGTGTATTTTCATGAATTCCACCAAGGAAAATTGTTACATTCTTGGGGGTAGAGATCTATTCAGACCCTCATACTATTCTCTGCCTCTAACTTAACATATTTCTTAATTGGAGAAAGGAATGTTAAGGAATGTAGTTTGAGTCTCTAGAATTCTGGCCAGGGTGTAACCACGTCCTCCCATCACAGAGGGCATTCAGAACTAATTATTTCCACCAGAAATTTTATAAATCAGATTTTACTATTACATTATTTAATACTTATATTGGGTTATTCACAGATTTTTAAAGTACTATTTTAAATAATAGATTAATTTCCTTATTTTTACTTTCATACTTGCATTTTATATTCGAGAGAAATACTATACATTCTTCTAAAATCATGAGAAGCCTCATTGGGAATATCACTGACCATCAGTGCCTAGCTTTTCCACAGCAAGTTGTAAAAGGGACCAAAAATTAACTAACTCCTAAGTTAATAGACAATTCATCTGAAATGAAATGGAGCAATACAGCACGAGAAGAAAGCCTACAGTGAAAAAAAAAATGGTATAAAAATGGAGTTTATTCCAGAGGCCAGAATCAAAGTTTGTAGATGACAGCAAACTCCGAGAAAGACTACATTATGTAGTGGCCAGGAAAGGCAAGGGAAAGAGAAAGTGCTGTAAGGAATGTATCAGTTCCTCTTGAGCCGTCCATCTACTTCGGATCAATAGCTCTTCCAACCATGGGACATTCAAGCTTTCAGCCTGAGAAATTGAAGTTCTCAAAATAAGTCAGGGTTGCAACACAAGTCCATCATGGTGTGTCACAGAAATGAAATGAGTTGTCTCCTGCTCGATTGATGACTGACATCAAACCAGGAGGAAAAAGAAGAAAATAAACGAGACACGGGTTTTGAAAAGTTGTTTCACAGACTTCTGTGGAAAATTTTACACCAGGGGGCTTGTTCTGGGCTGCAAGCACGTGCAAAACCACAGCCGCCATCACAGCAGTGAGGGCTCCACAGCACGGCCTGAGGAGCAGTGAGGGGAGATGCCCCAGAGAATCGTTTACCGCTGTGATGTTTTTATACAAATCCGAAATAAGAAACTCAGAACTTCTCAGGCTTGGGTGGGGAACAACCATGGAATGCCCAGGAATTGCCAGGAGATGAGAGAGGTGAGGATAGGAACAGGTGATTTTTAAATACAAAGTGACGATATGCATCTTACATAATGACCTGAGCAACTCGTGCTGGCAAGAGCCCATCCTGGAAAACAAACTTGTAAGAAAAAATCAAAGGCCGTTCAGCATATGTCTGTGTTGCACAGCTAAAAAGACCCCTGTAGTGCCTACAAACAGGCCAGTGAAATCGATGCTTGGTGCAATTGCTAACTGAGCTTCCTGTTGATAAAAAGGAAAAGAAAAAACACCCCCACCACCACAACTTTGTTATCCATGCTACAATCCTCTTGCTCCTCTATTATCCAGGCTTTCAAAGTGATTGAACTGAAAACACTTTCTATCAGTGTACACAGATGCCCCAGATACGTTAGAGACCCATGAACTACAATGGCTTACATGCATCGGCCTCTTCTTTCCTTAGCCTTTGCCTGGAGCAAAGAAAATGGAGTGGGAAGCAATGAGCATTCCAGCACCGAAGGTGAAGGATGTTTTGCTCAGAGGTGAGATGGCTGCACTGTCTCATGCAATCTCAGTCAATGCCTTCCAGTTAGCAGCTAGGAGACTCTATACCTTTGACACCATCTGAGACGCCTGAGTTGAAGCTGGTTAAATCAATAGGCCGTGATCTCTCTTGTCTTCATCTTTATGCTCGTGATTTGTTGTGATCTCGATAAGTGATTTCTACTTATCATTCTCTCAATCAATTTGTCTCTAAAATGGACCTCTCTCTTCCCACACATGATGAGATCGGATCCTGGAGCTTCTCCGATCCACATGTGAATTGATTGACAGGGAATTCAAGGATTTGACTGGAAAATATTAATGTATACAAATTCCCTTCCTTCGTGTGCCTGCTGGGCAGAAATCATGTGGCACCACTGTGAACACGCTGCAGCTATGCAATGTTTACTGAATCAGCAGTTGCTCTGTTATCAAATATATAATTTCGTACAGAATTCCTGAAATATATACAGTATTTATTTCGGTGTAGCAGGAGCAAGCTTGAAGTACAGCTGTAAATTAGTGTTCAGAAAATTGCAGTTGGAATATAATGGAACACACTTGGAAACATATACCAGTAACTCTATCTGCCTAATGTGTTCACGGATGTGATTACATACATAGAAATATAATTTTATATTTTTTTAAAGCACATAGCAAACTCTTTTGGCGTTTTGCTTAGTAATGGAAAGTAGAACCAGGTATTTTGCGATTGACATAAAATGAATGAGTTGCGATCTCTTCATTACCCATGGTATTGTCCTCTCTCTCTCTCTCTGTTTCTCTCTCTCCCTTCCCCTCACTCTCTTTTTTTCACAAGACTAGCAAATTTTATAATCCTCACATTTATCCACAAAGCAGTACAATGTTAATGTTATAGAGAATTGGAAGTAGAATTTCAGATACTATGTTTGAATAAATTAGAGATATAAGCTTACAAATTTGAAGATTCTACTTTTTAAAAAAGTGATCTCTGGGGCACCTGGGTCACTCGGTTGATTAAGCCTCCGACTTTGGCTCAGGTAATGATCTCATGGCTCATGAGTTCAAGCCCTTCGTTGGGCTCTGTGCTGACAGGTCGGAGCCTGGAGACTGCTTTGGATTCTGTGTCTCCCTCTCTCTCTCTGACCCTCCCTTTTCTCTCTCCCTCTCTCTTAAAAAGAAATAAATATTTTTTAAAAAGTGTTCTGGGGCGCCTGGGTGGCGCAGTCGGTTGAGCATCCGACTTCAGCCAGGTCACGATCTCGCGGTCCGTGAGTTCGAGCCCCGCGTCGGGCTCTGGGCTGATGGCTCAGAGCCTGGAGCCTGTTTCCAATTCTGTGTCTCCCTCTCTCTCTGCCCCTCCCCCGTTCATGCTCTGTCTCTCTCTGTCCCCAAAATAAATAAACGTTGAAAAAAAAATTTAAAAAAAAATGAAAATAAAAAGTGTTCTGCGTTGATATTTCATCTCCTTATATCTACACATTTTATTGATGTATTTATTTTCACCTTTTATTTATTTGTTTATTTGCATACTTCTGTGCAATTGAAAATATGAACTTAGGATATATAAAAATTTTAAATTGATTAATTGCTAGATTGGTTAAATTATTAAGCATGCTCTTTTCCCCAAGGAAACAATTCCAAATTTGTCTTTAGGCTCTGGCTAATTGCAAATTGCATGTTCTTTCTTTCAGATCAGGAAGGAAATATAGGACTGTGTGCTAACCTCAGAGCTTCTCATTGTTTTTTCCCCATTTCAGTGTTACTGAGCAGTGCCTAGGACAGAGTTCCACAAGAGTACATTTGGCTATATCTCAATTGCTAAGTTGTGGGGTGGGGGGAGTGGCCATTTTCGGAACAGAGCTTACCCTCCACGAGTGGTTTATTGGACTTGTTCCCTGTTGGTCCAGAAACAAGGAAAATTAGCCTAAGCTGAGAGAGCAATCAGTTTAAGGTGAATGAGAAAATTCTTGCCATTTTAGTCTGTTTAACCAAAGTGGTTACTCTCTTCTAAGTGTGGGCTATACAAGTTTAGAAGTTTGTCATCACAACCAGCAAGTAACACAGCGTTAGCTGAATCTGTACTCTTTAAAAAAGAAATTCTGCACCTTCCTGGATTCTCTTTGGATCTCTTCAGTATTTGGGTTTGCAAAACTTAGAGGGTTCTTTGATCTATTCTTCCAATTTGCTTGGCAGATCCGATTACACACAGGGACCCTCAGTACCCAGCGATAATAGGTACCTTAAAAATGTCACTTAGGATGTATTAACCTACAATGAGAACATTTCTTAGCAAAATCCATAATTATATTTTAGAACAATCTGAAAAATTATTTCTCAATTCAGTCTATTTAAACTTCACTGATGTGACTTTTTTTTGTTCTTTGAAATGCAACAGAAGTTTTCTATTTCTAGTAGTTTCAGAAGAAACTACCTGAAAGTTGTCTAGCTCAAGCTGATTTCTTCTTTTAATCATCTCAAATTACTACCATTCGATGCTACATCTTAATCTTACTTAGGACAGGGAATCATCTCATTAACTTGTTATTAATAATTTTATATAATTTCCAGCTTCCAATAAGGATTTCAGCTTGTTATACTATTCTTTTACATGCTTCCTCAAACCACCCCCAGTAACTGGTGTTTATGTTAGGGTGTGTGAAGCCATACCACATTTTTTCTAGGTCCCTGAATGAGCACTGTCCATCCATCATATGGGCTACAGCTTGCTCTGAATGCTCCCCCCAGCTTACTCCATCCTCAGCCGTCTCTTTTTCTTCATAACTCTGCCAGGTCCTTTGCATTTTGTAATCTCTTCCACACACACACAAAAAAAATGTCTCTGATCTTTTCCTGATTACCATTTGGGGTAACTCGGCAACTCACTTCCATTTTGACATCATTTTTGTATCACCTACCATACTCTATTTGTGTTTTCTCATCATTTATCTTTCCCAAAGACACTGTGAGTTCCGTGAGGAAAGGAACTATGTGTTTGAGGCTGATATGCCATCATCTGCCATTGAGCCTTGCTTGGAGTATTTGTTCAATAAATGTTTGCTAACTAAATACATGAAGGCATTACCCACCCACCCCTACTCCTTCCCCATTGAAATTTGCTCAGTTTTAATAAAGTGAACTAATCAGCTTGAAAGAGATCTTTTGAAGACAGCAATTTTCTAAATAAACATATAAGAGCAGGCAGGCGCACAGCAGAGGCTCAAAAATATTTGCTGAATTAATTCAAAATGGTGCTTGTGCATTAGGCTGATTTTCTATCTATGTATATGTTTTCCAGATGTGATAATCCCAACAATTACTTAACAGTGCTTGCTATGCTTTTCATTCTAGAAATGATAATTAATGTGGTGATTGTATAGAATCATGAGTTAAATGAGGAGAAATTAATTTGTCTTTCAAAATTGCTCCTGCTGAAGTTGGAGTTGGAGTTTTGCATAGGTGTTTACTTGTTCGATAGATTCTTCTAGACTGAAGTGATGTGAAGTGGGAAGTTACAGGGAGATAGGATGGTTATAGCATTAAGGGTTAAAAAAAATTGGTCAGTGTGAATTACTTACTTTTTTTTTGCACTTGTCTCTTTTTTTGAAAGATCCTTGTCCAGAGGATCAATTTGTCATCAAGAAGGTAATCTATATTTACTTTGCGGCAGGTACTGTAGCTCTTAACTCTGCATTGAGCTGATTCAGCTCCTACCCAGACCACTTTGACCTCAGAAATATTCCCTGCTAACTGTTCTCCTGTTCACTCCAATTTGTACTGCCTAAACGCTTACTGCTGAGTGTCCCTCTGGCCATTTTGAAAGGTGTTTCATCACACTACAATAAACGTGAAATACTGATGCACTCAAAATTGCACACACACACACACACACACACAAAAGGCAGCTGGATATCGACATGGGACTGGACAGGGGCATTTATTACACTTTACTCTTATACCATTGTCTACCTTTGGCAAAAGAAGATTGTTAGTGTCCCTGGTGGTCTATGTTGATCAATACTACACGAGAGTTAAATTAGACCTCAAGTCAAGCACACATCTACATTGGCTGAGATACCTTCAACCTAAAATCCCTGGAAAATTTACATTTTTCCACTAAGTTAACCAGTAATAGAGTGAAATGAGTGAGAAAAAAGCAGCTGTCTAGTTTGTATCTTGCATTCCCTCAAACAAACCTGGTCCAATTTTTAGCCCTTGTAGGTGTATTACATTAATAAGCCTAGAAGTATTTCAACTTGTCAGCTTAGAAACATTGTTGATTTAATGACAAACCTTCAATAAGGAAGATAAAATATTACAACATAAAATCCTGAGAATTAGAGAAATTATTTGATGTATTAACAATCATCCTTATATGCCCTACTTCAAAAATATCTTCTAAATCTTGAAATTGAACTGGAAAACAGATGCACTTTAAATTAAAAAAAAAATTTTTTTAATTTTTGAGGGAAAGAGCATGAGCAGGGAGGGGCAGTGAGAGAGGGAGACACAGAATCCGAAGCAGGCTCCAGGCTCTGAGCTGTCAGCACAGAGCCCCACGTGGGGCTCAAACCCATGAACTGCAAGGTCATGGCCTGAGCAGAAGTCAGACGCTTAACTGACTGAGCCACCCACGTGTCCCTAAGATGTACTTTTTCGACAACGTAAAAGCTTTCATATGAATTAGTTAATTCTGAATTGTTGAATCAAAGGTGAAGTAGTCAATTCAGCTCCTCAAATTAGTTTTGTAATTATTTTGGTTATTCGTAGGTTTCACATGTAATCTGGAAAGTATTGAGTCCTATCTGTAAACTACAATATTTATCTTAAGGTTTGTCCCACTTTTATACTTCGTGGGCTTTGATACGAATATTTTTATCCTCCAATATATCACTTTTATCTCCATTTAGTATTACATTATTTTCCAAAGAGAACAGAAGAATTCCTAACTATAGATCAAGCATCCATTTAAAATGGATATCACAAAAAGTGTTTTGCTGTAACTTTAGAGAATCAGAGGCAGTTTCTGCTTCTGGTCGTGCTGACTAGGAATAAAACAGACCACTAAATGGGGCAAATTACCTTGAATGGGAAAAAGTATTGTACCAGAACAACTCTGGCAACTGATCCAATAGAACTATTAATGAGGGATTCTTGAGAAAGCTGTCACAATTTTTAGGAAGAAAACAATAAATTGAACCCGTTGAAAATTGGCTCAGTAGGTTATTTTCGGTGGTGTGCTGTTAAATGTTGGGGAAGACAGATTGATAGTGTTTTTCAGTTTCTATAGTTTGTGTACACCCACTCATGGCTGATTTCAATCTACCAAAGTGATGTCCACTAATGGAGAATGGGGAAGAGGTGCCCACAAATGATTCTCATGAGCTGGTACACGTCGGTTGCAGCACACATTAGTTATCATGCTAACTTAACTTCTCAAGCCCAGTTTTGTGACTTAGAAGTAGGAAAACTATGCTATGAAATGCATGGGAAGTTATTAATTAAAAGTGTTATGAAATTCTGGCTTGCTTTATCTTTTAACACATGCTATTAGCTCAACAACAGCAACACCATCCTGTTTTATTGTAAACTTCCCACTGTTTTTACATTTATCTTTATTGTCCTTCTTTATATGAAGGATGGCAAACTTGGTTTTCTCACTGAATCATGATCTAAAAGTATTTGGAGAAACCACGTATAAGCATGTAATAATGCATACAAGTTGAGGAGGGCTACCATATTATGACGTACTGCATTACACTGTGGTATTCTCCAGAAATCCATATGGCTATCTCCTTCCCCTCATTGAAGTCTCTATTCAAATATCATTTTCTGAAATAGGCTGGGCCGAAATGCTCCATTTAAAATTGCCACTAACTCTTGTGGTACTTTAAGCCCTATCAGACTGCTTATTGTTTTCCACAGCATTTTTATCTGCTAATATTACTGAGCATTTTACTTACTTATTTTGTTAATTGTATATTGTCTATCTTTATAAGTTCAGTATGTTCTTCTTTGTTCACTTATGCCTCTCCAGTTCATAGAACAGTGTTTGGTATATAGATATTCAACAACTATTTACAGAATGAATGAGATGACCCACAATACCTGATCAGAATAATGCTTAGGAAGAATTTTCTGGCAGTTTTGGTTACTTAATTGATTGACAAGAGATTATGGGATCTCACTCAGGAAGAGGTTTCAAAAGAGCTTAGGTTCTCATTTTTCTGAAATCATTTAGATATGATCTCACATAAACACTGAACATTGCCTAGGCCAGTAGTTTTTAGGGTTTCTTAGTAGCTTCTCAAAGACCTCACACTGGGGTGAAAAGAAGGGGCCAAACAGATGTGACTCAGTCTACATCCTGGCTTCATGCAGAAGATCCTAACAGTCTGAGTGTGTAGAGAGGGGAGCAGGCAGGTGTAGGGGGTGAAGGCAGTGTCATAACACTTTTTTTTAAGTTTATTTATTTTGAGAGAAACAGAGGCAGCACTAGTGGGGAGGAGCACAGAGAGAGGGAGCGAGAGAATCCCAAGCAGGCTGCACACTGACAGCGTGGAGGCAATGACAGGCTCAAACCCACGAACTGTGAGGTCATGACCTGAGCTGAAATCAAGAGTCGGATGCTTAACTGACTGAGCCACCCAGGGTCCCCATAAAATTTTTTTAATACAAGATTTTTACTGCTTAAGCTTGGAAAACACTATTATAGATTACTCTCAGCTTAAAATCTTGTGGGTTTTTTTTCTGTATTTCTAATTGTTTAAGTTCTTATAATTAATTAATAAACAGAAAAATCCATCTTCTCTTGTAAATAAGTAACAGAATTTCTTACTTTTATAAAATATCACCTAGCAGGCAAGGGCCATAATCTTTAAGTAAGCTCTTCTCCATTTTCCTAAAAATATATTTATGATATACTTGTTCATGGCACTTACTAAATGTTTTCGAAGAAAATCATATACCACATTTGAGAGCATATATTTTAAAAAGCAGCTTTAAAAACAGTCTATACAATCTACTACCAAACTAGCATTGAAGAAAATTATTTTGAAATATGAATCAGGTAAGCCAGATGCCTTTCCCTTGTAAGCAATTTGAATTCCATTTGTGGCAGAAAGTGCAGGCTCTCTTGGATCAATAGAATGTGTTCAGCACAGCTGACACACTACACCTGATCCAGAGCCAACCTGGCTGGGGACCTATTAGTCATACCTGAGGGACTTTCCCTAGCTTTTATCTCGAGCTACATCTCCTAGGATTACAGGTACTTGAGGCTCATTAGGTCTGCTCTATTACCTGCCATGCAAAGGCTCTGTTTCTACAACAGCCCATTTACCTTCCAATTTCAATGAGATAATCAGGGTGCTACAGTGCACTAAAGGTAAAATGATAGGCTTGCACACACCCCTGACTGCCTTTATCTGTTAATACCATGAGCCGGTGCACGTGCACACGCTCACACACACACGCACACACACACACACACACACACACACACACACACACACACACACACACAACGAGGGCTAAAGAGATAATAGCTGGACTGACCTGTTACAGTTTTACCTTGTTTGCTTTGTTGGTTTTCCTCAGAAGTCAGTCCCCCTTCCAATGTAATTATGTAATTAGAGCTAAAGACTATAAACAAATAGAGATTTGTCCCCTCCTCCAGAGCTCTGAAGTCAAGCATCAAGCCTTTTTAATGCCGAGACTTTGGAAGCCTACACCTGCCTGACGCAGGGAGGCAGACCTGAGACGTGGAAAGCCCGTCACATTTCCTGACTTACCTGTTCTTTCTCCTGGACTCAGTGAGCGAACAGAGAATAGCACATACAGAGAGTAGGATCCAAGTTTTCATGTTGCATTTGTTCAACTTTTAGAAAACAATTCAAGTGTATTTTTTTCCCCTTCAATTAGCATTTTATCTAATTGTATAGCATATTCATAACGTCATGACAAATTAAGACCATGGGTCAAAATGGACCCTTTGACAACATTTCCCACTCCTCTATAACCTTCTTTCACTGTTTGGACAAACACTTTGCTTATTATATTTGCTAATTGTAGAGCATTATATTTTAGTAGGTGGGGGATGCCTAAGGAGTATGTTCTGTTATGATGTAGTTGTGTACAGCACAACCAGATTTTTCCTTGCAAGTGATTCCCCTAGCTCACATGCGAGACAAGAGACAACAGAAAATGTGAGGGCTCTCTGTACTCTTTGGACAGAAAGGCACTGGCAAAGGAACAACAATAATTGGCAATATCATTGTGTGCTCTGGCTTTGCTAATCTTTTTGTCATTAGAGGACATCAAAGACATTTCTCTCTGGAAAAATTTCAAGGTCCTTCTTTTTAGTGCTCAATTTTGACCACTGTTTTGTGCCTTCTTTGATTCTATTCTGTTTCCAGCTTCAAACCCGCAGCATTCCCTTTGAAGAAATCCATTCCAGGATGCAGGAGTAGCAGTTTAAGTCAGGAGCTACACCCTCAAAATCCTACAAGGACCAGGCAAGTAACATCATTGGTAAAGGAGGAATATTACAGGCTAATTGTGTAACCCTCTATTACACAATTTAGGAATGTTTAAACTGTTTCTTTTTCCAACTTTTTCTAATTAAAATTTTTGTGATATATGCTGATTTGGGAGCATAAATATGACATAATCCAGAGAGATCTTAGGTATGCTTGACTCAGTTTTCCCCAACAACAACCAGCAAAGTTATAGTATAATATCACAACCAGAAAACTGACACTGAAGCACTATCATTCTTTTTTTTCACTTTGTTTTTTGTGTTTTTTTTTTGAGAGAGAGGGAAGGAGAGGAGCAGAGAGAGAGTAAGAGAGAGAGAGAATCCCAAGCAGGCTCCATGCTGTCAGCACAGAGCCTGATGTGGGGCTTGATCTCATAGACCATGAGATCATGACCTGAATTGAAATCAAGAGTCAGACGCTTAACTGACTGAGCCATCCAGGTGTCCCAACAATCCATCATTCTTATGCACATTTTCACAATTTACATATATGTGTGTGTCTTTAGTTCTATGCAATTTTATCACGTGTATGGATTTGTGTATTACCACCACATCAGAAACCAAAACTGTTCTGTCACCATTGGATCCTTCATGTTGCCTTTTAAATTGCTACATTCACATGCATCCTGCACTCCACCTTCCCTTTTTTGTCTCTAACTCTGACCAGCCATTAACCAACCTGTTTCCCATTTCTGTCATTTTGTGATTTCAAGAATGATACACAAATGGAATCATGCAGTATGTAATCTTATGGTCACATCCACTGACTTTTTTTCATTTTGTATAAATCCTTTGAAATTCATACAAGTTGTCATGTGTATCAAAATCTCTTTCCTATTTATTGCTGAGTAATATTTCATGGTGTGGATGTACCACAGCTTGTTTCACCACTCATTCTTTTAGGGACATCATAGCTATTTCTAGTTCGGGCTATTACAAATTAAGGTGCCATGAACATTTGTGTGCATAAGTTTCCATGTGTGAATTTATTTATTTGTTTTGTTTCCTCACTCCCGATACAGACATAGACTCAGGGAAAAATTTTCCTACTGTAATAAAAAATGATCACACAAATGCCACACAAATTGGCAAGGAGCACTCAGCCTCAGTGTGATGGTAGTCACATGCTAACTGAAAAACATGTGTCTCTATTCATAATTACTAATTAGCTTCATACATTTTTATATATATCTGATTTATTTAAAAAATCTAGATTTCTGACTTTTGTTAAAAACTGGAAATGCTGGGGCGCCTGGGTGGCGCAGTCGGTTGGGCGGCCGACTTCAGCCAGGTCACGATCTCGCGGTCCGGGAGTTCGAGCCCCGCGTCGGGCTCTGGGCTGATGCCTCAGAGCCTGGAGCCTGTTTCCGATTCTGTGTCTCCCTCTCTCTCTGCCCCTCCCCCGTTCATGCTCTGTCTCTCTCTGTCCCAAAAATAAATAAACGTTGAAAAAAAAAAAAATTAAAAAAAAAAAAAAAAAAAACTGGAAATGCAGGGGCGCCTGGGTGGCGCAGTCAGTTAAGCGTCCGACTTCAGCCAGGTCACGATCTCGCGATCCATGAGTTCGAGCCCCGCGTCGGGCTCTGGGCTGATGGCTCAGAGCCTGGAGCCTGTTTCCGATTCTGTGTCTCCCTCTCTCTCTGCCCCTCCCCCGTTCATGCTCTGTCTCTCTCTGTCCCAAAAATAAATAAACGTTGAAAAAAAAAAAAATTAAAAAAAAAAAAAAAAAAAACTGGAAATGCAGGGGCGCCTGGGTGGCGCAGTCAGTTAAGCGTCCGACTTCAGCCAGGTCACGATCTCGTGATCCATGAGTTCGAGCCCCGCGTCGGGCTCTGGGCTGATGGCTCAGAGCCTGGAGCCTGTTTCCGATTCTGTGTCTCCCTCTCTCTCTGCCCCTCCCCCGTTCATGCTCTGTCTCTCTCTGTCCCAAAAATAAATAAACGTTGAAAAAAAAAAACTGGAAATGCAGATATAAATGAGCTTACATTCCACCATGGGCAAGTCAGTTGGAGTTGAAGATCAGCTGCCTCATTAGGCAGGACAAGTACTTTCCTGTGAGCCATAGTCCCCTCAGCCAGCCTCACTCATTTGTATGATCTACCTGGCCTCTGTGAATATGAATTGGTTATCTCTGTTCTAGTGAGAGATGAAACATTAAGCAAACAATACATGTACTAAATCCTTCCTTCTCCTAAAAGCCACTTGCTCCTTCTAGGACAATTACTATTGAATGTGAGTTACTGCAACCATCATGGAGGGATGCAAAGAGACCAAGGCTGTTAACAATATTTTGTTTTGATGGTTTGGATGATTGGATCATTGCATTTGCCTATTCTAATATTTAACTCCTAATTCCACAGTAAAACAGCAGTCTTAGCTTATGATTAACAATGAGCAAAATCTGAGCATACAGAAAACCAACAGAAATGTATATTTTTTAAATTTCTAAACCATTTATCTTATAAAATCAGGGAAGAGTCCCAGATTGTGCTGGATTAGAACTGAGAAGACTCTCAGGCAAAGGTCTTAAATCAAAGTTCTATATTCCAGACATCAAAATGATCAAGAGAACATTCAATATCTATCTCTTTAGATTTACCCATCGCTATAGGTTAGTATTTGGAGCAAGGGGACAAACTAATATGCCAAAGTGGCCATGTCTATGGAAAAAAAACACATAACTTCTTCCAAAGGTAGGAAATATTAAGACATCATTGGCTCTGTAAAGTGATGCTTTTAGAAGAGATGTCATAATGCCAATATTAGCACACACTTTTATTTTTGAAATGGTGCACTGCCTTCTCAGACCTTCATGAAAGAGTAGCTAATGATCAAGTCCCAGGACATCATCAATGAACTTTGCTCCAGATTCTGTGCCTGAATTTCCCATGTTTCATAACATTCTGAAGTTTAAAAACCTCAAGAGAGTATATTAAGGGCCTTGATTTATTTTTTTTAATGTAAGATACCTAGAAACAAAAAAGGGTTTTTATTTTTTTCCAACAAAAAGGCTACTTGAAATACACTGCTTGATTCACACATGAACTAATCTTATAAGGAATATTTGTTCTTTTTGTTCATAACCTGGCCTTATGACAAGGGTGAGGAAGAAGAAAAAGTTGCCCAAGGCACTCACAAGCCCTACAAAGACTTTATTAAAAAGAAAAATACCCACAAATTTATTACCGATCCATCTAGATCTTTTACCGTGTTATGTCATCTCTCATGAGGGAAGTATAACTTCAGAGATTTAAAAGCAAAAAAAAGGCACAAAAGCAAATTTTACAATGTAAAGAGTAAACCATTTAAAGATACGATTTTTTCTCCTACATACTTGAGAGAAAAATAAGAAGCTGCTGAAGGATCAAATCTGCCTTCCTCAAGGTCAATGAATGCTCACTGCAGTCGGTACACTAAATATTTACTAAAATCACAACTTGTATAATATATATTTTATTATTATGAAGTGTATTTATGACATTAGTGAGGCTTCCAAACAAAGGAAATAAATGTGAAGAAATTTAAATTATAAAGGAAAAATCATGGCACAATTGCATGTTTCAGTAATAGTTTATGACTTTAAATATTGTAAGGGTTTTTATGTCCTTGTTATATCTAAATTGTTGTCTCAAAAGCAGAAGGTGAATGAGAACTGTCATTTACCACGTGCATTTTGTAATAAATCCTCTCAGCTCTCAATCCAGTTAAATGCAATAATAATCTCAATCATACCAAAAGAGTAGGGATTCTCCTGGTTAAATTTTAACTCAGGCTTGTAAACAACTATTTTATAGTGAAATTTGTTTAAAATGCTGAAAGTACTAAAAGGCTGACGTGAGTGGTAGTAAGTAATAGTCTTACTGAAGGCGGTTGGAGAACTAGTAGGGCTCTGATTTTATAGAAGGAGAAATTAAATCATGGCTGGGAAAATTCAAGCATGTCAGACAGGAAGAGAACAGATAGGTCAAGTCCTGGTATTATTCATAAGTTACTCTGTTATATCAGATACAATTTTTGCCACTGTTTTCTAATCTCTGAAATGGAAATGATGTTTCCTACATACCTGAATGAATTCTTCTAAGAGGAAAACATGATAATAAAGATACCTTGGAAAATATCACGTAACCTAAGTAGTTTTATATAGGTAGTGAATCTCACACAGAGATACCATATATGAAAGTGCAACTGAAATTTGAAGAATCTAAACACAGGTGAAGTTTCTCCTTAGGATTATAACGGCCTTGAAAGAGCAACCCATGCAACCTTACAACAACAAAATGAGCAAATTCATGTTTTTGTTTTTTTCCTAAACCTAGTGAAATGCTGAAGTTTAAGGATAACCAAGTAACCTGCAGTCTGAGAGATAAGAGATAGAAGACGTGAACACTGGTTTACCAGGGCAAGATCAAGGCAGACCCCAGCAGGAACTGTTCTGTGAGAGTGATTGGTGGGGACTGAGAATGCACAGGGAAGAGCTTGAAGTCCCTGGAGCCTCACATTAGTACCTTCTTGCAAGTATTTTCTCCATGAACCCCACGGGATGCTCAAAGAAAATACTGGGAGAGATCTGAAAATGTCCCCTCTCATGGTGCAGAATTGGGGGAAGAAGTAGCAGTCAGTCTGAAAGGGGCATCAAACTCTATTAGGACCCTCCTCCCCATGTCCCCAAATGGAACAAATGCCTTACTATACAGGAGAAAGGGCAATAACACTGTCACCTTTTGGGCCCTTTTGAAAACTCACTGAAACTACGCAATGGGAATGGGAACAAAAGCTATATCCTGGGCGAGGGGCAGGAATACAGTCTGGGCTCAGAACTACAGCTTTAGGGAAGAGAAGAAACACTGAAAAAACAACATCCATGAGACACAATGCAATGCCCACCATAGACACTTCATCAGAATAACAAAGAACACTCCCTCACACTCCACTGCCAAGCTGACATGTCATATCACAAGTAACTGACAAGAGTCAGACCTTCTTTGATATTCAGTGTAAAGAGATAACAAAAAGCTGATGGTAGACAATGAAAGGAAAAAAGGAAAACACCTTGACACACCAGCCTTCACCATAAACACAACATATTGCTAGCTGGCTTGAAGACTTTGGTGTCCTGAGGGTAACCATACCAATTACAAAACTCAAATCCAGCTCCACTTCTAATTAGATTAACTCAACTCCCTCACCCAAGGCCTAGAAGAGAAAAGCTAGGTCCATTTTGAAGCATACAACCTACTACTTCAATTTCTACTGTCTTACATAAAATGTTTGGCTTCAAACAAAGTTTAAAATATATGAAAGCACCAGGAAAGAAAAACAAACAAAAAAGTCCCAAACTCTTCCATAACAAAAAACCAAAGAACCTAATGAAAAAATAGGCTAAGGACTTGAATAGATATTTCTCAAAAAAATACATACAAATGGCCAAAAGGTACATGAAAATATGGTCAACATCATGAATCATCAGAGAAATGGAAATCCAAACAACAATGAACTGTCACCTCACATCTGTTAGGATGGCCATTAAGAAAGAAAGAAAGAAAGAAAGAAAGAAAGAAAGAAAGAAAGAAAGAAAGAAAGAAAGCAGAAGGAAGGGAAGAGAAAGGAAGGAAGAAAGAATGTGAGAGAAAGATACAAGTATTGGGAAGGATATAGAGAAACTGGAACCCCGTACATTATTAGTGAGAATGTAAAATGGTGTAGCCACTGTGGAAAATAGTAGAATCGTTCCTCAGATAATTAACAGTAGGATTGCCATGTGATCCAGCAATCGTATTTCTAGGTATATATCCAAAAAAAAGAAAAAATGAAATCAGGATCTTAAAGAGATCTATGCACTCCCACATTCATTGCAGCATTATTCACAGTAGCCAAAAAATGACCTAAATTTCCATAAATGGATGAATGTATAAATAAAATATCAGGGGCGCCTGGGTGGCGCAGTCGGTTAAGCGTCCGACTTCAGCCAGGTCACGATCTCGCGGTCCGTGAGTTCGAGCCCTGCGTCGGGCTATGGGCTGATGGCTCAGAGCCTGGAGCCTGTTTCCGATTCTGTGTCTCCCTCTCTCTCTGCCCCTCCCCCGTTCATGCTCTGTCTCTCTCTGTCCCAAAAATAAAAAAAAAAAAAAAAAAAAAAAAAACGTTGAAAAAAAAAATATAATGTACACACACACACACACACACACACACACACACACACACACACACACAGGAATATTATGCAGCCTTAAAAAATAAGAAAATCCTACCATGGGAGACAATGTGGATGAACCTGGAGAACATGATGCTAAGTGAAATGAGCCAGTCATAAAAGCTAGTCACTGCATGTTGCCATTTATCTGAAATATCTAAAATAGGTAAATTCATAGAAATAGTAGATTGATGGTTGCTAGGGTCTGGAGGAGGGGGAAATGGGAGTTGTTCAACTGGTATAAAGCTTTAGTAATGCGAGGTGAATGAGTGCTAGAGATCTGCTGTACCAAAGTGTCTTAGTTAACAATACTGTATTATGTACGTAAAATTTTATTAAAGGAGTAGATCTCATAGTAAGTGTTTTATCACAATAATAATAATGTAAACAAACACTTCCAAGAGACCTTCTTGCAAGCATCAGAAGTAGACTTGGAAATGATGCAGAAATGATGCATCTATCAGAGAATTTAAAATAATTCTGATTTTAACATTGTAATAGGAAAATATGACAACATGCAATAAAAAAATTTATCATTTCAGCTAGGACATGGAAACCATAAGAAGAAATCAAACAAAAATGCAAGAAATGACAAAACAGTGATAGAGATGAAGAATGCGTTGATTAAAAAAAAAAAAGGAAATAGAACACGGTCTCCAAGAACTGTGAAATCATATCACATTGAGTAACTACACATCCAAGAAGCACAGAAATACCAAAAAGGACACCCAATCCCCAAAACCTAGCCATATCAAACAAACAACTAAAGAGAGGGAGAGAGAACTTGAAGGTATCTAGAGAAAAAACACATTACATACAGAATATCAAACATAAGAATTTTGCAGATCGCTTCTTAGAAATCATGACAGGTAGAGGACAATGAAATGAAATAGTTTAAAGTGCTGTAAGAAGCGTAAAAAAACCCAAAATATTCACAAAAGCAAAAGTTTGGCTTCTAGTTAAAAAACGCAGATTGGCTGCCCATGTTTAACACCTCTCCCTCCTGAGGATTAAGTAAAATGATGTAAAGGGATAATAAGAACATGAATCCACTACAAGAGAAAGTTTAAGAGGATGTTCATTTTATAAAAATCTTCAAGATGTAAGTGAAAACCAAAGATAAACATGAAAAAATTAAAAATAATAAAAAAAACTTCTGAAGAAAGAGAAATCTAGGAAAGAGAAGAAAAGTTTAGCAAAAGGTTTATTATTGTACGCAGAGAAATTTTAGAAGATTCTGCATCATAAAACAAAAATAGGGTGTTATAAAAAGGAATAATCAGAGAATAAGAAAATGACATGTACAGTTTTTAATATAAATAATACCACAGAATACTGGAAGATAAATTTGAGGAAATCTTCCAAAGGGCAAAATGACAAAAAAAAAGAAAAAAGAAATGGGAAAAAATATGTGAGAAGATCCATTCCATCAAAGATACACACAACTATGGGGCACCTGGGTGGCTCAGTCGGTTAAGCGTCCGACTTCGGCTCAGGTCATGATCTTGCAGTCTGTGAGTTCGAGCCCTGCGTCGGGCTCTGTGCTGACAGCTCAGAGCCTGGAGCCTGTTTCAGATTCTGTGTCTCCCTCTCTCTCTGACCCTCCCCCGTTCATACTCTGTCAATCCCATCTCAAAAATAAATAAACGTTCAAAAAAAATTAAAAAAAAAAGATACACACAACTAGGAGGTGGAGTTATGAAATGAGAAATAAGACAACAGGAAAATTAAAATGCTCAAAACAGTAATAGAAAAGACTTTCCTAGAATAGGGAAAACATGCATATTCAGGTCAAGAATACCCAGTAAATGCCAATTAAAATAAATGAAAATATAAACACAATAAAACAATTAGAATAAAAATTTCACATCAAAATAATATCAATTATTGGGGCGCCTGGGTGGCGCAGTTGGTTAAGCATCCGACTTCAGCCAGGTCACGATCTCGCGGTCCGTGAGTTCGAGCCCCGCGTCAGGCTCTGGGCTGATGGCTCAGAGCCTGGAGCCTGTTTCCGACTCTGTGTCTCCCTCTCTCTCTGCTCCTCCCCCGTTCATGCTCTGTCTCTCTCTGTCCCAAAAATAAAAATAAACGTTGAAAAAAAAAATTAAAAAAAATAATATCAATTATTGTTTTAGACCACAGTTTTGAAAGCTGAGCTGAAACAAGGACTGAATGATATACTGAGCTTCAGAATGCTGCTTAGGTAATTGAAAATTAAGCAGGAAAGTGAGAATTCTTTAGGTCTCCCTCCCTGCCCCCCACACTCTTTCCAGGTGTCCTCTGGGTTCTTTTTGTTTGAGGTGGGACAGACGATTCCTTAGAGTTTTAATATAAACTTTGATGTGATTTCTTTAACCCCCATATTCTAAAATTTCCAACTCAGAGATTGCCTTTGTTTTTTGTGCCCAAGGGTTGGGCTCAGGAGACAGCAATTTTTCTGCAAAGAGCTAGACAGTAAATATTTTAGGCTTTAAGGGTCACACATTACACCTTCTTCTTCCCTCTCCTCTTCCTTTTCCTCCTCTTCCACTTCCTTTGCTTCTTTCCCACACTTCTTTGTCTTCTCCTTTTGTTTCTCTTTCCTTTTTTATTTTTCACAACCCTTTACCAATGGAACAAACATTGTTATCCAGACACTTACACAAAGTAGACTTTGGGCCCCAATTTTCTAACCCTGTGCTAAGTCGCTATCAGTGACTTTAGAAAGTCAGAGTTAGGGGTGCCTGGGTGGCTCAGTCGGTGAAGCATCTGACTTTGGCTTAGGTCATTATCTCATGGCTTTTGAGTTCAAGCCCTCCCTTGATCTCTGTGTTGACAGCTCAGAGCCTGGAGCCTGCTTTGAATTCTCTGTCTCCCTCTCTCTCAGCTCCTCCCCTACTGATGCTCCCTGTCTCTAAAAAATAAATAAACATTGAAAAAAAAGATTATTAAGCCGACTGGGTGGTGGATCTCCTTAGTCCCTTATGTAAACTGCTACCTTGAGTACATATAACTCATCAAAATGACTTAAGGACCTGATGCATCTATTGTCCCTGTTTTGTTTTGTTTTTTCTTTCTTTACTTTCTTTCTTGTTTTCTTGCTTGCTTGCTTGCTTTCCTTTTTCTTCCTTCCTTTCCTTCCTCTCTTCCTTTCTCCTTCCTTTTCTTTCTTTCTTTCTTTCTTTCTTTCTTTCTTTCTTTCTTTCTTTCTTTCTTTCTTTCTTTCTTTCTTTCTTTTCTTCCCCTTCAGTTCTAAAATTATTTCACCATTGACTTTTGCAATTAGATTGATTTAATAACTGTGTTCTAAACAAACCATGTAAAATCACCTTATGACACTGTGCTTCCATGGCTGGAGTAGGTAGAAATTGTAAAACAGTTCCTTACATTTTTACCTCTGTGTACACAAGCTGTGGCATCTCATCCCATGGAATGGGGCAGGATTTGTGAATATGATTGGATTTCACTCTTGATACTAATCAGGCTGACTAATCTGCTGCATCTGAGTTCATTAATAAGGAGATTAACCTAGATGGGTCTGATTTAGTTCAGTGAACCTTTATAAGAGAGACCAGGCTGTCTCTGAAGAAGAAGGCTTCAAGCAGCAGACATTCTCCTTCTGGCCTTGAAGAAGGAAGACAGCATCTGTGAGACAGCCTATGGAGGGGCCACATGGCAAGGACTGAGAGGGGCTTGTAGGAGGGGAGAGTGTCCCCTAGATAACAAGGGCAAGAAAACGGGGACCTCAATGACATAGATGCAGAAAACCAAATTCTTCCAACAACCCCATGAGTTTGGAAGAGGACCCTGACCTACAAATATTAATGCCACCAGGATGACACTTTGTTTGCAACATGGGTGACATGGAATGGAGATCCCAGTCAAGCCATGTAGGACACCTGGCCTACCCAACTGGGAGATAATAAGTAGATATTCTAAGTAGCCAGGTTTTTGATAATTTGTCATGCGATGGAAATAATAAAAGCAATAGAAAACTAAAACAATCACCATGCTCAAATGCCCTTTAAAAAAATTAATGTTTATTTATTATTGAGGGACGGAGAGAGACAGAGTATGAGCATGGGAGGGGCAGAGAGAGGGGGAGACACAGAATCCAAAGCAGGCTCCAGACTCTGGGCTCTCAGCACAGATCTCAACATGGGGCTCAAACTCACAAACTACAAGATCATGACCTGAGCCAAAGGTGAAGTTGGACGCTTAACTCCCTGAGCCACCCAGGCACCCCTACTCTCCTTCTTTTTACTTCTACAATTCCTATCCATGTTTCCAGTCCTACCTTCTTCCTGAAGTTCTAACTGAATCAATATTTTTACATAGTAAACTTCCATGTCTTATTAGCTTTGGCACGTATTGTCTGTGCCAGGGATGGAATATGTGATATAAACATTTTTTTTTTTTAAAATCCTTGTATCATATCTTATTTCCCCTATTAAGAAGAAAGCTACTTCAGTACAGGGACCATCTCCTATACTTCTTTTTTTTATGTTTATTTAATTTGACAGAGATAGAGCACAAGTGGGGGGAGGGGCAGAGAGAGAGGGAGAGAGGGAGAGAGGGAATCCCAAGAAGGCTTTGTGCTATCAGTGCAGAGCCCAATGCAGGGCTTGATCTCATGAACCATGAGATCATGACCTTAGCTAAAACCAAGAGTCAGATGCTTAACTGACTGAGCCACTCGGGATCCCCTTTTATAATTCCTTCTATCGCTCACAGACTGTATCACTAGCTGTCAGATACCCAATAAGCATTTGACAAATTGCTTATAGCTTCACTTTCACAATATACCATTGCCATGATCCCTCTATTCAACCCATTCCTCCTGGATTCTAAATTAAATGGCCAGGAAAAACATGAAAAATCTAGAGCCACAGAGTCAATTGGCAGGATGGCATTTTAGATTTCAAAATACTGTATTTGGGGCACCTTGGTGGCCCAGTCAATTAAGCTTCTGACTCTTTGTATTGGTTCAGGTCATGATCTCACGGTTCGTGAGTTAGAGCCCTGCGTCGGGCTCTGTGCTAACAGCGGGAAGCCTACTTGGGATTCTCTCTCTCCCTCTCTCTCTGCATGTCCCCTCTTTCTCCCTCTCAAAATAAATAAATTAATTTAAAAAATACTGTATTAGCAAACCCTGATCTATATCAATTCAACATAAGATTCAGCAGGAAAAACAGAGCAAAACTTTTGGACCATCTTTTCTGGCCATCGTATTTGCAAAATGGAGAGGAAGATTTGTAGATTATGACTTGGTGTGTGCACATTTAGAAGATGTTGCAAAGAGGCTCGGGCAGAGCACATACGTGCTGTTGATAGCCAGGCACATGCGACGCCATCCGCTGCCCAGGTGTCCTTGTCTCCTCTAACGCTGTGATGGTGTCAAGTAACCTGTTTAAAACTCCCACAGTCTCCTAACCACAGCCACCTGGCTTATAATTATAGACTTTATTATAAATAGATACAAGGTTTGAGTGATTAGTTATTGTGTACAAAGTATTCAACCGTGGACCACCTGATTTTCACATACTGCCTTACCTTCTCCTTCCTTTGATACATCCTGGCTATTAATAGAAAAACACCTGTTTCCTGATAGTCTTCCAAGCTATAGAGAACATACATTTATGTAGAAACAGCTGGGAGAAAGATCCTTGTGAAGGACGACCAAATACAATTCTTACCATCACGAAGCTTTCTCCTGCCACTGCTGATGGAAGCAGGTAAGCCTGCCTTGCATCACTTCAAGCTACAACAAAGTGAAGCTAGGGATAGTCTTTAACTACTTTGGGAGGATTAAGAAAATCCAGCAGCAATAAGGCTAGGATTTCCATCCCATCCTAGAAACAAACAAACAAAAAAATGTTTCTAAAACCACAGGTGAATGACATAAACTGAAAGCCAGGAGCTAGATTGCAAGCATTCACCGCTTCCCCGTCATGTCTTTTGCCTGCACCTGCACACACCTACACACTTTCCTTCCTGATACACAGACACATGGGACATCCAGCTTCAATGATAAACTGGGAGCAGCTAAAGAAAATGAATGATGACAGGAAATGAAAGTGGCAGTGACAGTTTGTGGTTGTTTGATTACTGAAATGCAATGAATGGTGGCCGCGGAGTTTCCTGTCAACAAGTGTCTGTATAGAAAAATAAGAAAGCAATCAAAACAGTAACTGACATTTCAGGGCATTTCAGAGAAGCCCAGGGTTTCATGCTCAGCAAAACCATCTGTTTGGTATTCTTGATAGGCACTACCACTCACCCTGAAAGGAGTCAAGATAAAGCTGAGGTGGGCACATGCTATGCTAGCTCAGGATTTTAACCTCCAAGGGAAGGTGGGCCAGAAGATGGAAGACCAGCGTAAATGACCTCTTTGTCACATCCAAAACAACAATTCCAGAAATGCTGCAAGATGTCAAATTGGGACATTGGTCCTAATGCAAATCTCATTAATAGTGTACTTATGTGATCTTAAATCACTTAATTTACTCTCTGTGTCTTAATTCCTCCTCATATAAAAAATGCTATGTTCCTTTCTTGCCATTAAGCCAGGACTCTGCTAGACCTCTGAGGTATAGCAAGAAATTCCTCAGTATTAGAGGTATTGGGCATCAGTACACCATCATGCGCAAGTATGAATCTGGAAAGAAAGGAGAGACGGCATGCAAATCTCAGTGCTGTGCGCAATATTGAGCACATTTTCTTGGCTGAGTGAACAGATTCTCATCCCACCATACTTTCAGCTTTCCTCTGAGCCTTCCCCACTCTCAGGCCAGAGTTCTTGCCATTTTCTCCTTTGACTCTGGGTCTAGTCCTGCCTCTTAACTTGTCCCAGTTAGATTTCTACTTTCACCTGCTCCAGCTAAACACCCCACTCCCTCCTGTCCAGGAGACAGCCCTACCAATTGCCTTCCTGCCAGTAAGCTCCTCCCACTCAGAAAAGTGTGAACCTATACAGCATGGCTGAGCCTTTCTCACTGAAATGCTTCTGTTCCTTTTTTTTTCTCCTTAAAAAAAGAAAATGCTTTAGAGAAATATGACTGTAATTAACAACTGACAAAAATATCTGGGCTTGAGCTGAAGTGGGAAATCACAGAGGTTAGTTACTTATTTTCTCATGCATTTACCATTTGTTCTCTTTTCTCAGGGAAGTTGAAAGACCTGAGGTTCAAACTTAATAAGGCCTCATACTGTTTCTAGGAGTATTTACAACATACAAAGTATAATCCAGTGCATTGCTTATATTTAAATTTGTTTTCACTCATCTGAGTTATTACACAGTATGCCATCCCTAAACCTTTTATAATAAGGAGCACACGTTTCTCAGCCACGAAAGGGAATGAAATGTTCAGTAATTTGAGCTCTCTGGTACTGAGAAGGTGACAAAACATTTATATGCATCCCATCTATTCTACTGGTTTGGTTCCAGCATTAGGAGGGATTGCCTGGGGCAGAGTCCTTTCACTGTGTACACGTTCCTGGGAATTAGCAGGTGAACCAAATGGTCCATAGTGATGATAGTAACATTTTTCAAAAGACTCAACTTTACTAAGTGGATTCCCCAAATGCATTTTCCCTTTCTGAAAAACAACAACAATTTTTTTTTAAAAATTTAATTGATAGTACAAATATTTTTTGTCCTTTTAAAAAGAAAATTCTAAGAACGCAAAGACTAAGCTACAAACAAATTGTTTTCACTTATGTAAGAATGTCTGTGCAATCCACTTTCTACTAGGCATCTTTATATTTTTTTGCTGATTTTTTTTAAAATCCACAGTCCATGGCAAATTACTCTAGAAGAATAATATCATGCTGTGATAATGATGACCTGGAACTTAATATTTACATCACTAGTCCTTAAAGATACAAAATAAGTAGAAACTTTTTCACTTTCTGGATCATTTTTACTCTTTGAATGGGGAGTAAAGAGATCTTTGCATTTGGGTCTCAATCTTGTAAATAAATATTTATGATATCTTGAGTAAGTCACTTAATTTTTCTGGGCTTAATTTTTCTTATTTGTATAATAGGAAATTTTAGATAATTCTTAAGCTCTCTTCACAAATTTTATGATTCCATTATTTGAGAATTTTAATGCATTGAAGAATATATTTCCAAAGTTTAAAAGGTTTTACTTTTAAATTATGCTCGTAATACTACTTGTAGTTCTTGTGTGTTTGTAATACTATAATCACCATTACTCATACCTTATTTAATATTAATAAAAATAGAAATAATACTTCACACTCAAAATATTTTGATTTTTTTGAAAATACTTTGAATGTTTATTTATTTTGAGAGAGAGAGAGAGAGAGAGCACCCCTGTGAATGGGGGAGATGCAGAGAGAGGGAGGGAGAGAATCCCCAGCAGGCCCTGCACTTACAGTGCATGTGAGATCCCACGAACCATGAGATCATGACCTGAGCTGAAATCAAGAGTTAGATGCTTAGCCAACTGAGCTACCCAAACACCTCAATTTTTAGAAAATATTTTGTATGTATTATTGCACAGAATAGCCTTATATGGTCAATGGGACAGAGATAATTATTACCATTTTAGGGTCATGTCTGTTCATGGTCAGACAAGATGTTAACAGCAAAACCTAGAACCAGGAATTTTAAACTTTGAGAGCCACAGTCTCATTATAATTTGTATGGTGCTGTGTCATTCAAATAGCAGCTCTAGCAAAGGAAATTTAAGAAACCATCCTCTTGAGCAGTCATTTACTTTCTGCCATTATATAGAGCTGGCCAAGAGGTGTCTTTGTGGCATTTTCTGCCCACATTATTTCTCATGAGTCATGAGTATGTTTTTCCAAGTTTCCAAGGTGAAGGTATGTGTATATAGCCACTGGAAATTCTCTAGGGGATAGTCGGATTTATCTTAACTCAGATATGTTTTTTACTTCATATACATTCAGAAAATGAAAAATAAGTGAATTTTTTTAAATTTTATTTTTATTATTTATTTTTTGAGAGACAGAGACAGAGCGTGAGTGTGGCAGGGGCAGAGGGTGAGGGAGACACAGAATCCAAAGCAGGCTCCAGGCTCTGAGCTGTCAGTATAGAGCCCAACGTGGGGCTGGAACCCATGAACCACAAGATCATGACCTGAGCGGAAGTCAGACGCTTAACCAACTGAGCCACACAGGCACACCAGTTTTTAAAGTAACGAGACAATATTGATAAATGTCTTCCATATTACCAATAGCCACCACCCTCTCTTTCTCATTGCCACCCACAGTTCAGTGTTGTGATCTCCTGAACTAAGCAGCTGGATCAAGGACTACGCCTCAATGGCTCAACTGATTGGCACAGACCCACTCAGGTCATTATCTCCTGGTTCTTGAGTTTGAGCCTCATATCAGGCTCTCTGTTGTCAGCACAGAGCCTACTTCCAATCCTCTGTCCCCTTCTCTCTCTCTGCCCTTCCCCTGCTCATGTGCTCTCTCTCTAAAAATGAAAATTAAAAAAAAATCTATATTAGGATCAAGATGTTTTCCTTTTTGTTTATATTATACTCCATAAGAAAGTAGTTGGCACTGTTCTGTGGTCCTTGGGTAGACATTCACATCCCTAGATGAGAGGTTTTATTATAGGTAATTCAGTAGATATGATATTATACTAGTATGTGTACAATATCTCCCTCTTTGAATATCTCTAGAAGCTTACAGGCAGCATGACATTATTCATCTTTGGTTTGAGTGACCCAATAAAATTGAGACAGATATGGAATTGGCCAGAATGTTTGGTTTACTCTATGATGTGTTGAGAATCAGATTCACTCATTCTTTTATTCCTTCTGTAAATGTCTGTTGAGTTCTTCGAATCTTCAAGATATGCTATTTTAGGTGCTGGTGATACACTGCAAACAAGACAGACATACACCTATTCCTGTGAAGTTGACATTATGTTTGAGTGCAGTGAAAAATCCCCAAGAAAGCATGAATAAACAAGGCAATTTCAGAATGGAATGATGCTATACAATGTGATATGATAAAGACTTTGCTTGGTTGGGGAAAGTGCTACATTACTTTGGAGGGTAAGAAAGTCCACTGTATGGACACTTGCCCATTCTGAGAAAATGAAAAAAGTAAAAATCCAAGATGTATAGGTAACCCAGTCAGCAAATAGAGAAATAGTGCTAGAGCAGTCTCAGGAATCTTCCCTGCTTCCACATTCATCAATCCCCAGAGTCTAGCAAATACCTGAAAATCCACTATTGAAAGGTTCTTTTTTTTTTTTTTCCTGCTTGTTAAACTATTAACATTCAAATGCTCTTGAGAGGAGAACCTTATTAAGTCTATCCTCTTAATTTTAGTCTAAATTGGCTTAATAGATTTTTTTCTACCAACAGCCATTTTTTTTTAATTTTTGGCAATCATTTCTTTTAATTCATCAAAGTATAATTTTCATGTATAAAATATTACACATCTTTGGTGTATAATTGTCTGAGTTCTCACAAATGCATACCCATGTTCCTATTACCCAAACCAAGATACAGAACATTTACATGACTTGAACATTCCTCCATGTTCCTTTCCAGTTACTCTTCCTGTATTTTCAGGGACAATCACTCTTTTGATTCAAATCATCTTGGGTTACTTTTGCCTGTTGTTGAACTATAGGTATAAATTGAATCATACATTAGTGCGTGTATTTTAATATCTGTCTTTTGCAGCCAGCATAATATTTTTTAGGTTTGCTAATATTGTTGCATGTATAGGTAATTTGTTTTTGTTCTCTTTTAAACAGTCAGACAGCATTTGATGTGGGAAGGCCAAACCCAGAGACTGTAAAGGAGAAATGTGAAAACTAGTAGGCACAATGGTCCTCAAAGTGTGCTCTATGGACCAGTGGAATGAACATCAGCAACAATGGGAATTTGTTAGAAATATATATTCTTCGGTCCCACCCCAAATCTATTGAATTAAAAATGCCGGGGATTAGTTTCAACAATATGTTGTTGTTGTTGATGGTGTTTATTTATTTTTGAGAGAGAGAGAGAGATCACAAGCAGGGGAGGAGCAGAGAGAGAGGGGGACAGAGGATCTGAAGCGGGTTGACAGGATAAAGCCTGATGTGGGGCTCAAACTCATGAACCTTGAGATCTAGGCCTGAGCTGAAGTTGGAGGCTTAACCAACTGAGCCACCAGGCACCCCCAACAGTGTTTATTAACAAGCCCTCCAGGTGATTCTGAAGCACACTGAAGCTTGAGAAGCAATGAGTAAAACAAAGCATAGATAGGGAATAAAATCTATTTAAAAGGATCTGAGAATCTTGAAAAACAAAATGTGTTTGTTTTGCTTTGCTGTTTTACCTAGAACCCCTGAGGTTCCAAGAAGAGAGGAGCAGGGTTCACAGAAATAACCTTTGCAAATCCTCTTCAGTATTAATCCATATCTATGCTTCACGCAGTTCAGTGGCCAGTTCTGATTTAACCTCTGAGTTACCCTTCCATAATTCAGAAAAGTCATCCAAGATAGGTGGGTGACTTGTGGTAATTAACAATAGCATCCAATATCGAGTGCTAATCTAGTTCTCACACACAAAAGGAAGACTCCAAACTGTGAAAATGAATAAACCAACTCATCTGGACTTCGAAAATATTTTATATTTCTTACAAATTAACACAAATAAAAAGGCACCCTGTAATGCAAGCCTTTTAAAAATTATTTAATAATACAGGAATGTCTTTGCAGGAAATTCATTTTACAAATCTGTGTCCAAAAAAAAAAAAAAAGACAAAGAAAAAGAGGAAGAATTAACTATAGGGGAAAGCTTTATAAGAATACTAATCATTGTCTTGAAATTAGAGGAAAAGATCAGCAATCTTCATGAGGGTTTGAAAGAAAATATCACTCAATTCAATTCAGAATCAAAACCAAGTGCAAGGAAGTTCCAGCAGGACTTAGGTTCCTGTGACAAAGCCTTCTCTATTCTAGGAAGACCTTGACTAAAGTTATCTGACACGTTAGTTGTTATTTAACTTAATTTAATTATATTAGGGTTAGTTTTATCTCCAGATAGTCCCATGAATAAAGACATTAGAGCAGCGACAGCATAGTGCTTTAATCAGAAAAGACAAAAAGAAAAAAATACATATAAACGTACACATACATACATGGATAGGTACAAAATCCATTTCTATGTAAGGGGCACGGCTGTCTAAAACACAATTGTTATACCCTTGAGGCACCCGAAGCAAAAGGACTAGACAATAAAGCAGAACTGAAAGGGGACATGGGTGATAAATGAACTTTCAAAACACACATTTGATTCTCATCATCAACCTTGAGCTACCAATTCTCCACTGGTCATAAAAGTCATTTTTCCTTTAAATGGAAACATACAATAAACTAATCTATTGACTAGTTTTACACTGTATGTCACTCAAGAACATGTCACATCAACCTTTTTCCAGAAGACGTTTTCTGAGTCCCTTAAAAATCCGTTCATCAAGCTGAACTGAGTACATGAAAAGCAGATGATCAATTTGATACTGCTTGAGGTCAACACTGGGAGTTCAAGTAGGAATGCTTTAGTTACAGAGAGTCATAGACATCTCCAACATCTGGAAATAGTGATGGTCACCAAACCAAAGGATAGTTCTAAGTTCATGTGGACTAAAAGCAATCTCCTTTCTATAACTTTTGTAAATATCAATTGCAAGATAGGTAGATAGGTAGATAGATAGATAGATAGATAGATAACAAAGAGAACTGAGAAAATGGATTTGCTTTTATGTAAACCCCTATATCTTCAAAGGGCCCATATTCCCAAAAGACAAAGATACACATGTAAAATGTTCTCCCTACTAAGTGTTCTGAATGGATTATAATTTTACTACTCAGTGTTGCATGAATAATCAGTATCATCTGGAGGCTTGCTTGAAATCCAGAATTTCAGGCCCTAGCCTACAACTAATGAATCAAAATATACATTTTAACAAGATATCCATCAATTTGTGTGTACTTGAAAGTCTAAGATATACTATGCTGCAGGATTTTAGGTTATTAGTTTCTCTCTGGGATATTGTTTTCTCATGTTTACCTGATTATGATATTTACCTGAGAGCATATTAAAACTCTATCAAGCTACCCATAGTGACTGAATTATAATCTTCATATGTTTAAATAGTGTCCTAGTTTCTTATAACCCAAGTAAGTTTGGAAAATGATTGCTTTAGGCAATCATGGAAAGTCTTATTCCACATCTTTGTGTCTAAAACAGAGTCAGTTCACATACAATTTAGTCTTATTTTTGTTTTCATTTGTGTAAATTTTGAGTATGTTTGGTTGTGGCCAAATAAATAAATGGAAAATATAAGGGACTAGAAAGAAATAAGGAAATGACAACCTTGTTAAGATGGACAGTGAGAAGCTTCAGAGAGATTATGCGTACATGTCCTTGGGTGCATGCTCTCTCTGTATAAAAAACACCTGGTCAAATCAGTGAATGGTGTTTTAGACAAAGAAGGTTAAGATGGATTTCCCATTCTCAATCAATTGTATTCCCCTTATAAACACACAGCCTTTATTTATTTATTTATTTATTTATTTATTTTTGTCTAAATATCTATCTTAGGTTAGGTTCTCTAGGAAACAGATTCTGAGTCTAAGATTTGTATGCAAATGTTCATTGGGGATACTCTTAGGATCAGTTCTGTGGACAGATGGGTGTAAAAGACATAGGACGGGGTACAGGGAAGATATGAATTTGATGTAGTAACAACAAAAGACATTCCAGAAGAGAGACTCAGCTAAGAGCTGTCAGCTACCAACACTTTGCAGCTGGGGGAATAAATGCCTAGTCCTGAAGGGAATCTGGACAGCACTTCACAGCATTCATTACAACACCATCCACGACAATGGTAAATAAATTTTCCATTTTTAAATCTCTTAAAAGCTGGAAGAAAGGCCTCATGTCTGTCTTCTATCTTGGACTCTTACTTAAAGAATAGTCAGTGCAATTTTGTTTGTATTCTCTAGTTTCTTCTGCTGGTTGACAGCTTTTAAATAAACCCTTCCACATTTTGATTGTTTGGGGAACTACAAAGTACAGAAACTCTTTTTTTTTTCTTCTTTTTTTAAAATCTGCTTTAGTAACAGATGAAGATTTTGTTTTATGTAGTCTGAAAAAGAAATCCTCAAAGGTGTCAAAAATTAACTAGGCCATTAACTAAAGTCCACATCATTTTCCTTAACTTAATTTTTTGTAAGATTACATGATTCATGTCATAATTTTCTGAAGGTGCTCACATTCCTGATTGGATTATTAATTTGTGTTTATTATAGAGACTATGGTATAATGTTTTATCTTAATTAGTATTTTTATGTGTATGATTTTAAATATGTATATAGCCAGTTTTTATGTTGTTTTCCTTTCTAACATAACTAAGGTTAAGTGTTTTCTTTCAACAAAGGGAATTTATATTCAAATTAAAAGTAATTACAGATGCTTTATCAAAAATAAAGCAAATGGCAGTTCTGTGAATAGACATCTTCTCCACAGTAATAAAATGCAAACTGGGCAACCTCGGAGTTTATGGTTTTGATGATGTTTCTTCTAGAGAAAAAAAAAAGCAAATAATAAGTTTTATGTATAGAATATATTTGCCAACAGGGAACTATCTGTCTTCAATTCTTAGTGGGAGAGAAAGGTGACTTTTTTCAGGAGAGAAAGGTGACTGGCCTTCATATTCAAAGTATATCTAGAAAGTAGATTTAAATTATATAAAGACTGTAAAATAATGGATGTATTTTTTTTTTACTCTTTTTACAA
Source organism: Puma concolor (assembly GCF_028749965.1). Lineage (NCBI taxonomy): Eukaryota > Metazoa > Chordata > Mammalia > Carnivora > Felidae > Puma > Puma concolor. The sequence continues at coordinate 137,328,358 of NC_141674.1, read as the reverse complement.
TGAATTGAGCAATTTTCAAAATATGTACACACCTAACATGTACTAACTACCCTTCTTTTTGTTAGCTACTGTGACAAATGCCGGAGCTACAAAAATAAATAAAACAGAGTTCTGGTCCATCAGGGGTTCAAATTCTAGTGGACAAATTGTGTTGAGGTTCAATGATTAAGAAAATCAACAGAATTGAAGAAATGTTCCATTTTCTATTTGTTTTCGTTGTCAAAAAGCAGCTACTGCAGTAAATATAACCTCAGAGTTATTTGTTTCCAAGGATAGATGAACAGTTCATTTGGACATTTAAATATTCACCAAATATAAAATTTTAATCCACATTTTAATTTTTTGAATAACAAAGGAAACAACTTATTTAATGATGTTAAAAAATGTAAATGTGACCATTCTTTATCCTCTGGCCCTGACTCTGTATTCAAAGTGTTAGCAATCTGAGAAAAAGACTAAGGAACAGAGCCCTGATCTCACACTGCCATCAAAATTTAATAACGCCTATACTCCAAAGTTCTTAAGTGCAAAACTCTACATTCATAGCAGCTCGAGTCAAATGAAGCTTCAAACCACTGGCAGAGGAAGGACATGTAAAAGTTGATGTAATGTGGTGTCCTTCAACATGCTCTCAGAACCTTAATTTTCTCATCAGAAAAAAATGAGAGGGCCATTTATTTATTTATTCAAAAATATTTCTTGTTAATGTGCCAGTGAGGAGATTACACTTTGAAGTACAATTCTAAACAAAAGTAACGCATTGCCTGTTCTTACAAAGCTTGGAGACTTGTGGGATCTACCAAAAAGAAGATGGGAAATTGCAATGTGGTATATAATTACTACTCTGAGTGATAATCAGTATGTTAGAAGGTCACATGTGATGGCTATGCAAACTAGATTTTACAGTTTAGGGAACATTTCCTGAAAGAAGTGAAGTTTAACTGGAGGTCAGAGAGGTGACCAAAAGTGCTATGGTTTACGGCTAGGTGGGTACGGGAACAGGATTGTTAATGTTATACATAGGAGGGAAATTACATGTAAAGGTTCAGTGACCGTGGCTGGGACCAAAAAAGCTGGTGGTGGGGTGTGGGTAATAGGGGTGCAGAGGATGAAGCTAGAGAGGTGAGCAGGGGTTGAAGGGGAAACTCTTTAGTGGAAGTTTTCCTAATTGAGGGAATTACATGATCACAGTTAAATTTTTGGAATATAATTTAGCAATGTAGGGAAATGGCTTGTAGTTCCTATGTAAGGAAAAGAGCCTTCCTTTCTAAAATGGAGATGGAAAGAAGTTCATAGATTTAAAAGAAGTTCAAATGTACAGCTAATAGGCCTAGTCAATGTTTAGATATGGAGAATGAGGGAAAGAATAGGGTCAAAATGATACCTGAGTTTCTGACTTTAGCAATTGGAAGAGTAGTCTTGCTATTTACTTAAGAAAATAGAACAGGGACATTTGGCAGCCAAGATAATGCACATTCCTTTGGACAAATTGTTTTGAAAAATTTCGAAATCATAAGCTCACAAGGGGGTCACCCAGGAGAGTATGTAATGTGATATAGGTACTCCTCTATCTTTAGCAGAGGTTGGAATGAAAGCAAGTTGCAGGAGCAAGGAGAGGAAGAAGACAACAAAACTGGAGTTGGAAGAAGCAGTTGGAGATGGAGAAGAAAACTTGGAGGACAAGTCATAGTAGCCAAAGGAACAGAACATTTCAGAAAAAAAGTAGTGGTCAACAAAATCAAGGATTGAAGAGAAATCAAGTTAAATAAGAGATAAAGGATTCCCGAAGGATACAGTAAGAGGGGAATATCCAGCTGCCCCAGGACAGTCAATTTCATTGGGGGCAAGGCTGGTGGGAGGAAGCGAATGTGAGGAAAAGAGAGTGGAAGCAGTGCACCTTAGAACGTTCTCAGGAAGCCTGGATATTCAGGAAAGCTCAGAATCAAGGCTGCAGGATAACATGAAATCAAAATGTCTTCACTTGTCCAATGCGGAAAACGTTGAACGGTAGCAAAATACTACATGGAGGAACACAGTAAAGGATAGGCTGAGGATGAAATACAGAAGCGAAGGAAACTGACAGAGTAACTGAAGGGAGTTTCCATCTGGGGGCTCCTATATTTGCTGTGGCCTTAGGAGGTGAGTTTATCTGCTGAGAGGGAAATTAGTTTTCTTGGTCAAAGGATTGAAGAAAAGGGAGTAGGCTGAAAACATTTGTGGACAAATAAGAGAGTGTAGGTATGGAAGTACTGGATTTCTGAGCAGAATTCAAACCAGCTGAGGTTGCAAATCATGGGATTATAGCTGTGATCAGAAATATAAGCAGACAAATGAGTTGGCCCATGGTAAACATTTTATCTGGAAAGTCAAAAAAAGATCAACAAGTCTTGAAGATGGGCATAGTAGCAAGGATGGAATTAATGGCAAATGCCCCTTTAAGCTAGGTGTATAAGTAGGTGTTCTGATTTTATTAACTGCCATGTAACAACGCCCCCCACCCCAATTAGTGGCATTAAAACAACAATCATTCATTTTGTTGAAAAATCAGCAGCTTGGATGATTTCATCACTTTTTCGTAGGTCATTATCTGGTGGGCTTGACTGGAGATAAAGAATCCACTTGCAAGATGTTTTACCTACAAGGTATTGCTGGGGAGTTAATGCTGGCTGATACCTGGGAGCTTAGCTGGGCTGACAGTTAGTGGCCTCATCTCCCTCTGAGTGGGTCTCTTCAAGGGACAAAATGTTAGCTGGGTTCTAAGAGGAACTATTCCAAGAGACAAGAAGTGGAAGCTGATGGTCTCTTGAGGAATAGGCCTAGAAACTGGCATTATGTCGAGTTTCCTTCATTTTCTTGGTCACTTTTCAAGAGTTTATCAGGGCTTGTAGGAAGTCAGTTGAGTCTCACTGGACTGTCTAGATTTCTAAAGTGTGTCTGTTGATATCCAATGCTGATATTCAGTGACACCCATTTGTGCATCTGTGTGTATTGTGTGTGTGTGTACATACACACGCTTAGACTACTGTGCAGGGGCTAAAGGGTGAGAAGCCCGGGGTGTGGTGGAGGCTTCTGCTCTCTGAGTGTTGGCAACACCCTGTCCAAGGTGGGTTCTGCTGAGTACAGTCATCACTAATCACAAGCCCCGCCTTGCCAGCTACTCTGGGCAGAGATATCTGGAAAATGTGTGGCACAGGGATGTACACTTTAAGAGCAAAGATACAAATCATAATTCTAGCAATTATTGCAGCTCAAAAGGACAATGAATGAGTTAATCTTTTATTGAAAACTGAATTGGGTAATCTTAGATTCCCATTATTTTTTAAATTGAAGTATAGTTGAAATACAAGGTTATATTACTTTCTGATATATAACAGTGATTCAACAATTCTGCCTCTCTCTCTCTATATATATATATATATTATATACTATATAATATATATAAATTATGTACATAGTATAACATATATATTATACTATGCTCACCACAATAAGTATAGTTACCATTTATCACCACACAGAGTTATTACAATATTATTGACTATATTCCCTATGCTAAACTTTTCATCTCCATGACTTATCTATAACAGGAAGGTTGTACCTCTTAATCCCCTTCTCCTATTTTACCCAACCCCCCACCTTCCTCCTCTCTAGCAACCACCAGTTTGTTCTCCCTATTTATGAGTATATTTGTTTGTGTGTGTGTGTGTGTTCATTTGTTTTGTTTTTGTGGTATACACACACATGCACACACATACACACAATGGAATATTACTCAGCTATAAAAAAGAATGGGATCTTGGGGTTCCTGGGTGGCTCAGTTGGTTAAGCGTCCAACTCTTGATATTGGCTCAGGTTGTGATCTCACTGTTTATGGGTTTGAGTCTTGGGATTCTCTCTCTCCCTCTCTCTCTCTCTGCCCCTCCCCCACTCACACACTCTCGGTCTCTCAAAAAATAAACTTAAAAAAAAATGATATCTTGCCATTTGCAACAATATGGATGGACTTAAAAGGTATTATGCTAAGTGAAATAAGCCAGACAATGAAAGACAAAGACAAATATCATATGATTTCACTTATATGTGGAATCTAGACTCCCGTCTTCAACTCATAGAAAAACGCTTGCTAATTCTACACTCTAGGTAAATTCTCTACCCTCTTCAGGGTTCTGAAGTATCCCAAACAAGAAGTTCATATTCCCTTTACTTCTTCTTTCTTTGTCCCCTGTTCTCTCACTTGTTCTCAACAACAGATGTCTTAGATTATTTCTATTATTAAAGATTGATAATATCTAGGAAGATAGTTCTTCCTTAACCCAGCAGTTCAAGAAGAGGCAAGGGTACCCTACAGGTTATGAAAAGATTTTTGAGTGGTACACAGGCATGGATATTTTGGGGGAATCAATTTCTGGTAATCCAAATTCCATATAAAGTTTCTTCCAGAAAATTAATTTACCTAAGAATGACCCTACCTTCAAAATAGTCCTTTTAACCATTTTACAGAAGAAATACACATCTCCAACCCATGCTAAATTTTAAGATAATGCATTGTCCTGATGTATAAAAATCTAATGCTAGTCAAAGAGAAAATCAGGACATGGGGTTTGAGACAGCTTCTTTTACAGATTAATCAAAGCTTTAATTCCTTGTCTTACACATATTTCTATTAAAAATGAAGAGTGGCATTAAAAACAGATTGTTTGGCCAGTATTGGAATGTCTCACATTCAAACTGCCCAAATAATATGTTACTGACACTGATTATTTTAAATGTAACTGGAATGTTTTCCAAAAAAATTAAATTTTTCCAGATAATATTGAATAAAGCCAAAGATATAAAATTTTATGTGAGTTCTTTCAGATTTAGTGTACTTTATTTAATAAGGTATTTAAAACCTATCTTATCAATATATAGAATTTTCATTCCAATTATACTCAAGCCTCATCATATTTCATTTTCTCAAAGTGTACAATATTTTAATTTTCTATTATCAAAAGTCAATCTTATATAAACCTGTAACAAAAATCTTTATATGTCATCTTATGAATATGCAAAGAGAAGCACATAAATTTCAAATTTATTTTATAAGCGACCTAAGTACAAAAGTTTGAAGTTAGCAGTTTTTATTTGGCATAAATATATTTCTTGGAGGCTTAGACCCAGGAGCTCCTGGGGAGTCCCAAAACTTCCTCATTTTTCATCTGAATGAGTGTGTTCTGTTGAATACAGGCACATGGAGATGGTGACCTCTGTTCTGGGCTCATTCTTGGTGTGTTTCTCTTAGCAGGGGAAATTGATTCTACTATTTTTGGTGCAGAGTTGTCTAGAAGGTGTGGTCTTGCAAGGTCCTATGCTAAGTAATTTAAGTTTACTAGAGGGAGAACTTCTGCATGGAAGCATTACGGGTCACCCTCACGCCCTTCTGTTTCTATTGTCAATGGGTGCAGGCTGGGTGCAGGCCAGCAGACTGCATCCTGGCTCAATCCGACCATTCAGAACTCCCCTACATGCTCAGAGGCTGAGGTAGAGAGGCAATTAACCATTGGAGCTGTACCCTTAATTCTGCCAATATTTCTACATCCAAGAAGACAGAGTTCATGATATCATACAGTTTTTCAGAGAAGAATTGACTCACTAATTCTTTGTCACAAATAGGAAACATTCTTTTGCACTAGCTTCCGATTCAGATCATCTAGAAAGAATTTCTAAATACTACTTTTTTGTACCAAAACCCATTAAATTAGGGTATGCATTAATGTGAAATTAATTATAAATAGACATGGACTAGACGGAAGCTTAACTTTTTAGAAAACTGTGTAAGAGCAAATGCAGTATATAACATTGCATTAGAATCCTTTTGAGAACATTTTCCCATGTGGATTTTTATGCGCATACAGTGGTAATAAGAAATGCTTTGTTTCTATTTGTTTTTTAAAGACCCTGGAGAACCTCCTTTTGTAAGCATTTAGATTTTATCATATGTACTGAATGTAATTGTCTGAGATGCGGCCTTGTGGCCCTAATTCCTAATAAGAACAAAATTAAATGAATGAAATATTTTTAAATATTCCAAAATTAAGAATTTTTATAACTTCCTCCTACTTAAATATAAAATAAAATTGAAATATTAATGAGTGAGGACACATGCAACTAATAATATTTAATAGCTTGCCTATTGCTTTTATGAGAGGCAGAATCATGTAATGATTAAAAGCATGGGCTTTGGAAACATTACTTCTTAGGTGCAAATTCCAGTCCTACTGCTTATCAGCTGAAAAACACATTAAAATAGCAATGCATTTTAAAAAATATATTGACATGTATTACAAAATATACCTACTTTTTCTTTATACTCAGATGGCCTTTCTCTCATTTGAGCACACAAATGTCTCTCATGTGGCTGATTTTGTGCTGTTCTAGTAACAGCAACATCTTACCTGGAAACATTGTTCTCCTTCCCTCAAGGCCCTATTGCTTTCCCTCCTCTAATTTCAGGGTGGATTTTTCTCCTACTGATCCTATGATCCTTTCAGACATTCATATTGGTTTCCACAATTTCATCAGAGATTCAGGTATACATCTGAGCCTCAAAAATTGAAAATGTCTTTATTATTTACCTAGGGGACTTTTCAACAAGCCCATGTCAACAGATTGAGGAAAAAAGAGCTGAAGGGTGGGAGAGTAGAAGGGATAGTTTCTAGGCTCACAGTAATAATCTTAGTTTATATATAGGGAACGAACTGAACAAATAGTCCAAAGAAAGAAGGGCATTTGTTTCCATATTATGAGATTATTAGAGATCAGGCATTTTCTATTTTCCAAACTTTCTAAAATGGTCATACCTTACTGGTAATTTACTTTTTCTTGACAAGATATTAAACAGTTAATATATCCATTGCATCCTCTAACTTTTGGCTGCTTCCTGGGTCCCTCTTCTTTTTATTCCACTTGGTCATTTATTCCTTTTTTATTTTTAATGTTTATTTTTGAGAGAGAGCGAGTGAGACAGAGTATGTAAGCGGGAGAGAGGCAGAGAGACAGGGAAACAGAGGATCCAAAGAGGGCCCTCCACCAATAGCAGAGAGCCAGATGAGGGGCTCGAACCCAAGAACCCAAGAACCGTGAGATCATGACCTGAGTGAAGTTGGACACTTGACCGACTGAGCCACCCAGGCGCCCCATCCTGTTGGTCATTTCTGACAAGAAGTGAACAGGTCAAAACTGCATCTGAGATGACTATACATATATATCTGTCTTAGTAGGACATCCCAAAGCTACACATTAAAAGTCTGATAAAACCTCATTTTGGTGAAAAGTTTTTTTTTTTCCCCAAATGACTGATAAAACTTCAGTCTCTTCTAAGACCACAATATTGGAATTTTAATAGAAAAAAAACCCTTTATATTTGATTGGGCTTGAACTGAACTACATTATGAGAAGAAAGAGTTAAGAAGAACAAAACCCCAAAGATAATATTATAAAGGCTTTCCACAGTTATCAGACAAATGGAGAACAAGAGAAAAAGAGGACAAGCATGGAGAAAAATGTTCCCTTTCCCAAAAGCTCTTTTTGAAAATTACTTGGAGACTTAGAGACTCTGTTGACTTTAATTAAGTGCTTATTAGATTGACAAACTTTTTAAAAAAGTGATCCAGCTTGCCATGTGGGTTTTCATATGCTCTCCCGGCTTTTCCTCTAAATTACTTTAGAACCCTTTCAGAATAACTTGTTTATGCAAGGGAAATTACTCATAACCCTTTAAAGAATTCAGATAGATTTTTACGTCCTGTGGTTACTGCTTTATTATTTTTACACAGTTTTATAATTTTCACTGAAATCTCTTAACTCCTCCATGCAAAGTCAAAGTCTTCTTAAATAGGACTTAATTCCTCTGGTACCAGCAGGGAAATAACTTATAATCTTTGCAATCTCCAGAGTCAGATGTCAACTCAGACATAATTGAATAGGTAAAGTCCTGGAGGCTGGGGCCATCCACAAATAAACAACTGAACAGTTCTTCCAACCATCCATTTCAACAGGAACAAAATAAGTTAAATTGGTTGTTACTGTGTGGACACATTACTACTATCTTGTGATCTAATGTTTTACTTTTAATGTTTTTACTTTTTACTTTTAAAGTAATTTCTATAGATCGTCTTAGTTTACCAAGGTGCTAGAAAACCTTAAAATAAACCTTGGAATGGATCACCACTAGGACATCATTCCTGGTCAGTTGTAAAAATGGCTACTTGTAGACAATATTACTTTAAAAAATATTAACATTCATTAACTATGATAGGGATTATCTTTCATGGTTCTTCTTTTCTTGTTTTATACTTCTCTCCATTTGTTATAGTATTAAAATTTGGTGTACTCTTTAATATTAAAGGAGTATTACTTTAAAAAATAGGATTTAGAAACCAGAAAATGTATTGACAGCTACTTATTTTATACCTATTGTTTTTAGATCTTTTGGCTAATATCGACATCAGTGTATTACTGAAGGGTTTCGACAGACTGAAAGTTATGCCCGAATTCATACTGCTCGTTATAGCTATCGTTACTGGTATAATGGATTTGCCTGGTTACATGGTCACAATTGTTTTTATTATTCACAATTTATTTTTAAATTCATAACTATGAGACTCCTAGTTAAGATAGAAAAAAACTATATTGAAATTTAAAAACGAGGAGAATAAATATTGAATAATTCTTAAAACATGCTTAATATGTTCTATACTATATCTGCTCCTTACATTAATGAATCTGATCCACATTCCTCTAGTACATGGAAAACTATGTCTAGCATTGCAGCAAAACAATGCTAATGAAGCTAGAATGAGATACCATTTCACATCAGCTAGAATGGCTAACATACAAAACACTGACAACAGCAAAGGTTGGCGAGGATGTGGAACGGATAAAGCTTTCATATGTTATTGATGGGAGTGGAAGACGGTACAACCACTTAGGAAAAGTGAATGTAGATTTTCACAGTTATGCATGCATCTGCTCTATCAACCAGCAGTTCCACTCCTAGGTATTTTCTAAGAGAAATGAAAGCATATATCCTCAAATAGATTTTGTTCCAAGAATGGATTATAGCAGCTGTATTCATAATAGTTCCAAACTGGAAACCACAAAAATGTCTATTAAGGGAATAGATAAAGAAACCAGACTCCCCTCATATAATTAGACCCTACGCAGCAAAAAAAAAAAAAAAAAGAAAAGAAAAAAAAAGAAAAAAAAATTATGGATACCCCATATGAATAACATCGTTGGAGTTCAAAGATATTGTCATGGGAAAGGAGACAAAGACAAGATTACATACTATATGATTCTATATAAATGAAGTTTAAGAATAAGCACAGCTAATTTATGGTGCTAGAAATCAAAATCATTGCTGCTTAGCAAGCTGAGAACTAAATGGAAGGGGCATGAGGAAACACTCTGTGGTGGTGGAAATGTTCTTGATTCTTGATTGGGTGGGGCCTATATGTTTATATGCATTTATTCACTATGCATTGCATTGTACTGTCAGGTGTAGTAACTGATGTTATTAGCTCATTGAATTGTATACATATGATCTGTAAAATTATTCAGATATACACTTTAACCTCAATTCTTAAAAATATTAAAACACATAAAGTAATTATTATATCCACTTTGGCTTTTTGCTTATTAGAAATAAAGACTCTCAATACCCATTGTGCTAAGAAATGCTTTTTAAAAAGTAATCTGGGGGGAGGGGAGGGAGGAGCCAAGATGGCAGAATAGCATGGAAGTTTTTTGTGTGTCTCACATCCATGAAATAAAGCCAAACCAACACTAAACCATCCTGCACACCTAGAAAACTGATCTGAGGATTAACACAACAATCTGCACCACCCGGACCACAGAATTCAGCAGGTATGTGACATGGAAAGATGAACTGGGGGAGAGAGAAGCCACAGAGGGCAGGGAGCCGCTTTTGTGTGTGGAGAGCAGACAGAGACAGGGGGCGGGGAGAATATGGGAAAAGCACCCCCCTCCAAAGCAGCTGGAGAGAAAGTGGAAAAGTGGACACCGCCTTAGGGACTGAACTAAAAAGGGAGAAGGGAGAAAGGAGAAAGGAGAGGGTTTAAATTCCACTAAGAGTCTATAAACAGGAGAGTGCAGAGTCTGAAACTCCATAGCTGGTTACCTGGCGATGCTCTGGTGGGAAGAGCGAATCCCGGGAGCAGAGTGGGGTCCAGGAGGTTCTCGGACCACATGGGATGAGGCAGTTCCCCTGCTCGGAGGACACCTGGTAGAGGCTGTGTGCATCTCCCAAGGCAAGGCCCCAGTGGACCCAGGAAAACAACCACATTCGCTGGTGCTGGAACAAGGTCCTTAAGGGTGAAGCCTCGTGCCAGATGTGTGTGGTGATTTTCCATAATCCCTGAAATGCTGCTGCTACACTGTCTCCCGAACTTTTTCCCGGGCGGGCTGGCACCCGGCCACAGTCTCAGGGCACTGGCAGCAGCAGGGCCCAACAAGCGTTCCTGGGTGCAGCTGGCATTCAGCCATTGCTCGGTGAGACCCTCCCGCAGAGGGACGGAACGGGTAAAAGCCGCAGTCCCTCAGAAGTAAGGGGCCGGGGAAAACAGCCGCATCTGAGACAAAACTCAGGAAAAGGTGCTGCCTGCGGCTTGGTCACGGACCGTGTAAAAGCAGGGAGTGGATGGAAGCCGAAGACAAAGGACAGGTGCGTGATTGTTGATCGGGCAGAACAGAGCTCTGACACTAGAGACTGGCTAACTGGGTGACGTCATTTTCACCCGCACATGCGCATACGCACCTACAAGCCCCGCAACAGTCTACCACAGTAGGCTAGCAGCGCCATCTAAAGGAGACGGAGCCATTACACTAAGCCCCGCCCAACGAGGCCAACTTCGCTCTTAAGGAACACAAGTCTCTCCACCTGCTTAGTTTAAGGACTACAGCGCTTCATAGTTTGACTTCTAGGGTAAAACAAAGTAATTTCAGTCATATTTCAGTCTGTTCGCCAGTCCATCTATTCCATTTTCTTTCTTTCTTTCTTTTTCTTTTTTCTTTCTTCTTTTATCTCTTTTTCATTTCTTTTCTTTTTCTTGAATACAGAAAGAGAAAAAAATCATTTTTATTTTCAATTTTTATTAAATATATTTTTCTTTAATTTTTTCTATACATTTTTTACTTTTGTGTAAATTTTTTCAAATGCTATTTTACTTCCATCATTTCACTTTAGTCGACTTCAGTGTATTCATTTTTTCAAATTTTCAAACGATTTCCTTTTTTATTTTCTTTCCCCTTTTTTCTCTAATCTATCAAGCCCCTTTTAACATCCAGACCAAAACACACCTAGGACCTAGCATCATTTATTTGATTTTGTGTGTGTGTGTGTGTGTGTTTACTTTTTTAATTTAAATTTTTTTTAATTTTAATTATTTTTAATTTTAATTTTTTTACCTCATTAATTCTTTTTCTCCCTTCAAAATGATGAAACGAAGGAATTCACCCCAAAAGAAAGAGCAGGAAGAAATGACAGCCAGGGACTTAACCAACACAAATACAAGCAAGATGTATGAACAAGAATTTAGAATCACCATAATAAGAATACTAGCTAGAGCCGAATATAGATTAGAACCCTTTCTGCTGTGATAAAAGAAGTAAAATCTAGTCAGGATGAAATAAAAAATGCTATAACTGAGCTGCAATCTCTAACGGATGCCACAGCTGCAAGAATGGCTGAGGCAGAACAGAGAATCAGTTATATAGAGGACAAACTTATGGAGAATAATGAAGCAGAAAAAAAAAGGGAGATTAAGGCAAAAGACTACAATTTAAAAATTAGAGAAATCAGTGACTCATTAAGAAGGAACAACATCAGAATCATAGGGGTCCCAGAAGAGGAAGAGAGAGAAATAGGGGTAGAAGGGTCATGTGAACAAATTATAGCAGAAAGCTTTCCTAAACTGGGGAAAGACACAGACATCAAAATTCAGGAAGCACAGAGGACCCCCATTAGATTCAACAAAAACCGACCATCAACAAGGTATATCATAGTCAAATTCACAAAATACTCAAGCAAGGAGAGAATCATGAAAGCAGCAAGGGGAAAAAAGTCCCTAACCTACAAGGGAAGACAAATTTCCAGCAGACCTATCCGCAGAAACTTGGCAGGCCAGAAAGGAGTGGCAGGATATATTCAATGTGCTGAATCAGAAAAATAAGAAAGAATTCTTTATTCAGCAAGGCTGGTCATTCAAAATAGAAGGAGAGATAAGTTTCCAGACAAACAAAAACTGAAGGAGTTTGTGACCACTAAACCAGCCCTGAAAGAAATTTTAAGAGGGATTCTCTGAGGGGGGAAAAGATGAAACAACAACAACAACAACAACAACAACAGCAACAAATAAATAAATAAAGACCAAAAGCAACAAAGACTAGAAAGGACTAGAGAACACCACCAGAAACTCCAACTCTACAAGCAACATAATGGCAACAAATTTATATCTTTCACTACTCACTCTAAACGTCAATGGACTCAATGCTCCAATCAAAAGACACAGGGTAACAGAATGGGTAAGAAAACAAGATCCATCTATCTGCTTTTTACAAGAGACTCACTTTAGACCTAAAGACACCTTCAGATTGAAAGTAAGGGGATGGAGGGGCGCCTGGGTGGCGCAGTCGGTTAAGCGTCCGACTTCAGCCAGGTCACGATCTCGCGGTCCATGAGTTCGAGCCCCGCGTCAGGCTCTGGGCTGATGGCTCAGAGCCTGGAGCCTGTTTCTGATTCTGTGTCTCCCTCTCTCTCTGCCCCTCCCCCGTTCATGCTCTGTCTCTCTCTGTCCCAAAAAATAAATAAACGTTGAAAAAAAAAATTAAAAAAAAAAAAAAAAAAAAAGAAAGTAAGGGGATGGAGAACCATCTATTGTGCTAATGGTCAACAAAAAAAGCCAGAGTAGCCATACTTATATCACACAATCTAGACTTTAAAATAAAGATTGTAACAATATATGAAGAAGGGCATTATATCATAATTAAGGGGTCTCTCCACCAAGAAGACCTAACAGTTGTAAACATTTATGTGCCAAATGTGAAAGCACCCAAACGTATAAATCAATCACAAACATAAAGAAACTCATTGATAGTAATACCATAATAGTAGGGGACTTCAACACCCCACTCACAGCAATGGACAGATCATCTAATCAAAAAATCAACAAGGAAACAGTGGCTTTGAATGACACCCTGGACCAGATGGACTTAACAGATATATTCAGAACATTTCATCCTAAAGCAGAAGATACATTCTTCTCCAGTGCACATGGAACATTCTCCAAAAGGGCCCACATACTAGGACACAAATCAGCCCTCAAATAGTACAAAAAGATCAAGATCATATCATTCATATTTTCAGACCACAATACTATGAAACTCAAAGTCAACCACAAGAAAAAATTTGGAAAGGTAACAAATACATGGGACTAAAAAATATCCTACTGAAGAATGAATGGGCCAACCAAGAAGTTAAAGAGGAAATTAAAAAGTTCATGGATGCCAATGAAAATGATAACACCACAATCCAAAACCTCTGGGATGCAGCAAAGGCAGTCATAAGAAGGATGTATATAGCAATCCAGGCCTTCCTAAAGAAGGAAGAAAGATCTCAGATACACAACCTAACCTTATGCCTTAAAGAGCTGGAAAAAGAATAGCAAATAAAACCCAAAACCAGCAGAAGACAGGAAATAATAAAGATTAGTGCAGAAATTAATGCTATAGAAACCAAAAAAAACAGTAGAACAGAGCAATGAAACCAGAAACTGATTCTTTGAAATAATAAACAAAATTGATATACCACTAGCCAGTTTGATCAAAAAGAAAAAGGAAAGACCCAAATAAATAAAATCAAGAATGAAAGAGGAGAGAACACAACCAACACAGCAGAAATAAAAACAATAATAGAATATTATGAGCAAATATATGCCAATAAAATGGGCAATCTGGAAGAAATGGACAAATTCCTAGAAACATATACACTACCAAAACTGAAACAGGACCCATAAGCAGTAAAGAAATTGAAATAGTAATCAAAAATCTCCCAAAAAACCAGAGTCCAGGACCAGAGGGTTTCCAGGGGAATTCTACCAAACATTCAAGGAAGAGTTAACACCTATTCTCTTGAAGCTGTTCCAAAAAATAGAAATGGAAGGAAAACTTCCAAACTCTTTCTATGAGGCCAGCATTACCTTGATTCCAAAACCAGACAGAGATCACACTAAAAAGGAGAACTATAGACCAATTTCCCTGATGAACATGGATGCAAAAATCCTCAACAAGATATTAGCCAAGGGATCCAACAATGCATTTAAAAAATTATTCACCACGACCAAGTGGGATTTGTACCTGGGTAGCAGGGCTGGTTCAATATCCGCAAAAACAATCAATGTGATTCATCACATCAATAGAAGAAAGGACAAAAACCATATGATCCTCTCAATAGATGCAGAGAAATTATTTGACAAAATATAGCATCCTTTCTTGATAAAACCTTCAAGAAAGTAGGGATACCTCGAGATCATAAAAGCCATATAGGAAATACCCAACACTAAAATCATCCTCAATGGGGAAAAACTGAGAGCCTTCCCCCTAAGGTCAGGAACAAGACAGGGATGTCCACTCTCGCCACTGTTACTCAACATAGTCTTGGAAGTCTTAGCCTCTGCAACCAGACAACACAAAGGAATTAAAGGCATCCAAATCAGCCAGAAGGAGTTCAAACTCTCGCTCTTCACAAATGACATGATACTCTATATGGAAAAGCCAAAAGATTCCACCAAAAACTGCTAGAACTGATTCATGAATTCAGCAAAGTTTCAGGATATAAAATAATGCACAGAAATCAGTTGCATTCCTATACACCAGCAATGAAACAACAGAAAGAGAAATCAAGGAATCGATCCCACTTACTTACAATTGCACCAAAAAACATAAAATACCTAGGAATAAATCTAACTAAAGAGGTGAAAAATCTATACACTGAATACTATAGAAAGCTTGTGAAAGAAATTGAAGACACTATAAAATGGAAAAAGATTCCATGCTCCTGGATAGCAAGAACAAATATTGTTAAAATGTCAACACTACCCAAAGCAATCTACATATTCAATGCAATCCCTATCAAAATAACACCAGTATTCTTCACAGAGCTAGAACAAAGAATCCTAAAATTTGTATGGAACCAGAAAAGACCCCGAATAGCCAAAGCAACCTTTAAAAAGAAAATCAAAGCAGGAGGCATCACAATCCCGGACTTCAAGTTATACTAAAGCTGTAATTATCAAGACAGTATGGTACTGGCACAAAAATAGAAACTCAGATCAATGGAACAGAATAGAGAACCCCGAAATGGATCCACAAACGTGTGGCTAACTAATCTTTGACAAAGCAGGAAAGAATATCCAATGGAATAAAGACCTTCAGCAAGTGGTGCTGGGAAAACTGGACAGCGATATGCAGAAGAAGGAACCTTGACCACTTTCTTACACCATACACAAAAATAAACTCAAAATGGATGAAAGACCTAAATGTAAGACAGGAAACCACCAAAATCCTTGAGGAGAAAGCAAGCAAAAACCTCTTTGGTCTTGGCCACAGCAACTTATTACTCAACATGTCTCTGGAGGCAAGGGAAACAAAAAGCAAAAATGAACTATTGGGACCTCACCAAAATAAAAAGCTTCTGCACAACAAAGAAAGCAATCAGCAAAACTAAAAGGCAACTGACAGAATGGGAGAAGATATTTGCAAATGACATATCAGATAAAGGGTTAGTATCCAAAATCTATAAAGAACTTCTCAAATTCAACACCCAAAAAACAAATAATCCAGTGAAGAAACGGGCAAAAGACATGAATAGACACTTCTCCAAAGAAGACATCCAGATGGCCAACCGACACATGAAAAAATGCTGAACATCACTTGTCATCCGGGAAATACAAATCAAAACCACAATGAGATATCACCTCACACCTGTCAGAATGACTAACATTAACAACTCAGGCAACAACAGATGTTGGCAAGGATGCGGATAAACAGGATCTCTTTTGCATTGCTGGTGGGAATGCAAGCTGGTGCAGCCACTGTGGAAAACAGTATGGAGGCTCCTCAAAAAATTAAAAATAGAACTACCCTACGATCCAGCAATTGCACTGCTAAGCATTTATCCAAGGGATACAGGTGTGCTGTTTTGAAGGGACACATGCACCCCAATGCTTATAGCAGCACTACCGACAATAGCCAAAGTATGGAAAGAGCCCAAATGCCCATTGATGGATGAATGGATAAAGAAGAAGTGGTACATATATACAATGGAGTATTACTCAGCAATAAAAAATCTTGCCATTTGCAACTACGTGTATGGAACTAGAGTGTATTATGCTACGCAATATTAGTCAGAGAAAGACAAAAATCATATGACGTCAGTAATATGAGGACTTCAAGACACAGAACAGGTGAACAGAAGGGAAGGGAAGCAAAAATACTATTAAAACAGGGAGAGGACAAAACATAAGAGACTCTTAAATATGGAGAACAAACAGAGGGTTACTGGAGGGGTTGTGGGAGGGGGGATAGGCTAAATGGGTAAGGAGTGTTAAGGAATCTACTCTTGAAATCATTGTTGCACTATATGCTAACTAATTTAGAGGTAAATTAAAAAAATAAAATGAAACAAATAAACAAACATAAAGGTAATCCTGGGCGCCTGTATGGATCAGTCAACTAAGAGTTGAACTCTGGATTTTGGGTCATGATCTCACTGTTTGAGAGTTTGAGCCTGCATGGGGCTCTTCATTGACCATGTGGAGCCTGCTTGTGATTCTCTCTCTCCCCCTCTCTCTGCCCCACCTCTGCTCATGTTCTCTCTCAAAATAAAATTAACTTAAAAAATAAAAAGTAATCTCAAATATGTATTCTTATTTTTATTAATACATTTAAAATATTAGTAAATAGGGGTGCCTGGGTGGCTCAATCGTTTGAGCATCCTGACTCTTGATTTTGGCTCAGGTCATGATCTCACAGTTTGTGAGTTCAAGTCCCGCATCAGGCTCTGATGCTGGCAGTAGAGAGTCTTCTTGGGATTCTCTGTCTCCCTCTCTCTCTTTCCCTCCCTCGCTCTCTCTCCCTTTCTCTCTCAAAAAAAAAAAATAAATAAACATTAAAAAATAAAATAAAATATTTGTAAATAGGTAATTTTGAAGAAGAAATATTTGAGAATTTAAACATAAGATCATGGAAGCTTTTTGTTGTTTTTTTTTAATTAAAAAATTTTTAACATTTATTCATTTCTGAGAGACAGAGCGTAACAAAGCATGAGTGGGGGAGGGACAGAGAGACAGAGGAAGACACAGAATCCAAAGCAGGCTCCAGGCTCTGTGCTGGTATGGGGCTTGAACCCATGGACCATGAGGTCATGACCTGAGCCCAAGTAGGATGTTTAACAGACTGAGCCACCCAGGCACCCCTTGTTCTTTTAAATGATGTTACAACACAGAGTTAAATTCCAGTCTTATTTTACTCTATTACTCAGTCCTAACACCAAATAAGACATAATATGTGATTTTAATACAGTTTTCAGCAATCATGCGTCTTGTTATATGATTGACTTAACGTTACTTTAATTGTATATGGCACGTATTAATTTGTTGAGTGACTGAAAACGGCTTTGTATATTATAAATACAATTAAAATTGGACTTTATGCTTAAAACACTTCTTAGACCATAATCTAAAAATACATAAATTCAAAATTAGTTATTATGTTCTATTCTGAACTGAGCACATGATTTAAAAGCTTTTGCTGGGGCGCCTGGGTGGCGCAGTCGGTTAAGCGTCTGACTTCAGCCAGGTCACGATCTCGCGGTCCGTGAGTTCGAGCCCCGCGTCGGGCTCTGGGCTGATGGCTCGGAGCCTGGAGCCTGTTTCCAATTCTGTGTCTCCCTCTCTCTCTGCCCCTCCCCCGTTCATGCTCTGTCTCTCTCTGTCCCAAAAATAAATAAACGTTGAAAAAAAAAAAATTAAAAAAAAAAAAAAGCTTTTGCTGTTTGGATATATGGTGCTTTCAGACTAAAAAGGTGGGTAACTGTGGTTTAGTGTATGGGATTAATTTCCTTTTTGATTTTGTTCATTATCTCTGCTCAATCACTGTGCCTTAAATTTCCATTTCCTAAAGGACCCTTGGTGACTTAGCGAGCTATATACGTAATATTCTACAGCTATGGCCAGAAAACTCAGCATCAGGTGCGTAACTTTTGAGGCTCCCAATTCCTCATCAAAGATGTTGAAATTTCATTGTCCTGAACTCATGGCTGTGAGGCAGAACTTCCAACCACAGTTAAGATTAGATGTTCGTGTGTGTTGCCCCTCCCCAATAATATTTTTTTCTTGACAGAGGCCATCATTGCTTTGGCCCCAGGCATGAACATTTTGGAAATGTTTTTAGAGGAATTTTCCTTGGTTGGAGATTCTCAAAAGATAACGCATAGATTGCAGTCTTCTATCTACTTCACAATGTAAGTAATACCACCTAAAGACTACTTTAACAAAACATAGCAGCCATCAGGTTGTTTCTGTGATTCTCTGATGTCCCTGGTAATTGGCACCACCAAGATAATCTCTCCAAAGACCAGCAATCAACCACCCATGTTCCTGCTTGCTTGGTTTATCTTTGCCTATTCAATTAAGGGCATCTCAGCTTTTAGTTGATTAGGTCCTTAATGCTTACGTCCTAAAGCTTCAGCTAAGCCTGCACTTGCATGCGATTTGGATATGTTCATGCAAAACTGTAAGTATATTAGAAACTAAAAACATAAAATATTGAAACAAAATGTCAACTTATCAAATATTGTGTTTTTCTACAATGAACTCAAATTAGTTGAAGGCAGTTCACTTTTAGTTAGTATTTAATTTTTGCTCACATTTTGCTACCAAACAATTGATTCGACTTCATATTTACCTGAATTAGAAACTAATTATTACTGAGTTACCAGGCTTTACACTTCAATGCCCCAAGTCAGCTCTCAGGTTGGCCCAAATAGCCAGATCAACTATTTTGTGGCCCATTATGTTCAACATGGAGCCATGGTCTGAAGGAAATGCCAAATTTGTGTTTCCTTGCTTTAGATACAAACTAACAAAAAGTTTAGATGACATTTCCATACCGACAGCAACCACTGTAGCGAACAGGGTAGAAGGTAGGTAATAGCTTATACTAACATGCCTAGTGGACAAAAAAGGGCCCGTTTTCCATAATTCACTCAAACTACAAACAGCAACTTAATTTTCTTTCAGTTTTCAGTTTGAGATGCACGGCAGGGATCTCCTCCCCAAGCAAAAGGCAATATGAGGTGAGAAGAAGAACATGCTGCCAGCACAGGTATAGGCCTGCATAACGGAGCCACGGCACTCAGAAAGAGGCTTTTCATTTTAACAACTGTGATAGCAAGGAAGGAAGCATAATGAAGACGATGTAATTGAAGTGGGAGAAGGAAACATTAAACATGCATCACAAAGAAGACTTTGGGGCTTATCTAATTTGGACTTCCTCATTTGATCAAGCACTGAAACTGGTTGTGAGGTCAAAAGACTCCAAGAGGTTAGCACCTGAACCGAGGCAAACCACCGGCTGGATTCTGCAGTTTGTAGGCTTTTTTGTTTTGTTTTGTTTTTATAAATTATGTGGAGCCAAATTGTTCTGTTCTGTACTGCTCTGCGTTTTCTCATGTTCATAGGCATGTTGACTCTGGGATACAGACACCTGTGACAAGGATTTAAGCTATACATGGTCTGATGATGCCCAAACACCTCTCTTTTCTGATGCATGTGTCTCTTTGCCACCCCAAAATTCCATAGCCTGCACAGAGAAAGAGAAGAATAAAAACATTTGAAAATATACAACAGAACACAAGGAAATTGAGGACATGAGAAAGGATGAAAGCAAGAAGAAAATATACCAAGGTCTGAAGAAAGCAAGAAACACAGATGGTTCCAAAGGAGATTCAATTCAAAAGAGCTTAGAGAATCTTATAGTCAGATTTACAAAGGTGATACATGAAGTTAAAATCATGGGAAGTTATGTTTAATTGGTGAGGTCAAATGATTACTCATTCAGACAAAAATCGTGATCATGGATACATTTATGATCAAAACTTATAAAACAAAATCACATTTTAAAGGTATCTGTTAAATTCTTAGTAAGGAGAAATGCACATAAAAATGTCTGATAGTTTTCTATCAAAGAGTTTAGCTAATTATTTGGATTTCTAACCAATAGGTTTTCTGAACCTGCCAAACCTTCAATAAGTCTTTGGAAAAACAACCAACATAATCGAATGCACTGTGGACTTTACCCACGTTAGAGAACTCCTGAGGCATGTTTAATAGGAATAAACAAGAGATCTCTAAAGGAAAATTATATTTGTGTTCTTACCTACAGGAAGCTCCTGAAGAATCCATTGAGGATAAGAAAGTCACTGTTTATTTTAGTTAGATTCTTATGTCTTTGACTCTATTGATCAATATCACCCCTGAATAGGTTACTATGGGATTGAGGCTTTGCTTGATTCAATAAACCCCAAGTTTCTTAACCCCTCCCATTTTTTTTAAAGAAAGGTGAGCAAAATACTTTTAAAAGAAGACTTTATCTTTTTTTAATGCCTTGAGAGATTCTTCAGCCATCACTTTAAAGGTATGTGGATGTTTTTGAAATGCATCTTATTTGGGTGTAGCCATAGGCTAGAAAGAACTTAAAATAATTTGTTTAGCCTTAAAAATCAATGTAGAAAAAAAAATGACACTCATGTAGGTACCAAGTAAACAAATACTATTTTATGCTGCAACACATATTTAGAAACTAATATTTTAAATAAAAACAGATCACATGTATAATCACTGAAACTCTGCCCACCTGCAAATTTGTTAATTTCTCTATCTGCATGCATTCATCTCTGTGTTAATTCATCCAATCAACTTTTATGCATCTATTGTACCAGGTCCTGTGTTAAGTATCAAAAATATGTGTTCTTCCTATGAGATCAAGGCCTAACATTCTTGGAACTCTATATAGAATGCAATAGGTCTCATGAGATATAATACCTGAGGATTGAGGATGAGATGATTTTACTTAAAACTCAGAGTCATGAACACGCAATTCTTATTTTACATTATAGAATTAATTAATCAAACTGTTAATTATAATTTAAGCATATTTTTATTGCACTCTAGTCCTGGGAATTTGGCAAGCCATGTAGGTGATATAGAATAACAGGAATGTTTAGTCAGAACATCTTTTTCCAAATTATTGTGGACTAAAACTGACTAACATAATTTTTCCATTTGTTGAGTATTCCCTATGTATCAAGCAATATAATATATCTTATATATATTTGTGTAACACTTCCCCTTAGCATATTCAGGCAAGTAGAGAGATCATGCTCACTATTTTGAATATTCATATTATCATTTGTTATAGTTTGTTGATTGCACATACATCATTAATTGACTATAAAGAACACCTATCTATAAAGTAAGGCTTTCCTCAGTTATCCAAGTTGATGGAAATGACACTACAGCACAGCAGACATTGCCGTTGCACTTACAATGTAATCTTTCTTTGAGTTCATAAATAATATTCAGAATTGGTTTATACGTATGAAAGCCCCAATCAAAATCCTCCCCTCCAACACCCTTCGATGTTGTTGCACCAATCTGTGCAAACTGTCTCAATAGATATCTAACAGGTGGGGGCTTAGTTTTCAAACTCTCAATAATTTTTTAAGAATTCATTTATTTTGAGAGAGAGAGAGATAGAGGATAAGTGAGGAGGGGAAGACAAAGAGAGGAATAGAGAGAGAATCTCAAGCAGGCTCCATGCTGTCAGCACAGAGCTAGACATGGGGCTCGGACTCATAAACGATGATATCCTGATCTGAGCTGAAATCAAGTCAGATGCTTAACCAACTGAGCCACCCTGGTACCCAAATAATTTCTAGGTAATTGGGATGTTTCATTCATTTTTATTGCAAACAAACTTTGCACTGTATCTGACACCAAAGGCTGGTATAATTTAGGTATTTAGTTTATGTAAACAAATCACATGATGAAAATGACTCATGTCTTATACCGTTACTGAGAATAATGTGAGATGATTTAATACATAAGTGACAGGCCTTATTTCTGGACCAAATATGAACCATTGCAAAGGTTTTTGTCCCCAAGTCTTGTAATACTTTCCTGGAAGCTAACTAGAGAATGCTCTTCAGTTTCCCTCTCAGGGCATTTCTTATCTCTCATCTCTCTCTCTTTTTTGCTTTGTTTGTTTCATTACTGAGATCATAATCCCTCCAAGTGATCTTTGATTTTATTTTATTTTTTTACTTTTTCGGCCTTGCTTTTCTGTCCTCTCTCCATGTTGCCAAGTTTTTATCCATTAGATATTGACATCCTCATGCCCCACCCCTGCCCACCTCCAATCCCATGACATTAGCCAGTGTCAACATCACATCACCTCTACCTGCAATATGGCACTAGCCTCTTGTTAGCCATTTCTAGCCTCTCTTTTCCTATATTCAATGCATTGTACACGCTACTATTTGGTCAGTGTTCCAGAAGCCTACTTGCATGCATTTAAATTCCCTGTAAGTTTAAGCCTCATTTAGGCAATCACGACCCTTTATGCTTAATCTCCTTCTACCTTTGTAACCTAAAATTTTATACACACTATTCATTTATTCACTCAACAAATACTGGACATATGTCATGCAAGGAGCTGGTTAAAGCATGGGCGGCTGCAGCATTAAAGACCTTCTTGAGCATCTTATTTCACTGGAGACCGTTGGTGCTGTGATGCTCTGCCAAGATATCCCGGTCAGAACAGACACGGTTCCCCCGCCAGCTTAAGCCAACTGACTCTTCCTACTTATGCCTTGGCTGGCAATTGTGTTGTATGGCAGGGAACTCCCTTGAGCAAGGTCCCACTCCCTTTTAGGAAGATGCTTGAAACCAATGGCCATCAGATGTGGAAATAAAAAGGCCTGGCCCACTAGCCTCAATTTGAAACAACACCAAAGGGCCTTCCAAGCTCCAGAACTCCTTGTGTGGTGGATTGAGGCTTCAGCTGCAACCATACTAGGTTGCATAGGTCAGTATTTCCCTCTGCCCAACCCTGCTTTCCTCACTTCTACACAGGTATAATTCCAAAGAACACTCCCTTTCTGGACACAGTCTCTGTTTCAGAGTACATTTCCAGGAAACCTTATCTAAGATATGAAGTGAAACAGGTAATAACCAAGCAAATAGCATAGATATGGCACGTAATGCAGTAATTATATAACTGGTTGCAAATATTAGAATGCCATGCCCCTTCCTATGGTGCATGAGAATTATATTTCATCACCTCATCGATACCAGCTTCAATGATATTTCTTGCTCTGAACACTATGAAATGTATGTCAATTCCGGGAAAAAGCTTTAAGAGTCAGCTTATGGTTCACCACTTTTTTTTTTTTCATATTCCTCTGCCAAAACAATGAGTAGTGTTCCATATAGATGTTATTTATTATCCTGGGTCCCAGGGAAAAGATTGCATATAGTGGAGCCACAAGTGATCTGTATGGCTTACAGCATGTTGTTTTAAGATACTGAGCTTCGAGAGTCTCTAGTTGCCACAGCAAGGTCTAATCTAGCCTGTTGGAAAGGCCTAGTGATAGGTACTCTTCAGTAAAGAAAAGCAGGCAAGAGGAATAAGGGAGTAGGATGGGGGCCAGAGACATGGATTTAATATATATTTTTTTAATGTTTATTTATTTTTGAGACAGAGAGACACAGAGCATGAATGGGAGAGGGTCAGAGAGAGAGGGAGACACAGAATCTGAAACAGGCTCCAGGCTCTGAGCTGTCAGCACAGAGCCCCACGCAGGGCTCGAAATCATGGGCCCCGAGATCATGACCTGAGTTCAGAGTCGGACGCTTAACCGACTGAGCCACCCAGGTGCCCCCAGAGGCCTAAATTTAAATAGGGTTGTCAGTGATGACCTTATGGATAGGGTGATATTTGGACAGAGTCCTATACCAGATAAGACAACAAGACATTGGAAATCTTGAGGGAGGAGTGTCCTACGCAAAGAGAACTACAATGTAAAGGTCCTGGGGCCACTGCCTGCCTGACATAAATAAAACGAATAGTGTGGCTAGAATTCCAAGAGAAGGGGAGTTTCAACAAAGATGAACTGGATCAATAACAGAATCCAAAACACACAGAGCCTTGCTGGTCATTTAAAAATTTGTCATTTTTCTCTAGTAAGAAGGGAAGCCTTTGGGGCTGTAAGCTAGTAGAGACTGAGAAAGAGTTGGATTCTGGTTATATTTTTGAAGTTAGAATGGGCATATTTTACTGACAGGTTGGATGTGGGTTATATGAGAAAAAAAATCAAGGATAACTCTTTTTTTGTTGTTTTTTTTGACCTTAACAAATGGCAGGAAAGACTTGCATTTCCTGAGACGCCAACATTGCTGAAGTGAATTTTACAAACCCAGTCTTGTCAAATTTCTTTGCTTGTTCTCCTTATATTTCCTACACACTCTTTGTGTTTTTACCTTATCATTCACCAATCTCCATTATGTCTACCTTCTATCTACTCTTCCAAGTTCAGCTCAGATGCTACCTCTTCCATGAAACTGCCTATGAATATCTCCATTTGGAGTAAGGTACCTTTTTCTGTTTTTATTATTTTTTTGATGTTTATTCATTTTGAGAGACAGAGCATGAGTGGGGGAGGGGCAGAGAGAGAGGGAGACACAGAATCTGAAGCAGGCTCCAGGGGTATCCAACTCACAGACGACTAGATCATGACCTGAGCGGAAGTTGAACGCTTAACTGACTGAGCCACCCAGGTGCCACTAAGGTATCTTTTCCTTTTTTTTTTTTTTTAAGTTATTAAACATTTATTTATTTTTGAGAGAGAGAGAGAGAGAGAGAGACAGCACATGAGCATTGGAGGGGCAGAGAGAGAGGAAGACACAGAATCTGAAGCAGGCTCCAGGCTCTGAGCTGTCAGCATAGAGTCCAACCCGTGGCTTGAACTCATGGACCATGAGATCATGACCTAAGCCCAGGTAGGATGCTTAACTGACTGAGACACCCAGGAGCTCCAGGAATCTTTTTATATTATCATAATCTTTTATTTATGATTCTTTGTATTAATAACTTTTTCTCTTGTTTTATATTGTTTTTATAATTTTTGAGGTTCAGTCAAATAGAGATGCAATTGTTATTTATATTACTAATTAAAGATAACTTTAGATAGCTGCTGTGGTGAGATTATTATTTCAGTTCTGTATTAGATTCACCCTAGCACATTCCCAAGAATGATCTACTCGCTCCCCCCGCCCCCACATACTCCTTCTCTCAGTAGGTGCTTTCCATTGCAAAATTATTGAATCCCAAAGTATGGAGACAGTTGGATCTAAGGTAGGCTTGTAGCTTCTTTTTAATTTCCAGTTCACTATTTAGATAAATCAGCCTTCTTCACCTAAGGAGGTTTCCTAGTCCACTCAGAATTTTATGAAAAATTCCATAGACTGGATGGCTTAAACAACAAACATTTATTTCTCACAGCTCTGGAGGCTGGAAAGGTCACGGTTAAGGCACTAGCAGATTCTATATCCCGTGATAGCCCCACATGGCAGAAAGAGCAAGGGAACTTTTGGAACTTTATAAAGGCACTAACCTCATGTATGAGGTTATGCCCGTGACCTAACCATCTCCCCAAAGTCCCACCTCCAAATGCCATCACTTTGGGAATTAGGTTTCCACATATGAATTTTGAAGGGACATAAACATTCAGTCTATGGGAGGAGAAGTGAGCAAGGACATGAGCCAAGAGGCCAAGACTTTATTCTTTTGAAGGATAAATATCTGTCCACCATGCACACAATGCTTTCTGTCAGTCTTAGTCTGGTCTTGAATAAAATATACGTATGTTTTCATTGCATAACCTCATAGCTCCCAGTATAATATCTGTGCACATAAGACATCCTAAGTGTTTCTGAATGAATGTATCTCTTGACATCATCAAGAATACATGGAATAAAGTAATGGTGATAATGGGACCATGAAATACCATGAAATAAGATTTTTAAAACTTTAACTACGGGGGCATCTGTGTGGCTCAGTCGGTTGAACATCTGACTTCAGTTCAGGACATGATCTCACAGTTCATAGGTTTGAGCCCCACATCAGGCTCTGTGCTGAAAGCTCAGAGCCTGGAACCTGCTTCAGTTTCTGTATCCCCCACTCTCTCTGCTCCTTCCCCACTCATGATCGTTTGCTCTCTCTCTCGCTCTCAAAAATAAATAAACATTTAAAAAAATTTTAAACTTTAAACAAATTTGGTTCCTACTTTTATTTTTACATATCTCTATTGCAACATGAAACTTTAAATATCATTTTTCTACTTACTTCTGCACATGACCTTATGCTAATTACAAATTTCGTACTAAAGAAAAATCACTATGCATATGTTACTAGTTTTTAAAGCCACAAGATGTTCAAATGTTATTTAAAAACCATGGTTGCATTTCCAACCATCTTTATCAACCATTAGCCTTTGAAATAAGAAATAAACTATGCCTTTGACACTTGTAGAAATGAATGAAGAGACTTTATTGGCCATACAACCTCTCACTATAGATTGGTCACTAGACTATCATGGGAATTTAACCAGTTTGTTTCATGAACATATATATGGAGAAGAGGGGAAGGCAGTGGAGAAATTACTATTCTATTTATCTGAATATATATGGAATATATTTTGAATATATATTGAATATATTTATATGAATGGTAAAAAAAAAAACAAAACAGTGGAATAGAGAAAGTCTTTCTGAATCAATTGAAATAGGGGAGAACTAGGTCATTCCCAAGTAAGAAGGCACTGGTAAGCTAGAAACCTGGCTTATAGTCTAAACACACAAACTCTATGCTCCATTTTAAAAGATCTCTCTTTTACCCCTATTTTTAAATCATGCCTACCATAAACTTCCAAGTTAATCAGTTTTAAGAAACTTTGAAATTATGTTAGTGCTTAAAAGTTAATAACAAAAATTGACAAAAGAAAATGGTTCCTCATATAAAGAACACTTAGCAAAAGCCATCTATTATGCTGATGTGTCAAAATCAGTAGTTAAAAGTCAACACTGACTTTTAGGTTATTTGCATGCACTGAATAGAAAGAGCACTTAGCCAGGACTCTAGAGCCTTTCCTTACACTGCCAGAATTGTGTGAGTTTGAAGTTCCTTGATCTCCCTGAGTCTCACTCAGTGTTGCCAAAACAAGAAGAGAGTTGCATTAAGTAATCTACTTGGGTTCCTCAATGGTCATGACGTCAGATTTCCTGATTTCATGTCTATAGATATCTAGTATGTTACAAGCTTTATCTTTAGATGTGTAATGCTTATCAATATGTAATCACTGATATATTTGAATGCATTTTTATGAAATTATCTGAGATTAGAAGAAAGTGCCCTCTGCCAATTAAAGGCTATGTTTAACGTACACCATATAGAGTGCTATCTTCCTAAATCTGCTTGATGCCATTAATAGTTCTATCCCCACCTAAGGACAAGGTAGACTTGTCCAGCTAAGGCTGTCTTCCTCTGCAAATCATCTGTTCTTGAACTTGAATCCTCTTATTCTAACTTGCTTGACTCAAGAACAAGCGTAATTCTCATTTTTTGTATCGAGTTACTTCTTTCAATTTGTTCCTTTTAGCCTAGAAGATTTAGACCCCCTTTATTTTCTTAGATTACTTCAGATGTGTACCATTTAAAATGAACTGAAGTCACCTCTGGTGTGTTGTTTTCCTTTAAGCCCCTGTGTTTCATATGGCACAGCTATTCCTATCCTCACTCCATATCACTGTCCTCAAGTGCTGTATTTCAAAGAATACTTGTTATCACCCAATCTATTTTATGCCAGGGTGTTTATTAGAAAGAAAAATAAAATTTGTCCAGATACAATAATTTTGTACAAATGCATATAGAATGAAATTTTATGCAATTCTTCCATTTCATAGAATAGAATACTTCATACAGTCATAAAATGAGCGATGAGGATGTGGTTTAAGTTTTAAAGGGAAATAATTTTTAAATCGAAGAAACAAAGTCTTTATGATTGGTTAGATCTTGAAAAAGTCAACAGATTTATTGTAAAATGTGTCTAATCCTACATTTCAAATTGTAGCCAGATAGGAACCTGAGCATCTTTGGAATCCGTAATGACTCATGCAGGACACTTGTGTATCATTCAATCTTGACATGGTGCCAAAGCAACTGGTCACATCAATCAAACAAATTAGTTGAGCAATTCTTCCATGCCATGAAGACAATGTCCAATTGGTTGTATTTTTCATCCTTTTACTAATGTCTGCATAATGGCAATTTGGCTGTGCTTCTGGTGAATGTGATGCTGTGTGTGTGATATATAGGACCTAAGGCTCAGTTCTTTGATGAAGCCTTTCCACAGAAGCTCTGAAGACTCCCAGGTATTCAAACTTCATGCCCCTTGGAACTCTAAGATTTTTGTATATTCCTCTAGAAAGCTCTGGTTCAACAAATCATGAGATCATATAGCACAAAGAGGCCCTTGAGAGAGCCTTTGGTCCAGCAGATGATTGTGTATATTTATTTCTTGGAGTCACTTGTGTTTATATCCATATATTTATGTTGGTGCTGTGTTCCCATTATATCAGAAGGTCTTTAAGGACTTGCCCTGTTTCTTTCTTTCTTTCTTTTCTTCTTTCTTTTTTTTCTTTTTTTTGAACTCCCCACAGTCCAATAGAGTACTCTAAAATAGTGTTGGACTACTTTCTGTGAGCTGTCTGTGAAAAATTCCTATCATGCCAGATAACTAGGCAGAATTTACAAGGGTAGCAAAAACACTGGTCCTCTCCTCTCCAATAAATGTATATCCAAAGTATGGGTCACTTCACAAGCCACAAGATAATTTTAATCACAAGATATTTTTAAATGTCTCAAAATGTTCTAATTTTGCTTTCGACACAGGTTTCACACTTATTATTGGCCAATTCATACAGCCATATGAATTTGCATAGTTAAATAATAATAGAAACATGAGTGGGAGCTCATTGTTTGACTACTTTAGGACAATAATTAAAGCTAGACCTTAAGTGGCATGGGACAGGAAACAGGTCTGTCTGGCTGAATAGAATGACACATGGCAGGTATTCAGGTAATATTGGCTGAATAATTACAAAAGTAAAACAAAAGAGTGAAAATAAATTTACTATTATTTCTTCGAGAATTACTCTTTTATTAAAAAATAGAAATATTGGCTTACTTTAAGAAAGAAAAGCTACTGATTTTTTCTTTTATTATATGTGTTTTATAGTTGACTTTCAAGGTTTCTTAATTATCACTGCTTCTAAGCAATGGTTTTATTTATTATACAGTCAGAGAGTGAGTAACTTAGTATCCTTTCCCTTATTGAATTTTGTTTACTTTTTATGGATTCAAAAAAATCTATAATAATAGAATTGCTCTAATTTCATGAGGATATAAACAGTATTGTATATGTGCTTTAAAAAATATTCATTTTAGGGGCGCCTGGGTGGCGCAGTCGGTTAAGCGTCCGACTTCAGCCAGGTCACGATCTCGCGGTCAGTGAGTTCGAGCCCCGCGTCAGGCTCTGAGCTGATGGCTCAGAGCCTGGAGCCTGTTTCTGATTCTGTGTCTCCCTCTCTCTCTGCCCCTCCCCCGTTCATGCTCTGTCTCTCTCAGTCCCAAAAATAAAAAAATAAACGTTGGAAAAAAAAAATAAAAAATATTCATTTTAATTTGAGATATTTGGAGTTTGTTAAAGTCAAGAATCTAGCCAAAAAAAAAAAAAAAAAGGAACAAGGAAAAAATGCTCTTCAGAGCTGTTCAAGATACCAACCCAATTAAATATCTGATATAAAACCAACATATTCTCTTTTAATATAGTATGTTCTTTCTGATTAAATCTAAATAATGTTCAAACCACCATTTCAGATAAAGAAGTACACTGATAAAGTATAAAGATAATATAGCTCTTAATATTTGCCAATAACATTTTTTTCCTCTGGTCAATGCGTCTTTAAGGGGAAAGAAAAATTTTAACTTGTAAAAAAGGATCTTTTATGATTGCCTAGAAATTACCAGCTTGTTGAACTCACCTTTACTGGACAGATGGCAGGTGACAAACTGATCTCAGCCAATATAATCTGTCAAAACAATCTGCCATGAGCAGGTGTCAGATAATTATCTAAATGAACAGATATGTAAAGTAATAAACAAACTAGAAATAGGTACTAAACAGGGAACTTAAGCACCTACATTTCCGACCTAACCTTCAGTCATACCTAAAATGCAAAAATTAACTGGTACTTGGAGGGTATTGTGTAACTCTGAACAGCAGCGTATGTTTTCTTCACCTAATTTTTGCTTTGTGAAAGTAAATTTTAAGACTTCTATTCACACAGAACTCTGGTTACATCACTGTGATATGTAAATAAAACAATTTTTTTTGTCCAAAATTTAAAAACATTTTCTTTAATGTTTATTTATTTTTGAGAGACAGAGTGTGAGTGGGGGAGGGGGAGAGAGAGAGAGGGAGACACAGAATCCAAAGCAGGCTCCAGGCTCCAAGGTATCAGCACAGAGCCTGACGCAGGCCTCAAACTCACAAACCATGAGATCATGACCTGAGCTGAAGTTGGACATTTAACCAACTGAGCCACCCAGGCACCCCTGGTCGTCCATTATTTTTAATCCCATATCTGAAGTCAAAGCAATAACTTGTATTCAAAGTTATTGTTGTAAAACATTATAGATGTCTATATATGATGTAAAATATTAAATACACAAAACTTATACAATCAAAGATTTAAAACATATACAACCAAATATATTAAGATCTTTAGTTTCTTATTGACTAGTTCTACAAATTATGAGTTATATCCATATACACTGAACTATGGATATTTTTGTAAAAATGGCAATATCCTGGCTTACTTCAGCTGAAAGGTAACAATTGATCAATATGTATTTAGGAAAATATTATTTGCCTGCATAGTTAGACATTAGGTTTGCATTCTTTTTTTTTTTTTTTGTAATGTTTATTTATTTTGAGAATGGGGAGGGTCAGAGAGAGAGAGAAGGAGAGAGAGAATCCCAAGCAGGCTCTGTGCCAACAGTGCAGATCCTGACATGGGGTTCCATCTCACAACCTATGAGATCATGACCTGAGCTGAAATCAAGAGCCAAAGCTTAACCGACTAAGCCACCCAAGCACCCCAACTTCACCATTCTTAACAGCAAAATATTCTCTGCTGACCTGGTTAGTCATTTTGATTTGAGTTAAGTTTATCTTGGAATCTTATCTTGCCATTAGCAAATCTGATGAGTAGCAGGGGAAGGGGGGTGGGAGGCAGTTAGATGAAACTTCATGTAGAGAAGCTGCCATTTACAAGTTTTCTCTTGTAAGGATATTTCTTACCTCTGAAAAATCACTTGCTGTGGCATCTTGCTTATGCAAATCTAAGTAACATTAGCCAGCCACTCCCAGATGTGTTATGAAAGAGCCTGTGACAGGCGCCTGGGTGGCTCAGTCGGTTGAGCTTCGGCACAGGTCTTGATCTCGCAGTTCTTGAGTTTGAGCCCCATGTTGGGCTCTGTGCTGACAGCTCAGAGCCTGGAGCCTGCTTCGGATTCTGTGTCTCCCTCTCTCTTTGCCCCTCCCCTGTTCTCACTCTGTCTCTCTTTCTCAAAAATAAATAAACGTTAAAAAAAAAATTAAAAAAAAAAAAAAAGAGCCTGTGACTGCATCCTAATACCTCTCCCAGAGCTGTAACTCAGGAGTGGTCACAGTTGTGCAGAACAAGGATTTCCTGGAGAAAGTGTTCCTTGGAGCTGTGACTCCATCCTCCTAATTATCTGCAGTGGCTCTGAGTTGTGAATGAGAACTGCCAAGAGGCAGTGCTTCTCAGTCATTTAGCCTCAGGATCCATTTACACTTTTAAGTTTATCAATGCCCCTTAAAAAGCTTTTGATTATATGAATTGTATCTCTCAACATTTATCATATTAGTTGTAAAAATAAAGACATTTTAAAGTGTTTTTATACTAATCGCTTTAAAATAATAATGATGTTAAGCTTGTTAATATAAAGTGCATATCTTATTAAAAATGGAGTTTTCAAAATAAAGAAAATTGAGATGGGTGACACCCTTTACACTTAGCAAATATTTTTAGTATCTCACAAAAGACAGATAAAGTCTCATCTTGGCTCTGCATACGATCTCAGGTGTGCTATTCCAGTTGAATTATATGAAGAAAACTCAACCTCTCACAGCTAGGTAGTTTGAAAACTGAGATATAATTTCAAAGTTTATATACATATTTTGGATATATTTTGAGAAAACAAAACCCAACAAGTAGTAGTTTCTTAAAAATGAGTTGCAATGTGGACTCTAAAACAATATCAATTGTACTCTCTTACGTTAATACCAATTGATCTATCATTCATTTTGCATGAAAATTTTACCCATGATTTTGTTACATCGAGTATCAATCATCTAGAAAATATTGGTTCACTGAGTCATGTAGGTCTCCACAACGCATGTAGAAAACTATACAATAGTTTTGTGAAAGAATGGAAGTTAAAAAGTCAAGTAATGTCTTAGTATCATTACAAAAATCATTTTTGCCTCACAGACAACCCAGAAAGGATCTCGGGGACACCGCACTTTTAGGATCATTGCCAGGAAGGAAAGAACAAATGCGACTTAGAGAACAACTCTGCACATCAGAGACCAGATCACTGACAATCCTAAGCACATGGACAATAAAAACCAGTGAAGACAATGAGTGTGCAAAACAACCAGTGAGAAGAAGGCTGGTTCTCAGTTGCCTTGTAGGAGTGGGGATCAAATGTTATCTCACCTAATTGTTAAAGATAAACTGGAAACCTGAACTTCTATAAGAAATCTGATTTGTAAAAGCTGTTTAATGATTGACTAACACTTAACGAGCCAAGGGGAAACCCCCTGCGTATTTACACCATAAACGACTCAGGGACATGCATCGGCCGGCGTGGTCTTTACATTGTATGTGCCTAAAGCCTGAAGTCATCTATGGAAGCTGTAACAGAGCAGGAGAAAGCACCTAAGAGCTGTAAACTTCCATGAACTTGGCACCCCTAATCTAGATATTCCTTAGTTGATGTGGGAATGTGCAGGAATCATGAGCTGGTGGAATCAAACTCCTAAGTCTGAAAAGGCATCATGACAGCAGTGGACAAAGGTACTGCAAATTACCTGGGACCGATTTCCAGTAGGGATGTGTATGCAGTAGTCAAAATAAGCATGGCAGAAAACTGGGCCCATGCATGGACGAGTCAATTTCTCCACTAGTCTTTCTGATTGGTATTTGAAAGACAGGGTTTTATAGACTGAGTAAGCTCTGGGGTTCATAGACTATTTGAAAGGAGAGGCACCAAAACATAATGGTGCCCTGCCAGTTAGGTAGATGCCAGTTTAGGTAGATGGGAATTTGTGAAACAATTATTTCAATGTTACAAAGAGATGAATCCTTAACTGTTACTCAAACTTGGGAAGCAGGTTATGCTGGTATAATTCATATTTATGTTATATTTATATTTATTTATGTATAATATAAATATCTAAATATACTACATTTAATGCAATAATAAACATAATTATTTACCTAATAATTATGCGTTTCATAATTTGTTTATGTTCGTTATTTAAATGTATTTAATAATTATTTATACAGTGATTATTTTATAAACTATATTAGCTATAACTTATATGTTAATATAAATATATTTATACTCATATGACTTGCATTGTATAGTATACGTGTTTATGTGTAATTTGTTTTGTATTTTATATTATTAAAATAATAAAACACTTATTACATAGAGATATATTTATATATACTACAAATGCATTTATATATGTATATTCCCTGAAAACAGAAAACAAAAGACAGGAATAACATATGTGACTCTATTGGTTCAGTCATTACTCTCTCAAAATGATCCCAAATAATTCTACCTTATCTGTGTGTATGCTACTCTTGTCATCAAGAGTCGTCCCCTCTCAGGGCACCTGGGTGGCTCAGTCAGTTAAACACCCAGCTCTTGGTTTCAGATCATGATCTCACGGTGCATGAGCTGGAGCCCTGCTGTCAGTGCCCAGAGCCTGCTTGGGATTCTTTCTCTCTCTCAATCTCTCTGCCTTTCTCTCTCTCTCTCTCTCAAAATAAATAAATAAACATAAAAAAAAAAAAGAAAGAGGTGTCCCCTGTCACTGAACCACAGCTGAGCCAGGGAGTGAAACAGAAATGATGTTGCAAGACTGCTGAGACGAGGTCTTAAGCCTTCAACTTGTACCTTGGCCTCTAGGAATGTTCACTTGGAGTAAACCAGCTGCTCTATAAAGCCTGCATACCCTAAGATCACCACGCTATGAGGAAGCCAATCTAACCACATGGAGAGGCCACATAGAGAGAGAAGGATGCCTACCCCATTGAGAGCTCCTCTGGCCATCCAGGCCTAGACACCAGACATGTGTGGGGCAAACAATGTGGGGTATTTCAGCCCCAGTCAGTGCCAGGTAGGGAATAACCTACCAAAGAACTGAGCAAACAGCCAGAACTGGGGGCTCATTATCACAAGCCCCCAGTGATGTGGACAAGTTATCACAACCATCTCAGCTGTGTAAATTAGCCACACTGAAGCCGTGGGCATCATGGAGCAGAGACCTGTTCTGTCTGTGCCTACCTGAACTGCTGACCACAGAATCACCAGCATAATAAAACCAGTTGTTTCATGGACCTGAATTCTTGAGTGGTTTGGCACACATCAATAGATAACTAAAACAACTATGTTTCAGTTAGTACTTACCATATACTGTGCATAAGCCATGACGTTTGATTCACTCAGAACTATTATAATGTAAATATGATTATTTCTACTTTAGTTTGTGGAAGCAGAACCAGAAGTTTCCTCCTATTTTGGGATAAATTACCTGTAACTTGCTCAAAGTCACACAATGATAAAGTAGTGATTGGAACCTAGATTTTTGGGGATCAGTGGTCCTAGGCTTTCCTAGGACTAGGTCCTAGGTCTCTACTCAATTTTACAATCTCAGGTTTAGTACAAAACATGGATAATATTCCAGATGTGAAACAGTAGGAGGAAAGAATTGTATCATAGCTTTACATTTTTCTCCCGTAAATCTTATACCCATCTTAAAATTAAAAAAAAAAAATGTTTTTGATATTGTAAGAGTACAAGCCAGCCATAAGGTATGGGTGTAATTTAATTTGAATTATACATATATACACACATATGAAAGTATATAAATATATATAAATATGTGTATATAAATATTCTAAATATATAAATATTGTATAAAATATTATATATGTATATGTTCAAATGTATAGTCAAGTGTTTGGCAACAGCTATTTTTGGTATTGGCTGAACAGACATCACTTTCAAATTATGTATAGGTAAATGGATGATTTGGAATAATTGCAATGTATATATATATATATATATATATATATATATATATATGTTCTAATAGTGAGCTTATTTGTTTGTTTTTTTCTACCCATAATATATCTGGAATACTCACAAGAGTCCTTGACTCCAGTAAAACAAGTAATTTCTTTCAAAAAAGGGATTTCTTTTTTTAAGAGAGAGAGCACATGCAAACTGGGGAACGGGCAGAGGGAGAGACAAAGAGGATCTGAAGCAGGCTCCTTGCTCAGTGCAGAACCTAATATGGGGCTCAATCCCACGACCCTGTGATCGTGACCTGAGCCAAAACCAGATCAGACACTCAACTGACTGAGCCACCCAGGAGCCCCCAAAAAGTATTTGTTTTTCATTTTTAAAATTTCACCCTAATTCAAAATTTTCCAATGCTGATAACTATGCTTTTTGTTATACACCATAGAATGGCCTAGAAAATAGTCCTTTATCTATGTACCTTGTGGAGGAAAATTGCTGCTTTTATTTGGAACTGCTATTTAAATAATATCGATTTTACCCCTTTTGACTCAGAGAGCTATTTGCTCACCAAAATATTTTTTCCTGTTCTTCATGGTAATAGAAACATAGTGCCTAGCTTCCCAGGAGTCTTCCATTGAATTTTTTCCATTGCACTTTCCTACCTCCTTTGCAGCTATGTGTAACTACAAGATGAGGTTGTAACAATGTGAACAGAAGTAATGTGTGCCATTTCTGTATCTGGGCCTATGAACGGGGGGACGTCTACTCTTTTTCTCCTTCCCATGAACACAGTCATGCCAACTGGAGTCACGCAGATACGGACAATAACTAGAGGTAGGTGAATACTTAGACTCAAGAAGGCCTGGGCCTTGAAAAGCAGTGTGGAGCAGGGCTACACTACCAAGCTGAACTGTTCACTATAGCACTAGATGCTATTACATAACAGGCAACAAACTTCAGTCTATAAAACCATTGCAATCTTGAGTCCCTTTCTTATACCTGTGAAGTCTTCAGACTAATTAATACATTCCCACTATTCTTTCTAAATTAGCTATGAAAAATATGCTTGGGGAACATCGTTACATTTTATCATTAAGGGAGCCCTCTTTGTGCATGACCTTGTTTATCCATATAACAAAGTTGGGGAAAATTGATCAGCTCCAATGTGTTACTGATGAAAATGCAGCAGTTCAAAACTAAACTATTCTGTGTTTTTTTTTTTTTTTTTTCATTTTGGGTGTGTCTGCCCACCCAAAGGATAATGAGCTATAAATATATATGCTGATGTTAATTAACTCTTTTCAATAAATTTTTATTGAGCATTAAGGGTGTAATTGAAGAAAGAATGATAAGAATCACTCTAGAAGTTTTGTCTATTTTCTACCCCTCTTGCAAATAAGCTTGTATTCAAAAGAACTGATCTCCCACAGGCAGATCTGTGATACGCATAACTTTGTGCAGAAGAAAAGATTAAACCTTAAAAAATCATGACAGCATACAATGCTTTATATTTCAAAAGCAAAGCTGACCAAAGAAAGTACATTTATCCTTCTGAGATGGGTTTGACAGGGCTGATGGCATGAGGGTTGGGATTTTTCCTTCCCTATCGCGGTTAGCAGTCAGTTTTTCTCAGCCTATTAACTGGTTTCATTGCCAGCTCGTTCATCTAAGGGCACTTCAACCTGAGTGAGCACACTTAGACTGTAAACATTTAGGAGAAGATTGGAAATAAGAGTGCTCATTTCTACATCCAACAGAAAGATCTGGTAGCATCATGGAAGACCATGTCATGTTTGGTAATATAACATTGTAAATTAAAATAAATTTTCAAAATTGCTTTGCTCAACTACATGCTTGGGATTTTTTACCCTAACTCAAATGATATATTTTTTTAAATAAATAAGTAAGAAGAAGGGTCACATCATGAATCAATGGTCTACCATATTCTAGGTGATTTATAGGCATGATCTCATTTGGTCACCATCATTTTATGATGTCACTATAGTTCCATTACATAGGTAAGTAAAATGAACACTGGGTTATGTGACTTAAGAAAGTCATGTTGGTAAGATGGGAGGCCAGAATAATGCCCCAGAAATGTGTGGTAATTTCCACACTAACTCCAAAGTTGTTAATTAAAAAATAAAATCAACCCTACACATAAACATCTTTTGAAAGAATACATCAATCACTCTGGATGGTACTTTACCCTGTATCATATTTGATTTTCAGTTACTAAAATAATTTACAGTTTTTAAAAGGTTTATATATTTATTTTGAGAGTGAGAGTGAGAGAGAGAGAGAGAGAGAAAGAAAGAGAGAGAGAGTATGGGGGAGGGGCAGAGACGGAGAGAGAGAATCCCAAGCAGGTCCTATGCTGTCATCACAAAGCCTGACTCAGGGCTTGATCCCATTAACTGTGAGATCACGACCTGAGCCCAAATCAGGAGCTGGACCCTTAACTGATAGAGCCACCAAGGCACCCCTAAAACAATTTACATTTAACAAATTTCCTGAGATGTTCTCAATCTAAGAATTTTGCATTTCTGATCCATTCAATGCATTCACATTTCCTGGTCCCTGCAGTACCACTTTACTGCATATAAACTTCTGGACCTCTTGCATTGCTCTATGAACTCTATCATGCCGTGGCCCCCTCCCTCACCCCCAAACACACCAGTTTCATTTCTCCAGTAATTTCTCTTCTATGAAATGGAGCCCTAAAGTTTCTTGTTCTGCAGTTTCATTGGTTGATCCTTCCTTTTATCCATGGACTTCTTAGCTAGACTCCATGGTGCCAAACTGGAAAAATCGTCTCACCATTTTAATGGCTATTGATTCTTTATTATTCTATATTTATTCTTCATAGTGCCCATGAAATAAATCACAGACTTGAATTCGTTCTAAAGTCAGCGTTTCTTCTTCCTACACTTGGATGATGAGTTCTGCTACAGGAAACCCCCAAACTCCTAAACTGGTCCTAAACAAATTCACTGGTCTTGATCTTAGTTGAGCTCTTAGCACTTTCAAGACTCTTTACTTGTTCTTGGTCTATTTTCCTGACCAGATACTCTAAATCTTTATATCTTTCTTCAACCGTCTGGTCAACACTTTCTCCATAAGTCTCAGAGTGACATATTTGATAAATTTGAGTCAATGATATGTGAACTGCCTCAACGTATGCACCCTTCCCGCATTTACAAATATGTTCGTATTTCTGTTCTGTGAGCGGTTACTTCTGAAGTGGTTCCTAATGATACCTGCCTCATGGTATTCAGGCCATTGTGTGACCTCCTCCTGTCGTGTGTGGGATGGACCTAATAACACCTCTACAGAAGACAATATGAAAAAGTCATATAGTGATTATTATTTTTTATATTATAGAAACCTGAGAATTTTCATAAAATTCATACAATATTAAAAATAATAAATTAATGCATAATATATGTTATATATAATAGTGTGTCATATGATTACATATTAATATATCACATAAATACATTCTTGTATATTAATATATAACATGTTAATGTCAATAAAATTAATGTAAAAAAGCTACAAAACTGAAACATTTTTTGAAAGAATTTTTTTTCAATGTGCAAGACACCCAAATGTGTGTGGCAAATATTCTCTTGGTCTAGTCTGTGGAACTGACGTGGGTGGGTTTCAGAATCCAGACAAATTAGTGATAGGTCAAGGACAACAGCAGGAAGATTTGCAGATTTAGATAGGTTTTTGATTTTGCTACCAAAAATAAAGCACAGAAGTGTTCTAAGAGCACCCTCGACCAACAGAATATGTCCTCGCTGAAGCAGGTGGTATGAACCAGGATCAGCCACAGCACTCAAGGGTGGGAATGCGGGGAACACAAATGTTCAGGCTGCACCAGAAGGAAATGATGAGACTGCTCCATCTCAGGTCCCAGGCAGACCAGTATTTCATTCGTTCCAGCTCTTCCCATGCCATTCTTCAAGGGTGATTTTTATCACCTTAAAATAAACTATAAATGCTGCTTCTTTTATTAGGTGGCATTAAAACAAAAACAATTCCCTACTGCTTGGAGAAAATAATTTGGAGGCAAGAGGAAGAATATGCCCAAGTTATTTCAGGTAGGGTTACACACCTCTGTCCTTATAATCTGAAGCAGAGAAACCGGCCTATTAAAGAAATATTTTCCATGAACTCCTTAACCTCTTTTTAAGTAATTAAGACACCATGTATGATTTGTCTCCTCATTTACAATTTGTTTCTGTTTGTTTACAAGTTCTCTGAAGTGTGTGAGCAGTTTAATAAATGACTGATGCTCACAAAACTCATTGGGCACCTTTCCCTGGAGACATCTACAGCCATAAAACAGTCTTGAAATAACTCAGTTAATGCCTGCTGCCTATGAATGGTCCAGACAGAGGACCTTTAGGCTCAGAGATCAGAGAGACTATCCCTGGAAGCTGAATAACAGAGGCACCTGGTTGCAAATCCATAAAATGCAATCTCATAGGATGGTTTATCATTTCTCTCTTGCTTCTCCTTAGTTATTAAGCAAAAACCCTGAAGAAAGGTAATATAACTTAAAGGCAAGAACGTTGGCAACAGCCCTGGACAAACTGAGTTCTTCCCCCTCTGGTTTTGAACACTTCAACTGTTGAATCTGTAAAATGGGGGCAATAACACCTATTTTGCAAAGGATTCATGAGTAATACATAAAATATATGCACAGTGGCCATTACATGCTGTGTACTCTTTAAATCAAAGCGATTTACTTCTTTGACACAATTGCATTTTTAGATAGAAAAAGTAGAAAAATTCCAAAGTGGAAACGTGTTCTTAACTGTAGACTAGAAAAGCTTTTGTTATCTAAGTGTTCATTGTCATACTAACCCATTAGGATGTTCTTACAAATAGATGCATTAACTGAGTGTGAGATGGATCATAGATACTTAATCATGGCTTACAACTGATGCATAAAAACGGGAGAATGTGTACTCTGCCTTTCCTCTTGGAGTCACTTCTGCATTATTTAGGGGTCAGAGGAGAGGCTACCAGGACACAGGATGCTCTGGGCCTTCTCTGATCTGGGTTTTGTCAGGACTAAAATTGTTATGGCATGAAAAGCACATTCCTCCTGAACTCACAGTTCTTTTTTTATTTTAAAAAAAGGGGGGGGGGGAAGAATTACTATAGTTCCTTTGATGATTGTGAAAAATAATGCATTTTGTTGCAGAAAGTTTGACTACAAGAAGCTATAAAGAATAAAATAAACATCACCAACCAGCGAAAAATCTTTGTTAAAATCTGTCTTTTTTTAAATGTTTTCTTCCTCCATGTGGATATATATATATGGCTATCTACTACCTATCTATCCATACATACATATGCATAATTACATGTATTATAAACATATATGTATTTATACATTTAATAGAATTTGATCATTTTACATTTAAAAATAAACCATGAGGGGCGCCTGGGTGGCGCAGTCGGTTGAGCGTCCGACTTCAGCCAGGTCACGATCTCGCGGTCCGGGAGTTCGAGCCCCGCGTCGGGCTCTGGGCTGACGGCTCAGAGTCTGGAGCCTGTTTCCGATTCTGTGTCTCCCTCTCTCTCTGCCCCTCCCCCGTTCATGCTCTGTCTCTCTCTGTCCCAAAAATAAATAAATGTTGAAAAAAAAAAATTAAAAAAAAATAAATAAATAAACCATGAGAATTCCCTACAATATTCAATACTTTTAAAAACTATCACCCACTATTTTTACAATATTTCATAGTCTAAATATTTTAGCTCATTCCTGATTATTTAACTTGTATAGTTTTGTTTCTTAACACTACTATAATTTATGCTGTGATTAATATCTACATGAAAACATCTCTGTGCATATCTCAATATTTCCTAAAATAAGTATCATTACTGGATCAGAAAATTAAAAAAAAATAAAAATAAATATTTACTAAGGATGTGATGCTTTGCAAATTTATCCATAGCTTATTATTTACATTTTAAGTATTTTAACATAAAAATTTTACATGCATGTTGTCAAATATATTAATTATTCCCCCTTTAGTATTCTCTCTGTTTTATACTTAAGTTGAATTTTCTTATTTGAGTTTATACTTATTTTATAGTTTTATAAGTTGACTTATTTTATAGTGTTGAATTTTACGCAAAATTTCTCAATGCACCTGGCTATGACTTTAGTATTGCTATGAGACAGTAATGCAATATTCTTTGCATCAAGGATCTAATGAATTTCCTCAACACTAATGATGGACTAGGTCCTTTTTTTTATTATTGATTTAAACATCCACCTTTATAATTTAC
The DNA here is from genome assembly GCF_028749965.1 of Puma concolor. Classification (NCBI taxonomy): domain Eukaryota; kingdom Metazoa; phylum Chordata; class Mammalia; order Carnivora; family Felidae; genus Puma; species Puma concolor. The sequence continues at coordinate 137,286,397 of NC_141674.1, read as the reverse complement.
TAAATTTTTTTCTATTAGGACTTCTTTTTTCTCACTGTGCTGTGTTCTGTTGACCTATGGCTCTATGGAGTTATCTTTCTAATTATTAATTTTTTGTTAACTTGTATAGACCTCACTCCCCAAAGAATGATCTGCTAACTGCATCGCCATTGTGGGAGCTTGTTAGAAATGCAGAATCACAGAACTACTCAATCAGAATCTCTACATTATTCATATATACCTTCAAGTTTGAGACGAACTGGTACACAACAGTTTCTTTTAGCCATTGAGCTAAGTCTTGTTTTGCTGGCTGAATGAGAGGAGAGTGTACTGAGGTCAGGAGAACTGCTAAGCTAACTTCCCATTGGTTTGCTGCATTTTGAAAAACATCACTCACAGAAGAAGAGGGTGCCTTTGCCCATCCCAGCTGTCATTCTGGCAAGTTCTCTTGTACCGTAAGACCACTTTTTACAATAAAACTTTGACCTCTAGGAGGCTTCTGTTCTGTTTGCTTTACTTACAGCCAACTCAAACAGGAAAGAATAAAAGAAAACCGTAATTTGAGAAATCAAAAAGGTACCAACCCAGGTACTTAAATTTCTAAAACGTCAGCTCTTGATGAAATAAAATAATAAAATAAAAAGTAAAAGAAAATGGAAATTCCAGTCCAGTCTATGAAATCAAAGTTGCTCAGGACTCTGCAGAATTTAACAATGTCTCAGTGAACCATTTTGTCTGCTATTGTTGAGATGTAAGCATTAAAGCAATGTAAAACTAACTAAGCCCTTACAAAAAAAGGAAAAAAAAAAAAACCTCCCTTCTTGTCTTACCAACACTGCTATTATCACATAGTGTGTTTCACATGATAAGCCATTCATTAAAGCATCACCTACTGTTTTTTTCCTCTTCGGTACCAGCTAGAACATGATCTGTCTCTGCATGAAGACATTGGACCTCTGACCTTTTCTGTAGCTATTCCAGGCAAGTATAATAAACAGAGTTCACTAGGTTTCTGTAAATCTCTGATTATGTTTACTGTGAAATCCAAGTGTTCTTCTCAGGCAGAAAAATTAAGGTTGATTTTCAAATATTATGTACAAACTCTAGCTACTAAGCATTCCATAATGAGCACTTTGGCAATTTAGAGCAAATTAGGGTTCCCACTAGGCAAGGATGCCATGCACTGCAGTCCAAGAAAGATGGAAGGTTGTTAATGGAGAATATTCACCAAGAATTTAAGATAAATCCAGAGAGCTCTACTCATTGTAAATTCGGGGGAAACAGTAGTACCGTCCTTCATTCACTCCTGAAACATGTAAGACTCTTAAACTCTCCTCCTCTTCAAACTTCACCTTATGGAAGAAGGCTAATGAATCAAATAGCCCAGTATCAATAGGTGGTTCTTTAAGGACATGCCGATTGTGGGAAACCAGTTACCTTTCACACGATCATCACTGACAGAACAGCTCAACATACACAACTATTGCCAGAGATTAATGCAAGGGTTGATTAAAATGAGGAATGAACTTTTATTTTCACCCAAGCACAAAATCAAATCAGAATTGCACTGATTACATATGTCAGAGAACCAAGATGTTAGTTACAAGCTCATGATAGGCAAATTATTTGCATTATATATTTAATTACATAGCAATACGCATATGATGGGAAAGTTTAACTATATAGATAAACATAAAGAAAATATAAAAATCATCATTATTCCTACCACACTTACATAATCATGGTTAACTATAGTCTGTATCATCTGAGAATTTATACACACATATACATGGATAAGTTATTATATATGACGTGAATATATATGACAGAAGACTATATATAGTCAGCTATAGTATATGTGTATGTAAATACACAGTATGTATTTATATATATATATATATTAATTTATTTGTCTATGTCAGGTTTAAACATGTCTTATATCTGGAAATATGTATGCATATATGCAGATGCACATATATGTATGTGCATTGATTTTCTCTCTGTGTCTGTGTGTGTATATATAATTTTTGTAAGTTGTTTTTAAAGTAATAATACACACGCAAATTTCTGTGTCAAAAGACCAATCTCACTTTTAATCATAGTCCATTTTATAAATTTTACTATCATTTGTATTACTACTGTTGGATATTTAGGTTGTTTCTAAGTTTTTTTACTATCATAAACAACATTGTAACAAAAATCATATATATAACTGTCTGATTATTTCCTTAAAAATAATGGAATTACTGGGTCACTAAATATGTTCTTTTCTGCCTTATGAAATATATTACTACACTATCCTCCAGAAAGTTTATATTAATTTACTTTGCTCCTGGCAATGTATTCAAGTAAACCTCATCCTAAAACCAAAATAGATGTTATCATTAAAAATTGTTAATTTGATAAACCAAAACCAATGTATTCCTTACTAAGAAAGTTGAAATTATTTTTCATGTGTTCTCTTACTTTTCCGTTATTGTATTCATTTAGTCATTATTTGATTATAGGACTTTATATACATTAAAAAGATTACCCAACATATATTAAATGTATAGTGAATATTTTCTTCTCCATTTTGCCACTTGCCTTTCACTTTGTGGTGGGATTTTTGTTTTGTGTTTTGTTCTGGCAATCAGAAGAAATTAAAATTTACATGGTCAAAGGTATCGATTTATTAATTTGTGATATCATACTAACAATCTTTTTACGTTGCAATTCTAAAATCATCAGCCTGTTCTTGTTGCTTCTTCTGGGCATTATTTTTTGACATTTAACCCCCATGTCCATCTCAAAACAACGGTGATGCCAAGAGTAAAGTAGGGATCCAATTTTTTTTTTCAGATACTTAATCATTATCTGACCAGTATCTATTAAATCTCTTTTTATACCACTGATTTGAAATGATATTGTCATCTATGATACAGATAAATATTACACACACACACACACACACACACTTGAGTTTATTTCCTAGATTTCTTCTTCATTACATGAGCATTCTTTTTTCATTCTGGAACCAGTCCCTCACTATGATAGCTATTGTTATCATTTAGTATATATCAATTGTTTGCAGTGGGATTCCCCCCACTCATCTTTTATTTTCAGAATTGCATTGATTTTAGTACATGATTATTTTTCAAGTAATATTTAGTAATGTTTTCCCAGATGGACACAAATTATTTCTAACTTGAATGGCATTGCATTAAATTAGGAAGATTTGAATTTATGGCCTTTCTATATAAAAGCAAAGGCTTTTCTTCCATTTATTTAACTTCCAGTGTCTCAATAAAGTGCATGGTGCTCTTCATATGGGCCCTGCATCCTTGATTAGATTCATCTCTAGGTACACTATGTATTTTTGCTAACTAAAATTAAAAGGTTTCTGGGGTGTTTTTATTTAGTATATAGGAACTATAATTATTTTGCAAGTAAATTTTATATGTCATGTATAAAACTCTCATCTTTAGACATAATGGTTTCATACCTTATTTACTCAGGATTTCCAGTGACACTAGGATGGATGTCATTTTTAAGGGATTTATAATTAGACATGTCAAGAATACAAGTTTTAAGATCCATGCAACCCGACGACAGAGTAACCAAATCAGAGTCTGGTAAATTCAAGCACGTCTGTGTTTTCTTTTCCCTTAGTCTTAAACTCATCAGAGTCATGTTTTGCCGACTCCTCCTCTGTAGCATCTCGTTTTGAGAGAGTCCCATATGGCATCAAGTAGAGAGGTGGCCACTGGTCTGAGACCGTCTGTTCTCTGCTGCCTTTTGTTTTTTTTTTTTTGTTTTTTTGTTTTTTTTTTGCAACTCCCACGTCCCATTAGCTGGCGCTTTAGTTTTCACTTGCGTGTTCCATGTTCCCTTTGTCCTGAATCATAGGATGCATCTTGCAAAGCTGTGTGTGTATTCCATCATGATAAATTTGGGATGTCTTTCGGCTCTAGCTATATTTCTCTTCCCCTCTTTCAACCTCTTCTTCCTCTCCATCTCTCTCTCTCTTTCTCTCTCTCTTTTCTAGCTTTTCACCCTTCTTTTGATTTCTGTACTTGTACAGAGACATGGAGAATATTGTCCTGTTTTCTGGGGCTCTCTGTCATCAATTCCGCCCCCAATATCCTGCCAGTTTTTCATGCTGTGCTTTTGTAGCATGGGACAAATCTGTAAGACCAGTGCCATCATATGCAATCCGGCAAGTATTATGTCATAATTAATGTGTATTAATTTGTATTTAGGGAAAATTAATTTGATTACATTAAGCGTTTTATGATTGTGAAAATGACTGTAAAATAATTATTCAAATAAAATGTGAATTTTTAAAAAGTGTTATTTATTTATTTTAGGGGGGTGTGGAGAAAGAAGGAGAGAGAATCCCAATCAGGTTCCACCTCAGGGGGAAGCCTGGTGTGGGGCTGGACCCCACAACCGTGAGATCATGACTGGAGTCGAAATGAAGAGTCCCATGCTTAACCAACTGAACCACACAGGTGCCCCTAAAATGTGAGTTTTTTTTTAAAGTAATGTCATACAACAGTTTTTTAGAGGACTATGTCTGAACTTAGAGGACTAGTAGCCATATTTTGTTCAACTACCAAAAACTGCATTGGCCAGTATTTTATGTAGACTCTCTAACATTACATCCACTTTTTTTTTTTTTTTTTTTTTGCTTTTGGCGGTAAAAACAAAATCTTATAGGTAAGAAGGGTGGTAGCATCTGCGCATGCTTTTTGTAAAAGTGAACAATCTTTTCATTTGTAAATCATTACACTAGGTCCCAACCAATTACTATGCTTATTAATAACCATGTGAACGTTTAATAAACTATAATAGTAACAAAAGTTGCCCCCCCTATTCTGGAGTAGCTAGGTCTATAACCACTGCTACATGCCTTCTATATGTTAATATTTTTTGAAAACTTATGCACTTGCTTTTATTGTCTGTAAAGAACACTCTGACATACAAAAGTTAAAAAGTTTGTGAAAGGCACACACTTTGAGGGAGGCAGAACATGGATTTATCATCATAATAAGTCATTGTCTCCTGCCCTGAGATTTTCCATCTAATGGAGCACAGGCTATTGAGCCAGATTGGGTAGGTTCAAATCCCAACTCTGCCACTCTGTGATCTCACAAAAGTCACTTAACCTCTCTTTGCCTCAGTTTCCCCTTCTTTAAAATGCAAATAATCGTTTCAAATTCCTAGGCTTTATTGAGGATTAAATTAGTTAATACATGTGAAGTACTTACCAGTGCATAGCTAGCACTCAAGAAATGTTAGCTATTAGAAATACAATTCTATAACTGACAGTATAACTGTGTAATAATTATGCAAATTGCTATTATGAGCATATAATTATATTTATTACTATTGTTGCTAATTCAAGAACTTTGTCATACTATGGGTTCAATTATTTCTCCCATGCGATGAAATATTTACTGATCTTTCTGTTGCAATCCACTTTAATTCTGTAAGATAGATGTTAATCATGACACACAGAAGTCACAACAGGGCCCAGCTGTATCCAGGAACGTGAAGAATTCTTAAATAGAGCTTTACAGTTTCCAACGCACTTTCACATCCTTGCAGCCATTTACCTATATATTCCCACAAGAAAATGTTGCAATAAAATGCTTCATGAGTGTGTTCATTTAAAGTGAAAATGTACTTGAGACTTTGGGGCTTGAGAATTGCCTTTTATTTATTGGTCCAATAAAAAAATATCATATTATCTACTTCATCTACTTTTTCCGCAAGGTGCAATATTGTTATGAATATATTCCGCATGCATTCATGGATTTTATCTTTATCAAATTCAACTTAAATAGCAATTTAATCCAAGAAATCTGGTTCAAATGGGGAAAAAGTAACATGTGATCATTTTATATTTCTAAAAATCTGCTTTATTTTATTTAGAGATGGCATTGGAGCAGTTTTTAAATCTGTGCTACGTGTTTGAGACTATTCTGCCTAGTTGTTGATATAGGTGCTTCTAAACATTTATTTTACTAAGATGTTTTCTTTGTTTACATCTCACCATTTCTAATAGCTCCTCATTTCTTATGTCAAAACGATCCTTTTCCTTACTTGCCAAGTGCTGATCTTGAATTTCAACTTTGATTGCATTTTAGTCCTTTTAGTCAATACAAATAGTCTTACATTAAAGAATCTGGATTAACGTCCTGCTTTCTGCTTCAGGAATAACTCTATTGATATGACTGAAATACCAAGTCAATCTTTTGGTGGGGGTGCCAATTACAATTGATACTTTAAAATGTTCCTCTTCTCTCCACAGCTGCACCAAGCCCTCGAATTGTACGAAAGTTTTCACGTGGCCACATGAGATGCAAGTTTTGTCAAAGGTGATTGGGACCCCTTTGGAGGGTGGAGTTTCAAATTTATGATAATAGGTGGCAGTCAGGGAACTTGAATGAGCGAAGTCAGCATGTTCCAGAACCAATAGGGAGTGGGGAAGACGTCAGAGAACAAGAGAATAGACACCTTGTTGAAAGCCAGGCTGCTGTGGAACCCACTTACTTGCTGCCAAGTCACCATGTGTGTTCACTGTTGGCAGCTCTGAAAACTTTTTTTTTTCTGGAAATTTAGATTTTTTTTCAGTGTGAAATCTCCCAGTTTTTAAATGTTTGGAATCTTTGCAATATTTTTTTTTGAAACGCTACGGTTAACAAATGTGCCATTGCTGTGGTCATATCTGGTACACAGGCATCAGGTCAGTAAATTTTGTTTGGAGGCAATCTCATCTGTAACATGGAGTCACAGCATAGGGTCTAGAGAAAGTTCCACGTGTTTGTAATTGAAGATCTCTCTGCTTACAGGTTCTCTGCCCCTTACACCAAATCACGTCAAATTCTCTGAAGACTTCACACAGGAAAATGTATTTTAAAAACTGCATGTGTCTATGATTGCAAACTTGAATATTTTCTTCTATTGACTCCCTCTAAACATAATTTCCTAATGAGAACCAGCCCCTTTAAAGATTTCACTTGTTATATTTGTCTCTTCTTATTCGTATTAAATGCTTTATTTAGTTCCAAAAAGAAAGCAGTATTCCTTCTCTGAGGCTTTACCTTACTATTTTCAGACGTATGCCACATTGAAGACGAATTAAAAGACTTTAGGTTGAAAATGCACCATGCCAGACACATAATCAAGAAATTCACTCAAATATATGTCAGCCAGAGTGAGAACCAAACAATTAGACTGTAGGTTCAAAACTATAGTTGGCCACAGCTCTTTCAACTAGCACACAAAAGTTTAGCCTACCATCACCACACATAACATCCTAATGATGAGTCGGCTGACAGAAGCCACACAGGCCGACTGGACGCTTTTCAGATTCCTACATATTTTTTTTCAACTTTGCAGGCCCAGAGTCCTGAATGAATTTGCTTGGGCAAATTAGTTCATTTGTCTCTTCTTTTTTCCTATCAATTCTCCAGCTTTTGAAAAACGTCCTTTTACTTTCCCTGAACCTCCTTTCCCTGGCTTTCTTCCTGGTTTAGATTTTACTTGGGTTATTTCATTCTATATTATAACCTAATTTCTTTCCAAGCCTAAACTCTCTTTTACTTGAGCAAAGTTTTCAGTATATTGTTAGCTCACTGTTCCATATACCATTAAAAAAAAAAGAGAGGAAAAAAGACTGTGATCGTGGGAACATTCCAATCATTAGTGCTTTTACCAGATTTTCCATAGTGATTCAATATCTTAACCTTAAAATTATTCATTTCCCCTCTGAGCACATTCTTTGGACTAAAGTGAAAGATTTGATATAAATATTTACTTTTCCCATTAAATTTGTGATCATTTATAAACAAAGCAAAGCCAATGCATACCTAAGTTTCCATTTCTCACAACAGAGCTAACGTTTCAGATATTTTTTCTCATTTCAGACAATTAATAATGCTTTGCATTTGTCTAGCATTTTCAAAGACATCCATACCCATGACCTTACTTACGCTCCCAACTACTGTAGGAACGACAAGAAACCCTCACCTCCGCTTTTCTGAAGGGAAGCTGTCGAGCAGCGGATGGGAGAAACTGTAGTAACAGAAACTGAATGTTGCCGGGGGAACACATGTGCTCTATGACAAGGTATCTGGATGCTAAAACCACCTGGGAAAATTTCACATATCCTACTGAATGGGGGCATTATGGCAACTTCCAGTGGTAGCAGCTGCAAGAAGGCCAGGTGCCTAAGCCAGTGACACAGTTCTCCACTAACTGCTCGGGTATGTTTTAGACTTGACATGATTCCCCTTTTGCCTCTGAGATACCATGGCACAATCTTCCCAAAACAGAACAGCCATATTTCTTCCTTATATTTCACTTTTTTTTTTTTGGATGAAGACCTGTATCTACCATATTAAATTCAAATCCCTCCATATTCTACCAGAAATAGAAGGACATTTGGAACCACCGTATGTTCTCATTTCTGTTTGTTCATGTGTTCATTCATAAAAATTCCTACTGATCCCTAGAATCCAGGAATTATTTGAGTAACAGGAATGGAGAGTATAAATAATATCCCTTCCATAACTTTAAAAGTTACCACTTCTAGGGATTTAGACATGTCCATAATCGGTTACAATATAAAGTTGTGTCCTAAACAATGTTAGCCATTTGCAATGGAAATAAAAGAAGGAGAATTACTTGTGCCCTGAAATAAAATGAGAAAAGTTGTACAAAGCAGTGAATTTTCTTTGGGTTTTCCTGGATTATGGGGCTAAAAGCATGTGGAAAAAAGGCATTTCCAGGACAGAGACCAATGGGGCAAAAGACTATGTCTAAAAGAACATGCCAGAACTGGGTAATGACGAAAATGGACTAGTGTAGTGGGACGTGAAGTGCAAGCTGAAGCAAGCTGAGTTTAATGCCATGTGGAGACATCTCTACTTTCTCCTAAGGACAGCCTTTGAAGGCTACTAAGAAAAAGAGAGGGGTGAACCATTCGGTACTAAGCAGTACAGATAACTTGTGGCAGCAAAGAGGGCAGAGAAGAAGGGGTAAAAGCATCCAAGCACACTACCTAGGAATATGTTACAAGAAATCACACCAGTCCTTACCAGCTCAGTTTCCAAAGCCAATCAGTACTACCGTTCCCTTCCTTACAAGCCCGACTCCCTTGCCTCTCTTGCTGCTTTGCTGTACTCTCTGGCAAACCACAACAGTGGGTCGATTCAATTCTCTTCCTGCTCTGTGCCTGCCCATGGCTGGACAAAAAGCACAACATGCTGCTTACATTCATAAGCAGGGACCTTAACGTGTCAGACAAACGTGCTGTGCTTTTCTCATCTCGCTTTCCTAGATTACTGCATCCTTTTCTCTACCCTGAACCCCACCCCTTACAATCCACCCATATACTGGGTTTCCCACTCCATTGAGAAATATGAAGTGGTAAAAAGAGAATTTTCACAAACTCCAAATACTACATCTACCCACCCACCAGCAACTGAACCATATAGTTCCATTACCAAGAATTTATGTGTGTGGTAGATGTGGTATGCAGACACATAGAGCGACACAGGTGTAGACAGGCATAGATATAGCTATAACTGGTGTTTCTATCTGAAGTGAACCCTTCCATTTGTATACTAGACCCAATCCTCTCTCACTCCAATCATACCATCAATTCTCTCCTGCAGCCATCAGTTTTTCCCTCCCTACATACTTCCACCATTACACAAACATGCTCTATTTATCCCATCTTAATCCCTTTCTAAACCCTCCTTCCCTTTCCAGTTACTACTCCAGTTACTATGTTGCCTCCCTTTACAGGAAATTGTCTCTCTTCAAGTGTTGTTGAAACTTGCTGTCACCAATTGCTCTACTCCCATTCTTTCTGAAGCCCACTTGAATAAGGTGTTTTATTAGAAACACCATGCACACTGCTTTGTCAAGACCATCTATTATCTCCACATTGTTGTCTCTAATGCTGGGTTCCCAATTTCTATCTGTCTTGATCTAGAAGAATTTTCCTCAATCTGTGGCTTCCAAGATGCCGCACGTCTTCGATTTTCCACCTCCGTCACTGTTTCCTTCTTCCTAGGCCCAGACTTCTCTTCTTCTCCCCAACCTCAGGATGCTGGATGCCATAGGACTTGATCATAGTATCTATTCTCCTTTTGACCTATACTCACTCCCTTGAAGGCCACATTCAGGCTCATGGCTTTAAATATCACCTATATGTCTATAACTCTCAAATGTTGCTCCTAAAATTGAAATTCTGTGTTTCAGAGATTTAGTTTCAGCCTTCTACACCTACAGATATTTATATAAATAAAAGCTGGAGGTAACTTGAGATGAATATAAACACAAATGCCTATTAGATATTCTTTCTTTTTTTTAAATTTTAATGTTGTATTTATTTTTGAGAGAGAGAGAGAGAGAGACAGAGTGCAAGTAGGGGAAGGGCAGAGACAGAGGGAGACACAGAATCTGAAGCAGGTTCCAGGCTCTGAGCTGACAGCACAGAGCCCAACGCGGGGCTCGAACTCACGAACCGTGAGATCATGACCTGAGCCAAAGTCAACGCTTAATCGACTGAGCCACCCAGGTGCCCCCCTATTAGATATTCTTAATACATACAAAATAATTTCTAGTAAACCAAATTTTCACACCAGAGCTGTTAGCCTATATTTTTCTCTCCTCCAGATTCAGCTATAAAGGAGAGAGGAGGTAGGAAAAAGAAAGGGTTAAACTTCTGAGGGGAAAAAACAACTCCTTTCATATGATGCACTATTTTCCCCATTCCTGAAGGGCTTCTATAGGAAATAGAGTTAGACTGCTATACAAACCAACTTAGAAAAAAAAAAAAAAGAAAGAAAGAAAGAAAAAGAAAAAAGCATTCTCACTAGAGACTTATCTGCTGACAATCAAAATACAAATCAAAACAAAAAAAGAATTAACTGATTGGTTGAGAATTCTTTGGTGCAAGATTTATAAAGCATGAAAAATTTGCATGGTTTCTATTCAAGAAGGCTAGATAATAACATTTTCCAAGAAAATAAATGAGGAAGAAAAAGCCTTTTTAACCCTACGGCTGCATACACTTACATAATCTTCAATCTGCAAATCAACTATGAATTACTCATTATTTCAGTATCTATATATTCCTACAGATATTTTCTATTGCCCAAATGTCTTTTTCATACAGTTGAAGATCAACCGTATTTGTATTTCATACAGTTTTGCGGTCCACATATATAACCAATGAAAAGTGATGACTATTTGGGAATTTTAAAGAATTTTTTTTCTGATTTGGCTGACCAAGTTAACAGATGTCTCATGTAAGACTTTTTATACCAATTCTTCCTGATGTTAGCAACATTTCAAGTTAAATACCAAATTATACTCTGCCACCTCTCACCCTCCAAAGCTGCTAATCCCTTTTTACTCAGTTTCTGCATTTGAGATTATTTAGATCTTCATAACCTTCTCGGCTTCCTGATTAAGAAATGTCTGATCTGTTGTCAATTTTAACTAACTAATTCATATATGGTGGACTTGATCCACACTTTAATAGATAAGACTCAAACAGTTCAGGACTTTAGCTGTTGATCTTGGTATTAAGTGTAATTTCTAATAAATTAACTGTGGGTATGTGTATGAGGAGAGGTGGAGGCTTCTCAATTATTTAGGTATTGTTTTTATTTTTTTTGAGTTTGTAGATCATAAAACCTAATAAGGTCTTTTTGTCTCTCGTTTTATCCTCGTTTTCTGTCACCTTGTGTTAATATCACTAATATAACTAATCAAAGAAAAAATACATATATAACAAAGTTACTCTTTCCATGGGGATATTTACTACCAGCTGATTCAAAAGCTTCACAATAGGAAAGAGGTGAAAATTGCTAAATGAAATGTTAGGACTATAAAACATTTTAAACACACTTAAAAAGTTCTATTCAAAATGATCTGAGGTCTTCTGCCTCTCTTGAATCTAGGTCTGCTCTGTGCTTTTGTAGAATTCCCTCATTCCCTTAAGGTCACATTTTAACAATAACAATCCACAGGATAAGGTGTTAAATACTTGATCAACCAAGTGTTTTAATTTGGGCACAGTGCCAGGTCACCAATTTCTAACCTTATCCCCCACTTAATTGACAGATGGAGCCCAAATGGACTAGTTGATCCCATCTCAATTAAATATTATTTGGGGTAGGAAAGGCACCACAATGTCCATGTTTTCAATAAAGCAAGCCAATAACATGAGAAATTATCCTGGCCTCATCTTACCAAAAAATCACTGCATCCTTCAGCTATGGAACTCAAGGAACACCCATTTCTCTGTACTAGAGAAATCGTTAATTAGCCTTTGGAAGTCTCACCTATGATGTTCAGAAATTCTGAACAACAACAACAACAACAAAACAAGACAAAACAAAGACCAGAACAAACACTAGATGATTAGTAAATGACAGCAAACCCATAAAGCAATGTCCTCAGTGTCAGGAAGGAAAAATGCAAGCAAACCCTAGGAGATGCTGTTGCAGATCTGTCCACAGCAAGCCTCTGTGTTGCGATGTTCTTAGTATAGACTTCTATGGGGTTCCATGCTAGCCAGCATGAGGCTCAACCCGAAAACAAACTTAGACCTTAAGATTTTTGATAGGGTCCTCTTCTTGGAAGGAGAAGTTAAATTTACTAAGATTATGAAAGATTAAGGAGCTGACCAAGATGATAGGGAGTGAGGCATAGTAACCAGGAGGGGCTCTAGAGTAGGGCAGCTGGGTTAACATGGAGGGTCCTCATTAACTAGCTCTGTGACTTTGGGCTTTTACCATGTACATAATTGGAATGATAATAATAAAATATACATCCTATTTTTCTGAATATCAAATAAGATCTAGGTTATAAAGCGTGTATCACAGCACCTGGCATATACTACACCATCAATAAGTATTGCTGGTGTAATTATTATTGAGCCAAGACTAAACAAATATCTGAGCTTCAACTCTATGCCAATCACCTCTCCCCTTCAATCATGGATATAGAATGTTAAATAAGACTCAGTTCTGACCTCAAAAAAAGACAAGTAAGAAGACAATTATAATGCAACAAGTTAATTGCTGTGCTAGAGGTTACTGCAGACTCTTCTGGGAACAGAAGGGTATAAGGGGATTCTTTCTGAATGAAATGAAAACTGTGCCCCAAGATTCTGTGAATACACATCACAAATACAGCTCTGCCTATTATGGACACAGTGTAGCTTAGGTCAACTCAAACCTCAATTCAGGCCTTCTGGTTCCCAGGTCACGAGGGTTTGCAGAAAAAAAAAAGTGCCTAAATCACATACATTTCCTTCAGTTCTTTCATCCATGTCCTCATGTCTCTCTGAATCCTAATCGCCATAAAACAGCTATGGAGAAAAAAAAATCGAAACAGTAAGTAATTAAAGTAAAAGTAGGTATTTGAACTCTTCATTTTTCAATAGGATCTCCTTTATGTAGGCATACACAGTAGTTAAAATGTGGACCCAGTAACATCTGGAAGGAAATCCCAGGCATATAATTTACTCTCTGGCTCTAAAATTATTCTCTCTATATTTCTGATATCATTAATATATTAACCATAATTAAATTCTTATGAGTGTGAAGTAGATTTTTACACCTTGGTGCCTCTCAAAACTGCATTTGATGAGTAATGTGAAAAATATATCCCCCCAACACCTGCTGAGTTCCAACTATAAAATAAGACCAGTAGTAGCAATTTTAGATTAGCATTCAACAATTACCTTACATTTATTAGTTCTTTTAAATGTTTTATTGGAATTGAAACAACCAATATTTGCTCATGTTTCATTAAATCCCATTTTCAATGTTCGGCTCAAACCTAGTGATAAAGGAGGGTCCTTTGAGCTTAGTGGTAATATCATCTAAGCCTGAAAATAACAGAAAAGACTTCAGAGTCAACATCTCTTTGGTCTAAGGTAACAAGAATACCTGAATAATTACTCAAAATTATAATACTAATAAAACATGAATAAAGAACCACTTACAGTTCATCCGGTATGAATTATTTTAAGCATGTCTAATAAAAGAAAGCTTTAAAAGAGCATTAGCAGAATTTATTTAATTGCAATGTGTGCAGGGCAGTGTTATATTATGTACCTGTGGCTTTTCAGAATCACGCACAGCCTTGTACTTAATGTGTATAATCAAACAAGAAAATAATAAAACTGGAAACTATTCTTCAATGGTAAATTTTTGCCCACTGAGCTGTCAATTGTGGATGGATTCATGATTGATCAGAATAATACACAATGGCACGGTGTAATTCTTTAGTGTGATGTTGTAAAATGGAGTATTGCTTCTGTTATTTTATCCAGTTTGCTTTTATATGACAGGGTTTATTGTGCGTTATGTTGTAGCTCATTCCTCTGTTCACAATGCCTACTGATGTGTAATTATGACTTGTCTGAACTGTAAGAAGGAGCAGTAAGTGAAAGGAAATCTGCAAGCACGCTTGATTTATGAGTCCTGATACCATATTACAGTCCTAATCTGCCTGCTTAACTTCGCTTCAGGCTAACTTACTGTATAACATGCTTACGATTAGCACTGTAGCGAGTTGTGGAAGATTTACTCTCAAGGAGCTACTAGACTTTTTTTTTTTTTAATGATTTAGTCATTATTTCAGTTACAGGTAAGGCAATAAATTATTTCTCTTATAAAGACTTCATGTCAAGGAATGACCATTTTTATGTGGTAACAAAGAGCAGTGTGTGGAATGTTTTCTCCGTGTTAAATATCATAATGTTATTGGTAATGTTTTATGAGGAAACCAGCCATGTTCCTCTTCCTCTTCTTCTTTTTCCTTCCCCACATACTATAGCTTTTGCCTGGTGTTACAAATGCACTGTGAGAATATCTGTTTTGATCCAGGGCATCTGATTTTTTGCAAGATAGCCAAAAATAGAAATTACTATGGATGAGCAAATGAAAGCAAACCCATAAAGCAATGACCTCAGTGTCAGCAAGGAAAGATGTAAGCAAATTTGCCTTTTTTAATCACCATTCACAAAGACAGATACAGCTGGAGTTAAGCATCACAGTAGTGTTATTGAATCCTAACATATTCAATTCACATGCTTTTAGAAAATTAAAGTTATAAATTACCCTTTGTTTCCTCAGATCCAATCTAAATCACCAATAAGAAAAATAGTCTTCTCCAAAGCTTATTTGTGACCAGGTTTTGCTAAATGTCTAGGAGGAAAAAAAAAACTTGAAAAATTATCCGTAGCTCATAATTTGGTATGAAATAAAAAGCTTTGTGCATAAGGACATGCAGGCCATCTCTGAGTCGTCACAGAAATATCCTTAAACAATATCAACGAGATGGATATTCCAGAATTTTTTAAAATCCTATAATTTACATCATCTTATTTTTTAATTGTCTTTTGTTCAGATTGAATTCTATTTCCCTATGTGCAATTTCTCCTGAATATTGCTTCCGTAATCAGCAACACATCAGTTTGGGGACCCCATGAACTGAAATATAAATTATTAACTGATTACCTCATGATAAAAAACAAAGTTCCAGAAGAATAACATAGAATTACACTCATGGTGGACAATAGAAGGCTGTGACTATGAACACAAGTATCCTCAAGCTTATACAACTTTGGAAAAGTTAGTCAGAACAATGATCTTTTATAATGAACAATACACTCTATGACATTCTGGAATTGCAAGAAATGCTTTTGCAATATTTTTGGTCATTCCATGCTGAATAATTAGTCCCTTTTCTATTTCTCGGCACAAAAAGTCAGCCTAATTTTGGGTTTCTTGATGTGAATTCATGCTAAGTACCCTTCGACGGCCATAATATCATTCAGTAAATGTACGACTGACTAGGATGATTTTTCTCATTTGGGCATCGTTGTGGATAGTGTCTGCCAGAACGTGCAGATGATATTTACTCAACCAAAGGTCTAACTTGTGGGAGATAGCCCCAAATATGTACTTCCTTTACCAATTATCAAATGAAACCTGATTCTTTGCCATTTGAACGGATTGTGGTTGGAAATCAGGATGGTTTATATGCACTGTGGATTCAAGTCGACTTCTTTTAATTTGGTACTTGTGAACTGCTTCTTTAATGGTTTAACTATCAATGGAAAATGAGGGATGGAACTGCATACCATTAGAGTGAGCCCATAAACCATGTACTGTTCTCGCTACACCAAATATTTCAAGGCTGGCATAGCTCACACTCAGAATAGACAACAACAAATCTCCTCTATGCAACCATCCTAATCAGTGAGAACATCATTCTCTTGAATGGATGGGTCTAAAAGCAGAGTTATCAGTTATTCTGATGATAAAATCATGAACTAAAAATAGAAGTAAAAGTGTTCTGGGTAGGAACTGTTGGTTAGCATATTTTTAACAACAATTTCTCCTCTCTTACACCCAGTGAAGCCACATTTAGACAGTCTCAAGTGACCATATATTTGACTACAACTCAAGGCATATCTTATTAATTTTCTTGAAATGGTGATATATTTAGGACTCTGAAACTATCGATATTTTCCTGTCTTTCGAGAGCTGAAATGTCCAATTATAGTCTCTGTACTCAAGAACTTGAGTCTGATTCTCTAGTCTTCACTGAGGCAAACCTCCCACTGGAATCAGTGCTTAACACAATTAGGTTGTCATTATACTGTTTGGGAGACTTTCCATGGTGAAAATTCATACAGTGTGCACATTTGCAATCGTCCTTATACTAATAGGCAAAAACAACAACAACTTCATGAGGTAAAAACTTTGATATTTGCCCTGATTTTTTCTTCCAGAGGATAATTAAGATATTCCTTGGTTTTCTTCTGACCCAATTTCTAAATAGACACATTTGAAATATCAAGAAGTCTAAAGGAAGCAAGCAAGGCACTCTCTGGTTGATAATTATTTTATTCAGGAATAAATGAATCGCCAACCTTAGAAAAGTCATCTTACCCAGCTGCTTGATTAGCAAGCATTGCTATTTTCTCTCCAAAAGAGCCTTGAATCAGATGTTAGAAAATCTGGGTTCAGTTCCCTTCTCATTACATATTTCTCTGAATATTTGACATAAGCTGTTCCATATGTATCTATCTTTTAAAAGGTCTTAATAATTGCCTCAGATACTGGATTTTGTGGAAATTAAAGGCAAAAAATAAGTAGAAGAATTTTATAAACTGAGATCCATGTAATGTGTATGTGTGTGGTATCATTACCAACATGATCGTTACCACAGCACTTATTCATTTTAGCATCATCTCATTGGGTTTTCCATCACAACTTCCTCCCCTTAAATATTGCCATCATAGCAGCCACCCAGTTTCCAAAACCCTAACCGAATCCATCATTGGTCATAGGTCATACATAGTAATCTTGCTTTTAGGCTCCAGGGTCTCCCGCTAAACTCCCAAAGTGCATTTCCTCTCCAAACTACATTTTTTTTTTCTTGCTCCTTTATGGGAACAAGCTAACACCTGGACAAATCTCTTCTCCAACATTCTTATTCAATTCCTTCAGAGAGGAATTTAAAAATCTACATCCTTTGAGAAATCTTTCCCAATTAATAGAGATTTGTTAGGCCATTTGCATCATCCCGTGCCACCTAATCAAGTCTAAGCCTTGTGTATAAACAACGATAGCAGTGCAGCTTATGAATCCAATGCTATTTATGTTCCTTCCTACTCAATTTGTCATTTGATATGTATTATTGTCATGCCCGCATTTTTCGTTAAGTCTCAGAGACTAAATAAAGAACTAGGACTAACCATGCTCAGGAGCACGTCATGTTATAGTGAAGCTGTGCATTTCCAGTAGATGCTGGTTTCCCTTTTTTCTGATAATTACTTGATGGGAAGACACAGTTATTTGAAAATAATGATACAACAAACATGTATTGACCATCTACTTGAATGACTTCTGCAAATTAAAAAAAAAACAAAAACGTTCTTGGGGCGCCTAGGTGACGCAGTCAGTTAAGCGTCCGACTTCAGCCAGGTCACGATCTCGCGGTCCGTGAGTTCGAGCCCCGCGTCAGGCTCTGGGCTGATGGCTCGGAGCCTGGAGCCTGTTTCCGATTCTGTGTCTCCCTCTCTCTCTGCCCCTCCCCCGTTCACGCTCTGTCTCTCTCTGTCCCAAAAATAAATAAACGTTGAAAAAAAAAATTAAAAAAAAAAAAAAAAAAACGTTCTTGACAACGGACACCTATAATTTAAGCAATAAGTTATACAGGTGAAAATCTTTACAAAACCATATGCAGTGGATTTTTAAAATCTACTTTTCAATGAACAATTGAAAGTAACATATTATAAACTAAAGACTTAAGTTTTAGCCACGCAAAGTAAAAATCAAGCTGTTCCAGGATGGCGAATAAAATAAATCTAGTCACATTCAAAGTAAACACTCTACCATAATGGTATATATGTATCACGGTTCTATACAGAGGTAAAAGAACCATGGCTTGCGGCGCCTGGGTAGCTCAGTCAGTTAAGCGTCCGACTTTGGCTCCGGTCATGATCTCACGATCTGTGAGTTCAAGCCCCGCATCAGGCTCTGTGCTCTGTGCTGACAGCCTGGAGCCTGCTTCGGATTCTGTGTCTCCCTCTCTCTCTGGCCCTCCCCCGTTCATGCTCTCTCTCTGTCTCAAAAATAAATAAACGTTAAAAAAAATTAAATATCCGACTTCCGCTCCCCTCATGATTTCGAGGTTCATAAGTTTGAGCCCTGTGTTGGGCTCTGTTGGGCTCTGTGCTGACAGCTCGGAGCTGGAGCCTGCTTTGGATTCTGTCTCCCTGTCTCTCCCCCTCCCCTGCTTGTCCTCTTTCTCTCTCTCCCTCTCAAAAATAAACATTAAAAAAAAGAATCATGGCTTTACACTACGGAAACATATACTATTTATGGTGAAACATGTAATTGTCATATTGTATTTATAAAGGATGGTGATATTTAGCATCAGTATCTATTTGAGAGTAATATTGTTCTAAGTACTTACCTTAGTGGCTTGCAACAAAATATCTGTCATTCAGATTTTCAGTACCTGCCCCTGAGATAGGCTCTCTGCACCTATTTCTATGCACCTGAGCACCTCACTTGTGTCCTAGACTCCCCTGCTGTTGAGAAAAAGGGATATAATTATAGTTACCCCCTCTTGCCAGCAGAGGATATGTTCCAAGACCTCCAGTAGGTGCTTGAAGTGGCATATTGTGACATACTCTGTATATACTATGTTTTTTCTAGACATACATAGCTATGATAAACTTTAATTGATGAATTAGGCACAGTAAAAGTTTAATGAGCATAACTCATAATAAAACATAACAATTATGATAATATACTGCAATAAAACTTATGTGAACGTGGTCTCAGTCTCTCAAACTGTCTTATTATACTGCACTTTTTTTCCTGTGATGATGTGAGTTAATAAAATACCCACATGATGAGGTGAAGTGAGCTGAGTGACATAGGCTTTGCGACACAGTGTTAGGCTACTATTGACCTGTGACAACACTCAGAAGGAGGATCGTCTGCTTCCACACCACAATTGACTGCAAAACAGTGAAAAAAGGGACAATCGTGCAGTCCTGAAAGGTGGGGGGGGGGGGGGGACATTTCTCAGTGCCTTTGTGGTCATCACCTTATGACCAAAAGGGAAGAAAATCTTTGTTAAATGGTGTGTATGTCTGCACACACATGTGTGTACGTGTGTATGTGTATAACAAAAATTCTTCGAAGATAAGAATGGAGTCTTACTCAACGATATGTTGACAAAGCCCAATACAAACATATTGCATGGAGCAAGCACAGAGAACATTTTATTGAATAGATGAAGTAATTTAATCTTAAAATTTCCTTCTATTCATTATTATGCTTATTCAGTTCCATATTAACAGTGTAAGAAATGAATAACTGACAGGGGTGTCTGGATGGCTCATTCAGTTAAGCGAGCCTAGATGGCTCATTCAGGTCAAGATCTCACAGTTTGTGAATTCGAGCCCTGCATCGGGCTCCACATTGACAGCATGGAGCCTGCTTTGGATTCTTTCTCTCTGTCCCTCCCCTGCTCTCTCTCTCTCTTTCAAAATAAATAAACCTAAAAAAAAAAAAAAAAAAAAGAAGTCAATGATTGAAAGAACTGTTACTGGTTTCATACCAGTGGTGCTAAATACTTCATGACTTCTCTATACCCCAAAAAATGGTTCACAGATGAAAATTCCAACACAGTATGTTCCATTTGCTTATTTTAATTTCTTTATGGAAAATTATGAATCAAAAACTCTTGCAAAAATATTTAGAGTGAACTAAAAATCCATACATTTAAAAAAATAATATGCCAATCCACTTATATTTATGGATATATGGCTATGGATTTACATGTGACAGCAATGTGAAAGGTCTAATTTAATTACACATCTTCCATCATATGTCTCAGCATTATCTTTAACCAAGAAGGACATGCTTTTCAATAGCATCTCTTTGGTCTATTGGTTTCAATAATAAGCATGCTGGAAGAATCTTTTTATGTTGTGCCATCCAAAATCTTCCCAAAGTCTCCCTTGATCAAAATATAATGCTGCTTAAATATGTTAGGCAACATGTATTCTACCTATTTGCATTTTGTCAAATGAACTGGATCATTCCAATATGGTACCACATGTGCATGGAAGCCTGTAGCATTTTATAACAGGTGTTGAGGAAATGTACTTGACAGAGATATTGACAGTAAGGTCAGCTGTAAGCATAAACATTGAAAATATCAAGAAAAGTATATATTCATTAGTGCTACAAGAGGGGGAAGAAAGCGATATATAGTAAGAATCAGCTGTGATTTCCCCCAAAACAAAACAACAATGAAACACACGTACACAAATATATATATTTCTTGTTAAAAACATTTATTTTGCCTCACAATGTCCTCTCTCTATGTCTATCTCTCTCTCTCTCTTTCTGTCTCTCTCTTATTCATTCTCAAATATGGAGAAAGACAGAGAAGTCTGAGACAGAGGGAGGTCATCACATGGCAAAAAGTAAAGCCTACATGACAAAGGAAATACATGAAGCAATAGAAAATAATTATTTTCTTAATTCTGTCTTCCTGCATTTACCTCCAAGAGAACATTTAGAACATTCTTCTTAACATTTTGGTTGTTGATAAACCTCTTCCTCACTAGATAATGTACTTCCTCTAATTTCTGAATTCCTCATAAAACCTAAAATAATGCCATTGAACATGGTATGTGTTCAATAAATATACTTTACAGCTGAATCCTAAATTGTAATTCTGTTTAGTTAGTTTACCAAAAACACACTGATTGCCTAATGGTTTATTGATGACTAACCAAAGACATGTTCAGGGGAAAGATTTAATTGTGACATAATTGTGTGACAACCTATAATAGCAACGTGTCAGTTACATTATATTGATAAAGCATTAATGGAAATAGAACTAGTAATAAATCCCAGCACTTATGACCTACAACTTTTGCCCTTACACAAGATTTTAAATACATAGTCATAAAACGCAAATGGAAAATTTGAAATTTAAAAATATATATAGCTTAGCTCTATTGAGAAGAAACAAATTGTAAAATATAGTTGCAAAGTATAACAATACAATGTCGGGGCGCCTGGGTGGCGCAGTCGGTTAAGCGTCCGACTTCAGCCAGGTCACGATCTCGCGGTCCGTGAGTTCGAGCCCCGCGTCGGGCTCTGGGCTGATGGCTCAGAGCCTGGAGCCTGTTTCCGATTCTGTGTCTCCCTCTCTCTCTGCCCCTCCCCCGTTCATGCTCTGTCTCTCTCTGTCCCAAAAATAAAATAAACGTTGAAAAAAAAATTAAAAAAAAAAAAAAACAATACAATGTCATAAAATAATGATGTGTATGTACATAGGAAAGTCTTTTCCGTGTTTCAAAATAAACTTCAGACATGTTTCCAATTCTCAGCGAGGCAAGCATTCCAATTTTCTGCATATTAGCAGGGCTAACTAATGATGGCTAATTTTTGCCTGTAGTATTTCCTTCAATCTGCTTGTGCACTTCCAGTTTCTCTGGCAGCAGCAGCATTTGTAAATTTTCTGGTCACTAAGCACTCAAGTACAATTGTAAGTGATCAGTTTGCAAGTGGCCAACAAGGAAAAAATATAGGGAAAAAAAAGAATGTTTGCATATATTGATAAATAAATGTCCGTAAAAATCTTGAAAGCTCTATGTGCACAAATTTTTTTTTTTTCTGCCTACCACATGATTTTATTGTAAAAGCTAAATGAGAGAGACTATCTGTCTTTGGGTCAGGAGGAGAAAACCACATATTTTGAATGAGCTTTATTATATTCCGTGGTTGAGAAATATTGTGCGCTCAGTGATTACCCCATTTCCATTTGTATTTATTTATTTGTAAATAAGAACTGCTACGTATGTTACAGTAATATACAAAATGGCATCTTCTCATTACCTACTTTACAACTCAAGTATTTCAAATAATACATGTCAGAGATTGAAATAATCTTTCTAAAAGCTGATATTTTTATAATACATTTATCAAGACAGCAGAGATGCTAAGAAAGTGCAATTTTAATGAGAATATGTCCCACATTTAGAAATTCAAGAAATTAACTGTTTACACAGAGAATATTTAGCAAAAAGTCAAACTGCCATATTTTAAACTCAAGGAAAGCTGATAGGGAACAATTTTAATCATCGTATAGTCATTCCTAATTAAATTATTATTCAGAAACTCTCACAGTACGTTTTGGGTAGGCCACATGGGACAAGCTCAGCTCCTATGAAAGAGCCATGTCACAAGGCTGATGAAGGCACACGTTTCATGGACACAAACCCCTGCTTCCCTGAGAATGGCTGTCTTCATTCCATGCACTGCACACCCAGGGATGAAGGAACTAGATTCCCCTTTGCAGAAAGCCTGGGGACTCAAGTACCTGAAAATACAGTATACCCTAGGACAGCCAAGGAGGCCATGCTGTGAATAAATAAGTGACTGAGATGTTCAGTTTCCAGATACATCACAGATCTGCTTCTATTCAAATTCCTTCACACTTTCCGAACATGACATTCCATGTGTATGTTTAAACTGTGTGTATTTGTCACTTGCTTTTGAATTTCGTTCAACTGATAAATCGCGAGCGTCCATTATTCGGCTGAGAGGAACTCCAAACACATAGGGCTTTAGTGAAACTGAGATGCCAAATTAGCTTTAAAAATATCTTACGTTATGGCTTAATTTCATGTTTGCATTGAAGCCCAATCATGTTGGCGGCCATTCAATAGGCTACAGAAATCTGATAGATGATGAATACAGGGATATTACAAATGAAGGAAAACTTGCCAATCAAAGGGAAACACAGTGTTTTTTTTTTTTTTTTTTTTTTTTTTTTTACCTAAGCAGAGTACAAATGTCCCCTTTACTTCCTATTACTAAAAATCACATACCCTGATTCTCATTTGTTTGAAGGGATTCTGTCCTAGTACATAGCTTGGAGATATTATAAATTATAATCCTAATGTAATAGAGCCAGAAATAGAGCCATAGAGAGCATAGAATGACCTTGGTGCTATTTCAAAAAAGGATCCCCTCTGGGCAGCAGAGGGAGTCATCTGGGAGCACAACCTGGTGTTTTTAGAAGATAATGCATGTGCCACTTTCTGGACTCAAGGGTTGCCCTGTTCCAACATCTAGCAGGTGGAGCACAGTCTAGTCTAGATTTTGACCCTCATTTGCTCCGTCTGGAGATCTTTCTGCCACACAAAAACTGCACAACTTTGAAAGGTGACCTTGAGTCAAAATAAAAATAGCTTTGCAATTGCTTGGTAGTTCCTGACTTCTAAGTAATAATATTTGTGGTGCTCAATTCTGAGACCTGAACGAAAACTGGGGAAACTCAGGGAGGGACACCTGGGTGGCTCAGTCAGTTAAGCGATCAACTCCTGATTTTGGCTGAGGTCATGACTTCACAGTTGTTGGTTGTGAGATCGAGCACCTTGTCGGTGTTCCATGCTGGGTGTAGAGTCTGCTTAAGATTCTCTGTCTCGCTCTCTGTGCCCCTCTCTCCTGCCTGTTCTCTCTCTCTCTCTCCTTCCACCCCCCTCTGCCCCACAAATATACAAACAAAAAAAAAAAAAAGAAAGAAAATTGGGGAAACTAAATTCATTAACATTAGAACACCAGGATAATTCCAGGAAAAATTAAAGGGAAAGCAGGTTTTTTGGGTACATGGAAAGGGCCCAAAAGTAGATAAAGGGGAAGAAGAGAAAAGGGAGTAAGATGGAAATACCAATGAGTGTCATCAAGTACCAGGTGGCATTTTCAAGGTGGGATATGCTGCAAGTGACTTTACAGAGGCATGTTTGGTGTAGAGAGGAACGACAGGGGAAAGCATAAGAACTCAGTGCTAATAGCACCAAAGATATTATTCACTCCCGGACCTGAGGCAAGCAGAACAGAGAAAGTCCAGAGTTCAGGCCCGCAGGCTGCTTTAAAAAGGGAAGAATGTTCTGTCAATGGATACATCCATATACCGTGTTCAAGGTGACCTTTCAAGAGGGAACCCAAAAAAATATCAATGTAACTTTAGTTCCCGCCTTCCCTCCAATCTCCTGAGACCGTTTCCCATTGAACCAACCCCCAAAACCAAGAAACAGGGGGGAAATCACACCTGTCAGCCTTGCAGGCTAAAAGCAGGGTGCAGTAGGGTTGGAGCGGAATGACTGCACTCCCATGGGGCTATAGCTTGCTTATTTCTTTTACATGTGGGGTTGAAGAGAAGAGGGAGAATGGGGACATTGCCATCCTCTCAGACACTGTGAAAACCTAACGAAGACAACTTTTAGGATCTGTCATTGTCAGTTGTATGATTCTCCCTTAGTTATCCTCCACTGCCTGACAAATGACCCCAAAACTCAGCAGCTTAAAACAATTGTTCATTATCTCACAGTTGCTGTGGCCATGAATCCTGACTTGACTTATCTGCATGCCACTGCTCAGGGTCACTCATGAGGCTGCTTTCAACGTATGGGCATGGGCTGCAGTCATCCCAAGACTTGACTGATGGAACATCTTCTGTAAAGCTCACTCACACAGCTGTCGGCGGTCTTCTCAAGATCCGTTTCTAAGATGACTCACGTAGCTGTTCATGGAACTCTGGCTCTTGCTGTCCGTTGGCTGGGAACACAGGTTTTTGACTAGCTGCTTTCACATAGAGGGTTACTGACAACACAGGAGTTGGGGTCCCCCAGAACAAGGGCTAAGAGAGGGAGACAGAGATAGCAAGAAACAGAGAGAGGGGTCAGTCTTTTTGTAAATTAATCTCAGGTGATATCCCATCAGGTTTTTATTAAAATTTTTATTGTAGACCCACATGCAGATT